>NC_141234.1:5320000-5920000 GCF_054856515.1 Filicampus tigris | reverse complement strand
TATTTTAACTGCACTGTGTAGCATTATCTGTTGTGAGTAAGCAGAGGGGGCAAGTTGTGAGTATGTGAGAGGTTGTGGTTGGAAAGCTGATACACGCACATGTACACACGTACACACATGCACGCACCATCTTAAGTGGCAGCATTTTTTTTTTTTCTTCATACACTTTTTAATAGCAGTTACTGGTTTTCTTATGTGCCAAGGAGTACTAAAGTCAAGGAGAATCCAGAAAAAACAAATCTATACAATGTGAATGAAGTCGTAAAAATAAAAACTTTCAATTTCATGAGCATGGAGTTGTAATTTTGTGAGATTCGGTTTTTAATATTTTTTTTGCAAGAAAAAGGTTAAAATCTATGGAGCCAACAATATACCAGAGTAGTACTCTGTGTTTTTTGTTTCATTTTCAACCAGGATATCCTCAGAATATTACACCATTAATTCAGATTTCTCCCAAGAGACATGGCTTGCCAGTCCAGGGACTGAATTTTTGACATTCATTCATTAAAATTACATCTGCAATCTGGAGAAATTACAACTTTTTAACTTTCCCAATACTCCTTTTGTACTGATGTCTCTATAATGGCAGTTGGGGGAATCTGTTCCCTACCACACGTCCGATCTGGCGTCCAAAGTGAATGGAAAACTGGCTCATTTGAAGGGCATCCACCTCATGAACAACATTTCCCCTGAATTCAAGAAATCTGTAAGACGGATACTTCTCCAGCAAACACAACAAATCTTTGGGAGGAAGCAGACATCCGCCAGATTCAGCGCACGCTAGTCTGCACACAGAGACACACTCACACTGAACTCTCACTAGCTCCTCTCGCTTGCTTGGCACTGCTTCTTGCTCTCTCCCAGTGGGTCTCCATTGTACATAGCATTATATAACGGATATCAGATGCTTCAAACAATATCTCCACCTCCTTCTCAGCCTTTTGGTGCACCCCACCAATTACTGTTTCCACTGGGGCTCGGCTGCTATCTTTAGGTCACTCTCTGCTCAGTGGGAATGTGTACACGCCATTTGCACATAGCCAGCTGATAATTGCAGACTTTATTTGGCTCTCTCGCCCCTAAGGTCGAACAATTTGGAAACTGATGACATTTTTCAAGAAGCAAGCATGTGTCTCACGAGACTTTAGCAAATCTCATAATGGTACTTCACACAGGGACAAAAAGTGGTACTTTTGTCGCTGTCCTGCCTGTCAATATGGCTGAAGTCAACAGTATAAAAGTAAAAGACTGGGGGTAGGCCATCTTCCCAAAACTAAACAGTGGAATTGTTGTGTAAGAGCCACAAACCTACCTTTGTGGCTGACCAGTTCCTTCTGCACCAAAAACATGACAGCTTTCTATTTTTAAGAAAACATGGTTAATCAAATGTATCTAGCCTACTATCTTCACTCATTATAGGTTCAAAAAATTCCAGATGCTCACTCTTGAGGCAACATAATGCAGCACGGCTCCTGTGCAGTGAGGCGCGAGGCGGCATTTTACTTTCTTCTAAGACAGGTGAGCATTGAGAGTTAATATATTTGCTCTCAAGCGATTTTCAATACTTTAGATTGGTGAATAATTTGTAACCTAAGGACAACAGAACACATTTCCATTGGTTCGAAGTGAAAAAAATAAATAATCCAAAATCGAACAAACCACAAATCAACAAGCATCTCTAAAGGGATCGCACTCAACCTTTAGGGCTCCACTGTATATCTCACATGTTGCAGCAAAGGCTTATGAGTCTGTTGACACCAATCAAGCGGCTGGCCAAAAGGGCAAGCCGCACTGCTAATAGGCTTTGAAAGTGAAGCCAAAGCTCAGAGTGCTTGACATTTGCTGACATTTGTGGTTCCTTGTGCAGAGAATGGGACTAATTCAGCTTTACTGGGCCGAACGGGGGAGATCCCGAGAATTAAATGAGAGGTGAGGGCACTTAATAATGCCACACGTGTGGCTCAAGTATGCCGAGCGAGGTTGTTATTGCTTCACCTTTTGGTTCATTCCTGAGCAGGATGACGCAAAAAACTAATGGGATATAATAGGGGTACGGTTTAGTTGTATTTAACTTTAAAGCGCAATACATTTGCATTTAATATTTTAGAAGTGTTTGTTGTCAAACATTTATTCAGATATATTTTTTAATTTAACTTTCACATACAATATTGAGCTGGTACATTATGTAAAAATGTTTGTTTGTAATGTTACATTTTATGCCCCATTTGCATCATATCCACATCCACTTAATCCAAGGAAACCCCCTGCTGTAAACTATGAACCACTGCAATGCTGCCATTGGTTGCGACATCTGCATGCACCTGCACAGCTCACTAGTTAAAGTGGACAAGCTTTCAAAGCCTCGTGTTAAGCCTTCATGTCACCTGATCTTAAACATACCATAATGCTATGGGGAGGCGGTTATGTGAGTATTGTGCAGAGATTAGCCTGCATTGCATTCTTACAAAAAGACTGTGTGTTTAAAGTGTCTGTACAGGGCATCCCTTAAGTCTTTTGATATGAGTTATTGAATTGAGCTCAGGTGAGTGAAGCGACCATCACATCACAAGTGTTGAAAATCATATTAAAAATGCGTCAATACTACAATTGAATAAAAATGTTGGAAATGTAATTTTGTTAAAATGTATATTTTGCCCTATGGGGACTTTAGGGACACCCAGTAGATTATCACTGGGTTGGTATGGCCAAAGATACTATTTATGCTATATTAAATGTGTGAGAAAAAAAACATGACGCAGCCATCATTATTACATATGATGAGCATGGTTGGTTGACATCATTTAATAACACCTCCTCCCTTTGTAGAATTACACAACAGCGATTAAGACACACAAGGCTCTTAGCCTTGACACATTTGGGGTTTCAGAAAATGCATGTGCTTTTTTTAACTTTAGGAAAAAAGCCAATAATAAGCCTTAGGCCAATGATTCCTAACCTTGCGTTGCAAGACATCAACAGGTGTGTCGCAGGAAATTATCCACATATCCAAGAGAAAAATAACTTTGTGTTCAACAAAACAAACCCAGGTTTCCCACAGAATAAGTAAATGTTTGTGTAAATGATACAAGTCTTAATTATTTCTGCAAATATACTTTGTGTTTATTTGGTGGTGTGTTCTTAAGAGTTGTCTAACGTAAAATACGTGCCTTGTCTCATAGAACACAATACATTTACTTTGGCTGTGCAGCTATTTTTGACAGCAGCTTAATGACAGGCCATTATTGTACACGCCATGCTGTTGCTTAACTGTGTTGCATATTAATCAATGTCAACATTAAAACAAATACAGAGACGTAACTTTGAACACTTCTTTGCTGGCGTTTTCCAAGTTTGCAAGCTTTGGGCATTGCATTCTCCCGCAAAACGAGCTAGCTTGAGCTCATTTCGGTTGAGCTAAACAATGTCAACAACACGTTTCACCCCATTATGCAATTCTCGGTGTCATTTTAAACTCAACCACGTCGCTCGTGTCACACGCAGCTATCTTCTCGCATGCAAACGTTTAACATTTTTTCCCTCACCTGTTTGCTTTTAAAACGCCCCGATCAGAGTTCAGACAGGACCCTAGCTAAGTTGCTATACGGTAAATAAGTTCTTACGATTGGGGGAAGCGTCGTGAAGCGTTGCAGCGGTGTCCGGGAAGAGCGTCGAAGGAGCCGGCGAGCCTCAAATGTCTTCCTATGGATCTCCACACGCTTTGCCCCCCTTTCTCCCCTTTCTCCCCTTTCTCCCCTTTCTCCTCCTCCTCCTCCTCCTCCTCTTCCAACTCTTCACCTTGTCCGCCTTCCTCCCTCCTGCCCTACCCACCACCACCACCACCACCACCACCACTACCACCCCCGCCCAGAGGCGCTCTCCTCCTAGGACGCACGAACGCGCGCGCTCACGCTTTCAGAGACCCGCGCACGCGCAATGACTTCACCGCCAGCTGACGCGCGTGCACGCCATTTCCCTTCCCCTCACTGCACCGTTTTATTTCTCAAACGTACACATACAGTATGAATGCTGGGAGTCAAGCATTCTTCAGTCATACTTGTAGCACGCAGTTGTCAACTCGTGCACAGTTTTGCCTCACTAGTAACATGTGCAGGTAGTTGTCCTATTATTAAGCCAAAGTTTTACTACTTGTGTGCAGATGTGTCAGTAGTGGAAAGCAGTGGTGGAGAAAAACATTACACTACTAGTATGACAATCGTTCTACTAAGAAAGATGACCTACGAGTGAGAACAAAGAGCATACTAACTAGATGGACTAATGGAATGCCCAAGATACTGAATAAAAGCTCAACAGGTTTTCTATAGCATTCAAGATCAATTGTCATTGCATTGAAAGTCACACATTATGTATAGAATCAAACTGAAATGAGGTCATCCTCGCCGGCCAATCACAGGACACAAACAGTATAGTCAAATAACAAAATCAACAGTGGGCCCTGACATGATCCAAAAATGGCAAAAAGGCAAAAAATGTTGGTTTTTTTCAGGTGGTAGATTTTCATTACAAAATGTTTCAAATTCCTAAAAAAAATCCAGATTTTTCAAGCTGCTAAAAAAAACACTTTCGTTTAAATATCAATATAAAATTGCAATTGATGAAAATACAAAGTACCGGGTACAATAAGTGCACTGGAAGTGATGCTTTGTCAAAGTGGCTGCAACTAACCCGTTTAAAAGTTCATTCACAAAAACAAAAACAAAAAAAAAAACACTTGACAAATAATATTTATGTAGCCATTAGTTACTTTTGCTGTATTAAACTCTCTATTTCAAAATTGAATCAGCAACACGATTGCTTAATAATTTCTGCAGCAGTGTTTTTTTGTCATAATAATCTGCACATGCTGTAAGCGAGTAGGCCCTGTGTTCAGCCTTCAGTCGATGACATAATATTGCATTACACATCTCATTTTCAAATGGAAGAAATATGTCACTATGTTAGCTTACACTACTTTGGTGCATAAGTCACCACAAGCCAGCAAAGAAGCATTAACAGTCACTAAACGTTCCCAGCTCCAACCCATAATACGCATGCCATTGATGTAATATTATATCATTTGGAGGCCTACAATTGTTTAGAACTATCATAGCTAATCCCCGACATCTTCTCCCCTTTCAGACATCCATCAGCCAGTGATCACATACGAACTCCACACTGGGCCAATCACAAGTCTTCTGAACCCTCCGCCCTCGACTAGCTGTGTGGGAACACGTGCTAGGCTGGCTCGCAGATAATGTTGCATGTTGCACGAATGTAATGATTTTATAATGTCTATAATGGAGGATGTGAGATTAGCGCGAGTGCTTCGAACAATGATATCATAAAGTGAGTGGGATTAAAAAAACAAAACACTGAGACCACTTTCAAGCACAGTGCCTTCCAGGAAAGTCTGCGCACTTTGAAGTAATATTCCCCCCCACGCTCGGTCGGATGACTGCAGCGTCCCACTGCTCTGTTTGCATTCATAGGTCGTGTGTCATAAAGTTACGCAATGACAGAAACAGCTTGATCATTCCCACCAAAATGGGTCAGTCCACAAACACATGGGCCTGCGCTCTGTTTTCAAAACACAGAAGAAGCGTGACTACGTTAAAAAAAAAAAAAATTCTCAGGACCCTTGTTGGGAAATAGATAAGCGGGCCAGATGTGCTGTGGGCTTTGTCAAGGCCGCGGGAGGTCCACTTGACACACATGCAGAGGAGTGAAAAAGGATCATGTGACATGAGTAAGTCTGAGCATACGTTTTGGATGTGCAATCCAATAAAAATGCCAGAAACAGTTGGGTATGACACTCACCACATTGTGACCGGTTGACGTCGAGCCATATGGAACTAGGTCACCGTGACGCTCTGTTTCGGTTTGCATATGTGTGTTTGTTTTCACTTCCAGTGTTGTTCCATATTGTACATGAGCTTTTGTGTACGCATCCCCTGAAACGGGCATTGGGGTTGGGGGATGTTATTGTAGCAACACAAACAACTGTAAATACAACGCACACACAAAATGCTCATCTGAGGCCACGAAATACTAATTTGTGCCCATGGATTAAGTATAATGTGAGCATGAAATGCAAACTACTAATATTGAAAACATTCCTGGACGGTAAGCAAATGGAGCGCACCTTCTCCAGAAGATGGGAAGGGAGAATTACCATATTGACATTTTTAGCGAAGGTGTGCTGTATTTGCTTAGCCAGATGTGTAAGTTGTTCATGAAAGTGATATCAAAACAACTAATGAATGTCGTGGTGCCCACATCATATTGATTTTGTTTTCACAAATGTGTATTTTGTGCACGATTTACCTAATTTGTGGACACAAATTTGTATTTTGTGCAACTCTAACATCTATATTTGACGAGCACACAGGACTAGTGATGAGCATGTCTGTTCAGGATAACTGCCTAATGTGCGTGTGAATAAAATGATAATAATAATAAAAATATCTAAATGCGCTTTGTGATTGGCTGGCGACTGGTTCTGAGTGTATCCCGCCTCTCGCCCAGATGGTTTAGGCTAAGTGAGGATAAGTGACTTTGAAAATGGATGGATGATAAATATGGATCCATCAGAGTTGGCTGCTTCACCACTTCACAATATTGCTCAGGTTTCAAAGTATATATACAGTTTCTTACCGTCTTTGGATATCTCCATTATACATTTTGAAATGTATCCATCCATCGCTTGTCCTCATTCGGGACCAGGCTGAGGTGGGCGGTGGTGTCCCGACTACCTTTGGGTGAGAGGCAGGGACAAATGACAATTCACAATTACATTCACACCTCTGCACAGTTTAAAGTCTTGAATTATTAACCTAACCTGAATGTTTTGGAATGTGGGCGGAAACCAAAGTGCACACAAGCAGAGAGCATGTAAATTCTACCAAGTTTGAGCCAAAATCCGAACCCACAACCTCTCAACTATGAGGCAGACTAACTAATCACTACCACACCGTACTGCCTATTTTTAAATGTATTTATTATTCCGATTTTATTGGAGTCCATTTTTTATTTTTTTTCAACACAGGAAAAGGCGGTGAAGGATAGGAAAACACTGAACAACTGTGCCAAACTAGTATGACATAATGGTCATAACGATCATGAGTCACAAAATAAAATTGTGTGATGAGGTTTCATCTTTTTGAGGAATCAAAACAACGAAATGATTTCACTGACATTTCTCGTGTCATGGCATTGCTACGTTATATGAAATCTAGCATTTAGAGCAAGACGTTTTTTGTTTTTTTCTAAATGACATTCCTTCCCTCCTCAGCCTAACCTTAACTACTCCCCTGAAGTAGTAGCTGAAGTCATGTCTTTTTGATTTGGGCGAGTCAAATGAGGTCTTTATAAACGAGTGTGAGGCAGTTCTTTTTTTCCAGATCAAACACAGAAATTATTAATAAGATGTCGTATATTTCACCGCAGGCTCAGCTGTTGCCAGGTGAATATTTGGCTTGGCCGGACACATAGGATGGAACGCCACCCTTCCATCTGGCACGGATGCCCGGATTGAGTTTTGAGGAAAGCATGAGCAATGTTCCACCAGCACCTGCAAGTCTTTTCTTTTATGAGCATACAGGAAGTGGGAGAAAGAAATGAGCAATAATCATTTGAGGAATTTAATTTCTCCTCAGTTTAATCACTCGCTGTGCACATAAATAAATCCTCAGTGATCTGGCAGCCAACCGGCTTTGCCAACTAAGAAGAAATACGGCAAGGGGTGGATTAGTGATTTCAGCATTTTTCTTATCAGCATGTATTTATCACTCAACTACAAATGGGGGGAAGCATTTATTGAGGGGAGGCTTTTACATGTACATTTTTGGAATAATATCAAACAATGGTACCAGTATATTACAATTCACATATCCAAAGTGAAGAATTTCTCCTCCCTTCTGATTAAAGTCTGCAAAGGCCTGAATCTAAAATATCTCTAAAGATTATCCTGAGAGATTATCCTGTGGTGCGGGGCGTGTTGAGAGTGATTTTGTCAGGGCCGGCCGGCCATAGTAGATGTAAAATATGTTGAATATTTACGATGGCAAATCCTTATACATGTGTGTGGACAACACAGAGTTAACCAGAAGTTGGGCAATTCAGATGTGGTAAATATTTTAAGTTTTTCAAAGGTGAAAATTAGTTTTCCCACAGAACTAATTGTGCCTTGTATTGTCCACCAATTTATAGCAAAATTGTTTTGGAGCAAACAACTTGCTTGAGCTAACTAACACACGCTCGTATCCCCCCTCAGAGGTCAATCTTAGTTGGCGTCTGGTTTGGGGGACGAAGTTGCGCAATAGTCCGACGAGATAATCCATCGTTCTGTGTGAGATGCATCGCGTTGGTCATTTCGAGCACACCCCAAACAATAACGTCCGAACGCACAAGCCGATTTCTTCTTCTTCATGTGGGGTCTCTCACATTTGAATAATCGGTTAAAAACGTGCGTGCCTCGTTCTAATAGTAACACTTGTTCCACCTCCTTGTTCTCTTGAAGCCTCTCCTTTGTCTTTTTGAAAATTCCTGTTGTACATGGTTCCCGACTCAAGGTTTTGCGCAGGAGGAAGGCGGACAGTTCCCTCCCATCATGCCCATGGACCTCTTAGGATATCAGCTATCTCCTGCCAAAAGACGAGCCTATTTATAGCAACTCTCCGAGGATCCAAACCACATTTGTTTAGGTCAAGGCTGAGCTCACCGTCCATTAAAACAATCTGGGGAATCTCGAATGACTCTTGCTGCATGAGGAGGAGGAATTTGAGATAAAGCAAACAGATCTCTGGTGACCCTCCTGATGGAAACAAAATAACGAGCCCAGCTGACGGAGGAGGATACTCATTTCAAGTTGATAAGTGGACCAGAGTAGTGTGCATGCAGCAACTTGGAGCCAGGCTGTTGAACGTCGGCCAAGCGGGAGCGGGGGTGATTAATGGAAATGTCAACTTTAAGACAGAGAAGCCAAAAGCCCTTTCGGCTATTTCGTGTCCAACTTAATAGACTTTGTACACACTGTTACTCATGGTTAAAAAAATAATAAAATAAAATAAAAATAAAAAACAGCAAACACCTTGTTCCGTGAAGCATTCAGCATTCACTGCAAAGTTGCAAAGTGAAATCCCGGCGTTGCATGGACGCAGTGGGACTTTCCCTCAAAAGTGGCATGGAAAGGTCAAACGGGCTTTAACCTGGGCAGCGTGGAGTGTGTAAGACCTTGGCCCGGCGGACTGTGGCTGCTTGATTGGTCCCAAACCCTGCTGACAAGGTCCAGAACATTCCATTTCCAAAGTCATGACTCGGTTTCTGAGAACAGCGAGAACAAAATCCAACAGGAAGTGTGTGGGGGGGAGGGCGGGGGGGGGGTTGTAGCAGGCGACGTGTGTGTGTGTGTTCTGAAGGCCGTGCCTTAAACTTTAGTTTCTCAAGGACTGGCGCTGACCCAAAACTTGATGTATCTGCTCATTATTTGAAGATAGATAAATCCAGAGAAAGAATAACAGTGCATCAATAGTCCCAAGTCTCATTAAGAAAGATTTTGTCCAGTATGTTCAGTAACATAAAATAACATAAATATCTAAATAAATGCATTTAGTTTTTAAAATATTCATTTCAACAAATAAGATAATATCTCTTCCAATTGTCTATTTATGTAAAATGATTTAACCCCTTATTCAATACGACCACTTATAATCCATTTTAACAAGCCAGTTTTATTTATATACTACGAGGCTTTTGAGGAGATAGCCACAAAGCTCAAGATGTTCTTATGTAACCGCTTACGTATGCTTGCCAATAGAGATACGCTTTTACGGCAGCACCAGTAAAACGCCGTTGGATAATAAACTCACCCTACAGCTTCAGCTATCTTATCTGATTTTCCTTTATTTTCGTTTGAATTGAGTGCACTGAACAGTGGTGACCCTCTTCTCCTTGTCTGACAGTTTAGAATGTGAAATTGTTGCTTGCATTGTTTCTGACTGTGATGTTTTCACTACGCTTAGCCGGCAATTCTGCAGCCTGAAGCTAAACAAGACAGCATGTTAATGCGTATGCAGTCGTCGTCAGTGGGCGGCTTTGTGTCAAGTCATGTGATCGACATGCGGCCACATGCAGCTGCGGTTTTCACTGCAGACCTCAAAACTGGAGAGACGGACTTGAAATGCTGTGTCACACTTTTTGCATCGAGATCTGCTACAATGACGTGAAAACGGAGGAACACGTGGAGTCGGTCCTGCAGTCTCCACTCTTCTGGGACGACACTTTGGAAGATTTTGCAGTGTGCTTGAGGGGATTTTTGTCCAGTCACAGTGACATTTGAGATGAGCACTCAAGGATGTTAGACAAAAGGGCCTGTCCGTGCTCCAATCTCTGTTGTGGCCCGTTTTAAAGGTGCTTGATAGAGCTGATTTCTGGGCTCTCAAGATTTTGCACACAAAGTTGGAAATGTCCAAATAGCTTTGGCAAGATGAAGAATTACTGGGCTCCAGGGGGTCCGGCAGTGGTTGAAAAGGTTAACACTTTTGTCCATAAAATGTACATTTTTATGACTATACCGCAGTCCCAGTAAACAGTATTTCACAGAGGTTTCAAGCTTCTTGGATGCTGCTTTTATTTGACCCATTCATCTAGCATAAACCACTCCCTAAATGGACTTTGTCACTTGGCTTCCTGGCAAGCTCCTTTAGGACAAAATGTTCACAGTAACCACATACTCTTTATAACTCAGCTCCTGTGGCTTTTTTTTGGGGGGGGGGGGGTGGTATTGGGATAGCAAATAAAGCCAACTTAACACTAAATGTGACCTGTAACTTGCATCAGCATCCACATGCACTGCAAACTACAAGGAAAAAAAATAAAAAGAATTGAATGAGAACTTCAAATGACGTCTCAGAATTTTGACCTAGCCGAAAATTTGGTGGATATTTTCAATTGCAACTTGTCACAAAAACAATCCTTAAAAAAGGCCATTTTTCCCCCACACAAAAAGCTTCCGAAGGCTTCATCTGATTTTCAAAATTCTTCCTTCATTGTACTCAGCTTGACATGGCCTTTCCAAGCAGACTTGCATGTTGACAGATTTTAATTTTTGGGATATCCTGTCTCATAGCTACTTAAAGGGTTATAACACGCATCATCGATGCTATTCATTAGCCAGTCTACAGCAATTTGCATTGTTGACATTAAGGATAGCAGATAGCTTGTTTCAAATACAAGATGTGTAAGGCGCTTTGGTTTTTGTTTAGTTTGACAGTAAACTTCAACTGCGAGTGGCGTAGAGCCACTTTTCAAAGAATTGCTCATATTTTCTGCCAAATTGCTGCTTGTTGTGAAGTGAGTGTGTTGAGTTCAGCACTATCTAATGCTCGTATCGTAACTTTTTGCTAGCAAGTCAAAGCAAAATAACGTCTGAGGGATGGCTTAGATTTTGGAAAAATTTCAAGTTGGGTCACTTGTAAGTCAAGGTTCCACTGAACCTCTCTGGAGGTGTCGATCAAAAGCGAGCATATTAATGCTGTGGAAGAGGATTTTCGCAGGTACTGAAGCGTCCAGTGAGTATAAATTGAGAACATGTGGTGACCAGGGTTGGGTAAACATCAGCGCTGATAACCCTGAGGGCAACTTGGCCATGTTGATGGGCTTATCTCCTTGTGATTGGCTGGCAGCCAATGAACACAGGACATGAAATCATCTAAAGCCTCTTTGTGATTTTTTTTTTCTGTGAGTTAGGGAATTGCAAGCTGTGCTACAAAACGTTTCAGTAATTCCATTGCAGAATGGTAAAATACAAGAGCACATGAACCGAAATATTAAAAATTACAACTAGTGACCTTTTTGAGTCACTTACAGTGGATATAAAAAGGTCTACACACACCTATTCAAATACTACGTTTTTGTGATATAAAAAAAATGAGTCCGGGATAAATCATTTCAAAACCTTTTTCCACCATTAACCTGTACATCAACAACAACCTGCACACACCCAAAAAAATCATTTCGACGGAAATTCTAAATAAACTGATATAATGTGCACAAGTGTGCACACCCTCTAATGACTAATAAGCAGCTGAGTCGCCTTGCCATTATTTAAAGTGCATTTGATTAACCCCAAATTTCAGATGTTCTAGTAGGCTTTTTCTGATTTTTCTTCTGCCAAGCAGATGCCTGAATGTTCCTTCTACCTTGTCTAAGGCCCCAGTCCCAGCTGAATACAAACTATTCTGTACAGCTTTTTTGCGCTGGATCTTAATGTTGTATCAACTGTGTGTATGTGGCTCCGAGCGCAAACACACGTCCTTGGATGACATCGCATTGACGTATGTGTGTGAGCATGGCTCAAGTCCCTGGACCATCCTTCGCCTTACATTGTCTCCAGAAGGCAGGCGCGTCATGTAAACAGATTTATGTCCCAACAAAATGAGTAACGGTACAAGTACGCACGCAGGCACACACGAGGCAAAGCGAACCTCTAAATATAGTCACCCTGCGGTGTTATTATCGCCGTTGGGGCCATGCTCTGTTATCTCTCACCCTTCACTCCCATTGTTTTACAATTCCAGCAGATGACAGCTTCACTAAGCCCGGGGCCTGTTATATAACACCTGCGACTGACTGTGGCTGCTTTGCGCTGTTTTCCAGGAGCAACACTTTATAAATTATTTTTGGGTTGGTTTAATGTGCCAGGGGTGGAACAAGCCACCACTATTTGCTTGAGTCATACCTCAAAAGTCTCTCATGCTCTTTTAGGCTAATTTAGGCAAAGGGAAATGTAATTCAAATTGGATTGAAAACTGTTGCTTTGAAGAAGAACAACATATTGGGCAGAATTTTTCTATCCTCGCTGAAATCAGCCTGTAAGGGGCAGGCCTGTCTCATGCAAATACGCCACTGCTCAGCCCGCTCCCCGTTACATGTGTCAATAAGAGGAAGGCTTTCATTGTAATGATAACTCTGTGCAGAGCTACTTGTTTGGACCAGAGTGTAAAAAAGTGCAATGTTGCTACAGACAAATTCACCTATTTGCATTTTGTGCTCTTTTGTTACATCGAAAAATGCCACAAGATGGCGCCAAAGCAACGGCTAACAGATACATCTCCACTGAGATGTTAAAAAAACATTTGTAAGGCTAAGCCTATATTTTTTTAAGGGTAATGTTGTAAGATGAGTTTGAAATGATATTAAAGTGTTTGGGATCACAGTTTGTTCTATATTTATTGTTTAAACTACTTCTATAGGCAAATTGTGATCCTTTTTAGGGTGGTGCATCAATTGAGGTTTTTCGAGGCAAGGATATTTACGCAAATAGAGGCTGGTTACAATTTTCTTTATATCTTTTTATGTATTTTAGATGTTGTTATTGTATTTATTATTTTTCTGTGTGTTTATTTTTTGTATAGGCATTTGTTAGATGATTCCCTGACTAGGATCAGGAATGTACAGTATTTGTTTTATTGAATAACCTTTTTCTACTAAACTTATGTGCATTTTAAAACTACACCTTGGATGTGCACCTGTAAAGAATTTCACATTTCACTGAATATTTCAGAAAAATATTAACTCATTCACGCACTAACACACAATTGGCTACAATTAAAATTGACACATTCCCACAATGATACAAGCGTAAAAACGTTTGCAGCACTAACAGGTCTTACATGAAATGTTTTTGGAAATACACTGTATGTCTACTTGATTCAACCTGAATTTGAGCCATTTGAAGTGGTCACATGTTCCCCTGATTATTTAACTCTAATAAGTTTAAGGGGTCGGGAACACTGAGGATGGATGCGCTCCCATCTGTTCCATGTACAATACAAGCTTGTTTTAATGCATCATAGCTTGATTAAACAAAGCCTACACTACATCAGAGATGATTTGTCAAACAAGCATTACTCAGATTTTCCAGACATGAAACACCAGTGTCAGCTTCAGTTAAAATATTACTCTCTAACTGCAACCATCTGTGCGTGTGTATGTGTGTGTGTGTGTGTGTGTATGCGCATGTGTGTGCATGTATTTGTGTGTTTGCACTCACAAGCGTAACTCATCATCCGTGTGCATTCGCGTGTTCTGAATCATGCTTGAACGTCTTTCCAAAGCCGCTTCCAGGTACGTTCATTGGATCTCTGCTCAAACAAAGATTAGAGCAGTGGGTTGTGCAAGGTTTCACATTAAAAAAATGACCATCCACCTCTGCACGGCACCAAGTGCCCGTGTTCTCATCAGGGGAGGCTGAGAGGTCAGACAGGATTTCCCTCACCACCACATAAATATCAAACCGAGAACAAACATGTTTTTTTGGGAGAGGGCAACAGGAAACGCCAGACAAAGCGTCTGTGACGAAGCTGAACCGGGAACGGGTTCTTGAGAAATGCAGTTTTGTTTGCCTCTGTTGACCTTGACAACGTAACAATCAACACACAGCATGAGTAGCTATGAGCTTTGAGTGGATATTATGTAAACACGCATCAGCCACTTCATTAGGTACACTAGCACAATTCAATGGAAAGGTAGCTACTGGCACCTGTAGGCCGGATGCATTTGATCCAGCCTGCCATGCAAGTCTAAAACAAACAGAACATGAATAGAGTATAAACTAAAAACATGTTTTCCACAAATGCTTCCAATAGGCAGCATATTGCTGTAGAGGTTTGCATATCTGCCTCACAGTCGACAGGACTCAAGCTCAGGCCCTGCTGTGTGTCGTTCACACGGTCTCCGCGTTCTTGCATGGGTTCTTGTCCATAGACATGCATTTTCGGTTAATTGAAGACTAAATTGCCCATGATTGTGAGTATGAATGTTTACCTACACGTGTTCTGCGACTGGCTTGCAAGCAGTCATGTAGGCCGCCTCTTGCCCAAAGTTAGGTGGAACAGGCTCTAGTTCATCCGTGACCTTATTTGGTACAAGTGAAGTTAAAATGACGAGAAACACTGGTGGCATCAGCACTGTGCCGAGTTCTCAAGTGTGAATCCCTTATTGGTGTGTATATCGCTTTAACAAAAATCACGTGACCAACACAGGAAGTGTGTCGTTTGGTCGTGCCTGTCAAATTGTGTTTATAAGGAAACAAACTGTATCGACATGTTGTGGGTTTGTTGGATGGAGATTGAACACTTTGGTTAACAAAATCCCATACATAAGTTACACGTTTCTCTAAATTTTATTCGATACATTTGTTATGTATTACATGCTCATTTGAGCCTTTACACAAACGAGCAATTTTGAACTCTTCTCATGAACAACTTCACTCAGCAAACAAATGGAGCAAATACAATATACAAAGATCATATTTTAAGTACAAAACCAGCAATTGAATAAAGATTTAATATTATTTCACAGGCTAATGTGGGGTCAGTATGCAAGTTGTTCCATCATATTTTCATATTGTTTACCCGCATTGATTTTAGATCTACAGTAGAGGTCACTATTGAGTGACCACCGCAGTGTCAATACAGTGTCAACACGGTTTGTTAAATGTGTCGGTACACACTTTGAGGCATCATCATCCCATCACTAGTGGATAGTACATTGTCATACTTCTCGTTTATAAAGGAAAACGCAACGTCGTGCGAAAATACACTCGCATGCACAACACAACACAACAGTTACTTTGGTTGAGTTTCCTATCAAGTAGACATGCTGCGGTCGACTGGTTAGCACGTCCGCCTCACAGTTCAGAGGTTGTGGGTTTGATCCCGGCTCCGGCCTCCCTGTGTGGAGTTTGCATGTTCTCCCCGTGCCTGCGTGGGTTTGCTCCGGGTACTCCGGTTTCCTCCCACATTCCAAAAACATGCATGGTAAGGTTATTGGACACAAATTGCTGATTGGTGTGATTGTGAGTGCGGATGTTTGTCTCTGTGTGCCCTGCAATTGGCTGGCAACCAATTCAGGGTGTCCCCCGCCTACTGCCCGAAGACAGCCGGGATAGGCTCCAGCACGCCCGCGACTCTTGTGAGGATAAGCAGTATGGTTAATGAATCAATGAATGAATAGACATGCTGCCATCTTGTGTTTCATCTGTGTAGGTAAACGAAAGCATGGGAATGTCATAGCATATATTTTCGCCTCTAGGAATCCTAATATGATGCATGCTGTTATTCAAATAATAACCATAAAACAGTAACGAAACCACACCTGTCCAAACAGAAAGAACTCCACCCAGCTGGACTTAATGATAGCCATTGGCTACAGCATGTTATTGTTATCACATGTACAAGAAAGGGAAGAAATAAAACTTCCTAATTCGGCCATATGAAATGTTGATTATAGGGGAAAACCATTTGAAATGGACAACATTTACTAATCATAAGCGGCTAAAATATTTTTTTTGGAGCCCGTTTTATAGCTTTAAACGTTGCGCATGCGTACAACCTAAGCGGACGTGACGTTTCCTCCAGGCGGAAGCTGTGTCGTTCTTTCTGCTCACAGTCTGCCATCATGGTAGGTCTCCCTTTTCCCGTTTTTGCATTTTCAGTACGACGTTTTTTTTATAAACGCGCTGTCCACTTTCTACAACAGCGGCCATTTGTGAACTCAAAAACACTCTTACACGTTTCATCGAATTGTCGAACGCCACTGCGTACGTTTATTCGACAGTAATATTTGTCGGTAAAATGTCGGCACTCTAGCGCAGTACAACGTGGTCCAGACTGTAGACGGGGCCGAGAGCACGCCCGCTAAGCTAAATGGTTTCATCTTAAAGTAGTGACTTCAACCTTAATAATCATCATAATCGTCATTATATGACTATAACCATAACACGCTTCTGTAGTAAATTGCACGATCTCGTTAGATTTGTCACTCATATCGGGTACTTGTAGGCGGTTCGGATGTTGTAGCTAGCCGATGTTAATAGCGACGTACTGTGCTTCGAATTTATTACGTGTTGCTGAAAGATCAAACTTTCTAGTGACACCTTTACACTTTAGTAAATTATGATAGATAAAATGAAATTGTACATTAATGATCAGAGCTACCGCACTATTGACACTGATCGTACTTTATGTACATTTTGGCCCTCATGTTTTCATGTAATAGCATAAACTTTAAATGCACATAATCTAAAGTACAACGAACTTTATACTCATTTCTTACAAGTAATTAAATGTCTAAGACAATAATTTCCACTTTAAAAATAGTATGCCAACTTTAAATCAGATTGGAAAAAATATGTTCTCTCTCTTGCTTATTTATTTACTTATGTTGAAGTTTGTGCATTTACAATGTGATTTGTACTTTCTCAGGTGTTCAAGCGCTTCGTCGAGATAGGCCGTGTTGTCTACATCGGTTTCGGACCTTACGCCGGCAAGCTGGTGGCCATTGTTGATGTCATTGACCAAAATAGGGTGAGTACTTGACAAAAAAAAAACTTTGTATGGCTTAACAAAACATAATTGATTGTTTTGTCAAATTTGCAGGCTCTTGTTGATGGTCCGTGCACTGGTGTGAAGAGGCAGGCCATGCCCTTCAAGTGCATGCAGCTGACAGACTACGTCATCAAAGTACCTCACAGGTAAGAGCGAGTATGTGTGTTTTACCATTTGTCTCGGCTGAAAGTGCACAAAGTATGTGCTTGCTCACAGTGCTCGTCAAAAGTTTGTGAGGAGAGCCTGGGAGAAGGCCGGTGTCAACGAGAAGTGGGCACAGAGCAGCTGGGCCAAGAAGATCGAGGCAAGAGAGAAGGTAAAATTGTTTGTCAAAGCTATTGATTATTCAAATTGGTTCGCTAGGAGTTGAGAATTCTGATGATGCAATAAGAAAACTTCAGTGTTCTAAAACCATCTTAGATTAGAACGAAGCGTGACAGCTATAGTTTGCTATTTGCGTGATACTATTTTGTCATTACAATGTTTTTTTTTTAATCCCCAGCTCCTGGGTTTAAGGCATGGGCTGCATATAACTTGACTTTTTTTCTTTCTTTTTTTTAATCAAATTGCTTTGCAGAGGGCCAAAATGTCAGACTTTGACCGCTACAAGGTGATGAAAGCCAAGAGGATGGTAAGTGAACTGAAAGAGTGTCTACATTTTGATTTAAAATTTTGCAAAAACACTCTTGAAACCTAATAAATGCATTTGGCAAAATGTGCTACAGTCCAGTGAAAGCAATGTTGTACTTTTTGGCCTTAATCCCCAAAAATATGTTTGATGCAAAGACAGCACTGCTCATCAACAAAAGAACACCCGACCTTCAGTTAAATGTGGTGGCAGCGTTCGTGAACTTTGAGCCTGTTGTTCCATGCTTCTCTACCATAGAGCAAAAATTAAATAGAAAGAGGCCACATATTGTACACTTGCACTACTAGCACTTGGTACTGCTCTGTACATCTGTAGTCATAATATTGAGGCTGATGTTGCTTCGATCTGTGATTGAGGCAACAAATGTGTAAACGTGACCAGAGATTTGTTTTAACGTTATTGTGAGTGGACATATTTTTTTGACTTTGGCGGAAGGAAGATTGCAACACTTATGTTGAATGTGTCATTCTTCCGAACAACTCTACCGATGCTCTTTGCACTCATTTAACTAATGGCTAAAATGGCTCACTTTTATTACTTTGGGTGAAATTAATTGCAATTGGGGGATTTAACCTGCAACAACACGGGTTGAAGTATGTCTTTGTAATTCAGAACTTCTTTTTGCAGAGGAACAAGATCATCAAGCACGAGGTGAAGAAGCTCCAGAAACAGGCCGTGCCCAAGAAGAAGTGAAAATATCTATTTTTTCCAAATAAACATTCTGATTGGTTCCATGCATTTGTCTGGCTCTTTCGACATTATGGTTTTAGTGGAATTCTTTTGATAGTGATTACCTTTATTTTAGTTTACAATACAGTACAGCACAAGTGGCTTGAACGCTGTTCTAAATCATATTGCACTATTAACTCATTCTATCCCAATGACATGTCATTTTACAATGGGTCTGAAAAAGTCTGTTACTGAATGAGTTAACATTGACTTCTATGGTGAGGCAAATTTGAAATAAATTTTAAATATATGCTCATTTAAAAATGGCCGAGAGTGTTATGGAAATTCTATTGTGTGTTAGCAATAGACATTTTTCTATGGTTAGTACTGTGCATGTAAGCCGTTCAGAAAATGTATGGTACAATATGTGTTTGAGTTATTTACTGATGGATTTGGCAGGAAGGGGAGGGGGAGTGGACGTTACACAACAAAATAGCAAAGGCGTATTTATGCCAGTAGAGGGCAGTGTGTACATTAAGACTGTTGCTTTGTGTTTACGTTCCCCTTTTGCTATAGTCAGGAAGCTGAGGCTATAACAAAACTGAACATCACTTTTGTCTGGTTTTGGGGAGGTTCTCACGCTCAACAAAGCTCTTCGGGCTGTCTTGTAAATCTTTTTAAATTAAATGTCGCGCTCCCGCAGTCCAAACTAATGACTGGCCGTAATCCCGTTGAGTGGTAGCTCATCGGCCAAACAGGTCCTACTTGAACCGCGTACGAACAGCATCTCGCGATTACATAACCGGCTAGAACATTGTCCATGTGCCCGTCCAATCGGCCAATTGTAACACCATCGCGCTACAAATAGCACATTCAAATATGCAGTCTTACGTCGTTAGCTTCTTTTTACACACATTGATTCCATAAGCAGCTGCTGTGTTTTTTTAAATCATACAGTTGCACGAGACCCCTCGTTCTGTTATTATAGTTTATTTTTTGTTTGGGGGGGGGCGATTTTGAAAGAGCTCGGTAAATATTCCGTGTATTTTTTAAACTTTATTTAGAAAAAACATATTCCGTGTATTAACGTAATTGTGACGTCAGAGCTGGCCGATGCGCAGTGACAATCAAGTTGACGCTGTTCATAAAGCGACACAACCGGAAGTCGGCTATTTGTTTATAAAACTAAAGCGCTTATTTGTTGCCGTTTGAATTACCAAATTACAATTTAAAAAAATTGCGAATGAAACCAGTATCGGGGTTACATTAGTTTGTAGTTCGTGTAGAAATCTGTATAGTGTTTTTATTCCAAACTCCCCTCCTCATGTTTCGCTTTTAGGGTTTCGTAATTCGTAAAGAAATAAAACGTTGTACACGTTACTCAGGCGGGGTTAATTAAATGATTCTTCTTTGAAATAGCACTTTATAAAACATCTTCAAAAGTCGGGCCGATTGGCTGAAGAGTCGTTAATAATAGCACAAGATTGTGTTTTGATAACTACAACAGAGCTCGCTTCCTGTGTTAGCGCTAACCACATCCGTCGCTTGACGCAATAGAACGAGAAGACTGGGGCGAGCTAGAGTGAGAGAGAGAGAGAGAGACGTTCCAGTTTTATTCGGTGGCTGTTTGGGTTTAAAACGCCGTGTTGTTCAACCTTAATCGGTTCCGAGCATCACCCAAAAGTTGGCGGGTCCAAGCGTCGTCGAAAGCCGCAGTTCCAGCGGCCGGATCCCCGTGCGGCCTTGCCGTTTGGTTAAAGGGAGCCCGAAGAGGACTCGTAGTGACTGGCTGGCTGCTTCCTTCTCTCCGTGGTAAGTGGTGCATGCAAGGCAAAGGCTGGTTCGGTGGGCCCGGGTGATCACTTGTGTCAAGTTCGGCTGGATTCCTGTGCGGGATTTATCCCCAGCGCCGACTAGATGGTGGGGGAATTTTTATTTTTTGGGGGGAGGTTTGTTGTTATTGTCAATCCGTACTTCTATTAGATGGAGGTTGGAGGGACCCATATGGCCATTATCGCCATAGCAGTGAAAATCTAACAATGGTTTGTTGACACTGTTGCTATTATTGGACCCATTGGAGTAAACTATTTCATTATGAATGGCATTTTTAAACATGGTACGGTTGTGGAATTAAAAAAAATATATCAAAAGATTCACCCTTATTAACATGAACTAAAACAGTCATGCATGATGGATTAGAGGATTAAAAAGGCAAAGCATACACCCATCCATATTCTATAGACTATATGAAATAGCAAGTAGGTCTGGGCATTGTGGAAGAAGACAAAAGTAAACTTTTCTTTGCTGACCAGATAACAATACAGTATAATAAAATTGATCATGTTTTGATTACATGTAGGCAACACGGTGGTTTAGTGGTTAGCACATCTGCCTCATTATTATGAGGTTCAAGGTTCAAATATAAGCTCTCACATTCCCGTGTGAATTTGTTGTGAGTTTTCACATCGTCCACCCATCTACCGGTACTAAACCTTAACCAGAACCACGGATGTGCTGCACCCTATCCCAGCTGACATTAAGTAACCTTGGACAGGTCAGCAGCCCATCACTCACAGAGCACACAGAGAAACAAGTGTTCACCCTCACATTTACACCTTATCATAATTTAGAGTCTTAAATGACATGATGCATGTTTGTGGAGTGTGGGAGAATATGTCAACTCCACACAGGAAGACCGGAGCTTGGATTGGACCTCCCAACCTCAGATCTGTGAGGCGGATTCGCTAACCACTCAATCCACCATGCCGGTTTTTCAAACCTGAGGACAGGTCTTAAATAAACCAAACGTTCGTTTTGGGAATCTGCGGCAAACATGCTAACCACAAGGCTCACCATGCTGGCCTAAAACTAATCATTTTTAACAATATACAGTATATGTTTCATATAATTTACATGTAGTGTTCTCACCTGATTAAATTACCCATTAAAAAGAAACACATTAAGATGAGACAGTAGGACATATTGTACTCCACGCATGGTGTCCCACAGGGCTCTGTTTTATGCCGATGTCATTTTTTTCCCCACTAAGTGGATGCTACTCACATAAAAAAAAAAAAAATGAAATTAAGTGTGATTAAAGCAACACGTGACTCTGGTTAGCTCATCTGACTCACAGTGCTAAAGTTTTGGGTTCCAATTTTTGCTCTGGCTTCCCTGTGTGGAGCTTGTATCCCACCACTCTCCCAATGCTGCTGAGACCCGAAACAAATGTAGACAGTGCCATGAGTTGTAATAGTAGTAGTCGTTGTAGGAGTACTAGTATATTGTTTATGCATTTCCAATTGTTGTGTCTAGTTTAAATGCTTATGATTCGACTGGTGATTAGTGTTTGTGTTGCTGCAGTACGCATATAGATGTGATGCTCTGCAATAACGGGATCGAGTTGAGTAGGTTTGCATTAATTATTAATGTGATTCTTGTGTTTGCCGCCACTCCTATAAACTGTGTTATCACAGTGGATTTGTGTATTACCATAATATCAACATGAAATGCAAAAAAAAAAAAAAAACCTCATAATGTCAATGACTTGTGTGCTTGTTTAATGACAATATTTGATGGCAAACCCTCCTAACAACCATTACTAATGTGGTGCTACTTAAATATTCAAATTGTTAGGTTTCTTTTTTTTGTGCCTCATTGGTTGAAGGGTTGAAAGTTCGAGCGGAATGGTGTGTAATGGGACCGCAATCTTGTTATTTTAGCCCCTTTTGCCTTCAATTTTCTCCATTTTTGTCATATTATGTAACTCCATTGAATCAGTCGTTATCTGATGTCTCAGTTTATGATATATTAGCGCGTGTCATTAGTACCGCCTCGAGTCCTTGACACAGTATATGTTGTACTTGGATGTGTACACACCCCCTTGTAAAAATCAACACACTTTGCTCTCTTGCGCAACAGACTCCTGATGTGAATTTTCAAGATGCACCGTTGACTACTTAATGGATGTAAGCGCTCACACACTTACGTTTCATTAGGTAACCTGAGCATCAAGGAGAGATTAAGCCAACACATGCTTACACTGACCACACGTAACATGCCATGTGTGGCGCTTCACTTAAAGCAGGACACAACATTAGGTACACTTGTACAATCGAATGATCCAAAACAAGAGAGGTATCAAGTCTGGGAGCCGTTTTTTTTTTTTTTTCTCCCCCATGAAAAATAATGCAATTAAAGCGGAGCTTTAGCTTGCGAGTTGAATTTGTTCCATGACCAAGCTCGTAACTCAATTTACTCGTGTGGCCCATCAATTTTCCTCATTGAAATGAATTCAAATGACATTAATCCATTCCAGCCCGACAATCAATGAATTTCAGCGACAGACAACACGAGCGGAATCATTTTGACATTGTTTGCGTATGGCAATAAAAGAGCCTGAAGGAGGACAACGAAATGGATTTAAAAATCAATGTCTCGATGTCAGGACTTTTGTAGCAATGGGTATTTGTACACACACGGTGCTATGTATGTAGACAGATAACAATCTTCACAGACATTTATTCTTTATCCCCTGCAAAGAATGATTAATATTAAGTTCTGAGAAGTCGTGACCGTCTCCGTATATTCGTATGTCTGTATTATCTTGCCCCCAGTTTGCCAAGGCTAGCTCAGCAATACAATGTCCATCGAATTGCACCAATAAATACGCCCAAAACGGTTTAATTCCCTCTCATTACTGCACGTTTTTATTTCATACAATATCATAGAATTCTGTTTTCCTATTAAAAAAGACATTACAGTTTGTTTTTTTTTTAATTAGGAGGGAGGTTGGAACAGATGAATGGCATTTCCATGTAAGGCCATATCAAACAGCCCTAATTTCATGATGCACGGAGATGTTTCTAATATTTTCTGCAAGCGGGTGGTATTCCTGCCTTGCTTTTTTGTATTATGCTGTTCCCTATAAAGGTGTGCTCCCTGGCAACAGCTCATCTTTGTCCTATTGTTTCTACGAATCTAGGTGAGTGTGGGCACACCTAGGTGTGGATCACCTTGCAGGAATGTTCCGGGCCTGTACTTGGCGCGCCTGTCGTGTGTTCTGTGTCGGCTCGGCCTGCAGGTAGGCCCGTGGAAGTCAGGAATGTCAGGGCCGCTCCTCCCGCCTCCGGGCGTTGTTACGCTATCAGGACGATGTAGGAGCAAGTATGCCAGGAACGGCGTGACTCGCACACGGGGAGTGCGTCGCCTATTGACGTGATTTCGGTTACCGGAATGAACGTCGGTTAACGGTCACCTGTGAGTCGACCTCATTATTGGAACTTTATTGTTCTGCTCAACAGCTTTTATGGTACACGGTGTCATAAAACTTTGGAGACTGCTCGCATTTCTAGATCACTTGTCGATTTAACGGTATGACAATATATTGTTAAAGGCGCCTTATTTGGGCATGATACGAAAAAGGAAATTGTACTTTGTGAAATCTTTGATACAATCTATATTCATTTGAATACATTGTTGGATTTTGAGAAATAATTGGGTCATTGCTCAGTGTGTACTGTTGGCGAATGACATTTGCGTATGTAATTGATATTTATTATAATTTCCATACGCTACTGAGCAGACTCTTTCCTCTATCGCATGAAATAAATCAGCGACCCTTCTGTGGCAGTGTCACAAAAAAGAAAAACACACTTGTGACTGCTCTGGGCAATGTGTGTTGACTGGAAAATGTCCGAATGTTTCCCACAGTGTCTGAGTAATAGCAGGCTACACACAGGGACACAGGAAGTCAATTTAATGCCTCTGTGTAGTATCCATGATTATTGAACAAGCAACTTGTTCAAGCAGCCACTTGGCACGTTACAAAAAAAAACAAAACAAGAAAGTCCAGTGCATTTTTATTGTCATATCAGCCGCCGCTTAGTCTAAAAATAAAGCTAAACAAGGTAGTGGCACGCATCATAACATGAGGAAGTGTAGGGGTCACACTAATAAGGGATACTTGACAAAAGTTGCCTCTTTACAAGAAATAGTTGTAATGGTGGAAGGATTACTAATATAGAAGACAAATCTGAGGTGCAGGCTGTTTTTTCTTTCAAGGGGAAGTCAACGCAAACATTTTTTTTTTCAAGAATATGTTCTATGCAAGCCAACTAGTTGAAACAGGGCATTCTGATAAATATTGCGTTTGTGGAATAAGTGTTAATCCACTCGTTTTTAGCCATCTCTGGGTGCGGCCATTTTTGTCTTCTGTCGACTGAAAATGACATCACAAAACTGCTCACAACGACCAATCACGGCTCAGACTCAGACAACAGGTCAGCAGTGATTGGTCGCTGTGAGCAGTTGTGATGTCATTTTCAGTCGATAGAAGACAACATGGCCGCCCCCAGAGATGGCTAAAAACGAGTGCATTTTGCTGCTTAATTTATATTCCACAAACGCAAAATCAATCAGAATGCCGTGTTTCAACTAGTGGGCCTGCTGGGGACATATTCTTGAAAAAAAATATGTTTGGGTTGACTTCCGCTTTAAACAAAGTTACTGTTCTAAGTACAGTGACCTCCCGGATAATATGTCTGCCTCACAGTTCAAAGGTTTAAATAATGCATGCTTTGTTTTGGTCTCATAGAGCACGACAAGATGGGACTAAGGTGAAGCTTTTTGCCGTCGTCCCTCGGAGCCACCCCAGCAAGCAGCTGGTCTCAGATCAACCACATCTTATCTTGCCGCGACACACCTCAACTGACAGTCAAGCCACATGGAAGAGAAGATGGACGTCTGACGGAGGGTCCAGAGGGTGACACGAGACTTCCTTCCCCCTCCCCAGCCCCCCTTCCCGCCAACGCCCCGCCGGAGGTCATGGCGGGCCTCAAACGTCACCATGACGGGAAGATCGCCGGGCTGTACGACTTGGATAAGACGCTGGGCCGCGGACATTTCGCCGTGGTCAAACTTGCCCGACACGTCTTCACTGGGGAAAAGGTGTGCTTGCACACTACCGCTACAAGAAAACTTTTTTTTTTTTTCTTTTTTTTTTGGGCGTCCTCCTGACTGACTCGCTGACTTTTCAGGTGGCGGTGAAGGTGATTGACAAGACCAAGCTGGACCAGGTGGCGCGGGGCCACCTTTTCCAGGAGGTGCGCTGCATGAAGCTGGTGCAGCACCCCAACGTGGTGCGCCTGTACGAGGTCATCGACACGGCCACGAAGCTCTACCTCATCCTGGAACTGGGGGACGGCGGGGACATGTTCGATTGCATCATGAAGCACGAGGGAGGCCTCAGCGAGGAAGTGAGTCGGATTATTTAGGTGAAATCGTGCATGTCGTGCTGTATTAGCGGAACAGCTGTTTAAGTGAATGGAGAATGCTGACGTTTGGTTTGATGTGACTATGACAACAAGGTTTGTTTGTTTTGTCTGCCCCTAGCAGCATTACGCAAAAACTACGCAACCGCTTTCCACAGAACTTTGTGGCCGGACGGGATATGAGCCAAGCACAAAGTCGTTAAATTTGATTGTGGATTCAGGAGCTGCATTGTCTATTTTCACAGATGACGCATATCCTGAGCGGGTGTTTCATTTTTTATTTTATTTTTTCACGCAAAAATGATTTAATCAGTTCCCCCCGATAGTTTTTAAAGTTGAGGCCAAAAGTTCCCTTAAAGGAGCATATTTGCTTCAATTTAATACAGTTTACTTTTCCTGTCTGTTTTAATAGTATGTCAACTGACAAAATAATTCCATTTTACATACCTTATTTCTTGCTTCACTTAAGTAATGGATACACGTGAGCGACGGTATACTCCGACCCATATACTGCTGGGCCAAAACAATGATGTCATGACTACAACAGGTTGCAAGAGCACACTCCAGGTTGGGTTTGAAAAAAAAAAAAAAAAAGCAAGCGCCCATAAAAACAATAAAAGCATTTTCACTCATGCAAGCAGCACTTGATACACTGTACTGTCCATGTGACATCACGTTTACGTTGACTACTTCATCAAGCGATCAATTACGAGCCGCTTATCAGCAGCTAATGCTAATATGGGTAGCTAACAAATCTCAATGCAGCTTTGCTTATCTTTTGGATTTAACACGATAGCAGTGACATCACACATGAGTGATTTGACCGTCTCTGCATGAGGGTGGCTACCAAGTCAACATAGTTCTTTGGCACCAAAGCAACACTTTTGTATTAGACAGGGCTTTGGCATGGTCTCTGTAAGTGGGAATTCCAAATATGCGGAGGTTCTTTGAACAAGTGACAAAGAAGTAGGTCCCTTTAAAGGCAATGGAAAATCATAGGCAGAAGTATAGGAAGGTATAATTAGCCTGGCCTTGGCAGAGGTCTTTTTGGACTCCGCGCCCATCGTCTGTGTCTCCCCCTCCAGGTGTCCAAGTGTTACTTCGCCCAGATCGTGCACGCCATCTCCTACTGCCACCGGCTGCACGTGGTGCACCGGGACCTAAAGCCCGAGAACGTGGTGTTCTTCGAGAAGCAGGGCGTGGTCAAGCTCACCGACTTCGGCTTCAGCAACAGGTTTCAGCCGGGGAAGAAGCTCAACACCTCCTGCGGCTCGCTGGCCTACTCCGCCCCCGAGATCCTGCTCGGGGACGAGTACGACGCTCCCGCCGTCGGTGAGTTGGAATCAAATACAGTGAAGCTTTGTTTAATTCATTAAAAGACTACTGTCTTTTTCTTCATTCTTACGATGCATCTACGTCTAGTAGAGCTCAGTGCATGTTAGCCGCTGTTGTCACTGGCCATGTGGCACGCACTGTACTGTCCTCCATAGCGACTGTATTACTTTCACATTCACGCCCACTATGCTGATATGGCACACTGATAGCAACACACACACACACACACACCCCCACACACACACACACACACACACACACACTCCCTCTCTCTCTTTGGCTAGCAAATAAGGGCTGAGGTGCGTCTGCAAGTCCCCAGTCTGTCAGCTTTATCAGCAGGCTGATAAGGAGCTCAAGGTTCACATTGCTTGAACGTGTCCAGTGCTAAATATCGTCAGTTTGAGGAAATGTGAATGAGTAGACGCTTCCTCGATTTGAACGTGTATCAAACGAAGCTGAAGAAAAGTTAACCACTGTCTAATCCACGGCGAAATAGTTGTCTGCCGCACAGTTTGAAGGTTCGCGGTATCTACAGGGATAGTCAAACTTGCGCATTACATCCTACTAAGGGGGTAGGAAAAGTAGTTCCTACCAACTATTTGGACAAGATATCAACTGTTATTTCCCACTGTTGCTGCTGTTAATGATGTGCTTTATCTCAAATGACTGAAGTAATAATATTTTAATTTGAGAATCAATTTCACGGCATCTGCTGTCGGAGGTGCGAATATTTCAGTATCGATCTGCACGTCACTATTTGGAGTCCTTATAAAAGTTGATCTTGACCTGCACTGTTGTTGACATCCATCCTACTACTTGAGCTTTCTTTTAAAATCCAAAATTGGACACTTAAAGTGGTAGTCTACGCCAAAAAAAAATGTCAAGTTGAAACAGGGCATTCTGATAAATACTGCGTTTGTGGAATAAGTGTTAATCCACTCGTTTTTAGCCATCTCTGGGGGCAGCCATTTTGTCTTCTGTCGACTGAAAATGACATTGCAACTGCTCACAACGACCAATCACGGCTCAGATTCAGAAAACAGGTCATCCGCGATTGGTCGTTGTGAGCAGTTGTGATTTCATTTTCAATCGACAGAAGACAAAATGGCCGCCCCCAGAGATGGCTAAAAAGGAGTGCATTTTGCTGCTTATATTCCACACACTCAAAATGAATCAGAATGCCGTGTTTCAACTAGTGGGCCTGCCGTGAACATATTCTTGAAAAAAATATGTTTGGGTTGACTTCCGCTTTAAGCTTTGGTTTTGATAACAGATCAAAATATAATGTAAGAGCATAAAAATAGTATTTGTGGCGTGGGGGGATTTAAGAAGGAAATGACTCCTTGCTCTGTATGCCAGAGCACAAAATGGAGACAGCAGGCAATGGAGAAGCATTATCATTTTTTATTTTTTTTCTCTCTGTGTGGATTAGTGGCGCTATTTTCTGCTCTCTGCCTCTCTTATTTTGTGCCAAGCAGATGAGCGTTCTCCAAATCTCCAGAGTGAAATAATGACATCCTGTTGTTGGACAATATCAGCTGGACGTGAGGTCACACGACCCATTGTGTTGAGCGTCTGTCCTATTGTGCGCTTGTGCTGCGTCTGTGAATTTCGTCATTAAGTGGGATGCAGTTTTAGTCACAGGGAACAATGACATAATAATTATCAGCATCCAAACCGCAACTCTTGTATTCAGGGCTTCAAGGTAGCCGGGCTCGCAGTGTGCCTCGTGGCCACAAGCCCACTTTTATAACCGTGATAACAAGACTGTCCTCGCTTTCAGTTGGCCCTATTTGGAGTTTCTCGCTTCTCTGTTGAGCCAAAAATACATCGAGATTGAAAACAGAGAGACTGATTGTGTCGGAGAAAAAGCTGCTGATCAAGTAAAAGCGACATAAGGATTATGTCAAATTGTCTTTGGCTCATTTGCGCTCGGTGAGACCGCCCCCTCAAAACGGGCTAAGTTAAGCAAGGCTAAAAAAGAGGTGGCAAATAATGCTTTAATTCTTCGTCCTCGTCACATATGTGCTACCAAGAAACTTTTTAAATTGTGGGATATTGCGAATTGGGATGGCATATTCGAGCTTGTTCCTGAATAACTGAACATTGATTGCACATCTAAGGGGCTGTAAAGACTTCCCAGGTTGATCTCAGTGCAGACTAGAGACTGGAGACATCCTTTCCTGATATTATGCGGTGTGTCAGCTCCCACCGTTTTTTTTTTTTTTTTACAGTCTGCAAATGTCGAGTTAAATATAGTCTCCTTCTTTCCACCCCACCAAACACAAGCTGCACAAACACACACACACAAAAAAAGCCTAATAACCAGTTTATTGGTGCACATGCATAATTCAGGAAATATCTGTGCAATAATGTGCATGCGGTACATCAGCACAATGTAATAGCGTCCAATACGGCGCTAGCAAAGATTCCGCTTCTTTCAAAGAGAATAATACGTCCGGCGATGTGTTGTCGGCCATCTGGTTTTGTAAATAAAGTTACAGAGGAAGGAAGTTGAACGCACCGCTGACGCAAGTAATGAGGGAGACGGTCGTGGTTGCTAGGAGACGTCGGCAGGAGGTAAGATGGCGACGACGGCGACTGCAAGCAGCTTGAGATGCCCCAGAGCACAAAATACACTTACTGGATCCTCATAGAGATGGAACATATCCCCCTGTGGTTAATTACTACATTGTTGTTGTTTTTCCACAACAACATCATTTTATTAACTTGTTTAACACTGATAGAAAGCACGAATGACCAAGTTTAGCTTTTTTGTGTTTTTTTTGGTAAATATATAATTTTGGCATTTTCTTGATTTGACTGTCTTATTTTATTAGTTATTTAGACCGGATCGTAACTTTTTCAGTATGAGTCTTTTCAATTCCTTCCTCAGTAAGAAGTTGGACGTCTGCACGCTAGTTTAGAATTCGGCCAACCAAGTGCAGCATAAATAAATCGCGGCAAAAGATGCTCGGCGGAGAAGATGCGTGTAAAAATATATAAAGAGGACCTTGAAATAGCACACCTTTAAGGCGGCGCTAATCAATATTTTATACCAACAAAAGAAATGACTTTTACTGTAGGGAATTGTCTCCCGACTCAGCAGCTTTTAGCTCATCGCGAAGCAACCAGATGTTGTGGGAGTAGAGCTAAGATGGAACCTGGGAATCACGACGAAAACCGGAATAGCACATTACGGAAGAGTAAAGAAAAGTAAAGCATTAGATGAATTGCGACTGCAAAAATGGATATAGTATGGCAACACATTACTTTCTAACATGTTACCGGCATCACTGATGTCGCCACAGTTTTGCAACCTGTCACTTTTTTACATTGCACCGCAAGTGTCTCTCCAAATCAAGGCAACATGTCACGGCAGGAAGTGTGTCAAAGGACCACTGGGCTGGCGAAAGCCTCGCAGCAAACAAACTTACTCTTTTCTTTTTTTTTAATTCCCCCCCCCCCTCTCCCCCAAAGTGGAAAAGAGAAGCGTAGCATGAAATTAGCACTTGTAGGACGCTGTGCTGAGATGCACACGTTAACCCAGTTTTCAGGATATCGCATGCATGCATGTCAGCGAGGCAGCGAGTGCTCCGGGGGCAACGAGAGCCTTGTCGTCAGTCAGGCAGATGCGCATATTTATGACCGCCGCTCTGGATGAATGTGGTTCATGCTTCATTTGAACCAAGTGGGATGCGGTCTTTGTTTGTTTTGTTTTTTTTTTGTTTTTTTAATCTAGGCCAGTAAGCAGAAGGGGCACAGGATCCACGTTTCGATCAAACGAATTGTTTAGCTCATTCAAATCGTCTTTTGTGTGAGTAATATTGTCGGTGCAGCTCCAGCGGCGGATGTGCTGCACCTCTCGTCGGATCTTGACCCGCATTTAGAAGGTTTTGCTCGGCACCCCGTGCCACTCCTCCACTGAGTTTCCTGAAAATAGATTCTGTTGGTTTTTGAGTAATCTTGCTATCCAACAAATGCATCGGCTGCCCATACATTGCCTTTGGTCACCGCGCGTCTCGCCCCAATGCCAGTGGACAGTAACAACAAATCATGCCAAGACATTTTTTGTTGAGCCCACCCTTGTTCAGTTAACAAACAAAGAATGCGGCCTGTAATGTCGCACCTTGTCCGTCCGTCCTGCTTGATCCAGATCACATATTGTGGGCTTTCCTGGACACCTTGGCCAGCCTGCTGCACAGTTTCATGAAAATAGATTTCGTAGGTGTTTGAATGTGTTTTGAAGTTGTTTTGTTAACAATGGAGGACATCCTGTGTTTTGTGTTGTGTCGTCTTGTCGCGGTGCTGTTGATTGCAAGAATTTCATTGCGGTTCTCACACGCGTCAGTGGCAGGGTTCCAAAAAGCCATCTCTGTCGGTACTTGTGACAACATTGCACAACAGGCGAAACACAAAAGCGCCTTTGAAACTGAAGCAAATCCATAGCGCTTGATGAAAAAGTTGTGTGTCGTGTACAGTATGCACTTTCACGCCTCGCTGTCGCCTCCCCTGCAGATATCTGGAGTCTGGGTGTGATTCTCTTCATGCTGGTGTGCGGTCAGCCGCCTTTCCAGGAGGCCAACGACAGCGAGACGCTCACCATGATCATGGACTGCAAATACACGGTGCCCCCGCACATCTCCGGAGCTTGCCGAGAGTGAGTCGCCGGCACGCACACACGCGAGCGCGCACGCAGGCTCGCAGACGCTCACGCGCAGATGGACGAGCCCGCTCGGCAGGTGTTACATATTTCATATCCCCCGACGTGTGAAGATGACAGTGGTGGCTTCTCCTCCCTCCTGCTTGCACTCGTTTTAACACTGGCCTTTTGTTAGTTTGTTAGCGCAGGGCAGTTTGGATTGCTCTGGATTTGTAGTTGGTCTATATTTGCATGCAACACGATTTACAGTAGCGTGCAAATGTCATTTCCTTTTGGGGTTGAAGATTTGTATTACGTATGAAGGCAAATTGGTGGTGTTAATTTGCATACATACAGCTAGGGCTGCTCGATTTATGAAAAAAATATTAATCATGATTCTTTTGGTAAGAATTGAAATCGTGATTATTCAAGCGTTCATTTATTTTTTGGTACAAAACAAGAAAATGTTTAAATTAAACAAATATAAAGACAAATGAATGTAAGGTTATCCAGTTGATTTTTTCCTTTTGGACCAAACAATATTGGTAAAATTAGTTATTATAAAATAAAAAAAAGGTGCAAATGTATGATTTCCTTGTGTAAACAAACATAGTGCGTGGGATATAAATGAATTAATCATCGTTTTTTTACGATTATGGCAATTTTGTAATCGTGGAGTGTGATTGAATTACGATTAATTGCACAGTCCTACATACAGCCTTATTAAACATTCCACATCAAATTAAAAAAATATTATAATTGTATAACCAGTTAAACAATTTGCCTAAATCCAAACCATATAGATAAAATGTGATTTGAGATCAATTTTATGCTTGTTTGTTTTAATTATATATTCTGTTTTTAGTCACTGTCATTTTTAATAATTATTCCTGAGAAAGGAAATATGGTAAAAGCCTTATTGTAATATTCACACAGAGCACCAGTATGATTAATATTATATCAGTACATATAGGTGAACCATTCAGACTGAGAGCAGTACACATTTCGCAATTGTGTTACTGACCTAGTTCCTCAATTCCTTAGTGCTCTGCTCATAAAAATGATTGTGTTCTTAGTTGTCATACATAATGTCTGTGTACAAGATACTGAGCAAGGACTTTGGTCATAGATCCTGTCAAATGCTCCGAAATGAATGAATGAAATAAATGAAGTTTTGGGCTGAATAGCGATGTCAACTCTTTTCAGTCTAATCGGCCACATGCTGCAGCGGGACCCCAAGAAGCGAGCGACTCTTGAGGAAATCGAGAACCACGCGTGGCTCCAAGGCGTCGACCCGTCGCCGGCCACCAAGATGACCACTCCGCTGGTGTCCCACCGCAGCTTGCTGGAAGAAGAGCACGGCTCCATCATCCAGCGCATGGTGCTGGGGGGGATCGCGGACCGAGACGCCATAATAGAGTACGTGCCACAGTTTGCTCTTCTGAAAATTCTGGATGACCCTAAAATGCAGGGTACCCTTTACAGGTCAACTGAATTTCACCTTCTCTTTAAACGTTTGAATACAGATAGTGAAAACCATCCCCTCACAAGTGTTATAATTTTGAGTTGCATTTTTATGTATGAAAAGTGCTATATAAATAAAATGTGATTGATTGATAATTGGCTACGGTTGCCATAGGATGGCGGCAAAGCACTGCTTTTGATGAAATGAAGCTCCTCAACTCACTTCAACATCGTTTCTTGCCACCAAGACGTCGTGTTAGATTTGCATCTCCGTCACATGTAAAGTAACTATTATGGGTCGTCTCTCGCTTGTCAGGGCTCTGGAGTCCAATCAGTACAACCACATCACGGCGACGTACTACCTGCTGGCTGAGAGGATGCTGAGGGAGCGGCAAGAGAAGGAGCAGCACAGCCAGACACGATCGCCCAGCCCCAGCAAGGCCCAGTTCAGGTATGAGAAATAGAGCCAAAAATCACCCAGAGAAAGTGTTCGACATAAATGTACTCCTTGCAAAAGAGCACATCCCAGTCATAAACACACCCTCCTTGAGTCAAGGCTGCCTTTTGTGGTGCTGTCTACTCTTAATCTGCAACAGATGAACTCGACAGCATAGGGACAGATGGCCGCCTTTGAAAAAAAACAAACAAAAAAAAACACACACACACATATCCAACCAATAACACTGTGGCTATAACACACATTTAAAACCACACAGGAGAATCACATGTAATAATGTTTAGTTATGCGGCACTTGTAAGTGATTTTTCTTTTAGCCTTTAGCACTGTTTTGATAGCAGGAAAGAAGCTAATGTAGCTTTATAAGGGAGAACTAACAAAACACTGTAAACAGTTATAAGGCTGTTTTAAGTGATATTTTAGGTAGCTTTTAGTGCTGTTTTGTAGCAGCAAAGATAATAATAATATTTTGTTTTTAGGCTCTTTTTTTAGGATTTTTTTAGCTCTGTTTTGTTAGCAGGGAAGAGGCAATGCTAAAGTACTGTTGGGTTTTAAAATGGAAGACAACACAATAACTATAAAACACAAATGACAAATCTTTATGACAAGCGGTTTACAACACACAAATGAATATAATGTAATTGTGTTTAGTTATGAGGCTGTTCAAGTAACACGATTTGAGCTTTTAGCACCGCTTTGTTAGTAGTGAAGAGGCTAATTCTAAAATGCAATTTTGTTTTATAGTAGAGAACTAACACCATGATTATAAATCTCCTTTAAGGCACGCAGATAACAAATAAAAAGTGATCCTATTTATAAGGGTGTTAAAAGGAAGCAATGTTTTTGTATTTTGTTAGCAGAGAAAAGGCAAATTTTAAAACACTTGTTCGAGCAATGCTGTGTCTTTTGTGCGTATTTTTCTGAACAACGTGTACTGTATAGTCCTATCATTTTTGGGCTTTCTCTTATGAAACATCTCTTTTATGACTGAAATGTTGCCACTTGCTTTGACACAGGTGGTGGAAAAAAAAAGTAGAAATAGTACCGGTACCTAATTATATTCTAATATTATACAGTACTGCCATCCGTAAATTTCCCCTGACAACACAAGCCCACTGATTACATGCTAACCATTCACAGGCAGTCTTGGCCCACCCGGGTGGATGTCCACCAGGATGTCAGCGATGGCTTGGGGGGGCCGTCTATGTCACACCCCGGGGGGCCCCAGTCCCCCGCCCGCAGCGCGGAAAGCCTCCACAAAGGCCCGCGGCCCAAAACTGCTCTGCTGGACCTCAGTCAGAGGCAGGACAACCAGCACTCAGCCGGTCAGAACCTGGACAAGGGGCTCCGGCCTCACTCCAACCCCCTTAGACTGGGCTCTCTGACCTCGGGGGGCTCTTGTAAAACCCGCAGTCTCAGCCTTTTTAGCGTGGAGGAGGATGAGGAAGAAGAGGGGGAGGACAGTTGTTCCCCCTCTGCTCCTGCCGCTCAAGTGGTGCTCCGTTCCAAAGCCTCGTCATCCGTGGCATCGTCCCGTAATCGCTTGACGTCCCGCCTGAGCGCTCCGGTTCTCAACCAGATCCATGAGGACGAGAAAGGGGAGGACGAGGCGGACGAGGAAGAGGAGGAGGAGGAGTTAAAAGAACTCGGCCTGACCCGGCCCGGCTCGACCAAGCCCAGCCTCAGCCTCAATCTGAACTCTAGAACGGCATCGCCTCCGTCGCCTAAAAGCGAAGGCTCGGTGGCGGCGCCTGTCGCCACGGAGACGCCCTCCTCAGAGACCAGCGACGACAACGCGGACAGTCGGCAGCCGTCGGACGCGGCGGCCTGCGAGGGTACCGAGGACTGTGAGAAAAGGTCGTCGGCCCAGGAAAGCCCCTCTCACTGCACCAGCCCCGGATCCGTTTTGGGCCAAGGCAAGAACTCGGCCAAAGCTTCCAGCGGCCTGGTGGAAAGCCTCAAGTTGATGAGCTTATGCTTCAGCTCGCAGTTCCACAACCTGACGGCAGGCGCGGGCGGGGGGGCGCCCGGCAACGTCTCAGCCGGCATCGGCGGGGACCCTCAGGAACGGCCCGTGTGGCGCATGTGCGTGGGCGGCTCCACCGGCAGCCTGGACAAGGTCTCGCTTCTGGGGGGGCCGTCGCCCCGGGGGAACCTGTACCAGCAGCCGCCCCCATTGGGGGACGCGCTGGCGGACCCCCTGCTGGAGGGCTCTTGCTCGGGGACCCTGATGCTGGGGGAGCTGGACCTGGCCCGCGAGAACCACAGGAACATGAAGAACCGCGCCATGCAGATGCCTCTGAGCGACAAGACTCTGTCGGTCAACATCCACCGCAGTCCTAAGGAGGGTCTGCTGTGCACCCCCACCCCTCACAGCTGCTGCCAGGTCATCTAAGGGGGCGGGGGGGCACACACACACACGCCTACACTCCACCACTCATCCTCATTCATCCAGGCTTGGGCGCACACGGCGTGGGCAAATTGTTTGCGCATTTATTGCATATCCTTGATATCCACCTCGATGTACCAGTACACTCTTTATCCTCACTCGTCAACCAATTAAGCGCACTAGTTGAACTAGTAATCTTTTTTTTTTTTTTTTTTTCCATTACTAGTGCCACTTTTGGCCCACTTGAATGACCTTTAGATGGATATCTAAATGCATTTATTTGATATCCATGTTAATCCGTGTTTTACTAGTGCGTGGGAACGTTCTCCAGTTGTGGGGAAAAAAAAAACATTATTTTTGTATTTATTTTATTTAAACCTTATTTAACCAGGTAAGGCGGTTGAGAACGTATCAACAGTTCTCCTTACTAGTAAGACAAAGTAAATGTTCTACTATTTTTATGTGGACCTGAAGCTTGATATCAAAGATGTTGAATAAATCCCCAAAGGCTTTATGGAAAGCCGCTTATTCAGTCTGTTGATTTCCAGACATAGGTTCACAAGTACTACTAGTAGAAAACAGATGTCAACTGGTGCAATTTTACCTGACTAGTAACATGTAATTGTGCGACTAGTACGCCAAAGTTGTCTTGCTACTGTGCAGAAGTATCATACGGTAATGGAAAAAAACATTGCTATTAAACATCCGATTTACTAGTGTGCTGAATTGTCTTCCTACCTGCAAAGCGTGTTCGAATGGATATTTGAGTTGGATATGACGGAGTTCGTATAAATGGTCAAACAGCTTTCCATACACCATCACACTTGCCAATTGTGTTTGGCGGATCACCCGCGAGGCGATCCAAATGCTGACCTTACACATTTAGAGACGCTGTGGCCTGTTTCAAAGAAGAGGCATTAAGTGCGCTAATGTTATGCACAAGGTTTGCACACAGTCAATCATGTAATATACGTAAACACTGACTTGACTTGCTGTTCAAAGGAACATCCCAGCAGTTTTCATCTCCTTACATTTTGTTGCACTGTGCTGTTTTATTTACTCATGTTTAAATTATTTTTTTAAGATGTAGTGTTTTTTTGTTGATTTGAAACAAAAACAAAAACAAAAAAAAAGACGACTGAAAGCGTACTTTCACGAAAACGGGGACGAATGAGAGTCAAGTAGGATGGTGGTGCACAGTATTTTGTAGTCCATCGCTTTTATTTTTCTATCTGGAGTCTTCACTCTGCTCGGAAAAGAACATTTAAAAAAAAAAAACAACAACAACAACACACAAGCCAATGTGCATGTGTGCGGCAGACTTCTAGTGTACATATGTGAATAAGACTCTGAAGCACTTCATCTAGTGTTGACGTATCGCCGTAGAAAGCACCATTACTCCTCTCTTCCTGCTGGATTATTGAAACCCCCACAACTTGAAAAGTGACTCAGACTGGAAACGAAACAAAACAAAAAAAAAAATACATTACACTCATGTACATACCTGTACGTACTTACACCAAAATGGCAGCTCTTTATCTAACATTGAAAAGGGAATTCAGTGGTTGGAAGTGAACCTGCGTGCATCCAGATGTTTTACCGGAATCATGGTAGCCGCTGTTGTAGCGTCATTCCAAAAACAACCCTAATGGGGACAGAGGTTGGGGGGGGTGGCAGGGGTTCTCTTCCTATAGCTCATGACAACAGTGCCTCCCTGACCCACATCAAGCATCGCAGCGTGTAATTGGATGTGTGACTCTGACCCTGGTGGAATATTTATCTTGACAGTGCATGTGTTTTTGCTGTAGCAACCTACAATCCACCTGTTGTGTGTGTGTGTGTGTGTATTAAATATATATGTATATGTATATGTATATATATATGTATATATATGTATATATATATATATGTACATGTGTGTGTATATATATATATATATACATGTGTATATCTATACAGTATACGTATGTGTGTGTATTTATATATATATATATATATATATATATATATATATACACACACGTATGCATATCTATATAATATCATACACATACACACTGTACTACCTGAGGGACAGATGAACAAACTGTCACGTTATACTGTAGCCACACAGCAATACCAGCGACTGCAAAATGTACAACAATAATGGATGTGCCATACGTCTTGAGCATATTGTACTGTATGTATATGATAGAGATATATTAGAATAAACTGATGTGAATGAAAGGTGTTGAGTGACTTTTTATTTTCGTATGCTGTCAATCGTACGACGTCAACAATAATACTTTTTGGCTTGTCAAAAGTGTTTCACTTTTATTTGTTTGGTTTTTTCCATGTAAAGACAAATGTTTTGGGAGTAAAAAGGATTCCCGCGCAAGTGTTTTTATTTATATGATAATCGTCCTCCGCTAATGCAAATGACGCAGCATGCTGAGGAAGTAGAAAGCACAGTTGTGTTTTGATCACAGTTGAGAGGGCCTTTTACTACTTGTCGAAAATAACTAACTAATAACAGTAACAATATAGACAAAAACATTTCAGAAGCCATTCCTGAATGTTTGTTGTCTTAAAGTCCCTTTCACAGATAAAATAAGTGAGCAAGTTGTAATCTGCGCGACATCTGGCCTAGTATTCCACAAAGAGATGGGGATCAGACTATCGGATCAGGAGCTTGAGGACGTGCCCGCACACATTGCGCATCATGATGCAACAACACAAACGCGCAGTGGCTCGCGTGATCCGCACAGGATCAAACACACACAAGGTCACCGCTTGGCTTTAAAATTGTGAATGAAGCGCTCGGCATCATGTGCCAGTGCTGGCTGCTATGTCACGTGCACCCTCAACCACATGTCCCATAATACACCATGCTAGTGGTAGCATGTTGCATTATGGATAGCCTGGATTTCCTGATTTGTCAGTGCAACACTGGGACAACTCCTACTTTGTAAGATGGCCGCCCTCATGAAACCAGGCTTCCCCTTCTGCAAAAACATCCAAGAAAGACGTTCAGAAACCAAAAGAAAACTCAGAAAGTAAGTTGTGCTTTTGTTTGGGTGCTTGTGTATCTGCATGTTGGTAGCTAGTGAATGTGATTTATCATATTTCTTGAAATATTGATAAGTATGACAAATGCCAACAAACTATAGATGAGTCTCCCCCCAAAATGACATAAATGGAGTTAGCCCACTTTAGATCTCAGTGACTCAACATATCTTAGAACCAAAGACGTCAGAGAAAAACAATAGACAAGTAAAGCGCAAATACCTGAAATATTTGCGCTTTGTTACTTCCCAACACTACTCTGAGCATGTAGTGTACTCCACAATACAGTTGTGTAGTACGCACCAGACTATTTTGTCCCACTTGGCTGGGAACATGAGCACGTGACAGTTGATCTGCTTGTGCCGGGGTCAGCGTGCACGGACAGTCTGTTACACTTAATCCTATTACAGTTCGGTAATGTGCACCAATCACAAAGTATTTTTATCTGGTTCTTTTGGACGCTATATATCTCATTTTACAACGAAACACCTGCCAATTTTTTTTTTTTTTTTTAAAGTAGTCAGTGAAGCAAAATTATGTGTAATTTGTGTGTAATTGTTTGCTGTGGAAGTATATGCAAAAAAAACATTTGGTAGGTAAAATGGATGCCTCACGATGAGATGGGAGAACCATGTGATTTCTCCCAGCCAATCAAACATGAGATATATATACATACATATATATATATATATACATATGTATATATATGTATCGTATATATATGGATCATATATATATATATGCATATATATATATATATATATATATGTATATATGTATATGTATCATATATATATATATATATATATATATATATATATATATATATATATATATATATATATATATATATATATATATATACATATATATATACATATATATATACATATATATATATATATATGACTGGTTTGAAGTATTCCAAGTGTCATGTTGTGTCACCTGTCTGGCCTTCGGAACCCCCCAGCTGCCCTTGCGTCGTCCAGCCGACCTCCTCCTCCCTGCCAGCTGTCTTCACTTTATTTTTAGTTTCAGCCCACTTGCCTCGCAGCTGCTTTGGAACGTTTAACTTCATTATTTGGTCGGCAACAGCAGCCTATTCTTGAACGTTCTGTTCTGTTTTCTCTCTGTGTCAATCTAGCGCAAGCTTTCGAGTGGAAAATGCCACAGGAGAAGGTATGCAGGTTGTTGCGAAAGATGAAATAATTGCCCATTGGAGTGCCTCTAATTAACCCTGCAAAAAGTTCAGATATGCTACTAGGCTTTTCTTTACAGTTACTAAATTACAGTTGGTTACAGTTACTTGGTTATAGTCACTCGGTTAAAGTTAACTTAATTATTTACTTTCTTTGCTTAGTTACAAACTGTGCTCATAATGAACCAGCCACATTCAAACCGGTGTTAAATGCAACCATTTCAAGTGCCCCTGATTAAACCCAAATAAAGTTCAGATGTTCTAGTAGGCTTTTCCTGAAATTTTCTAGATTTATAATCTGTAGAATAATAATGTGCTGCTACCATTATGCTACTAAGGTGAGGCCAGATTTTGGCACCAGCTAAGCTAAAAAGACCAACTACTTGCCCCTAGTGCTTTTTTTTCCCCTTTTTTTTAATAATTGCCCATTGCATTACATCCATCCATCCATTATTATATATTTTTTGTGGGCTTAAAATTTGAAATTGATTCCAACATAAATCTCTTGAAAATGTGAGCAAGGCTGGAGGGATCAAAGATGTTTCGCCGTCTCACTGAGCACGGAGCGAGGCGTCTGCGTGTAGCAGCAACCCATAATTACCGTGTCCGAGCGCAGCGTTACTTCCGGGAGCTCGGCAGTCCAACACGCTTGGTCTCCGTGACTACGCTGTTGCCAGGAGACGCTGCAAGTGCGGGGCCGTTGATGTCTGCGCATCGACACAAGCTGACAGATGCAGAAGGGGCCTTCACTCACAAGTTAGACCATGAAAAAGCTCCCCCCCCCCCCACCCCACCCTTGCAATATGCGATAACACAAGCACCTTTACAGTGGTAATACACTTCAGTTGTAATGTTTCTTTTGACCTTAAACCTCTCTGTAGGATGCAGTTCCACACGTGTACAGACGGAAGGCTGGCTGCATCCATGAGGTGAGTAAAACCGTACAACTAAAATATCCTCTTTGAGTGTGGGAGTACTGTCAGAAGTTCTGTTCAACACAGCGCTCAATGTTCTGCACACTGCTTGTAGAAAATCCATATCCTTGATATCCAGCTTAAGTTCCATGGGTGTGCTAGTACGCACTTTATTGTCACTTAGCACTACTATTGCTACTTTTGGCCGACCAGTACGCAAATAAACCTTACTAGTGAACTACTGTGCTGCACGAGAAAAACAACTAGGACCAAAGGTAGGCATGAGTCCGCCGCCAGTTGCTTCCTGGACTCTACTAGGAACACCAAAATGCGTGTATTCAAGACTTATTTGCAAGTACGTTGTAATGTATTCGCCAGTGAAAAAAGTTGACTCTCCAATTGGCAATTCCACGTGTCTGTATACAATGGGAGGCCCCAAAAAAATGGTTCTGGATCAAGAGTTTCAAACTTCAGGTTGGAATTTTTATTAACAGTACAAGTGAAGAAGACAAAAAAAAATCCTGGCAAATAGCTTTTAAATTTGTCTTTCGTGTTGTTTACATGATGTGCTTATGTACAGTATGTTGCTATAATTACAATATATTTTTTTTGTACATTTGATTTGCAGGGAGAAACAGCATTTCAAAAGTTTGTTATACACGGATGATCTATAGCAGGGTTTAAAAAGACGCACTAAAAACAAGCAATAAACACAAATTCCTACTTAGGTTCCCTTACGGATGAAATGGAGGACAGTAGAACAATATGAAGTGGTGTTAGAAATGTTCAAGGACTGGTGGTGATCACAAATATATTTACATATTGTCACCCTCTCGTAAAAATAATGGACAAAGTAATGTTTTCAGTTTTTTGGGGGTTTTTTTTCAGAAAAAAATGAACCACATTCTGATGATCTTCTATGTGTTAATAATTTCATTTCAGGCGTAGAATTGACCTGTTTAACTCATGATACAACCAATTTTAGAGATCATCATTTTAAGAGGCTGACAATATATTTTACTGAACATCTTTTGAGACACCAGTCCTGGAGCTTTTCTGACACAACTCATAGACCGCACATTTCATTAACGTAGGCAACAGCTTCCTTGTATTTTTTTTTTTTTTTTTTTTGGGGTAGAATTCCAACCTCCTCCAAAAACGGGAGCAGGATGTTTGACTTCTGATGCGGCTCGTTGAAACAGGAAGTCTATTTTTAGTCAAACACGCCAGGCTCTGACCCTGTTCTGTGTGTGAGTGTGTGTGTACTGTGCGCCGAGACTCTTAGAGGATCACTGACTGTCCATTTTATTGGTGCAGCACAGAACAGGAGGCGGCGTGCTGTGCTGACACCTGCTGGTTGGGAGAGTTGCCGATTTCTAGAACACACACACACACACACACACAGAGACAGACGAGCACTTGCCCTTTGTCCTATTTACTTTTTCCCTCGTATCTGCGAGAACATTCTGTATAGATCCGTGCTCCAAACAAGACGTCCACTTCGGAGAATTGTCCTTCCAGATCCAGATAAAAGTTGCCCAACATCTTTTCCCAAAGGCACGTGATCACATTATTCACACCAGCTATTTGACGCAATCCTCGGAGGCCCGGGGAGAGTTTATCCCGACTGGCAGACCGACGTCTCCGGTCGCTAAAGTGCGTAAGAGAGAAAGCTTCAATGGTTTCAATCGTCTCTGTTGGCTCGTGGGGTTTAGTTCAAAGTGTGCGTTAGCTTAAAAAAAAAAAAAAAAAAAAGTTGTCACGGCTTCGGGCCAAAGTCTGTGCTGTTTTTCTCCGTCCTGGCAAGGATGCAGAGGACCGTTTGGTTGAAGTCTTCAGGCTGGTCGGCGAAAACATAATGGCCTGCTCCTCGAATCACCTGACAAATATAAGAAAGGAGAATAGAAGTACTTATAGAAATATTTAATGTGCCTTACATTCTATCTTCCTATATGACAGCAAAGCACCTACCGTGATTCCCACCTCCGGCCTGGTTTTTTTGAAGGCGTATCCCGAGGCGCTGTCGATGCTGGAGCGTGATCCGTAGATAAAAGAAATGGGAATTCCCGCCCGCACCTGGCCGATGCGCTCCAGCATGGGCCGCTTGGCCCAGCCGTACGGGATGGTCATATTCTTGAAAGCCGTTTCGCCGCTAAAACGGGGCGAGGGCCGCGTCTTAAATGGGTTTGTGAAACAAAACGGATGCTCACGTGCATAAAGCGCTTACCTGGGAGTCTGGGCGTTGAGATGGTAGATGTAGTTGGACACGGTGTTGTCGTCAAACATAGAGGAATACTTCTGCTTGAAGTCGGACCTGATCGTTTGGACCAGCGTCGGACCTGAGCACAGGAAAAAAAAAAAACAAGAAATACTGTCATTCTTTAAGAATGACTACGCCGTTTTTTTATTCACTTTGTGCAGTTTTGTCCACATTAAGGTTGCGACAGAGCCCAGCTGACTTTTTCTTATAGTAGTAATGCTACTTTTGATCTAAAAAAAATGTAGTTTCATCCTCATAAGATTATGGGTTACATCTAAAAAATGCCTGCCTTTTTCTTTTCCAACATTTTACTTTGAAAGAATGCAATGTTAATTTTAAAAAAATATATGTCTAGCATTACATTGGGAAAAAAGTTTTTTCTCAAAAATATACAACTCGTAAAGACAACTTGAATCTACAAAATACAAATTCATCTAAAAAATAAAATGTTTTATTTACGATTTCCTTTGACAAAACTATAACTTTTTATCTGGAACGATGACTACTTTGATCTAAAAAAATGTACGACTTTTTTTCCTCATAAGTTACAGCTAAAATGTCAACACTATTTGCATTTATTCTTACAAAATTAGGACTTAAATCTTGAAAATATAGACATTTTAAACTAAAAATATACATTGCAATTTTTTTCCTTGAAAATATTCTAAAAAAAAAAAAACCTGATTTTAAAAAAAATTTCATAATGTTTTTTCTTTCTTTTTTCTGTGTAGCCCTCATACTTATCGACGTGAAAAACACTCTTCCGGTGGTGCGGCGTTATCTCCCCAGGAACATATTGTACAAGCCCACAAACACTGGTCTGCTGTGTGAGACGTGATCATGTGGACAAATCAATTGGTGGTATTTCCGTAACATAGGACGGGGCTCATTTCTCACCGTAACCCACAGCCATTCTATCGATGCAACGTGAGACACTCATCAAAATCCTCCCTGCGGTGCTGACACCACTGGGACTCACCGTTAACGTTACCCGTAAACTTTAACCACACGTGCTATTTCAACGCCATGTTTATGTTGCGTAACCACGCTTATGTAATCTGTCAGGACTGGGAGGTGATACATCGTCATCAGTGTGTGCAGTGTACCAACCTAAAGGCCCAGCCAGCCTGAGGCCAGCCAGCGGGTTGAACGGGCTCATGACGGCCCCCATGGCTCTGATCCACACTGGGATGGAGTTATGGTGAGGGTTCTCGGGGCGGGCGGGGAACCCCCACGGCTCGACCAGCAGCAAATGTTTTACCCTACAGACAGGTACACCGAATTGAAATTGAAAGTGAGCACAATAAATCCCCAGATTGTGTTTGGGCAGACTTTGTACCCTTGCAGGGCACAACTTTCGGTACGCCTGCACAATCTAATAAGATCTAATAATAATTGCCACTGTAAAAGATGGATTCATTTCATAATATGCTTATCATTATGATGGTAGTTTTCAGTTTCATCTTCTAGCTACATGAGCTGGGCATACTACTACGACTACTTTTAGTATTATTTTGTTTGTAAATGATTTTTAGGTGCTGTCTCTCAATAGTTGTCTTGTGTATGAAATGTGCTATATAAGTAAAGTTGCCTTGCCTTACAAATTCCAATAATCTCAATTACCAATAGTCGTACTACTATTACTACTGTCATAGTAATGGCAGTCTCACTAGTAGTAGTCATAGCACTGACAATTATTTTAACAACCGCTTGTTTTTTGTTTTTTTTATTAATAATATATTTTTTTAAATGTATACATTTTATTCATTTGTGATCATTTATTTCGATGAATTGATGCACCTAAAATTGTGTTATTACTGTATATTTTTATAAACTGCAATACCATAGAGTGCTATTTTTCTTACTAAAATATAAGAAGATACAAATTAAACTGTACATTGTGCTGGTGTGGCTAAAAAATAGTGTTTGGTAAATACACCTTTATGAATAATCAAGAAAGAACGTACAGTACCTGTTTGGGTATCTGAGGGTGTAGGCAGCAGACAAATATCCTCCCAGGTTGTGTCCCAGCAGCAGCATTTCCTGCAGGCCCACCTTCTCCCTCCACTCCTCCAGGGCTTCCACGAACTGCTCCTCGGCTACCTCGGGCTCACCGCTGAACAGCGGGCGGCTGCTTCGGCCGAAGCCCAGCAAGTCCACAGCGTAGACCGGACCGCCGCTGCAGAGGGAGTCCAGATTTTGAGTCCACAGTGCCACGCCGCCGCCAAAGCCGTGCAGCAAAACCAGAGGGGGCCTGGACTGCGGAGCAGACGATGGCTGGAACGTGATGGTCCAAAGGTAGTTCCCATTGGAGATGCGGACATGCTGTCTGGAGAAAGGCTGCTTTACACCTGCAGTGTTAAGGATTGGTGAATGAGGCAAGAAACAGATATGGATAAGGGGTTTGTAGAACAAAAATCATTATGTTTTGACATTGCTTACTTTTAAGCATTTTCTCCTCAGCATCTTTAAGCTGAGAGAGGGAAGTGGGGCACCATGATGGCAGCCAACTTAATAACCAGGAGCTGCAAGACATGGAGAAGAGCGCATGGTGATTGAGAAAATGGGTGGAATGATCGTTTTAGCCTTCTCCATGGCAAAGCACATCAAATACAGACGGAGGGCTAGAGCCATAAATGGTCCACTGGCCTTCGGTTCCTCGCCCCTTGTCTATACGTTGAACTTTGACCATGACATTTTCGTTATCATTGCTGACATGCAGTCTGTGACTTCCCTGACGATCCATTCTGTGTCAGAACTTGACAACATGTATAAACAACGCACGAAACGTATAGTCGGCTGTTTTCAAACAAACATACGTTAAAAAAATAGGTTTAGTGCAAAAAAAAAAAAAATAGACATTCTAGAACTGACAGAATGTCAGGGAGCGGGGTTTAAAAGTTGTTTTTCCAGAAAACATCTAACGGAACAAGTCAAACTATACGCCGAATAAACCATAAGGTTGCAAAACCTTGTAGGAATCCCACATTCGTGATCAGGTCAACATACAATAAGATAACTTCTTAAAAATAACTATTTGGCACGGAAGCTTGGTTGCACTTCCCCAAACCAGGCGGACGGTGCTTGTAGCTACCGGCTGAGTTGTCACCTCGTTCAAGAAAACAACGGAGCGTTGTTCAAATCGCGTCGTTAAGACACAATAACGGATCTTCGGGAATTAAATGTTTCATAAAACATAAACGTACCTCTGCTCCTTGGCAGGTGGATCCCAGTCCGCCATACTTCGCATGTTTAACGGTGGTCCTACGACCGAGGTGGAAAATTGTCAGAATTTGTCATGTTGCGTTCAGGTACACTCCGCGAAAAAAGCTTTAACTGCAAATTGGGATTACGCCTCACGAACACATACGGCTGGATAATACGAAACAAGATGATCATTTTCCACAAATTGAAACGTATCATAATGCTCCCGTAGACATTTCGTTGATTACAATTTCAAGTATGTTAGTGGAATTTTCTGCCGGTATGACGTCTTTAACGAATTAGTTAAAACGTTTACCCGAAGGTCATTGAACACAACAGTGCTTTTGAAAACAAAGCTAATTTGTTGACGTCGCTCTTCGAGGTAGTGGTCACGTGTTTGATTAAAATATGACAATGTCAGTAAAATCGTTTCCCTTCAAATGACGCCCCAAAAGAGGTACGTAAACATTGGGATAATTACAAAGGACACAATAACAGCTAAATACTAAAAAAAACAACAACAAAAACTGACAGCGAAATGGCCTTCATAATTTAGGTTCAAGTAAAAAGTTTACTCAAACCGAACAAAAGTTGTTCATAGCAACATGCACATTTAAGGAGACCAAAATAACTCATGTAAACAACATTTAACAACTTTGAACAAATGTTTACATTAGACCTGTCAAGCTTTTAATGTTGCATGAGTTACTGACGAGTACCATACCATAAATTCCTTTTATAACATTATGTGTGTTTAGTTTTATTTATTATTTTGCTCTCTGTCGCTGTAGAACTCCTAGGCGGATTAAACAGCTGTATAAATTGAAGGCCTCCATACTGTTGCACCTCTGATGAGCCAAGATGAAGAACCCAACAGCAACTCCACAATCTACGTAAATGGTAGGTGGCATACTAAATATGATGAATGAACCGATTCCATATCAGAACAAATGTTTATTATGATATATTATACAGCGGGTATTTGTTAGTTGAATGTTGTTTTGCATATTTTTAGAATTGCCTTGCCTGACTGGCAGCATGGGGCCGACATACTAAGATAGTAAGTAAATCTTCAAAAGAGGCCGAGTGCCTGCGTCAAGATGTTTGCTGGAATTCACAGTTGAAGTTTGATTATTTAAAAAAAAGGAGAGAGAATTACATCTATGGTGTATTTCATCAAACCGAACAGCATAATTCATGCTAACACACAATAATGCAAAACGCCAATGAGTGACTAACCAAACTAGCATCGATGTAGCTGTAGTAATAACTGTTTGAGCAACATATATTCGAACACAATTTTATAGACCAATTTTTGACCCAAATACGTTAAATTAGAGCACATCTCGCAGTCCGTATATCTTCCACAGACCTGAAGTTCCCCACCCCTGCTCCACATTACAGTATTATTTGTCAAGTAAAAGTGTGTTAGCGGTTTCCAAGTAAGTGTGTCAGGGGTTTAAGATACAGAATTTTTTTAAGAATGGTGTCCACCTTGTGCAATGACATACCAGGAATGAGGTTTTTGAAGGCTGACAATAGACAGAAAACATAATTACCAAGTCAGAGATTAAACCTAAGCTTATCTGCATAAACTTCGCTGTACAGTTTTAAGATAAGAGGCGGCAGATTAAATGAAAAGTTAATTTAATTCATTATCCTCCAGGATTTGAGTGTACAGTATGATCCTATTGCTTTAGGAAGAGCGCTTTTGCTATCTTTTCTATTTTTTTTCCTTTTACTTTCCCCTCTCGCTCTGAATCTCATTAAATGTTAAAAGAGGTTTTATCTTATAGATTAAAAGAAGTGGTACCCTTGAAAACCTCTAAAGCATCCTTCAGTCACTTTGCACACAGTGTTAAATCGAAGCATTTAATGTGCTGGCAAAAATCCACCGAACTGACTGTTAACAAACAAAATTAATGGTGTGCTTTATGCTCTGTGTTTAACCGAATGCAAATCATTTTATTTGATTAATTCAACAGGAAAAGCACCGTGGGAGGAGACTCAAGCCTGTCCGCGTCCACAAGGGGGCGTGCTTGCGTTCTCTTTGTATGTATACATTTTTACTCACACACTGGCTACTTTGTCCTTCATTTCTCAAACACTATTTTGCTCGCAAACCACCTACTTGTGGTGGCACTTGGACTATGGATGACTGAGTGGCTGCTGAGTGCGTCATTCTTGCCGCACTCACACACACACACACACTCACACACACACACACACACACTCACACATTTACACGTATTGTGTGTTTGTGTTCTCCTGGCCACTCAGAATGTGAAAAGTAGCTATTGAGGCTGATGCCTGAACCACACAGGAGCAGTTTACAGAGTGTGTTTGGTGTCATCGAACGTGCCGTCAAAATGACACAAAACAAGCTCGTGCTGTGAGGAGCCGTCACCTACGTGGCACGACTTGCAACGGTGGTAAAACATCGTCGTACCAAAGCACACTTTAGCTGTTTAAAAGGCGGGCCTTCACGGGTAAATTGCTGCAAATGTTCAGGGAAATCTTTTCAAGATTTCTGTTGTAGGTTAGTCAAAATACCCCAAGGATCAAGAATAATAGTGCACTTATCACACTCTTTGATGACCAGAGGCGTATCTGGTCGTCTTAATCTCCTCATCATATCTTTTTTTTAATTTAGAAAGAAGAGTAACCCAAGCTCTCCTATAGAACAGAAAGAGCATCAAATGTATTTTCAACTCATGGAGGCGGTCCTTCATCACCAAGTGGCTTACTTGCAGACACATTTTCGGAAGTAAACTGCTTACAAAAAACTCAGTTGTGTAGTTTACACTTGTTGGTTAGGCAGAGACTTCAGCGACCCCCAAAAATGTCTGCAAGCTATTTTTAAATCACTCTTGCATAATATGCCAACCTTTAAGCTTGGTACTGGATCATGAACTTTATGCTTTGCCTTATCATAATTTGTCATTTTGCTCATATTTATTCCTATTTCTACCCCGCCTTTTGTCCAAAGTCAACCAAAATGACTGATTTAAATTTTTTTTAATCCACCAAAAAAAAACCTGAAAATTTGATAGATTTTTCATAATCCAATTTAAAGATCAGATCAAAAATGCAAAATAGAATTGTTGTTTTATAAACAATTCACTTTTTCCTTTTCTGAAAAAAAAAAGAATGACTGATTGACTTGACGCCGAGGACAAGCATTAAAGGGAATAGATGCATGAATAATTCCTTTCTCCATATGTTCAAGAGTTGTCAGTGTTACATTTTTTTATATGGTGTGTTTAGAAACAGTGTGTGCAGTGAGTTCTTTGTTGGTCCAGCAGTCAGTTCCAGTTAGATCTCACCAGCCCGAAAACAACGCAAATGTACAGTCGTTTGGGCAGCTATCGCCATAAGCGAGTGTGTCAGGAGTTTTTGGGGCATGGCCCAGTGCACTATGGGTATTACGAGTTACCAAGCTGTGAGCTGTACATACTGTAGACAGGGGGCGGAAGGGATGCGGAGTCTGTCTGGTTGCTAGGATACGCGGCTGGCGCCAAGAGTGGCTATGATTTATAATGGCCGGCTTCACTGTCTTGCTCTCTCCATTAGTTTCCTCCATCGTCTCCTCCCTCTCACTTTTCCATCCTCCGTGGTTTGTAGCCTCGGCCAATCTACGCGACGATTATCTGGAGACTTCCTTCCGCCGTCGTTCCAGGCTAATATTATCGCTGATGCCCAAAGAAAGAAATTCCCAGCAACTTCCATCTATTTTGCAATCACCATAAAACGCATTTTGAGTCCATTTCCGCCCCTCACCCTGCTGCAGCCGCGCTCGTCCAGATGCAATTATATCGATTCAGCAACTTTTGTGCGTGCACGTGCGAGAGTGCCGGTTCACATGACCATGCATGAGCTGCAGCCACATGAATGGATGATATTGATTTGCAGAGACTTGATCCATCTCGCGTTGTCCCCAGGGATATAATACAGTGTGAGGAGGAGGAGGAGGAGGGCAGAGGACCGTGTGAGGCGAGGGAACAAAAGCAACTATAGAGAATATGAATATAACCCTGGAAGCCGTCTGATGTAAATGTCGACTTTAAGGTCCGATATCAGTACCGACATGGTACGTTCTCATTTTATTTTCGTAAAGGAGATGTAGCGCTGCCTTGACCTGCGAGTTTCGTTTGTTCCCTGACTACGCTTGTAACACAAGAAACTTGTCTCTTGAAATGAATGCAAATGTCAGCCCCGCAGAACACATCAACAAGAAAAAAAGTGTTGATGGTTTAAGCATCGTGAGTTCATGATTCAATGCCCATTGACGGTAGTTCCGGTGTGAGCGCCTTGGCCACCAGGGGCAATATAACATATATACGGCCTACACGAAGAAGAGCTTTAATGTTTAGGATTCGACATTAAAAGGAAAGTCAACCCAAATATTTTATTTTCAAGAATATGTTACATGCAAGCCCACTTGTTGAAACAGGGCATTCTGATAAATATTGCGTTTGTGGAATAAGTGTTAATCCACTCGTTTTTAGCCATCTCTGTGGGCGGCCATTTTGTCTTCTGTCGACTGAAAATGACATCACAACTGCTCACAACGACCAATCACGACTGACCTGTTTTCTGAATCTCAGCCGTGATTGGTCGTTGTGAGCAGTTGTGATGTCGTTTTCAGTCGACAGAAGACAAAATGGCCGCCCCCTCCAGCGATGGCTAAAAACGAGTGCATTTTGCTGCTTAACTTATATTCCTCAAACGCTAAATTAATCAGAATGCCGTGTTTCAACTAGTGGGCCTGCTGGGAATATATTCTTGAGAAAAATATGTTTGGGTTGACTTCCACTTTAACAGTGGCCTGTTGGCCCGGAGCCACTACGTAGAGACCTGCCTGACCGGGCCATCATCAATTTTATAAATAAAAACAATGAAATTAACACATTGTCGCTTTTTCAATATTTCATATTCAATATTTTGAGTTTTATCCACTTAAATTGGTCACTCCTGATTGATCTTTTGCCGTGCAGAGCTAATTATAATCCTATAAGGAATGGCTTGAACAAGATGTAAAGCCCAGAAAATGCCAAATGTTAAATACTTAGTTTGGTATTATAATGCAAAACAACCCAAAAGAACATCACATACCCCCAAAATGTTACCACACAAAAAATGTACCACTCATTCACGTGCAAAAATAAGTTATATTGTAAAGAAGATCAAACATGCTTTTACATGTTGAATTCTGTGTTTTTGTTGCCCGTTCAACAAAGTGAAAAATTGAGCGCGCTCTCTGAGCCTCTCTTTAGTGTGTGTGGTCAGTGACATTGTCACATTAATAATCAAGATGTTTTCAAATGACTCTTGATACCTCTTTTCCATGTCCGCTCCACATCCATGGTGTGCTCATGGGGGGAAAAAAGCTAAAGAAAAAGCAAACTTATGGCATTAATGCTCAGCGACCTGACGAGATTTGTGCTGACATCACACGTAATGATTTGAACTCCCAAGTCGAATTTGTCGGCATATTTTTTTCCAGAAAATCCTGGTCGGACTCAGAGCGATACCACTTTTGATGCATTCGACTTCAGAAGTTCCACTGTATTCTTGTGTACGGTATCGTATTACATTACCTTGCAGTATTTGACGGAGGAAGACAACGATTTGTCTCTTAAGTTGTGCAACCACAAGTGATCGAGTCGGACGTTCAAACAAGAGTGCCCGTATTTCTCATCGCCCCCCCCCAGTACCCCCCCCCCCCCCAGTACCCCCCCCCCCCCCCGCTCCATCTCGGCCTGCCTTCCAGTAAATGGAGGATAATTTTAGAGCGATAAAGAGCCCAGAGGATATCGAGGGAGGGAACACGCACGTGCGCGCGCGCGCACACAACGCACAATAAGATGGTCCCTCATTCCCTTTTGCACCTGCTGACCTCACAGGATCCACTGAGATCGGCTAGTGCTGAGTGTGCGGCTTCCACACCCACTCAGACACACACACACATGCATATACAGGAATGCATACACTTTAACTAATAGGCCTAATGTTTCCTGAAGAGGGCCCAGCACTGCATTAGCTACGGATGTGGGATTGATTTCGAAACTGAAAGCCTTCAAGTGTGGGTGCGTGTCTGTGTGTGTGTGAATATGTTATGCATTTCCTGGTGGATGCCATTTAGTGTTTACTCACAAGTAATGTGCACACTCACAGAAAGACACGCAAGCCACACATAAGTCAAGCCTGTCAGACCGCCGTGTTCACGCACGTCTGCATTAGCGCAAAGCAGCAATACGAACGCAAAAGACCGGGAAGTTGTCTTATTTCGAAGCTGTTAAATTGCTCCAGTTTGACAATAACTCTCTGGCTGATGTCCGTTAGCAGTCGGGCTAATTAAAGAAGTGTGACCCATCACATCAATTACACAGCAGCGAATCTGCGGAGTACAAAGCGTTGCCTAATGGCAGATTAAGTCACGACGTCAGGCTCGCACTTCATTTCGGTGGTCTGCAAATTCATTTAAAGTAGCTGCTAATTAGCTGAAATGATCCCTAAATTATATTAGCATTAGCCCCCACCAGAAAAATGTCCAATGTAAGAACAGTGTACATTAAGTAGGTTAAATTCAGTCCAAATTGCACCCAATCATTTCAACAACAAAAAATGTAAATGCAAGCCTTTAAAATGTTTTAAAAGTTATAAAAAGTCAGCCTTTACAAAAACTATTCTCTGTTTGAGAGGTATTCATTTACACTGCACTTTGTCAAGCAGATCATGATGATCTCATATTTCGGTAACCTTATTTAGGTGCATGAGAGGGTCAAAATATTAGAAACAGCTCCAAATATGATGCGCTGTTCCACACCATTGCAAATACCATCCACCAGAAGAAAAGTTTTTTTGATACACGTCATGTACGTCGTTCGGCACTCTCCACGCCACTTTTCTTCTATTTTTAATTGATCATTCCCCAAAACCACAACTAGTAGCATTTGGTGTTTGGCAACTTTCCAACATGAATAAGCCACGCTACCAACGTAGCACCCTTGGCTAGCATCATCTTTTATACGGCGCATGTTGTACGGGTTGTGTGTACGTGGCTTTGTTTAGCAATGCGGAGGAGGAGTGAAGTGATGCTACGTTCAAATCTTGCTAGCAGCTTGAAAAGTGCATATGCGAAATTTAATATTGTTATGACTATGTTTTTCTAAAGTACAATATTCTAGAGTAGTATTTTCCTAATCAGAAAAATGATTACAGCAGATTTTGCAGGATTTTTGGGTGATGCTGGAACGGATTAATGGCGTTTCCGCTGACCTGAATGGTGAAAGATAATTTGAGATGTGCAAGTGCTGCGTTCAGAGATCATGGAACAAATTCAACTTGTATCGCAAGTGTAGCTAATGAATTGTCCTGTATGCATCATTGCCCCAAATTTGTCTTCTGGAACATCCCAACTGTCATGTGGTTCTCAACGTACGTATTCAGTTCATGGCACCATCCTCACGTGGCCTTGTGATGAACTTAAGAACGGAGATCTACTTTGTGATGTTCCCTTTGTCCACTTTGTGATCATTTTTGAACGCTTGCTAATGTTGTATAGTTTTTGAGCCGGATATTCACTCCTATCCTCTCGTTCCGGTACTTTAATAAACGCAGCCAATTGTAAGAATATTCAAAGGAATGTCATTTCGGGACCATTGTGGAATACTACCAAACAAAAGTACATACTGTATCGGCTTGGGGAGGGGGGGTTGAGGCTAAACGCTTCCGTCTCTTTGCCGTCACATGGTTCATGTGGGATATTGTTCATGTAGTGAGAAACAAGCTTGGCGTGAACAAAGAAGATAAGTTAAGAGGGTTGGCGAGAAGGAAGCAGAAGATGAACGGGTTAAAGAGCGTCGAGAGGCTGAGGTGGCCGGAGGGGGAGGAGAAGCACGGCAGACGTGGAGGAGGAGGTGGGGAATTGATGGAGCAGAAAGCTAGGTTATTCCTGCTGTGTGTGTGTGCGTGCGCGCGCACGCACGTGGGTATGAATGGCAGGCTTTGGCAGTAAATGAAACTGTTTATCAGATCAATATGGCCATCATCTCTCAGATGACTGTGGCCTCTGCTGAGGAACAATAATAAATCACAGGCAAATATGGAGGACGTCGATCCATACGGCGGCCTGTTGGTCTGTTTTGCGAGAACCTTTGAATCTGCAGTCTTTATCTCTATGCTTTGGCGCTAAAGAAAATCCAGACACTCATCCAGTCATGCATTTTGCTATGTGACATACATCAAAGGAGACGTTGTAGCCTGTCCTCAGTTCCTTCCTGGAAGGGCTAACAAGTGCGCGACGGGCGCCTGTGCTCCTGCACGGAATAATGTAGCCCACCAATATCAGCCAGAAGACTCAGGAAACCAAAATAGCGTCACGAGCGCCGATAAATATAGAAGGTAATTAAATCGGCAGCGGGGGAGAGACGGAGAAAAGCCAGGAACGAGCAAAGGTCTGTTTTCAAGGAGGATGGAGCGGGCAAGTCAGTGTCATCCGTCGTCTGTTTTTGATACTCTCTGGCAACATCCAACCTGATTTGACTTCCTTAAAAGCGGAAGTCAATCCAAACATTTTTTTTTTTCAAGAATATGTTCCCAGCAGGCCCACAAGTTGAAACACGACATTCTGATAAATATTCCGTTTGTGAAATAAGTGTTAATCCACAAATTTTTAGCCATCTCTGGGGGCGGCCATTTTGTCTTCTGTTGACTGAAAATGACTGCACAACTGCTCACAACGACCAATCACGGCTCCGATTCAGAAAACAGGTCAGCCGTGATTGGTCGTTGTGAGCACTTGTGATGTCATTTTCAGTCGACAGAAGACAAAATGGCCGCCCCCAGAGATGGCTAAAAATGAGTGCTTTATGCTGCTTAATTTATACTCCACAAACGCAAAAGTAACCCTTTCATGCAAAGTGGTCACTACAGTGGACAGCTATTAATCTAAAAAAAATATATTTATATTTTAAATAATAACATTAAATCATAATTAATGCATGAAAAATGTTTTATAAATTAATATAGGCGAAAGCAACTTTTGAATAGATGTCCACTGTAGTGACCACTATGCATGAAAGGGTTAATCAGAATGCCGTGTTTCAACTAGTGGGCCTGCTGGGAACACATTCTTGAAAAAAATATGTTTGGGTTGACTTCCCTTTTAATAGCGTGCCCTGAATTACGTTCACACCGTTACAGACCCCGGTGGGCGTGGCATTTAGTAAGATAAGAGATTTTCACCATAAAATAGTTGTGTGGAAATTTGGTAGAGCGCCGCAAGCATAAAATCACATTTGAAATGATGGAATTGGAAGAGTTAGTGGAAGACAGGCACATTACTGGGTTAAAGAAATCAATCAGTTAAATGGTTTTAGGGAAGCCAACAACTGTTTTGTTTGATTTAACTCACCCCGAGCAACATTACGTTTAATACTTGAGACAGCACGGCCAAATAACGAACAACAAATGAGCAACCAAGGAAATGCAGCGTTGAAAGGATTTTTAGCAAAGTTGATACGGCGTGACTCTTTCTTGTGACTCGCTCCACAGCCCTAATTTTTGTTTTCCGTTTGCTTTTGGGAGCAGAAATTGTCTCCCTTTTAGCGCCTTTCATCTGCGCTATTTAGAGATGCAAAATTAGCCGGCGCAATTTGTCTCAAGTTTAATAAATCACATTGCATGTGCTGAATTCAAGTATTTGCATATGCTCCTCCTAGAACGTGCAAAATGTGTTTTTTTAAGGATTTACTTGGTGTAAAAGGTTTTAGAGCCGCTACTAGTACTTGGGACAATTAAATAAATGCTCTTTGAAGGATTTCCTTAAAATTAAACATTCACAATATGATCTCATAAAAAAAAAAAAAGGCAAAATAAATTAGATGATAGTATGTTACTGCATATGCATAGTCTGTCATTTCAAACTAATACCACTGTGGTTTCATTTTAACATTTTGCTCTGTCAAAGCGAATCAGATCTTCTTGTAAGTTGTTATTTGTTATTAAAAACAAACAGGACAGTGGGTTAGTGGTTGGAACATTTGGCTAGTCGTTCTATGGATTTGCAACTTAGCACGTTAGCTAAATAGAAGACTCTTATTTGTCCTGAAGTGTATATGTGAGCGTTAATGGCTGTTAGTTTATCTGGCCTCTCAGCCAAAGTCAGCTGACTGACTTAACTCACCTGTCAACGGAATGCGATCGAAAATAAATGGATGGATGGCTGTAAACTCTTTTGTTTTTACATTTGTATACATCGGTGCTAAGTGCGGCAGCGAATTAGGCCTTGGCACAGCTCTGATTTTTTTTGCAGTATGTTCCCCTGGATTGGGTTAAAAACTGAAGATTGTAGATTTATGAATCATTTTGGCGGAGGATACTTTGTGCTTTTGCTTTTTAGCCTATGTGTGTTGTGTCGTTTCTTTTCAGTGGGTTTTTTTTGTGTGTGCGTGTGCTCCATTGCAGGCGTCGTGAGTCAGCAGTATTCCACCAGCCTATCCTGAGGAGACTCGAGCACGTGAAAGCTGTGGCTGTCACCCTCCTCGTGACGTGGCCCTCGCTCGCCCTCGTCTACCTGCCCTTTTTTTCTCCCGCTCGATCAGACGGACGGAAGTTCCCGCCAGGCGACGGCAGGGTTGAGGGTGAGAGGTTGTCGGAGGGAGGGGCGGGGCCGAGGGGGGCAAGCCAGCCACCATCTTGACGTCGCCTCCATTGGGAGCGCGTGTCCGATTGTTGTGACAGAAAGAGACGGACCGAAAACCCGAGACGATACACAAAGACGAATGCTAGCAGCTCGTTGGCCACACGCACAACTCGCCTTTTCTCTCCACACACTGTCTTCCTATCTCTTGCGCTCTTTGTCTTGTCTTCCTCCCTCGACTACCTCTTCCTCTATCACACCCACACAGACAATGGCATCTTGTGTATCGTCTGCCTGACACACAAAGGCGCAAAAAAACCCCACAAATTTGCACGCGCGCGCACGCGCGCGCTGCCGTAAGCGCAATCAGTCATACGAGCGTGACTGACGTGTATTTCTGTAAAGCGCACAAAAGGCTCCACGTTTTTTTTCCCCACTCGCATTGTCTGCCTTTCACGCACACTAACACACACATGTACACATGTACGCACAACGCCGCACTACTCTCTGTCTTGGAATTTTACATTTTGATGAAGGAGGAAGCGCGCCGTCCAATCAGAGCAGCGGCAGCCGGGAGAGACCATCAGGGCGCAGACAGCAGGGACCATTCCGGGGCAGCCGAGCGAGCGTCACAAGGGCTTCGCCGGCCCGGCCCGCTCCCCCGCATCCCCTCTAGGCGGGTGGTACGATCCGACAGGCTGGTTAAGAACCCCTCCTCTGTGTCTCCCCCTCTCCTGTCAGTGCTAGGGTGTAGCTGCCGATCCCATACACCATAGCAGAGAGCGGGGAGGCAGAGGAGCCACGTCAGGTGTCAGCCAGCTGCTCCGCCACCCGACTCGAGGCGGCACAACCAGCGCAGCGCGGCGCCGCATCGAGGCCAGGTGAGTCGGAAGCACACTCGGACACCCTTTTTGACATGTGCCTTGGCAACGCGCGGTGTTAAACACCACATGGCATCACAATGAAATAAACACATGTACATGATACAGGTGTGCAGGTACCAGTGCGCTCCAGGAGATCATGATTGGCGCCTCCAAGGTGTGCGCATGGTTGTATGATTGGTGTCATCCGTACATGCGCGCACAATATATATTGTATACGTGTGTGTGTGTGTGTGTGTGTGTGTGTGTGTGTGTGTGTGTACGCGCGCCATCTCTCCCAGTATGGTGGTGGGAGACAAAGGGTCCCCTCAGTTTGACGCTGTGCACGCAGCCGCCGCTGGGTGGGAAACTTCCCCCCCAGTCGCCAACCAGCGGTTATGAGAACGGAAGGGAGGGTGGGTGAGAAGAAAGAAGTCAAATAGGGTCTCGGCTTCACGACATAACCCCCCCCCCCCCCCCCCACCTACACACACACACACACACACACCTTAATTGCTGCCGAACACTCCTGACTCATGGTGATAGGAGGACACGCTCACAGGAGATGGTGAGGATGATGATGATGATGGGGTGGGGGTTGGGGCGTGGGGGGGGGGGCGGATTGGGGGCGGCGGGGAGTGCACTGTGAGGACACGCCGGGTTGGTTTGTCAGTCATGACAGGAGGACTACTGTCATGTTTGATAGACATGCCAGATAGAAGGAGATTAAATACATGGGTGCAAGAAAGGGGGGGGGGGGGGGCTTGGGTGGTCATCTGCCACGCACATGACTGCGTGTGAGAGCACGCGTGAGTGCAACCGTGGAACGAAAGAATGGCAGCGTGATGCGCTCAACCGACGGCCGTCGCTGACCCAGACAAAGGGCGGCGATCATATGTGCAGTCTCTTGGCGTATACGCAGCCAGGATGGAGGGGGGCGCGGGGGGGGGCGCGGGGGGGGGGGGGGGGGGCGACGGTATGGTGAATGGCGACATGTATGGAGGGCGTCTCACACACACGTGCACGCGCATACACACACAACATGTGATCCTCACGTCTGAGCTCGGAAAGATTCCATGTGCGCATTGCACCGCTGCGCCCCCCCCCCCCCACACACACACACAGACCCCCCCCCCACCAGCCCCCCCACCACCACCACACTCACTCGCTCTTTACCCGACGCCCTTATTCAACCTGCACTGTTCGACGGTCTTCATCATAGACACGCTCCTCTTCGTCATGCGACACCTCATTGATCCTTCGCCATAACCTCCCCCGTCATATTCTATTACATCGACATCCACCACCCCCCCCCCCCCCCTTTTCGCCGTCTGTGTCAACCAGGCGATGTGATCTTATCCTTAAGTGGCCTTTATCAAGTCCTGCCCATGTGATGGAGGATATCAGTCCATCTCTTCAAGAGGGGTGTAGTCAGGGTCAGTTGGCCTTTTTTTTTTTTTTTTTGTATACGATAATATTGAGCATCTTCATAATCGTTGTGACTGACATCGTAAATTGAAACAAAGACAGGGTTGTCAATCATCTGAAACGGCGTCCGCGGTGCTGCGTATTGATCCGAGTGGACGTTTATGACCTCCTATACTGCGCGCGTGTGAGATTTACACTTTATACAAGGTTCATTTACAATCTTAGCCCACCTCAAACACACACACACACACGCACACACACCCAGCAGCAGGCTCTTTGTGTTAAAAATGGTGGCCCTATAAGAACAAGCTGTACATTTCTCGTTGAGCGTTTTACTCCATTTCCTCTCTCCTCGCCCCCCCACACTCCGTCCATATGTGAGTGCTGTCAAACTGTAGGGCGTGCCCCCCCCCCACCCTTATTCCTCTCAGCTCCTCTCCTCTCCATGTTGCATATATACATATCTCGCCAAGTGGAGTTCACGCTTGACTGCATGCCGCCCGTACGTGTGCTCCTTTTGCACCACCGAGGGAAAAAGGAAAACTTAAACGCTGTTTTTTGACGTCCGAGGTGGCGAGCGTCATTTTGCCGAAACTGTGCTCGCAGAAACGTCAATTACATTAAGTGAACATTCCAGAGCCGGCGTGCAAAATGGCTGCCGAGTCGACGCGCTGCCTGTGATGGCCGACGAGCGTGTAGGTCTGAGGGTGAGCCGTGTGCATATGTTGCTGCTGCGAGTAGATTTGTGGCAAGGGTAATCCTGCTTTTTTTGTGTGTGTGTGTGTGTGTGTGTGTGTGTGTGTGTGTGTGTGTGTGTGTGTGTGTGTGTGTCGTGGGCAGTCTCCACTAATCCATAATTACCAGCGTCAACGTACACAACCTAGAACGTAAGAGTCATTACGGCGGGACAATTGTCGATTGTTTCTCGTGGAAAACCATGAAAAGACACATTTAGCGGCGGAGATAAAGCGCACGTTTGCGTATTTGTCAGCGAGCCGTCCTCAAAACGCTGATCGTGTTCTTTCTTTCCAGTTGTCCGCCTCGCCAAGCCAAACCAGCCCATGCGTCTGCCCGGCTGGGCCTAGCCTGCCCTGCCCTGCCCAGCAGCTGGCATCCTGCAGGAGTCATCAGGGTTAGTGCTCGGCTGGCACCCCTCGGCGTCCGAATCAGCAAGGCAGGAACTTGTAAATTTATAGACGTGCACTCAAACGCGAGGCCAAACAATCCATCTTGCATAAGATGAAGAAGGGTGGGGTGCATTAGCTTTAAAACGCATCAGTCACTAAAGCCGATAGTAAGCGAATTTTTTTTTTTTTTTTCTTGGTTTAAATTTATGACGCAAAGACAGAAATGACTCTTCATAGGGACAGTATCGTCTTTTTAACCACATGCTACACAAGCTAAACGGCCTCTCCTTATTAGCTGTTTTGCTTCTAATTCCAATCCTGCAAGTTTGAGCATTTTGCGCAGTTCATTGGGGAGACACTGCAGGGAAAAAAAAAAAAAAGGAGACAAAGCTCCAACTAAATGACTGTCGGACTTATCGGGACCGTGTGGGCGTGTGCGCGCGCACGAGGGAGCGCGTGCACGGACCACCAACAGGCTCGCCCGTTCAAATCTCTGCCCTTGCCGCTAATGCGTCTGTCAGCCTAAAAGTGTGTTCAGTCGCAACGATTGTGCGTCGGATGCCGCTGAGTGACAGCGGGCGTATTTGAATTGAATGCGCATTAGTGCATCACGTCAGCACTTTTCTTTGCTTTTTTTTTTTTTTTGCAGTGTTTCACGAGCGGTTTAGTTTATTTGAATTTTGTTTTCTTACACAGGAGGGAAAAAAATCCTGAATTGCAACTTAAAGGACAAATTGCTTTTGTTAAATTAGCTCCACTCTTCCTGAGTGTTTGCTTCCTTACAAAAGAGGCCGTTTTTTTTTGTTTTGTTTTTTCCCAGCGAGTTAAAAATAACACTCAAAGGAGAATGGCATCATCTTGATTTTATTGATGTTCTCACTTTTAGTCCAGGCAATTTAAGGACACGAACCCATGTGTGTAAGCGAATGCGCGCGTGGCTTTGTCTACCTGCCATTTAGCCCCGAGTTAATGAGGAAATGAGTGCACGCTTATCGCTGCCGACTGCCACAGATCCTTAATAAAAGTACACAAAACGCGGCCATTGCTATTTATGTGCTGGCTGACGCGAAACAACCTTCCGGCGTTTTGCTACATTTGAAGCAAGCTCAAAAAAAAATTCAAATGGGTCATAATCCGGATTTTGTGTATTACTGTAATTTCTCTCCACTCCCAACATGCTTTGGTGGCACAAAATGTGCCTTGAGTGGGCGTGAGGAGGGAGGTCTGCAGCTTCCAGGGTGGGGAGGATGCTCGCCTACCCTCCCGGCTTCCATCCCGAGCGAGCGCAGACAACAGACGTCGTCATTTTCCAACTCAATTTACAGATGCATTAGGAGATGCTGAGGCGCACCCATATCCCTCAAATGCAATCAGGCCTCCTTTGTGCTTTAAGAGGAAATTGAGGGTGCCGTCGTTATCGACTTTCTTTCCCACTTTGCTCGCTTTTTCTGCCAACGTATCGTACGCGGCTGCTTACAGACCCTTTAATGACTGATCTTGTCTCCCTTTCAGGCCGCATTCAAACGGCAAAGATGGATGTCAAAAGTCATCTTTGAAAGATTTCTCTTATAGATTGGCAAAGGTAAGTTCCATGAGAATAGGCATTTAAAGTAAGGTGGGGAACTTATTTGTTAGGAGTATTATGAAAAAATAATAGAGAACTTGTGTTTATATTATAAATATTTTTGGAATTTTTATTTTTAAAAATCCTCTTGAGAGCTTTACATGTTTTTCATGGCGTTGCCAGATCAAATCCCCTTTGCTCTGTATATACGGCCCACCGACCTTCGATTCCCCACTCCTGTTTTAAACCTGTCTGTTCCGAAGCTAATATTGATTTGAAGTCTCTCTAAAAGTATCTCAAAGCGCCTCCTGAAATTTAATTCAAACCCTCGAGTGAAACATTTTCACTAATGACGCACGCGGGAAAAATGGGTTTGATATTGAGAGGGAAACCGGAGCAATCCCGATGATGGGATTCTGCTGAAATTAACAACAGGAATTGATAGGATGCCTCAAATATCTCCAAGGTTGAATGGCATTTTTCACACGTTATCATCGGTAGAAATGAAGTACAGAGTGAGCTTGGCGTGCCTTGCTACGTAGAACGCGCGTCCAACGAGGTTGGGCCCTCCGCTATACGTACGACGAAATGAGCTTGAGTAAAAAACGTGAAGAGAGGGAGGACGAGACCAGCGGCAGGACGGCAGACAAAGGAAAGGATGGGGGGCTGGGAATCGCAGGAATGGCAGAAACAGGACAAGGAAGAAAGGAGTTCTTAAGAAAAGAAATGGGTGCCTTTTGAAAAAGACGCCACCTGTTATTCTCACCTCCGGGAGTCTGTCTGGATCTACCTTTCATTTGTCTTTGTTCTGTGGAAATTGCCACAGATCACAGAACATCCCCTTTCCCACCCCTCATTTTTGTCCCCGTATCAGTCATTTCTTCTACCAACTGTTTCCCCATCTGCACCATATTTGATCTTTTCCCTCCGAACATCAAATTTACCGTGGTATTGTTCTCCGTTTTACTTTGCGGAAGCCCTGCAATGTGACGGAGAGAAGCACATTCGTATGTGTAGTAGGCACGGTTCCTCCCCAATGGGATCCATAGCATTCAGGTAGAGGAGGTGGCTCGGCGCATGTGGACGTTATCTGGAAAGCAGAGGCCGGCTGCCATAGCAACCATATGATGAGGCAGGCAGGCAGGCAGGCAGGCAGGGATATTTAAAGGAATTCAGCTGCTGCTCGCCTTGCTGTCAGCTTCGCACGCACAATCGGCCCAGTGTAGGACAAAGAAATCCACTCAAATGCGTGTTAAAAATCTGCGTTCCTATCATATAGCATGAGGTATGGAATCGTAGAATAATGGCACAGGTTTATTCAGCCCTCCTATCAAGGGCAATCATGATTATATTTTTTTGATCCACCATTCCTATTTATCCTCAGAGGAAACTCTTTTCCCCTGTAGTGCCAATTAAATTAATCAGATTTATTTTACAGGGCCCTTAATCAACACGCGAACGTGCCGTCAGTGTTTAAGCACACACATACGCGAAATCAGCTCCTATCACCTCTGTTTTGACATCTTAAATTGTTTTAGAAATTTGAGTTTTATTTCGTTGCACGTTCTGACCATATTAAGACATGATCTCACTGGTCATTTCATTTTTTTTTTCTACATTTGAAACAAGAATCCATAATAAGTTAATGATGTAGTGATGCCTTTTGACCTATATTGAAAAATATAGACGATAATGGGTGCTGATCAAAAAGCCGTCAAATGACGACAAAGCGAGACGCATTATGGGAATTTATAATACAATCAGCATCAAACATGCTCGGATCAATTTGTTGAACGTAACATATGGTGCGACTTCAAGTCTCGCACGCATTAATTAACCCTATTGAACCTATTGATAGTTGCAAGAATACAAACGGCACCCTGGTGTATTGCGGACACGCTTTTTTACCATCAGGTAAATGCCTAACATCACATTTGATCACTGCTCAGGACAAGCCGCTAATTCCTCCCTTTTATTCCTCTCTTTACCGTCGCCGCCATTCAACATTTAAATGAGATTGTAAGTGTAGGCAAGTGTAAGCAGGTCCCAATGCCTGCGAGAGCGGGCGGCGAAGATGAAAGTGCTTCACAGAATCAAAATGAACAGTGACCTCTTGTAACACTCCCCTGCTCTTTATCCCATTTTAATCCCAGCTCATTTCATATGCTAAGTAAAAGCTTATATCTCTCTCACATTCGCGCACACACACACACCTCTCATTGGCGTGATTATAAAATTTGCATAGAGGATGTTTGCAAGTGCAGAGAGGTTTGCGAGTGGCCTGTCAGGTGCAGAGAAGTTGAGCAGAGGCTCCCAATTTATGACAAAAATCCAACTCAAAGAAAGTTCCCTCGAGTGTCTGTTTTTATGCCTCATCTTCTCATTTGCATGTTCTCTTCTCACAGCTGTCATTTGAGAAGTGGAGACCAGGGGAGAGCGGGAAGAGTAGACCGCGGCCCCCCAAAGGAGAAGCAATGAGATGTAACCGCTCCTCTTCTCCCTAATGGAAAGACTATTTCTCCACCATTTCAGCACCATCTGCCGGCTCGGTGGGGCGAGACAGCTGGTGTTGTGAATCAGGCCGCCACATTCCAGGGAACGGCTACTTCCCAACACCAGGGTCTCTCCTTCACCACGTGCACCTGAATGCGCTCAAATACCAATCCATGAGCGATGACTGTGATCTCATCAATTGTGATAGCCATCTGATCATTTTCTAGAGCAATTGTCCTCAGGATTGTCATGGGTGAGCTGACGCGGTCACACCTGGGGACTATTTAGAGTCTTCAACATACATGTTTTTGGAATGTGGAAGCAGCCTGAGCCAAGACAAGAAGGCCCTACCATTAATGATGATGAAAAAAAACAATTCTATGTTGTTTATTGTATGTAAAATAGGCGTATCATGTTGCTATGAATACCCTTAAACATAATAAAAATAAACAAGATGAGACAGGCGTGTATGTTGTATTCTTCACATGGTGTCCCACAAGGATCTGTTTTTGGTACCCTTATATATTTTGATATTCTGCCTATATATGTGACAATGTAAATGTAAATGTGAAACAACAGAATTACTGATTTGACTGATCAATGTTATGCTCACAAAGTACAAAGCAATTAGGTGAAGTTAAATCAAGTGGACAGTGTGGTTAGCTCGTCTGCCTCACAGATCTGAAGTCTGGGTTCTTATCTCAGCTTCGGCTATGATGGCAACAGATGTGCAGAAGCTAGGTATTCACAACCTGTGGCTTTATTCAAGAGAATTGGTTTACTATCTGCTACAAAATTGATTCACGACATTTGGTAGCCTTCTGCCAGCTGACAAACTCTAGTGTAATGTAGACGTCACCCCCCATTTTGTGTACCGACGTAGTCACCTGTCAAGCCATTGCGCATGCGCTGTGTCGCCACACCTTTAGTTAGACTCGACCAATAATGGCCGTCCCGCGTTAATCAACACTTGACCACTGTTTGGCCATCACGGAAGGGGGAGACAGCGCCACAATGTTTCCATCCTCGAACAGGTTCAAACGGAATCAAACCAGGTTGAAAGACTTCACCCGCCTCAACCTGGTTCCGCGACCAAGACTGAAAACCCAACAAAACCTGTCAGAGTTTGGACGTGACAGGACGTTCTTCATAACGGAGCCGAACACCGGCCCGTTGAAAGCCGACGCTACGGCCGACTGTACCCGTGATTTTTGGCTCAACAGAGGGAAGAGCACAAGTACTTTCCAAGGGACGTCAGTGGAGATGGAAACCAGGCGGCGTGGGTGTAAAACAGGCGAGTACATTCGTATATTCAGAGCAGCTTCAACGCGACCTGAATTCTCTGTGTAGCCCCGGAGCTCGTGTTTGCATCGGTTCCGATCATGCAAACGTCAAACGTGGGCCAACGCTGAAACTTTGTGTTTGGTAAAACTATAAGCGCTTAAAGCGAGTGCATCCCGAGTTGGAGAAACTTTGGGACGCAGCAAGGTGAAGGCCATGTCCCCTCGCTGTGAACCAAAACCAGCACAATCGCGACAACCAAGGTCGTCAAGTAAGGCAAGTTTTGACATTGTAGTTTGCTTCAGTTTAATTAAATTCATCGTAAAAGTCATGAAGTAGTTTTTTGGTCATGAAATGACACGGTTGGTATTTTACTCTTACATGCGTTTTCAAGCTAATTGCATGAAAGAGGGGATGCTAAGCTAACATGCTAAACGCTGCGGTTTTTTTGTGGCCCCCTGGTTAGGCATAAATTGGATTGTTGGAATAGTGTGTATATATATATGACAGACACCAAAATTTTAAATTTCATGTTCTTGACTAAATCTACTAAAATATAATTTCTTACTAATGAGTATCCTTCACACCGTGTAAAAACAACAACAACCTTAATTTCAGTGGTTAAAGTTAGTTTTGTACATAGTTTTTATTTTATAAAGTATTTATTATTGTTGTAAATATTAGTGCTGAACAATTATGGGAAGTGTCATTAAGATCCCCCCTCAAAATTGCAATTTAATCAGATTTATTTCAAAGCCCTTTTCCAATATATTTTCAACCAACAATCTTTATTTAAACAAACAATATCATATTTATTATGCATTATAGGATACTAAGAAAAGACAAATGACGCAGTAATTAACATCAAAGACATTTTATCAACTACAAATATAGGTATAAACTTTCTCAAATACTTTGACGTGCATTGTAAGGGTTCACCTTGACAACATAATTCAGCCACACAGGTGTGGTGTAAACATAAGTATATACTATTCTGTAAATTAGTAATACACAAACTTACAATAAGTGCAGATTGCAACAATGTAAATACATCTGTGGCTTTACGACTTCCTACATAATTTAGTTTCATGAAACATGTAAACGTGAACTGCACTCAGCTTATCATTTAGACTGATAAATAGACCCTTAGACCCTTTTATAACATTTTTCTATTTCAATAACGGATAAGCGCCCGCAGGCATTACAGCTCTGCGGCGACTCATCGATTAAATAAAGAGTAACATATTTTAGTTTAGTCTGTATTTGGTCTTTTTTTCTTTAGGCCTGACAGCATGAAAATGTGAGCACATCTTTTTAACACTGGCAGTCTTCATGTTTTGTGGATTAACTAAAAACGATATTTGCAAACCTAGCTATGTATTATGCATGTGTGTTAAACTTGTCTTTGTGATGAGAAGAGCTCCACTACTTTTTGGATTTTTTTAAGCAGATGTGACTGTCTAACTGATGCACTCAAGCAATACTGAACAGATGAATGACAACATTTTTGTCATTTTACCACCCTGCCACTGTGCAGCCCACTATTTTATGTGCAGGTATGTCTAATTAAAAAAAAAGCAGATGAGGGGGAAAAAGTGCCCAAATTGAATTTTAACTTGGCAGACAATGTAGTTAACGTGAAGAGACCACCTTCAAATCAGACTCTATTTTGAGGGCTTTTTGCAACCACATTTGTATCAATTCAAGCAACTTTTTCTTATGTGCTTGTGCTCCTTGACAAGATTCTGTTTTCATTTGCAGATTTTGATACAAATATGAAGCCCATCCCTACTTCCCTTGCTGGTTCGGAAGGCTCTATAAGAAGAATTGTTCAATCCTCCGGCTGTGGACTATGTGGTGACTGTAAATTCATTTCTCCTCAGAGGAGGACACTGGTCAAGCGAGTGAAAAAAAAATTGGCCCCTTGCCCAGAACAGCATAAACCCACTCAGGCACTTAAGGAAGACCTCCACCCTACAGTCAACCTTTGTGATGTAGTCCTAAATTCTGATGCCAGGTGCCACAATTGTGGCTTTGTGCTACCACGTGGTCTCAAGACCAAGACTGTGTATTGCTTTAAACAGGACGTGACAGCTGCTGGATTGCAGCTCAGACCCCGTTGTTCAGGCCACCTGAAACATGCAAATGATGAGCGCCAAAGCGATATGTCACATGGAAGATTGCAGTCTGATGAGGTCTGTCAGCCCGCTGGTCTGACTGAAAACCAGAAGCAACCGACTGAGTGCGAAGACAGAGATACCTTGATAAATCATACGGCTCATCCGCTGGTCAAGGGTTGGACGAATGTCTCCAGAACATGGCCGGCTTCCACCTTGACTGGAAACCCTACAGGAGAGCAGAGCATTGAGCCTCAGGGTGCATGTGACGCCACAGGAACGGAGATAGATTGGGGCAAAACAAATAACACAGACTTTTTTATGAATCGTGGAACTCTGAGAGTTACTCCAGACCTGGAAACCATTCAACCCAACTGCCTTTTTTACGAGGAAAACCAATGCCGGACGTCAAACGGTCACGGTCAGCCACATGCAGAACTTCCAGTCATGACGTGCGACAAAGCGAGTGGGAGTCCTGAAACGTGTACGATGCCAGAGGGGACGCCAGGAGTGTTCGATGATGATGACCGCGGCTCCGTCACTTGCCAGAGAGTTAGGGTCTATGTTTGGAAAAGAAACGATTCCTGTGCACGCACCTACATCTCCTGGCACGACAAGCGACTCATGAATGGATTCACGAACCTGGAAAGCAGCATGAATGATTTTGCACAAGCGGAAGTAATCCCGTCTGGTTCCCTTACTCCAAGAGAACCGTCACCCTCTTTCAGCAGAATTGATGTCGTCAATGATATAGTTGATGACAGACGTTTGGAAGAAACTGATGAAGACTCCAATGAGGGCCAAGGTAAATCGGAACAACTTGAACTGGAACAGACGATGAACACGGACCCTCCGCCAGATGTTGCCCAATCCAGCTCCTCCCCTGTCATTTTTGATCATGATGATGGTGAAGCCTTCAATAGTGAGGGTCAGCCACCTTCTGCTAGTCTACCAGGATCAAGTTCATCTGAGCTAGCAAACAATGAAGGCTACCAGGATCGACCAGGATCAAGTTCATCTGAGCTAGCAAACGATGAAGGCTGTCCATCTGCGAATGGGGCAGGCGGTGGCACGCCGTTGTGCGTTTTGGACGAGTTCACCGCGTACCAACATGATATTCTCCTTGTTGACGTCAACCACGATGACTCTGAGCTCTTCGGCAACCTACCCCAGGAGAGTCTGCTGCAACTGGGTCCCGACAGAGTCCACGAAGAGCCAAAGACTTTGGCCACATATGGCGTGTCGCAGACTTCAAAACAAAGGTAAAGCTTCATATTTGCCTACATCTCCCAGTTGTCAAAGGCTTATTATGACAGCATACTGTACTATATTACTTGTGTTTCAGTTGGACCCCAGTTAATATAAATCTTCTGTGCGAGAGTCCAGACAAGGGTATGGCCAATTTAAGGACCTTGCTGAAAGTTGTTGATGTACTACACGGCAAGAAATTGTTTTGTCGTCGCCTTTTTTGGAGGCAATCTCGAAGCATTGTTAACAGAACTAATACATGAGTGATATCTTTTTGAGAAAGGACCGAAAGTTGTAGTCTCACCCTTCTGAATTTTGCAGAGGAGAGCCCCAGCAGGCCCTGGAGGCCCAAGAAGAGCAGTAGCCCTCCAAAAAGCCAAAGACATTTATTCAGGGAAGAAAACTGCATCGAACCGTCGGTAATGGGCCGAAACTAATGAAGGGTTATCAAATGGAGGATTACAGCTTTTAATGTTACTGTATGTTATTGGACAGGGCCAATCTTATGCCAGCAGAGACATGGAGGAAAGGTTTGCTGTCGTACATTTCAACCCATTGACGGGTTGTAGTTTTGCATTGATTTTTCTTTCAAAACAGGGATGTGCACATTGAGGCTGTGAACGACTCGCATAACCTCATCCCCGCGCTTTGCAAAGGGAGAAATGGCGAGTGAAAATTCAAGCCGCATAACAGGATCTGCGATTTGGCGATGCGTCGTTTTGAGTGGTTGTTTCTGTTTGTTTTGGCCGCTCTTTGTGCAGGTCCGCCCATGGCCAACCCGGAAAACAAGACTAAAGATCTGAGGTGTCCCAAAATTAATCCAGTAAGTATTGCGTCAATCGGGAAAGTCAAACAAGTGAGTGGATGTATTTAAATGTCTTGTACCCCGGTAAACATTTAGTACTGCAGGCTGTTCTTCAGTGAGTCGCAGTCCTGTCACTACAAGATGTGCCGCTTTCTGCACGTGCCGATGGAAGGCGACGAGAAGGTAAACTCTTGGCGAAGAGCAGCAACTAGAACCTTTGAATGTACAGTGGAACCTTTGGACAAGCTCGTAATTGTTTTGGATTTAGATTTTTTTTTTTTTTTTTTTTCTTCCCCTGAAAGTAACAGTTATACAAATTTAAAATTTTATCCACTGATAAAAAAAATTAAAACTGAAGCCCAGTAAAACAACGCAAAGTCATGTGACTTCTGTAACGTTGTTTGCTTGTCACACAAGTGTGAAATCTAAAAATAATAAAACGCTATTCTTCATTAAATGTGCCATTAGGATTCACGGTCAGTAAAATATCTTTTAAAAGTGCCCCCTGCATTTTTTCACAATTTACAATGTATCTTTTTTAATAGCTTGTCTGAGTGTCCATCAATAAAAAAAAAAAATTAAAAAGCTGTTTATTACCATGGTGAGGCTTGTCTGTCATTTAGACAGCATTTGACTTGAGCTTCTACTGCGATTCAAGGTGTTGCAGGTTACCATAAAGTGGTGAGATGCTTGTCGCGCGAGTTATTTGATAGTTGACACCACCCCCTGCTGTACTTTAAATGTAAAACCTGACTGATTGCTCTTTTTCATTCCAGTTTTGCGTCAGCACTTTGGCGTGCTTCACCAAAAATCCCATGTGCCTCCAGAAAGCAGGTCCAACTTAAAATTGTATCCCCTAAATGAGACCCACTAATGAAACCGTCCACTCATCTTTCAGTTCATTTGCACGCATTCATCTTCATCCGTTGTCTTGTACTTGTTCATTTCAGGAGCTTTGTTCACAAGCTACTACAAGGACAACCCCCCGGGAATGTTTTTCTCCATGCCCGTGTTTCGCTCCCTCCTCTGGGCTCTGCTGAAAGCAGGCATCATACCTGATGTTATGTCAGTGCTCAGTGTCGGCTTGGCTCACAAAATAGTGGTCAGTTTGCGGTTCGGTCAGCTTCTCTGTAATGTGTCATGTCGGCCAGCAGATGGCAGCAAATGTTGATGTTTGGGAGCGCAAGACTGTAGAAAACACGGGTACACACTATTGAGACCAATCTCAGGAGAAACTTGCTTCTCTCACCCTCTTGTCAGCCTACTCATGAGTTCCTGCTCGCCCTTTTCACCTTTGTCAGAGAGAAAGGCCTCACGAACGTTGTTCCTCACCTCATGCAGCTAACTTACAAGGTAAACGAACGCCGATGCATTTCACCTCATCTGTGTATGTAGGCGTGTGCGTTATGCGGTTTTCACCTACTGACAGATGGCCGGTGAAAATTTAATACCGAGCTTGGATTGCTTCGATGGCGTTAAAAACGTTCCTGCATTCCAGATGGTGATTCATTCAAATGTGTCTGCTACTGAGAGGTGAGTTGTTTTTATTCATCGCTGTCATCGCAAATTGTGAATTTGCAACTCGTAAATTCAAAGATTTTTCTTTTTGTGCTCAGACCTAAACCCTGTCCAATATGAAATTATTGCATTGGCGCCATCTTCATTTAGAGAGGCAGTAGCGTGCCTAATAGAAATGTTTTGTTGCCATCTTGTGGCATCCATACGCAACTATAAAAACTTTTTTTTGGTGGGGGGGGGGGGGTCGTGATATTTAATGGGTGGAACACTGTAAGTGCTTATTTTGTTCGGCATCAAATTATGACAGATCTGATTTTGTTCATGCTGTTGAGTAGTTGACTGTCCGTCTCTTTTGATGTCAAAGATCATCTGTGTCCACTGGTATGCCCGTTTCAGACTCCTTGAACGTGGCCCATGTCATTGTGGAGATGGAGGTGAGCCACTTTGTTCAAACTCGTCCGCAAGATAGCGCGGTTGTATTCCTTGCATTACTCGGGCCACAGCTTGCCAACGCTGTTGTGTTTGCCAGCTTTCTGCAAAGCAAGAGGACTGGCGCTGCTTGGGTAAAGCCTTTCGCTCCATTTGCACACCGTGCCAACATCCCAGCCAACTGGAGCGCATCAGCGGGCACATCGCTGTCGCTCTTCTGTCCGAGGCCAAAGACAAACTGTGTGTACCGTTTGCGGCATTCGCTGAGACAAGTAAGCAACTTCGAAGTATTATATTTTTTATTTAAAAAAGCTGCATTTCTTTTCAAACTTTTTTTCCCACTCCTATTTAGTTCACCCCAATGAAGACCCAAACTCCCTGTTGATTAGTTTCGTCGGCAGAATTGGAGTCTCCCTCATGCAAAGATACCATAAAACCCAACAGTGGGCCAAGGTAAATAGACCCATCTGAACCAACATTTGGAACGAGATTTTGTGAAATATTTTTATATCGTTGCATCAGTGTTCCCTAACCTTTTTCGCTCCAAGGCACAAATTTTACAAATGTCTTTTACAAATTGTATCTCCTGGCGCACCACCAAACAACTATCACAAAAGCAACACGGGTTTAATCTAGGGATGCTCCGATCGATCGGGCGTTGATAATGATCGCCCCATTTTCGTGAAAAATGACGTGATCGGCATATCCGATCAAAGCCTTTTTTTTGCCGATCAAAGAATCCGATCACCCGCAGTTCATGCGGTGTGCTGTGTAGTTTGCGTTTTGTAATATATGCCATGAAAAGATACCTCGCGGGGGGAGCATGGCCACAAGCTTCAACACAACCAACTTAATCCGACATTTGAAGAACAAGCAATTGGAAGACTACGGTGAGTTTACGAGGCTCACTGCATTGAAGCATGTTGAGTCTTAACGAGGGAGTTTTTCGCTCGCGTAATGCTTTTAATGACAATGTTCAATCGAGGCATATGTATTCCGAAATGTGTTATGCATGATGCGTTACTTTTGTCTCGTTGACAAATGCACAAGATAGTTTGTCCATGCACAAGACAAGAAACCAAGTTCCTGAGTCGTTTCAATTCAGGAACTCATTAAATAGTTTATTTGAGTGAAGCCTGCATGTGACTATTTTTTTTTACTTTGGTTATATTCTGAACCACGCAATGTTTAGGTGGCATATTATTTATTTGACTTTTTGCATATTTAAGTATTTTGAGACTGCTGATTCTTTTGATCTGTTAAAAACGTTGTTACTAAATGCTGTTTTTTTCAATTATCTTTGTGACTGAGTAGTTGTTGCATTGTGCCAGCAACGGTTTTGTATTTCTTCATGCTTTTGAAAACATATAGAGATTTTTGTCAAAATTACGGCAATAATATGGCTGTTTTTTTTTTTTTCCAGATAATATTGCATAATAGCAGTCACCATAAATAAATGGGAAAATATACAGGTATTCCATGTGATCGGGATCGGAATCGGTATCGGCCGATCTCACTCATGCATGAGTGTCATAAAGCCTGATCGGAACTTCCCTAGTTTAATCGTACCTCCTGCTATCTAGTCGAAGAGCATATAAAATGAAATGAAATATGATCATCTTCAGTATGCGTGCTAACAATGCTTTGTCTGTGCGCTAGGGTCGGAAAGTGGTGGAGGTGCTAACCCAATTTAAGATCAACTACTCGATGCAGAAAGGTTTGTTTGCCAATGAGCACGGCGGGTCACGCTGCCGCCTGATCACCTTGGCAGCCGAGCTCTTCCTCCTCAGTGGCAGCCTGGAAGGTGCTCTCAATGCTCTCCGAGGTATTGTTGACTTGCAGCCGCGGGCGCCCCCCACCGCTTGTTTTTACCGTGACCTTGTGGCCAACTTTTATCTGCGACTATAGAAAACAAATGGTTTGTGAGTTCAAGCGTGTGGCCATGTCAGCGTCTCGACCTGGAGAGTCGAAGCCGTGTGCTCGCACACCTGGCTGAGAAAGCCTCACACAGAGACGCACTGGAAGTCCTGCGTAATCTCCCGGGAATACAAGAGCCCAATGGTGAGAGGCTTTGTTCAGGGTGTACCCGCCTCTCGCTCAAACCAGCTGTGACGTAATCCAGCTCTCTCGCAACCCAAATGGGCAAAAGCGTTATCGAAAATGAACGGGTAGTCTTACTGTGTGTGGATGTCTTTCTCTCTCCCCAGACCAGGTTGACATCTCCAAGTACACGCCCTTGTTCAAAGCTCACCTGCAAGTGTGCGTGGACAGACTCATGCTTCCCGTAGCCTCAGACACTGTTGACTTGATGCTTTCTAGAAAGATACCAGTAGATGGCGCTGTGCTGCAGGCGCTATTGCACAAACTGGGGAGGCAAAACCACTGGCTACGTGCGCGAGAAGTCTTCAGGCGTAAGTGGAGGACAAAGGTCCTACTACACCTTTCATTGATAAATGAGCACACACAGTTGCTGTTTTTATTTTTTTTTCCCTGCCTGTCTCTCTGCATTGCTTGACTCCCACCTTTTTGTGTACCCATAAGACTCTCTAACTGCTGGCTATTACCCAGCCGTGTCGGCCCCCGCTGGTTTCATGGCGCTGATTGTTCCCAGTCGACTGGGGGAGGTGGAACTAGCGCTCACATTTGAGATGTTAATCACTGTCAATGCTTCACTCATTCTCCCCACTTCTCAGACGACACTCGGCAACCTCAGCATCACCCTGAAAAGGTAACACCTTATACATATGCATGTGACGGTTACACGCATGTGACGGTTCTTTCTCGCCTACCAGGAGTCAAGAGAGCGAGATCGAGTACCTCTCAGCTGGTAGCCGCGTGCTCTCGGCGGCGTTCGTCCTTCAGCCCAAATTGGAAGTCCACTACACTGCTGTAAACTCCTCACAGGAACAAGTCTTCACGCTTAGCATTGCCTCGGCCCGGCGCTGGCTGCGTAGCAATCATATGTGGGCAAATGAGGTGTGGGTTCATTAGTTATAATGTAAATCCCCCGCCCCAAAAAATATTAATGTAACCAAGTAAGTGTGACACCAGTGTGACTGGATTATTGTGAGAGATGGGTGAATATTGTTGTCAGTTCAAAGAGTTTGACTGTATATTTTTGTTTATAATGTTTTTATAAAATATTCTCAATGTTCTGGTTTAAAAGTTCTGTTGCACAATGTTTCTTTGTGGTGGTAATTTTTTTTAAAACTATGTGTTAAATTATAATGGTGTGATTGAACATTCGAGAGTAACATAATATGGAGTGTCAACCAGCAAAATAATTTCAAGGTCTGTTACTTATGCACCATTCAATTGTCCCACTCAGTTTTCTTGATTAACTTCGCTCTGTTTTCTTGATTAACTTCGCATTTCGTCCTGCTGCCCGGATTTCAAAAGTTTTAAAAGGAGCAGGGACCTTCTCCTATTATTTCTATTCATTTTATTTTTTAAATTCCATAGCAAGCATGATCACATTCTATCACAGGCTCCGAATTAACCAAACCGTTTTTGTGTGTTAGGCGGGAAGACAAAGCATGACACTATGGCCTTTGTACGATTAGCCTACTTCTCGACATATTTTACGGTTCAGCTAGCACACTTTCTTTTTTTTCTTTTTTTTTTTTAAATTTGTGAGAGTTACCTCAGGGCATGTCAGTACAGACTTTCACGTGGTCAAGATGAATGCATGTCTGATATTTCACATTAACAGTGTGAAGGGTCATATGATGCTGTGTAATTGATAAAGGACTACTGTGTAAGCTTTGATGACAAAAAGAAGAGTTGATGAAACCATTTGCCTAGGTTTTGCACCCCTTGAGTGATGAGTCCTTTTTAGGTCTCATCTTCAAGAAAAGTTATAGCGGTTAGCCTATTGCATTGCATGTACAGAAGTGTAGAGAAGATGGATGAAAGGTTTGTTTGTAAGAGAAAGCTCTTTGGTGTAGTCCATCAGGTATAATGTTTTCCCACTATGGCACATCATCATAACCCCTGGCCTGTTCTGAAGCTTTTTACAAATCCATCTTACTTGAATCATTGAGGTGCTATTGTAAATCACCCCCCGGTCATCCTTTGGGCCATTTTCTTCATTTAAGACAGAAATGAGTGGGCCAGTATGTAATGTTGGCCCTATGTCGTATGAAGAGAATTTTAATTTGGAAACTAAATTACAGATTAAAAATACAAGACAGCAAGTAGAATTTATAAAGCAGCACTCCATTGAGCAAGTAGCTACTGCATGCTTTCATGACATACACATTCTCCACATAAAAAAATAGTCCAAAGGGAAAATTTGTAAAAATATAAATAGAAAAAACAGCACGTCTGCAAGTTAAAAAAACAAACAAAAAAACAATTGCTTAACTCATTCAGTGCCAAGGGCATATTTTCTTGACATAGATATGTATTTGGGATTGAATGAGTTAATCTGTATTTATTTAACTCATTCACTGCCAAGGAGCGATTATTTTCTGTCTTTTCACACTCCAGCCATTCAATCCCAGGAATTTATATATGTTTCAAACGTTAGGGTAAAAGAGGGTCTGGAAATGTCTGGCACTGAATGAGTTAATTAATGTTTAAGTGATATACCTATATTTTCCCCAATTCCCCGATTACGTTTATTTTTCAATTCGGTCTTCAAATTTGACGTCCAATTTTTTGGCATCCTGATGGAAAACGAAGGTGAGTGGAGACATTTTCGTAGTTCATTACCTTTAGTACATGAATGATTTATGCGTTTTACGACTTAAATTGTCATGACTAGACAACACAGTGATTTGTGAGTAGTATTTGACACGATAAACATGTACAGCACAGTAAAAGCATGTCTACTTTAAACTAACATCTTAGTGGGCCGGCACAATATTAGCATCAATCATGTTAGCTCGATGCGCTGTCGGTATACGGCTACTTCCTGAGGGACTGTAAATCAAATATAATGAATAATGAGCACACACAGTTTTAATCCGATGTCGTTTGATTGGAGTTTAACAGCGTCTAAACAAATTAATCTTTTGTCGTGAATGTACACTTTGACAGTCCCCCCCCATCCCCCAACAGAATTCTAACGTCGGACGCACGTACGCACGCACGCACGCAGACTTGGGTACGAGCGCGGTGTGCACCCCCCACGTCCGCTCCTCCCCTTCCTCCTCGTCCCTGCAGCGGAAGTGAGTCCATTTTTTTCCTCTCTCCTCAGTCTTACTGGAGCTGTTCTCGGAGCCACAGGCAGGGCAACAAGCGCCCGTGGGAGCTCGTACCTGCAGCCCGTGTTGATGGTTCTTTCCCGGACGAAGCAAACATAAGCGTGGACGACCGAGTGGAGGCTTGGACAATTCATTTGGTGTGTTCCCCCCCTCCCCGCCCCTATACCCCATGCTGTCTGAGGAAAAGCCTGCGTGAAATTCCTCCACGCCGAAAACGAGCCCACCGTGGGGAAGGAAGGATAGCCGAGAGGTAGACCTTTTTTTTTTTTTTTTTTTTTTTTTTTTTTTTTTTTTTTTTCTCCCCCCGCTGCGAGGGTTATCTATAAGAGACTGTATGTTTGTTTTTAACGTGCTTTCCACGCAATGTCCGTTCAGTGGTTGTCGCTTTGCTGAATTATCGACCACCGTTTGGTTCGAGGTTCGACTCCAAACTGAATCCAATCCCCATCCATGGTGACGGCGAAAACATAAGACCTAAACTGAACGAAACTGCTGTTTTTTTCCACCAGGACGCCTAGCTCTGTGGTCATGTTGCCTAACCGGTGGGGGAGGAGAGGCCGTGCCCCCTCCACCTAGACGCCGATCCAGTCACTCCAGATTTTTTTTTTTTTTGCCTCAATTTAACACCACCTGCCTCCTGCACAGAATCAATAACGTTGTTCGATGTTGTCACGTTTCAGGGATTGATTGATAACGCCTTACTGCCACTGGATAATTCAATTTAAAGATTACCTCGTTGATTTTTTTGCATCATATCCGAGTTATGTAATAGAGACATATCTGTGCACAGATGAACACCCTTCTCCCCGTGAAGTCACTTTAATGCCTCATGAATCTACCTCAAGCAACAGTGTTTTTCCAGTGCAACACAACGGCTCAACCTGTGCCCAAATGTATACCTCAACTGTAAACTGAGCCTTGTGTTTGAGGTGACGCCACAGATGGCTTCATTTCCCGACTCGGACCTGCAGACGTGCCCGCTCTGCAAGGAGCTGTGTGGCTCCTCAGCCCCCATTTCCTCTAGCTCGTCCACCTCCTCTTCCTCCTCCCACACCTCTTCCTCCTCCAGCCAGACCAGCAGGAGGCTCCACGTCCTGCCCTGCCTCCATGCCTTCTGCAGGCAGTGCCTGGAGGGCCAGCGCAGTCCGGGGGATCCACTCAAATTACGTTGCCCTACCTGCGACCAGAAGGTGTCCATCTCCGAGGCTGGCGTGGACTCCCTGCCTTCCTCTAACTTCCTCTTCAGCAACCTGTTGGACGTGGTGGTGAGCACCGAGGAGCAGATCCAGAACAAGAATGGCCACCACCACCCCAATCGAGGAGGCATGGGCTCCTCCGGCTTCCACGCCACCCACGGAGGCCACCTGCACCCCCCGCATCTCATGGCAGAGCCTCAGTGCAGCTCATGCGATGAGGAGAACCTGGCCACGTCCCACTGCCTTGACTGCCAAGAGTATCTGTGTGACAACTGCGTGCGTGCACATCAACGGGTGAGGCTCACTAAGGACCACTTCATCGAGCGGCTCGGGGAGAACCTCCACCTGGGCCGTGTCAACAGCAACCCCGGCCAACCGGCCATGTCGGTGTCCCTCGCCCAGTCCCTGCAGAACAACTTTGCACTGCTGTCCCTCTTCCAGGACCGCATGAGCTTCTGCCAACACCATGACAATGAGGTGAGCAAAAACACCACACTATAAAAAGGTTAAAATTTCAAGGCAACAAACTTAGACAAAATTTTAAGTTGGGTAATTCAACAAAATATTTTTAGTTTTACTATTGGCTTTCCCACATTTTTTTCCCCCCAAATTTAGAGCTAGTTTTTCCTTGCAATGTCCCCCAATTTAAAGATATAAGTAAAAACAACTCAAAAAAATTGGTTTGGCGCAAACAACTTGCTGACTTTGTCGTGCTAACTAACATTGTTGCCATAAATCTCAATAATGTATATTTTAAAGTTAATTTAAATGACTGTTTTAGCCCCCTAAAATCCAGGGTTTTTTTTTTTTGTTGTGCACCCACACCGTTTAGTATTTCTCGAAAACTCAAATAATTAACCTAGAGTCGCAAACGGTAATAGGATAAATACTTAAGCACATTAATAAACGGGCCGCCGATGGCCACAGCTTGTCCCCCAAGACGCAGACTGGCTAACAGGTTAGTCCAGTTAACAGCTAACCAACACTATACACTCATTTACAGATGCCCATGTCACTCACCAGGCAAGGCCGCGCCTTTTTAAAGCGATACACCCTTAACATCACAGATATTGAGGGCGGCGACCCTACATGGACACAATAATCCCTGCAGCTCGATTGCATGTTATTGTGTTTAAGAATGCAAAATCAACTTTCATCTGATTAATCAGTAAATTAGAAAAAAAAAAAAAAAAGGGTAGTTGGAGCCCTCTGATGTTTCCCAACCTATCGTGAGCCAAGACGCATGCTTTTCAACAGTAAAAATCAGATGGCATGCCACCAAACAAATGTTACAAAAAAATGTCTGCACGGGTCAATTATGTACCCCTCTGCTGTTTAATGGAAGAATATTTCATTGTTTTGCCTGTCAAATGATTTTCAGGCCAATTACGTGAAATGGTGTAACTTCCTGCGGCACACCTGGTGATCTCTCACAGCTCAATGGTTGGGAATCACTGTAGTCATGCAAAATGGCAGAGAACCGTACTCGGGGACCATATGGCAAGAAGTTCAAAGGGAGCGGAGTGTCTCTTCGCCTAGTTCCTCATCGTCAAAATGGCTGCATTTCCACACGCATGCATGCACAAAAAGCATGCAGTCTGCCTAATGTGTACCACACCAGGCATTCGGGAAAGAAGATGCCCCCCCCCCCCCCCCCCCCCAATCCTCAAAGTAACAACCCATGCTCAAGTTATTTGTTTGATCATGTGATCTGGATAAAGTTGGCTGCAATGGAAACCATCTTGGTTGAGCCATATGGTCCGAATGAATAACGTATGATGGGAGAGGGGGTAGTTTTGTCTAAGCTCTGGTTCATGTGGGGAGAGGAAATGTCTTCCTTGAGGTAATTTGTGTCCTGCAGATGAGAGGCAGCCATCTTGTTGTCTTGAATACAGTTGGGGAAAATATATTTTAGTATAATTCTGACTAAAACAACCAGATTTGACGTTTTGTGGATCACGAAACAATATTTATGCTAAAATATGTGCCTCAATTCCCATAAATTCCCGTTGAAAGTTTCGAATTTGGAATCTTTCTCAAATTCAATATAGGAGGCAGCCATCTTGTCTTAAATACAGTTAGGGAAAATATATTTTAGTATAATTCTGACTATAACAACCAAATGTCACATTTTGTGGATCACAAAACAGTGTTTATGCTAAAATATGTGCCTCAATTCCCATAAATTCCCGTTGAAAGTTTCAAATTTGGAATATTTCTCAAATTCAATCAAGTTTAACTTGCCATGGAAATTTACTAGAAATCCCTTCAAAACCCTGGGCAATAGGAAGACAATGCTGATGCGTCCTTCAACTGACTTTCTTGGCAATACCGTGGACGCAACCAAGCTCTGTTTTATTGTAATCAGTTAATTTGCATAATCTGCGGTTCTCAATGCATTGCAGGGACCAATTGAGATTCGCGGTGACCCTCCCCCTGCGTTGCCAGTAAATAGGTGGGCTCAGTTTTCCAGTAAGAGCTTCTTTTCCCAGTAAGGCCGCCCTCGCTCACTGTGGTCCTTGGGGGAGGGAATGACACGAGACAAGGTCAGGCTTTCTCTACCTGTGCGTCGCTGGGCTTCGCATCATCCAAAACGGCCGCACGCCATCCTGGTGGTTGTCCACGAGCCTCATTGTGGTGAAATGTTATGCACACAATTATACTATGTTATAGTGCAAAAAAAAAAAAAGGTCTTTCTTTTTTTTGTTACAGGTGCATACCACATTTTGATAGTGTAGATCAATTTACTACTTTTAAATTATGCATACTAGTAAAAAGAATAACAAAACCTTTTAGCTTTCTGTAGCACAGAGCATTTTCCCAATTTACTCCTCTGATTTCACTACCTTCCGTTAAAAAAAAAAAGTTTTGGTGCCCAAGAAGAGTGGAATATGTATGCAAGTACTTATTTTTATATTCATAGATAATTTCACTGTATTTGTGCAACTCTGCCTAGTGTATAGTTTTGGTTCAATTTTAAAACGCACTAAAGAATTACAGCAAAAACATTTAAGGCCAGAGTATCGCCATCAATTTAAGTCGCTCATTTATTTCCAAACATGTCAGGAATAATGGCTTAAGTTGCAAAGTTTAATACAAGTTGAATGTACTATCAGCTTGCCTTCATGATTAGTTTGTACATAAAGAATTTAAGATGTAAGCGAATGATACTTATTGTAAGAGCAGCAGCTCGCTGCCGCGATTTATATACTATCCGATTAGTCGACAAATCGCGACTACTATTAGTGATTAGTCGACCGGCAAAATAATCGTTTGTGGCAGCCCTAGTTGACACAAGGTTTGCTTGAGCGTTTTCAAGAAATCATTTGTTTAAAAACCAAGCTCAAACTCAAGGGTTGACTGCGTCTGTGCTGTCGGCGGCATCGACGGCACAAGCGAGCTCCTTGCTTGTGTGTGGAAGTTGAAATGGAAAATGGGATTACACCAAAGGAGCGCCCTGGTCTTGCTGCGATGTCGCCCTCCGACACCCAAATCCACGCGCCGCTCCGTCGGAGGAGCGGCTAATGATATGTTAATCCTCTGTCGGTCTTTGCCATAGATTAAACGGTCGTCAGCGCCACAAAGGGCCTGGCTGCGCTTGTGAATTACCTCCCACAAACTCACTAAATAGTCTGATTGAGTGGCTGTGGCTGTATTCTATTGAGTAATGAGTCAAGTTGAATGAATCGCTTGGATGCTCCCGTCCGACCAGAATTGTTTCAGGAAAACTGAGCCTTGCACATGCTTTTGATCCAAGGCAAAGGGAAGGCTTTGTAGTTTCCATTTTGTCTGCTTTACACCGGCTTTTTGTCTTGTGAGACAATGGAAGTTATGGAGGCAGGCGAGCCCCCTTTAGTCAGCTGTCGCTATTTGGTTTCGTCACTCCTGGATGCGAGTGTGCGGCGGCGTTTTCTTTTCCAATAACCTCTGCCATCTGCGCGTAGTTATCCTGTGAATAGGACTTTGGTGTGAGTGCACAAATAGTTGGCCGAGTTGGATTAAGAAGTTCTGACTTCCAGGCTTCTAACGTGCAACATGTGGCCTGTAATTAGATGGCGTTGCCTTGTTTCCTGTGTTACGTGAGTGAGTGGGTGTGGGGGTGTGTGTGTGTGTGTGTCCTGGCTTTTGATGTCCAACCGAGCACTTTGGCCCTTATAAAGTTAATCGACAAAAAAGGCCTTGGCCTTTACTGCCGTCTCTCTTCACTGCAACACCAAATTTGCATGAAGACTTTGAGTGCAAATGCTTAGTCATGTTCCGTTCTTACATGGCTGCTTGACATCAAGGTGTTTCTTATTACTGTCACACGCCTTACTTAGTATGACACGCTAACATGCACCTGCAAAGTGCACGTGTTCATAATGTGACCACAACACGCTCTTCTCCCTCCTCTATATTCACCAAGCCACCCGCCCCTCCCACGCCCCCATACCCATTCCCCCTCCCTCGTTTTTTTTTTTTTTTTTTTCCCCTTCCCTCTCTACTGTACGTACTGTAGCACACGATACTCAGTCACGTGCTTGCTAAGGAGGCCAGATGATGACGGTTTGTTTTCCTTCTGTGCTCGGAGGCCCGTCCAATCGCATCGGCGGATCGGAGCCACCACCCCCCCGCGCCGCCGCACTCGAGCGTCTCGTATCTGGCAGAGTTTCAAAACATCGACAGGCGTGTCCGAATGCGCGTTGTGTCGATGGCAAACGGCCAACAGGAGGTTGCCACGAGAGGGTGGCGGCCCCAGCCGGGAGGAAAGGAGATAGGAAGGAGGGAGGAGAAAGAGAAAGAACAGGAAAAGTGAGGAGGGGCTGGGTGATGCCCAGCTCGTTTTAATCGTATTACGCAATACTTGGTTTACGTCGGTATGTTAGGTCATAGACTTTACATTGTACCCTCACAATAAACCCAGAAGACTTGATCCCACCCTGATGTGTTTTATTGACTTACTCAAAATTTCAGCCGTTATGATTTGAAAATAAAATGAGAATCACTCTCACCAGGATAGCATTGGCAGGTCCTGCAACTGCTTTGGGAGACTTTTTTTTTTATTTTTATTTTTTTGTCCAAACGTAACAATCAACGATACCACTTTGGGGTAGCGTCTTGCGCAAATAAGCGAAAAGTGTGCACTGTTGGAGGAGCAACTTTGCATTTTGTGCTACGCTACACTACAATGGACATAAACGGTGTACATTCCTTGAAAATTACTTTTACTACCAAGATATTTTCAATGGTATTTTTACAAATAATTTTCAATTGAAATGTTTTAAATTTGATCTGTAATCAAGCCGTTTTTCTTCTTCTTGATAGATTTGTAAAAAAAAAAAATCAGTAATTATCAATATTGACAGATGTGAAATACTTATGTGAAACATTTTTTAATTCCGTATCGCCCTACTAAGCGCGTATTGTTTAAAAAGGTCTTTATTTCATCCTTACATTGACCAGTTCATGACTTTTTCATAGTTGCATTGCCCCCTTATTAAAGGTTAAATACTGTTAAAATAAAATGATCTACATTCGTGCCTTTTTTTCATTTTTTTTTATTTTGAATGGTACAAAAATAAATAAATTGAAGCATTTTTGGGGGCTTTCATTAAAGCCAGACTTGGTGTCTGCAGTTTCAGTTCAGAGCAGGAAGTTCTTAATTGTGGTTGTCTCAAGCTGCCAAATACATTTGATGTGATGAGCCTGTTGGAATGTCGCTTTGTGACGTGTCAGTGTGCGCCCACACCTGAACTTTGCTAGTCTATTGCCTGTTGACACATCGTTAACTGGAAAAAGCCCCAGGCACTGCCATGTGGAAAAAGACAAATAGTAAAATCCTGCAGTTGAAAGATAAAACAGACGGCAAATGTTTATTGTAGTTAAATAAAAATGTCGTTTGAAATTATTCAGTTACTTTATTTACGCGCGAAACGCGTGTGGTTTACAATCTTAGCTATGACAAATGTATTTTTCTTGAGTATGCTAGTAGATACACACCACTATCAAATGAATCTTTAAATTGTATTTATTTTTATATTTTTTGGAAAAACGCATTTTCTTAGTTTGGGGTTTAAAACAAAAAACAAAAAAAAAAAACTAATTGTGTCATTCAATCATTGGACAGTGACGCTACTTTATTAGTAATTCGAAAGTGTTTTGCAACTCCAACATAAAAATTTGTTTTGTCAGTCTTTTTTTAATCACGTTTTCATTTTACATGGTTTTGGGGAAGAAAAAAATCCCTCTAGATCACATTTCCATCATCGCAGAACCTTTTGGTGCATTTTCTGTGCATGTGTTTCATCGATTAATGAGGACAGAGTTGGGAAATACCTTTCGCGCAAGGTAAAATGTCTCTCAGTGTCAGTCAAATGGTTTAGTCCTTTGTACGTGCACTTCTTGTAGAGCAGGCCCAGTTATTTTCTAGCAGTGTAGTGTGACATTTCTAGGCCGGCATCCCCTCCCCCCACTCGGCTTGCTCGGAGAGATTTTACTGGTTGCTTGGGTTCGTGCCCTCTTCCCTAGTTCCCAGTGCCTGCAGGGAGGGAGGGAGTGAGGCGGTCGCCATGACTCACTAGTATCATACATCGTGTTGGAAAAAAAATAAAATAAAATAAAAAAAAAACTATACATTGTATACACTTGGAAAATGACTCTGCATTTTCTAGCCACACACCAGTAAGCAACTAAATGCTGTCTGAGTGTTAAAGCAGAATGATGTAGGACACAAAAAGAGCGCACAAAATATATGAAGTTTGGAACTGAAATCATTAGACAAGACAGAAATTTGGCGTCACACACTCGCTAATAATTTTGAGGGAAATGGCTCATTCAAATGGTCCAATTCAGATGGATACTAACCCAACACCTTCAATTTGACAAACCGTCAAAGACATTATATCAATAAATAAAATGGTTTTCGTCTTTTACATAGGACGCTTAGCAAAATTAAAACAAAAATGGTAATGCATGATTGAAGTGTCACCCAGCCTTTTCAAAGGCTTATGACAAACGGGGCGGGGCATATCTTAGTGTAAATTGGTAACGTGAGAGATTAATGGGCAGAGCGGGAGAGAGCGTAACATCCGGTGCACTAATGAAATCCTATAACTCACCACCGACCAGCACCCCCCCCCCCGTGTGGCTGAGGCCTGGTGCCGAGAGTGAAGTAGCGTGTGGTGGTGGCATGTCGGGGCCATCCCCCCACCATCCCACAGCAGGGGAACGCCAGGCGAAAAGCAACTGGATTCTAATAATAGATTCATAGACACAATAGTTCTTTTGTTTCCAGGCTAGGATCTTTACAATTTGTGTCCAATGTGCCATTTTCTATCTACTTGGGGAAACGTTCCAGTTGCTATTAATGAATGTTTGGAAAGCAGCAGATAACGACAAAGACCCGAGCCGTGGGAATAGCCAGCGTGTGTCAATAATATTGAGCGGACTTCCAAAAGGTGCCGTGTGTTATGTCATCTGAAATCTTGCAATTATGAATGACTTCTTCACCTGTCAAACCCATTGAACTGTTGACAATATGAAGGGAAAAAAAAAAAAACACCATTTACAGACTTGAAGGCTTTTGCGTACAACTAATGAAATACGATTTTTGTTTTTCAACATGCCTATGTCCGATCTATTTCCATGACCCAAACAATGGCATTCTGAGATTCCTTGTAACACGGATTACACATGGAGATACAGTATAAGGCATTTTGTGTAACGTATATATTTTATGACGTGTGTTTTGTTGCCAAATTGCCTGCCATCATCCAGCCTCTGCTTTGCACCACTTCCGGCATTCCTCTCTTTTGTATGCCGTGTCCCCTTGGAATTTAGGGCATGTCAATAGAGGAGGTGGAAAAGAGAGACTAGGCAAGAGGAGCTTCTTGAGTGATGGAGCAGGGCTGAAACTGGGCTACGGTCAAAAGAAAAGAACAAGAAAGGGGAAGGAAGTCGGCTAAAAGTGCGTGCGTGTGTGAGCGTGCGTCTCATTAGATTATGCCGACCCCTGGGGAGGGAGGGTGGTTGTTATTGAAGGATTGATTGCAGGCCCATCCCCATCCACTCGGCGCTCGCTGCTATTGGAGCCCATTGATCTTGCATCTCTTTGGGATATGTTGGTCAGCGCATACTTAATTAGCCTTTCATTACAACCAATCAGCGCTCGGAGGCGGCGTTTGAAGCGCATCTTGGGTTTTGGCAACAAAGGTTAAACGACCTTCCCTCAAGGGATGTGGACACTTTTCTGTCAAGTCACATGACTTGTGCTGCTTAATAAAAACAATGCGAGCACGCTCCGCGTTAAGAATGGTTATTGATCAAGTTTTGATTGCCTTTAGTCCATGATTTTTTTTTTTTTTTTTTTTTTTTTAATGAGCCTTGCAGGTCACTCATGCATATGGATGACTTTTGTCATTCAATATTTTCTCATTGATTAGTTTTTGTTTTTTTTTGCGGGGGGGGGGATGTTACACCCAAGCAGATGTATTTGTGTGCATGAATTATTTGTGTAAATTGAGCTGTTTTTGATTTAGTTCCGCCAAAAAGAAATTGCTTTTGAATCAGCTAATATCATTCCGTTCAAGAGCCAGCATCCGTCCGTTCATTTCCGAGCGTGCTTGTCCTCATTTGTGTCACGGCTGAGCTGGAGCATATCCCAGCTGACGTTGGAACGAGTGGGCGGGGTACAACCTGTACTGATCACCATCCAGTCGCAAGGCACACACAGCCAAACAACCACGTACACATACCGTAAATGATTTCATACTCGTGACTCGTGTGTTTCCGGACACACAAATCCATTGTAACAATGGACCGCCCGCTTGTTTTCGCAGGTCTTTCTCTTCTTTTGCGAGAGCTGCTCCGTGCCCATCTGCAGGGAGTGCAGCATGAGCCGTCACGTGGGCCACACTTTTGTTTACCTCCAAGATGCGGTGCAGGACTGCAGGTCCGTCACTATCCAGCTGCTGGCTGATGCACAGAAGGGACGACAGGCCGTGCAGGTGAGTTGGACTCCTTTCTGCTAATGGTGGACAGCGGCACCACAGGGATGACCCAGTGTCGGCGCTGTTTTCTGGTGTGATGTAGTCAATACTTGCCTGACAGCTTTCAACACAGCGGAGCAGGAGAAGTGAGTGTCGAGTGTCAAACCAAACACAGGCGTCGTAGAATAACCTTGCACGCAGACCGGGTCAATCTTGTTCTGTTTATACACAGCAGCGACACAGTAAAAGTGGTTTTTATAGGCAGCGTAAAAGGGGCTTTCATAGTAAGGCATGCCGGTCCTATATTGAATTTGGGCACCCGTTTTGCCAAGTGAGGATCCTTGCGCAGTCAGGAATAAATAGACAAAGCATCAAGGGAGAATTAGGCCGTCGCGCGGTCCTCATCAGCCTGCGCAAATGAAATGACATGCAGCAATATTCAAATCACCCAATTCCAAACGTATGCATCTCAACCACTGTGCAGTGAGACATACTGTAATTAAATTATATTAAAAGTTGAGAAGCACACCAGTGACCAGTCCCTGCTTATTTTATTTTTTTTTCTCCCCCCCCCCCCCCCGCTTGAGTTGGAGGCGTCCAGCTGGTCCTGAAAGGGGGCGAGTCACACGGGGTGAGGTCCGGGGTGGGTAGAGATGAAGGTCAAAGGGGGAGGGGGCGTGGAGAGGAGAATGGGGGAGGGTTGGTGAACTATTTAAAGGATTTGAGAGAGAAGAAAAATCCCCTCCTCATTGAAAGAAGTGGAACACTTCGCCCACTTCTTGTTCACATGCCCCCTCGTGCACCCCGTTACTGACGCTCACAGACACTTACTGCCTCTCTTCATTTAGCCAATTATGGAATGGAGGAAGGGAGGGCTGCCCTTTGAGGTTCCACATTACAGAGAGAAATACACTGGAGCAGAAGCGTATGCAAATGAAGTGACTTCGAATCCACATGTGTGTCTTGCGTTATACATTCCAAATGACAGAATTATTTTGGATCAAATCATTGATACTCACCCCTTTTAATGTGTTACGGTGTTTGCATTATTACTCCGAAATTCAGTTAAGCTGTCATAAAATATGTCCTCTTGAAAATGTCATTGAAAAAAAAAAAAAAAAATGTTTTGCGAAATCCTGCCAATAAATAAACAAGTGGCAATGAGAGCTCCTTGGCGGAGGTAATTAAAAAGCATTTCAGTATATGAGGCGGGTGCTAACTTGATTATAAGGCAGCGCTACCTGCTCAGTTTTGAAACCTCCATTAGTGCTTTTGTAAAATCATTAAATATTTGACTCCATCTAGTGAATCTCCAGCAGCATATGTGTTTGTTTTTTCATTGAATGTTGTTATAAAGACATGGAGACCTTTTTTTAAAAAAAAAAAATTTTAATGAAAATGTTTTTTTGCCAATCGTAAGCTTGTACAAAGCGATCTATAAAAACTGTCAACATTCCAACAGATAAGTGCTCTTTAAGTCAACTCTCTTATCAGTCAGTCCTCTTAGAACACACACTTATGACCTTGGTAGGACATGGTTGGAAACATGAAATGCTATCTAAGGTCATGTTACATGCAAGCCCGCGCTATTTCCTCAGCACAACTGGCGCCCCACCTCTGCCTATCTTGGTGACCTACATCTGCGTGACTCGCTTATTCATGTGTAGCTCCGAGTTCACCCGGGGTCTTCCCGAAATTCCAACTCCTCAGCACAGCGCAGCGCAGATCGTCTCTGCGGCAAATGTCAGAGCGCTCGCCACGTGGAGCAGGCTTTGAAACTGAAACCGGGTCCCACAGAGCCCGCGTTCGGCCGGTGGGTGGTGTATTTTTTTGTTGTTTTTTTTTTAGACATCCCAGGGACTCTAGCTAGCAGCTGAGCTTCACGAGAAGCTAGCCAACCATCTGGCGTTTTGCGTTGTTGTGCGGCTAGTGTTTGCTTGTCCATTCTGTCGGAGGTCACCGCAGGAGTAAATGCTGACGCCAGATAATATGTAAACACACACACACACACACACGCACTCCTCTACCCCGAGGTAGGAAATTTCCGCCCACTCCACCCCCATTATCTTCCCTGACCTCTGACCCTGGTCTTGTGACTCCCGTTTGGCCCGAGCTCTGTCCCTCTGCGGTCTGATTGGCCACTTTGACCCTCTTTATGTAGCAAGCTGTGCTCGGCTGGGAATATGCGGAAAGGAGTTAAAGAGCCCGTAAAGACTGCACGCAAGGGCGCCTAAAAATAATGCATTAGTGTAGAATTGTCATTGAATGCGGCGTTCGGGTTAATATCTATATTCTATTTTCGTAATCGTATTGAAAATGTTTTTGATCAACGGCGATGTCTGCAAGGCGGCATATGAAAATATTGACTCGTTTGGTGTGTTCGATGACCAACAGAGCACACCACACACACACACAACCATATCGCCACCAACAATCTGGAGTCTCCTCCCCCAAGCCGTACGCGTGTTGTAGTACCAAGACTGACGTGCGAGAGGCAGCATGTTTCCACAGGGCATCCAGATGATAGAAGGAAGAGTGGTCGTTGAAGGAGCTAGACTGAATGAGTAAATATTGAACAGATCGAGGAATATGATGAAGTGGATCCTGCTTAACAGGGAAATGGGACTGCGACTCAAATCATGGTGATTTCTCCGTTCCTGCTGCCCCTTCAGGAAGACTAATTTAGTTGTCGCTTTAGATGCCCACCTCAAAGAAGAGTTTTTCTCTTTTTGACCCCGCTGCCGGTCTTTGTTCCGGCAGGGCTTGCAGCGGGGAGGGGGGGGGGGGGGTGGGTGTGTGGTATGCGTCCTAAGACAGAGGTTGCAGATCATGACCTGTAAGGTTTAGTTGACCTTTGAGCCCTGCGGCCAATATCACAAAGGCAGCCTTATCCGACCTCCCCTTTGTCCCTGTGAGGTCTGCCTCCCCCTCTGACCTTCCACAAAACGCCGAAGGAGCGGCCAGATAAATATTGGCACAAATTGTGCATTGTCAAGTTTAAACAAATCAAAATGTGAATTATCATTATTTGTTACCAGGGGTTGGGTGCGTTCTCCTTTACGCCTTCTCCAAACCTGCAACATGATTGCGTCACTTTTTTTTTTTTTTTTTTCCATTGTTTGACTGAAAAATCGTTTATGCTTAATGACTTCCTTATTGAAGCTACACCTTTCATCGAAAGAGGATAACCATCCCTGTGGTACGGTTAACGATTAATCTTTTGTTTTTCGGTTAATCCAAGTTTGTCAAGATGCGTTTGACCAACAGAAGTTGCGACAAAAAAAAAAAAATGTCAAAGCGCGACCACGCTGACACACACTAACATGGCTGTGATCTGAGTTGAGCTGGTTTACAAAAGTACTGTCAGTGTCGCTAAAGTAGCGACTTTGCATCTATATTTAGCGACTCGTCCAACCCTTCTAATAACTACTTTTCAAAATCGCGCCTAACAACTTCAATTCCTGCTTGGAAACAGACAGCATGAGCATAGACAGGTTTGTGTCCTCCTTTTCCAAGTTAGGTCACACCACATCATGCGTGTTATTTTCCTTTCCAGCTGAGCATGGAGAAGGTCCAGGCCATTGCGGAGCAGGTGGAGATTAAGGCGAAGGTGGTGCAGACCGAAGTCAAGGCCCTGGTCCTCAGACATAAGAAAGCGTTGGAGGAGAGAGAGTGTGAACTACTGTGGAAGGTAAACCCTTTTTCCTGTTATGTTTGTTGACCTCATCTCACCTGTGATGCATTTGTGGCTCGGTCCCTCGTCAGTCTTTGCCACACGACCGATTTCTGTAGCCCCTTGTAACTGTTGTGTTTATGAGGGCAGTTGTCAGTAAGATTTGCGACGCTCAGACTTTCTCCGTCCGCTTACTAAACTTTTCAAGGAATGCCGGCGAGAGCGGCAGGAATACCAGTCGGGCCGGATAAAAGCCGCGCGTTAAGTAGGGGAGGTGTCGATGGGTGTCATGCGGCGCAAAGTCAATATCGCGCACGGTTTATAGTTTTGAGTTGCCTTTGGAATATTCCGCTCATAATGCATTTACTGTTGCAGAACGCCACACCGCTATTAAAATGTTTGATCCGATTACCCTCCCTATCCATCACCCATTTATGAAAGTGCGGCGGAGATGTCAAATAGGCCTGAAAATATTAATAACGACGTTCTCAGCAGACCTGCTAATAATAAAAATAACAATACAGCCCTTATTCCTTTGCATTCTGTTCTGTCAGTCCAGACAGATTACGGTTGTCTGCAGCAGTGCTGGCGGAGATTTGGATCTCAGCGAGGGCACATGGATGTATTTATGGTTTTCAACGTGGCTGTAAATGTCACTTTAATTCAATTGAATCCTTTAGCCATGAAAAAGATGTCAGACTGTGCTGCGCTGCGGTAAATTCTCAGATTTTCTACAAGGAGTGTGGACCTAGAGGAATGCCACAGAGCTTAGTGTGCGCCTGAAACCCGAGATGTCTGCAGGAGAACTCCGCTGATCCGTTCAAGATGAGAGCCCCCGCTCTCTGTTATTGAGCGTCGATTCTCAAAAAAGAGCAAAAGTTGATGTTTCATTTTGGACTCCAAATGAGAACAGGAGCCCCACACTACATCAATCCCTCTCTGCTCCTTTTGAGAATTGGCTGTGCTGGTCAGCTGTCAGCTCGTTTTACACAGCAGCTTCATTGATAAAGTTGCTTAATTAACCAAGTAAACCTTGAGTAAACCCGCCGCTCCCCCCCCCCTCCCCCTGTCAGCACAAAAGCTCATGAGATGAGCATGACTCACTCATGATGAGCCCGTAGGCTCAGCAGGAGCTTCCTACCAGAGAGCGCGATGATGGGCGGCATTGTCTGCGAAACAAATCCGAGAAGATGCTCCAGTCACGCGGCTTTGTGTCTCCTCACTGCAGACCTGTTAGACTCATCACCGATGTGACCGGCGATGCATATTGTGTGGGAGTTGCGCTGGCAGGCTAGATTGCTTTGCCACAGAGAAGACTGATCAAGGTCCCTCACTTTAATCCCTGCATCTTGCCGACGCGTCGGCATGGATGCCCCTCATCGGGGTATCCACCCGAAAGGCCAACAAGGGGCTTTGTCTTCATGGATTGTAAAGTGTAAATCTAGTCTCACATGTGCAAATGACACTTCTACCCAGGCCAAGATTCAACAAAGAGCTCTCTTTTGGAGCCAGAGTAGGGAGGGACTGGAAAGCGTCCCTCACTGTTGCAGGCGGTCAGCCTATTGTGTTAAGCTCTCTTTTTGTGAGGTGACGCTAAGAGCCAATCCTTGATTCTCAGGTTCTACCGCCAGCTTCAACACGTTGAGCATTTTTTTTTTTTTTCTGTCTGAGTACTAGAACTAAATATCATGTCATCCCTCTGTAACATTGAACAGACTTTCACAGCATGGTATGTATGCTGTTTACTGGACATGCTCTCTTTTTTTCTGCGATATAAAATGACTGTGGCACCCCATGATGGGGGAAATTACATCACAATTACAAAGATTACACAGCTCAAGATGAGCTTAAAGTGCTTTACTTTTCATTAAAGTCCAAAACTGGCTGTTGGACATTTCATGTGGATAAAAACAATTCTGCACACTGCTGCCATCCTGTGGATGGAGATGTTGTTGTCAAACTGTCATATAAAGCAGTTTTTCCTCAACCTTTTATTGTCAAGGCACATATTTTACATTAGAAAAAAAATCATGGCACACGGCCATATATTTTGACATATATAGATGAGCAAAGATATATTTAGTGCAACAAAAATCAAAAACCTTTTTAGACTAATTGACATTGACAGTTTTATCCCCCAATTGTTTTGTTACAATGTCCTATTTCATTGAACTGTTTAATTAATATTTTAGATTTTTTTTTTTTTTTTTATTCAATAAAATATGAAAATGTAAGCTAAATGTCCCAGTTTGAAACTAATTTTATGCCGTTACTTGATCAGCAGCCTCTCGACAAAGTCTATTGTCTTAACTTGGACAAATCCCCTTCCTCTTCGCCCCTCGCAGTTGGAGAAGATCCGTCAGCTGAAGGCCAAGTCGCTGTACCTGCAGGTGGAAAAACTGCACCAGAGTCTGACCAAGCTGGACAGCACCATCGCCGCCGTCAGCCAGGTGCTGGACGAGGGCCGCCACATTGACGTGCTGCTGGCGCGCGAGCGAATGCTCACCCAAATCCATGAGCTCAAAGCGCTGAGGGGCCTGATGCAGCCGCAGGAGGACGACCGTTTCATGTTCACGCCTCCAGACCAGGTAGGATCGCGTGAGGTTTTAAACGCTTGCTACTTGTGACTGCGTCCTGCTGCCAGTGGTGACACACCTGGCCTATATTTTTTCGATGATGTTAAAAATATGATCCCCAAAACACTTTCATTTCAAGCTCCTGTCTCTTGAACTGGTATGCAAATATTTGCATTTGAAATTTTTTTTTTTACATTGTTTCCCAGGCTTTGTACATAGCCATCCAATCCATGGGCCTGATCAGCAGTGGAGCCTTTGCGCCAGTCACCAAAGCGCACGGCGACGGTCTTAACAGCGCGCTTCGCGGCAAGCATGCGGCTTTTACTGTGATTGGATACGACCATGACGGCGAGCCCCGCCTCTCCGGCGGAGACATGGTGACGGCCATCGTCATGTCGGTCGCAGACGCCAACCTGTCGGCCGCAGAGGTGACCGACCACCAGAATGGCTCGTACACAGTTAGCTACATGGCCAAATGTGAGGGGGAGCACCTTGTGTCGGTGTTGGTGTGCAACCAGCACATTCAGGGCAGCCCCTTCAAGGTGTTTGTGAAATCGGGCCGAAGCTACGGCTCCCTGGGTTCCCAAGTGTCATCGTTCGGGGGTGAGGGCGAGGGCGATGGTCAGCTCTGCCGTCCCTGGGGCATCAGCGTGGACAAGGAGGGATATGTGGTGGTGGCAGACCGCAGCAACAACCGCATACAGGTAGAAAGCCTTTACTTGCTGCAATTCTTTATGAAAATGCTCTAATCTGTGTCGCGAGAGACATTTGGTCAGGATTGATGCTGGTACGATTAGATCAGTACAAAATATTATTATTTTTTGTTTCGTATGCACCAAGGGTGGAAAAACGAATGTTCAGGTCGCTTTCATGTATCGCTTGGTACCCTACAACCGATTTTGTTGGAAAAGTCTTGTTTCCTCTCCGAATAGATATTTTCCATGGCCTTCTAAACGAGAAGAATCACAAAAATGGGGGCCTTGTTGAATACAATTTTGTGAATTGCTTATCCCTAATAAAGGAATGGTGCAAAAACAAGGGCACACCACTGAAAGTCTAGCCAAATACAGTTGACGATATCTGGACTGAACTTAGTTTGTTGAGCTCCGTGTGTGACTGTAGCAACTTTAGTATACCGTTGAAATGGTTCCACTTGACGTTTTCCTGACTCTCTCCAGATATTCAAGCCCTGTGGCGCATTCCACCATAAGTTTGGTTCTCTGGGTTCTCGACCCGGGCAGTTTGATCGTCCGGCCGGGGTGGCCTGCGACAGTCAGCGGCGAATCATTGTGGCCGACAAGGACAATCACCGTGTGCAGGTCCGAAACTCTGCTGAGAATAACTTCTAAAAGCCTCCAAACACCCACACTGACAAATGCAAATATTATTGGTCGCGAGTTCCGAAGCAGCCGCTGAAAATGTCTGCACTCACTCTCGCACTTGTAAAAACAAAGCTCCGTCGCTCTTCGCTCCTCCCCGGGTAAACATGTCGCGCTCTGACACATTTGCTTTGCTTGACAGGTGTTTACGTTTGAGGGCCAGTTCCTGCTGAAGTTTGGGGAAAAGGGGACCAAGAATGGGCAGTTCAACTACCCCTGGGATGTGGCCGTCAACTCTGAGGGTAAGATTTTGGTTTCCGACACCAGGAACCACCGCGTGCAGCTATTTTCCCCCGACGGCTCGTTCCTCAACAAGTACGGCTTCGAGGGGGCTCTGTGGAAACACTTTGACTCGCCCAGAGGCGTGGCCTTCAACCACGAGGACCACCTCGTGGTGACCGACTTCAACAACCACCGGCTCCTGGTCATCCGGCCCGACTGCCAGTCCGCCCGCTTCCTGGGCTCCGAGGGCATCGGTAACGGCCAGTTCCTGAGGCCCCAAGGTGTGGCCGTGGACCAGGAGAACCGAATCATCGTGGCAGACTCGCGCAACCACCGCGTGCAAGTGTTTGAGCCCAACGGAAATTTCTTATGCAAATTTGGAACCCAGGGGAGTGGCTTTGGACAGATGGATCGTCCCTCCGGGGTGGCCGTGACGCCGGACGGCGTCATTGTGGTCGTCGACTTCGGGAATAATCGTATCCTCAAGTTCTAGAGACACAACATTCGCTCCCTCTATTTGGCCTTTTGCTGTGTTTTTTTTTTTTCCTCAACAAAGGAAATGGAGGCGAGAGAATGAATCAAATAAAACTGACACGATGGGAGGAGGAGAGCTCAGAGGATTGAGAGCACGTTGATGAAGGGAAATCAAACCTTTTTTTTTTTTTTTTTTTTTTTTTCCAATTCACGCCGTCGATCCGTTCTGTGGCACGTATTTCAACGAGGACCTCTACAAATGGATAATCAGAAGCGACAAAAGAGCCATTTTCCCTTCCTCATAGTGAGCTGCTCTATTCTTTCTGTAAGCTCTTCTCGAGTATCCTTCTCAGGGAATTTCTCACTTTTCTTGAAAACCTCGTACCCTCTGCTCCACACCTACCTCATTTAGCTCTTTATGAATGTACTCATAGTCAACGAGCAGAGGTTTATTAGTCCGTGAAGTTTTACAAAGAAGAAAAGCCTACCTCTATACGTTTATTTAAGATAGACAAAAATAAGAAAAAATAGACTCTTCAGTCGATTTATTTGCACAGGAGTAATGGAATTCATGCTGTGCATCTTTTTAAAAATGAGTCAAGTGAACCTCCTGAATGTTGTTGCTGAGACAATACTCAGACCGCTGTAGAGGCTGCATGATTCATTCTCATTAGAAGGCATTGCTAAAAAAGGAATTGGGGTACAGTACGGTAGTGTCTTCATAGTTTCTAATATACCTTTTTTTTTTTTTTTTTGTGCTGATACATTGACCCCTCATCGCTATGCTTGAGTTTGCATAGGCATTGCAGCCCACCCAGAATGTGGGGAGGAAATGCCGCAATGACATGATGTAAAAAAAAAAAAAAAATTAGCTCAGGTAATAGTTTGGCTGATTTGAAATGATCAGTCTTTTCAGGCCTCTTTTAAGCTTCACTCTTGTGTTCGCTATAACAGATCAGGCCTGTAGCGATATTATAAAACGTTTTGACCCGAGGCCCCAAAATGTAAGATCTTGTTCGACTGGATTTGTGTGTCGTCAGGATCCAGCCGACTGCATGACCAACTAGGCTGCAAAGATTAGTATGCAAGCACCGCTTGCTCTCCTCCGATAGGGAGGACCCACAAATGGATGTGGGGGGGGGGATGAATTTTTCAAAGATCAGGATCTGTTAGGGATCCAAAAGTAGAGATTTAATCATAGTTAAGTGACACCTTTCCTCCCCCCGAGGCAGTGTTTGACAAAAGCCTCAGAAGTAGACAGTCCAGAGGACGAAAATGATAACATCAAATAGACTTGACAATGCAGTGAACCCTTACTATTCGCGGGGGAAATTAGACTGAGCCCTGCCGCGGATACCGAAAATCCACGACAAATTGACACCCCATCCCCCCTCAAAGGGTTTAATTGCCTATAGATGCCACTGCATGGTGGCAAAGCACTACTTTTGTCCAAATGAAGCCCAAACGTGCTTCAGCATAGCTTGCGGCTTTTGCATTCCTCGGCACCTTGCGAATGCTGACCCGCGAATATGCGGCGGTTCCACTGTACAATCCTTTGGATGCAAGATGTGGTTGAAAGCCGCCCTCTTCCAATCCAACGTGGCGTGACCGCCGAAGCTCGCCCCCAATTTGTTAATGCTCCGGTCTGCGGCGGCGTCTCCAGACCTTTGCGCTAGTAGACCAATCCTCTAAAGATGGAGGTCTATCGACCAACTACTAGATTCAACCAAAGTTAGACTATCTGCACAGTGGCCAACTAAAAAACTGGCATTTAAAAGATTTTAAAAAGTCCCGTTCGTCAATAATCATCAATGCCGGGAAACGTTACTGGCATAACTCGTGGAGTTTGGTAGCACTGCCCGCTGACACTGCACGAGTACTTTGACCTCCTCTTTGAATCCAGCCGCATAGAAAACCAAAGAGAACCCTCCCCTCCCCCTTTTGGACCCCAACGTAGAACAATCCGCAGTTCCCCCGAAAATACCCTTGTAAGCAAATCCACGATTTAGTGGGGGGCCTTTGATCTCGCCCTTATTTCAATCCGTGCCCCCACTTGAACGCACTCGACAATTCATGTTCTGTTAGTGGCTTCCTTGTTCGAGCGAAAACTGTGGAAAGATTCACTGACGGGCTCTCTTCTCTGAGGAGAGGACCTGTCCGCACATGATCCGGATCGACATCCCGACGGAATACGTTCATTCAGCGTCAGTGTTTGGTTACCGCGTGGACCTCAACGCCTCAACTCACTTTGTAGCTACTGTTCACTTTCATATACCTCAAACGTGTGTCGTTTCTATTTGAATACCTCATTTTTGCTTTTGATTCTTGTGATTTTTTTTTTTTTCTTTTTTTTTTTTTCTTCATGTGTTAACATACCTCATCAGATGTTTATACATCACTAATATACCTCATTCTTTGACTGGTGCGGCGCAGTGCATGTCCCATAGCTGTAGGACCAAAGATTGTGGCACTGTTGAAAACTTGTCGCGGCCGCGTGTCTCCATCTCGCAAACCTTGAGCAGCTTTTTTCGCTTGGTTGACTTTTGCTGTACGATTAATTGCCTTTTTACATTTTTTTTTTTTTTTTTTTTTTTTAAAGCAAGGAAAATAAAAGTCACCAACCAAACCAAATATTCCCGTCAATAGCATAGTGCCAAAATGATCTCTGAGAGTTCTGTGCCAAGGACCACGCTGTTGTTGATGACAAAAACGTCACTGGACCACGATATCAAAGATATAAATGTTGAGTGAGTCGGGCAGCCGAGGATAAATCCCGCGGCTCTCTGACGGCGTGCACTTACGAGGGCTGGGCCCTGATTCTCTTTGACCTCACGACGATGAACTCCGTAGATTTCCGCTTGTACTTTTGTTAAAGGGGGAGTGAGGGCAGGAGCGTTTAAAAAAAAAAAAAAAAAAAAAGAAAAGAAAGAAAAAAAGCTTCACTCGTCGCACAAAGAATTACCTCAACTTTCAGCACAACAATATTCATGCAACGCGGCAGGACCTGTCTTGACTGTGGTGCCAACATTTATAAACGTGATTAAAGAAAAGGTTTCCTAATTAGCACACGGAGGAACAACACCAACAGTCGGCTTGTTTTTGCGTTTTCAGTATTACTGCGTCCATCCACGTCCGCATCCTTTTTCGGAAACTAAGATTGGAGAGTTCTATCTTTAAGATCCTTAGATCTTCACTCTTTAAGAGGAAAAAAATAAATATTTTAAACCTTTTTATTTAGTTTTTTCATTTTGTTGCATGCTTTCAAAAAAAAAAAAAATCCTTATCATACTGAAGTCTTCTTTGGATGGATGTTGGGGAAAAAACGGGCGGGTAGCTGACTTTCTGGGAGATGGATCGTAGCAGGAAATGTACCCAAAGACGAGTATGCGTGCGCTAGAATAGGATTGACCTGTGCGATTGTATTCGGTGGCAGAGCGCAACCTGTTCATTCGGCCATGACTCGATTCGTAACAAACATTGGAGGCAGAAAACATCTTGGGGCTTCTTTTGCGTGCCTCCCAGCTCAGGAGCTTTACTTGCGGAAGTTCCTCAAACTTCCCACTCTGCATTCATTGATTAGCCCGCACCACACGGGGAAGCCTTTCGGAGCCCCCGGTCACAGTCACAGGTTCACCAGTTTGGCTGGTCTAGCACAAACCAGCAGCCGACTTCCTCTTTTTGACAATCCAGGAAGTGAGCTGATGGCTGTTGAAAATGTGACTGGTCGAGTGCACTCTCGTGTGTGTGTGTGTGTGTGTGTGTTTCCCGCCACCTTGTCTAATTTCTGCCCTCTCGTGACTTTTGAGAGGAAAAAAATTGAAGCTGCACCGGGTGATGTGTGCGAGGTCGTAGACCTCCTTTTTGATGATTGTATAATCGAATTTAAAGACAAAAAAATATGGTTGGTGAAAATTTAGAAAGGAAAGAAAATATATCTCAGGTAGTTCTCAGCAGCTCTGTCCTGCTGGTGTCTCATCGAAATGTGTCCCATAGAGAAATAAAAGTAGACAACCCCCCGCCCCTTCGACTCCCCTTTTCCCCATTTTGGACCTTAGCGCTAGTCTTGATTCTTTTGTGTGTCCATTTAAATATATTAAAAAAAAAAAAAAAAAAAAAATCTCAATCTGAAATATTTCTTTTGATTAACTCCCCCTGATAATTTCGTTTTGTTTCTTTTACAAAAAATACAAATACCACACACCACCTGATGCTCGTTGGCCCTTTTAGAATGTATTTTGTGAAGAAAAGGGTTCAACGGCATCGGGCCGATGCTCGCTCTCTACAACCCGCTGCTGGACCGCCGCACAATTCCATATTAGTCGCCACCGTATACCCACATCAGCAATATTTTTAGCATCGGGTGGCACAAAACCAGCGTCAACATCTGTCCGGATGGAGGGTGGGGGGGGCTGCCGTTCTTTCATCCAATCGGTGTTGGTCCAGCAGCGCGGAGGGAGCAGCTGTTGTTTGTGCATCTGTTGTCAAAGCAGACCTCCACTGAATGTAACCCCTCACAGTCCAGGAGGCAGCGCGAGTGGATGTGGCCTGCTGAGTTTAGATGAGTGCTGCTGGCACTTCCTCGTCAGGGCCAACGTGTGTGCGTGTATGTGTGCGTGCTAGGTGTGTTTGCCTGTTTGTCTTGAACACACACTTTGTGCTGAGTGGAAGCGCAGATGTCAGGTCTTCAGTCTAAATAAGGCAAAGGAGACTGTATAATATTTTTGGCTACCTGCTGCTCGCGCTGTACTCTTTGGACTTTAAACATTTCCTATGCAGTTTTGTTGTTGTTGGTTTCTTTGTTTACACTTAAATAAAGTTGTATTTCTTGGACTTCAACATGCGTGATTGGCGTTCTTTCAAATCGTCACTGTCATGTCAAAAACACACCTCCGGTTTTTTTTTTCATTTTCTTATTTTTACACGAATCATGTTTCCGCATTAAAGGCAAAATTGAAAAAGTTTCCAAATTTGGAGATAAGTGTTTTTCGCAGGACAGTGACAATATGAGAAACCAGTGGTACTATAATAGAATCAGCCCAGTCCTACGCTGGGGAAAAAATTGTATTGAATTTGCTGAACTTTATTTCATCAAGCTGTTGCACAAAATAAAATCACCTGGATATTTTTTTAAGTGGATTATACATCTACATGTAAATGTGTCTAGATTAAACTACATCTCCTTAAAAATGTATCTAAATCCAGACGCTTCCATTGTGAAGCCACTTGTCAAAATAAAATGGGTCAATTAAACATAACGTTTTTTTTTTTTTTAGTTTTTTTTTTTAGTGTATACTGCTGCAAACTGCACGCACGCACAATAATAAAATATATCTAACAGTGACAATTGAAACTCACCAATATTGTTTAATAGAGCTCTTGGTTGTACTGTATTGGACTTGATTTTGTGCAAGTGTACCTCTTGTAGCTGATCTGTGTGCATTCGAATAGTGGCTCATTACTACCCTCTGGTGGAGATTGAGCATAAGACCTTGAACAGGGAGACTTGTGCAAATTCATCAGGGCCCATGAAAGGAATGTGCTCGGTGATATTTAAACTTAAGATCTCGATGTTGAAATTGTATCCGCCTGCAGTGGTGGGAAGTAATGAAGTACAAATGCTTTGTTACTGTACTTGAGTAGATTTTTCAGTTTTGAGAGATGAAGTCAAGTGCGGTTGGGTTCTTCTTTGATTTCAAGCTTGGGGGTTTTATATGTTGGACAAAGTGGGGAGAGCGGCAACATGGGTGAATGCAGACAGGGAATTAAGTCCGTTGAATGAAAAACGGAAATTATTTTGTGCCGAGGTCCCCCCCCCAATCATGCCAAGTTATCAAACATATGTAACTGTCAATTCAGAATTTTGTACTCAAGCATATTTCAAGGTGTACTTTTATTTTTTTTTTATCTTAAGTACACAAGTTTAATCATTGCTTTTAACTGAGTTTTAAACAAGTGTCTGTACTTTTCGTTCGGTTCAGAGTGAGACGTTTTTTTGCAATTTCTGACTGCTTGGATTGAAATGTAGTTCCCTACCACCACAGCTGGATGTCAGCATCGTCACATTGACCAGTGCAACTAACTGTTTGGGCATCATCGTAGTACAACAAATGAGTGAGGATGGTGAGTGAAGTGGAATATTGGAGTGACACATAGGCAAAACTGTGGTCTAATACTCCATCCAGCAAAAATAGTAAGAGAAGAGGTCACATGGAGATCGTGTGTGTGCGTGTGTGTGTGTGTGTACACGCATGTGTATGCACTAACTATAGTTGTGTGTAAATGTACACAACTCTCAGAGGAACTAATTAGCAGGAGCAGACTGGCTGCAAAAGGCGCTGAGGGGAGTGGGATTGCATGTTTGTACACTTAATTTTGCTTACGCCACAACAGGAAGTTCTGATCTCTGAGGTGAATGCCATCATCTAAAGATGCCTTCCTTATCCTCAAATTCCCCCTCCCGAAACTTTTTGGGGGGTGGCTTTGGTGTATTGTCCTCTTATTTGGGGGAACGTGACCTGTTCCCCGTTTCTGGCGGGGAGTCATTCCTCAGAGGGGAGGAGAGTGCACAAGCAGATGGAGGAAATGGAGAGGAACATTGATTGCTTCTGTCTTGAATTTCCAACTGTTCAAAGACTTTTCAAGTACACATTGACTCCAATTTAGACGTGTTTACCTTGTCCGTGACATCAATACTGTGCGAATGGTTTTCCCACTGCTTGTGTGGTTGAGGAAAAAAAGTCTTCAGCCTCTTACGTCATTGTTGACTTTCTGTATTCCAACAAATACTGTATTGAACGTGCTAAACATGTATCAAAAATACTGCTTTAATACAAGTTTTTTCAGTGTATAGTCCTTAATCAAAAGACATTTAGCGAGAGAGGAGAAGAGGCAATAAAACAGGCCAAAATATAGATGAAGTGCAATATTGCGGGGGTTCACTGTACAGTTCTCAAGTGTCCCTAATAATGTGTCTTGTAGAATTGCTGAGTCACACTTTTTTTTTTCTTGGAGACAGGCTCCTCATAGAGAGTTGGGAGAATGTGGCGGAAGTGAGGGAAGGGGGGGGGGGGGGCGCATGTCATGATGCTATCGTATTATCCCTCCGCAGATGAGTTGGAGCCTCACATGGCTCTTCTCATGGCGTCATGGCAACCGCGCCGTGTAGGGCTTCACCAATAACATCCCTCGTATCTTCACGGCGGCCCTTTAACCTCCAGCGTTGTCTCGGCTGACCGGCAGCTCCACCTCGTCACGACGCATCAGTCCGTACGACGCGCGTACACGTAATGTAGCGCAACTCGCGAACCCGAGTAGCCCGCGAGTGGATTGATCAAAAGCGACGGATGCATTATGGGAGCCACGGAGGTGCTCGTTGACCTCTGCTGTCGGCTCGCAAATTAGCCGTCCGTCCTGCCTGGCAGCGGTAGATCTCCTACATCAAAATACACTAAACGCATCTTTTGCACATTCATGCGTAGCAAAGACACGGTCGGGAAATATGGGACGCTGAAATGGAAAGTTCAGTTGGGAAATCTAAGAAATCATAACAAGTGTTTGGGTTTGCATTTTCAACCCGTGCTTAATAGCTAGTTCGTTGCAAGTAATTAGTAATTTAGTTAATGATGAATTGATTTTAAAAGTAACTCATACATTTTTAACAGTGACGTTTAGAAATAAAGTCCGATCCATGTTTTTTTTTTTTTTTTTTTTTGGTATTCTTTTTAGATTTGACATACTGCCAAGCTATTGAAGCTGGATAACAGTCAACAGCACAGATTACGCAACAATCTTTTTTCTTTAGCTGACACAACCTCAAAAATAGTGACAGCATGAGCAGCTTGAAAATGCGATCTCTCTGCTACCGGCATTTTTTCATGTGTTCGAAATATGACATGGCGCGTATGTGACATCACTCCCCTAGACGGGAATGCAAATTGCGAAGTCCCCCAATGCTTCAGTTTAAGCTGTAAACACTGTAGTTCCCCTTTCTTGTGTTCCGTAATTTACATTTGTTTGCTGTGCCTTTAGCCAGGAATGGGGTGTCTGTCCTCCTATGTTCTATAATGAGGGGATTTACTTTTGGCAGTATTTGTTTTCCTACAACAATAGCTGCAATCCCAAGAGTTAGGTCATTTCCATGTCCCCCCCCCCCCCACAATTTATAAAGCCAATTTGTCATTCCCCATCCCCGCAATGTAACGGGCGTTCTGCCGTCGATATGATAATTTCCTCATGTCGGTTCATCTCCAATGGAAACGGCCGGAGGGACTCAGACTCTTCTTAACATATTTCCCAAATCGCTGCAGTGTGGTAAAAAGGTCAGCTCACAAACGAGCAAAAGATTACATCCCCTGCCCCCTGACATCCTTGAAATGTGTCCTCCTTGTGTTCCTCGCAGCTTTTGCTGCCTACTCATCGATAAAATGTAATGTTTGAACAGACATGTTGACGACAGCAGAGTATGCGGTGTTCTCCTTTTCTTATTGCTTAAGTGTCGCTAAGTGGGACCCCAAAGATTCATTGAGTTGTCCCTACAGCTACGTTGAGCCGCAGCCATTAGTCCAAGCTAGCAAAGCACGTACAGTACACGCTCCTTTCGAAAGTATTGGAGCACTCGGGCCAATCATTTCCTTTTTTTTTTCTGTGGACTGAAAACATTTGGAATTGACGAATAGGCCGTCTCTAAGATATCGAGAGGTGCCGTGAGCTAAGAATTTAATTTGTTTGGTGACCTTGCTCATCTCTCCAAATACATCTCTCCTCGTTAATATCAATAGAAAAGCCGTTAATGATTTAAAGCCTCCCCCGAAACCAAAAATGTGTTTTTAATCAGAAAAAAATATCATTCTATAATGTTCTTTGAAAACTATCCAGGAGTGACAGCTAATTAAGATGTTAAGAATGAGTTTTTGCCACATTTTTTGTTTCAACTCAATGAGCATTGTGCTCTTCCTTTTTCCGGAGACTGCCACAATGCAGTCTACAGGAACATTTCGCCTGTCAGTTCAAAGAAAGATGCAAACAAACGTATTAGGATGTCCTTCATCGTGCGGCAAGATAATCCAAATCAACAAAGGAGCTCATTAGGGGCAAGAAGCTGAATTTTCTTCATACTGCTCAAATCAATCTGTAGACTTAAACCCAATCGAGTATGTGTTTTACCTGCCCAAGAGGAGACTGACGGGAATAACCCCTTTAATAAAGCTAGTCTTAATGGCTTTAATCTATTTTTAATCCACGTTCCCTAAACATATGGGTTCATTACAAACAACCCTATCTTGTTAAATTGTGAGCCATTGTTATGTATCCAGGCGCGTTGGCATCGAGCGGCGCTGTCAATGATTGGCGAGCCGTCTGTGTGTGCGCGCTCAACATTTAAACGCCGTCTAATAATCAGATAAAGCCCACTTTTCCTGCTGGGATAATGATTCCATCGATATCAGTTAAACACGGCAAACAGGCGCCGTCGGCCTTAAAGATCACTCATCGATTAAATGACAAGCGGCCTCTTAGTCATTTGAAATGAAACCGATGTGTTAGTCACTCAATGGGATTGAACGGCAGTCATTTTAATGAATGGATGTCCATTATGATAAATATGCATTCAGTGTCATCTGGTCAGAATTGTATAATAATAACTTTAAATATTCAGTTTGACTGTCTATGCTGGATGGAAATCCTGTTCACACAAGCCGTTGCTGTCCTGTGAAAAACCCTTCTTTTTTTTTTTCAATTTTCTTAATTTTACGTGATTGGTGTTTCCGTGTTACAGACATCGCATTAATGTGAGAATCACATTTTTTTCCCCAAATTGGACATAAGTGTTTTTCACAGGACAGCGACGATCAGTTCCGACGCCCGTAAAACATAAACGAAATGCTTTGTAACATACTCTTTCATGAAGTAAAATACCATTGTACAGTATTTAACTTTATAAAAACATACAGTAATAACAAAATTAATGAGGATTAAAAGAATGACATGAGTTTGTGTGCATTATGATTTCATGCATTCATTGTGTGGCTCCTTCTGGTACGCGCACCATCGCCACCAGGGGGCAGTAAAATACGTGGATACGTATACTGTTATACACAAAGATGATGGTCACAACCGCTCAGTAAATTGTATCAAATCTCCCATCAATTTGAAGGGTTACATTACTAAGACATCAATGCTAATTTCCTTAGCCCGTCCCTGGTGTTTTGCGTTGTCAGTTTTAAGCTAGCGGCGATTCCTAAAGGAAAAGTTGCATTGTCGTTTAGATACACGACGTGTAATTTTCTTTGTTTTATGTGCAAAAGAGCGTTTTGATAAATTCTAATGTGTTTAAAGCATGCGGGAGTGGTAAAACTATATAAAAACATTTTGTTATATGTTCTGGTGGCGTGTTCATTGTGTATGCATGCATAGTGGCAGCCCCAAAAGAAATGTTGAAAACATCCCCGACTGACTCCGAGATGGCCGCCTCCGAGCCGACACGAGTCGTGCGCGGCGCGAGGAGCCATCAAATATCGAGGCGGCCGCGTTAGAAATGCAGAGAGCCGACAGTGGTCCGATGTCGTCTGATCCTTCTGGTGACTGATGGTCTTTAAAAAGGCTAGACGGGAGGCGCTTGACACTTACAAGCCCGTTCGCTGTTGATTTTCAACTCATTTGAGCAGCTTTAATGTCTCCCTCGGCTACTTGGGCATCCCAGACAGCAGCGCGTTTATGCCCATTTCACATCACTTGGTGAACCCGCCGTGCATGTTTTCTGCCTCCCAATATGTCCGCGCTCGGAAAACACCATCAGGCCCGCGCAGTGTGCAGAAGTAATCGCATCTGCTGTCATTCGCCACGTGTCTCTCTCATCTCCCTTCATTTCCTCTCCCTTTATTCCCAGCATCTTCATCTGGGCCTCTGTTGAGATACGTCAGGAATAAAATGCGTAATGAAGACCAGAGAGACGTTCCGAGACGGACATAAATAGAGAGTGAGTGGCGGCGGGACCTCGGCGTCATGATGAATATTCGACTTGAAGACTTTTCAGAGAAAGGCGATACGCTTGATGTTGGGTTCAGATGTGAGTAAAGTACTCGACAATGCGTCTTTTCCACAGCGAGTTCCCACAATGCAACTGTGGCGGAATGATTACTCACGGCTTCAAATGGGCCCCGTGAAGCGGCAGCACAGCGTTGGGAGATTGCCACAGGCACAAACTAATCAGATAATAATCAGCAGCTCTTTGCATACTGATGTTGCAAAAGCCATATATAAAAAAAAAAAAAAAAAAAAAAAAAAAGAAATCAGCCTCTTTACTCAGTTTTGACTGACACTGTCAAACCGGTATTGGGTAATTGTTTATAATTGTGGTTACTGAAAAACGAGGTATCTCAATCAATCAGGATGTTTTATCAACAGCGTTTATCAACATTTTAATCTGAGCATACAGGTGACCCCCTCCCATCAAAAAACCTGTTTAGCGATCTGGAACCCAAGTTTAGATAATGTCCAAATAGGTAACCAAAAAAGTGTGTAGCTTTCAACCTGGCAGGGACAAATATTGTGTACTAATAAAATAAAAATCTAGCCTATAACTAATTTCACCCATGATTTTTCATTATAGTTAGCTTTTATTTCGTTTTGTTTCTCAGATTTTTTAGAGCGTGTTTGTTCGTTATTAGTTTGTCCTTTTTTTTTTTCAGTGCTTTGTTTTAGTTCATGTTTTTGAATTAGCTTCAGTATTAGTTATAGTTTTTAATATATGGAGTATTTCTCGAGTGCACGATTAAAAATAAAAAAAAAGGAGGTCATTATGTATTGTGCAATGAATTAAACTTACAATTTTCAAATGACAATCCTCCTATAGAGCGATAACAAAGTAAATACTTTTAAAATCAACCCCAAAACCTCATGTATGATATTAATTGACAAAGATGAAATTGAAGTACATTTTCACTATTTTTTGTGTGAGTGTGTGCAAAAGATCAAAACCTCTGCCTTGTTTTTTTTTTGAACACTTAACCCACCTATTTTACTGTATTTAAATGTTGACAATTATGGTGCTACTGTGAGAGTTAAATATTTATTTTAGATAGTACTTGGTGTAAAAACTTTGAGAACCACTGCTTTAACAAAGCGATTATCCTGTTGTGTGGCCCAGTGGGGTACGCACGTAACAATAATCCGGTCTAATTTGAGCATTTTTCCTCTCCTCCCATACACATGTACTTAGAGATTTCTTATTATATATTACGACAGCATCATAACTTTAAGAATTGTCTTGCCAGAATTGTCAGCAGCGAAGACGATCAACACGTTCCCCCTCTTTTTAAGTGCATTACGTAAAGAATACATGCTAATTCGAATCCAGGGTGAAGAAATAAACAGCGCAGTGTAAAGAGCAAAAAAGTGCGCAGTGGCAACTATAAAGGTGTTTTATTCCGTTTCCCCCCCTTTCTGAGGGGCATCGTTAATAAACATCATAAAGAGCCAGATGGTAATAATAAATACAGCAAATATAAAATAGACATACGGTACTGTGCAGTAGTCTTAAACCACCACGGACTTTCATCGCTTTTAATATCAGCCATTTTGACGGATAAACCACTAAAAAGTAGGACAGATACATACACAATGTTTATGCAAAAATAACAAACCATTCCCCCCCCCCCAAAAAAAATATGTCAAAAGGTGACGCATAAGTCGAGGAAGAATATGGTTTCTATCCGCACGAAGACCACCAATATACAAAGTTTGGTGAAAATATAGTTTAGCATTTTGGGTAGAATCCTACAAACGCTAATACTGTATTTCCTTCTATTTTACTGTTTCGAAATGGCTACTGAGTGAAAAATCTCATTAAAACAACAAAGCTAGCTGTGGTCTTACACTGTGCTGTATATTAAAAATACATCAATGCTAGTTGTCAGCAGCAAAGTAATAAATAATATAGTGTATAATAAATCAAGTTTACCCCCGTCTTACTGTACATAATATATCACACACAGTGGGGAGTATTCAATCGTGTTTAAATAAAAAAAAATGTGATTTCCACATTCTAGAAGTTTACAAAGTAATCGTGATAAATGATAAATCACTGTAAATGCAGTCTTTGCTACAACTCTTGAATTGAACATCATTAGATTGTGCATGTGTACCTAACGAAGTGTCCATTTTTATCGTAGCCATGCATTCTTGCCTATTTTTTTTTTTTTTCTGTCCTCTTGACGTCATCTCCTGTATTTTGATTCCCGTTCCATACCACTTACCAGGTTGAAGTACCAAAAGCATGACTCGACAAAATAACAACAATAATCATCATTTGCTCCTCAAATAGCCGACAGAGTGCGTCATCCTTTTTGAGTCTCATGGCCCGAGGCTGTGTCTTATTTAGAAGATGGACGCCGTAGCGCAGCTGATGTCGCCACGGACAAAACCAATCAGACTTGTGCATTCCTCATTTTGGATGGTTTAGAACTTGAGAGAAAGACGCAGCAGACGTCCTTAAAGACTTTTAATATGGGAACAGGTGCTCGGGAGACTCACACTCCGCAGGCCCCATCTGCTTAGCCAGACGCAAATAAAACATTTTCATCAAAATTCAGACGCACACAGGCACAGAGTGTGTACTGAACGTGTGTGTGCTACTTGTCACAGTAGCGCAGCTAACTTTTGTGTCATCCCTGATTAGACTCGTTTACTCTTTCCACCAAGCTATTTGCCCGCGTGAAGGCGAGGGCCCTTCTGTTGGGCACTGTTTATCTGTTTGCTTGTGAGCAGGATTATGCAATTGGCACATTGGCAGAGGAAGAAGGCATTGAATTTTGTTTTGAAAATGAACACAAGTCGTTGACGGACGGCGGAATGGTTTAATAACGACAAACTGTACAGTCCAGTCCATCTTCGGTCAATCTCCATGAACCAGGAAGTAGCCTGCTAGCTAACAATATATGGACTAATTTATCCACCTAGCTAGGCAAAAAAACAACTACAATTTCTTACTCAGCCGGAGTCAACCCAAACATATTTTTTTCAAGAATATGTTCCCAGCAGCCCCACTAGTTCAAACACGGCATTCTGATTAATTTTGCGTTTGTGGAATATGAGTTAAGCAGCAAAATGCACTCATTTTTAGCCATCTCTGGGGGCGGCCATTTTGTCTTCTGTCGACTGAAAACGACATCACAACTGCTCACAACGACCAATCACGGCTGACCTGTTTTCTGAATCAGAGCCGTGAGTGGTCGTTGTGAGCAGTTGTGATGTCATTTTCGGTCGACAGAAGACAAAATGGCCGCCCCCGGAGATGGCTAAAAACGAGTGGATTAACACTTATTCCACAAACGCAATATTTATCAGAATGCCCTGCTTCAACTGGTGGGCCTGCTGGGAACATATTCATGAAAAAAATATGTTTGGGTTGACTTTCGTTTTAAAGTATATCTTTCTCCCATCCATCCACCTACCAACCTCTATCAATCAACTATCGACTGATATTACTGCAGTTTACTAATCCATTGTGACCGTCCTCTTTGTGGATTCACGTAAATGATCGGTCTATAGAAAAGCAGCGCTTTTGTTCTCACTCCCACTACTCACGAGCTGAATTCAAAGATAAAAATCTTGCTGAATCTGTTCACGAGCACTTCTCCTTTGTCAAGATAATCCAACCATTGCACAGATTTGGCACATCAAGAAAAATAATTGGTCAATATCTGATGTGACCACAATACAAGGCCACTATAAAGCAACCCATATTGTATCGGGGGCGGGGGGGGGTCAGAGATCAAGTCAGTATCTCGTCCGACCTCCATTTGGCCCACACGGTGCAACACATCTCCTCAAGCTTCTTTCCATTCTACGCGTTCTATCCATGTGACTGTCCATCAACCTCACCTCTTCACAAGAATTACTGACAGAAGACAACCCACTTTTAAAAGGGGTTGTCCTCATTTATGTTGAGCACTGTATTTATCTATTCATGACTGTGCTGCCGCACTCAAAGCATCCATCAGCGGAGGCGGTTGGGATTCTGGTGACCTGTCAGTGAAATTCAGCCAGTCATACCCTAAATGGAGAGCCCCCCCCCCCCCGAAACAAACCATACATTATGATAGATGGCTGCTCAGCTATGCGAATGGTCAGTCTTCGGCCTCACTTGGCGTTGAGTATCAGCAACATTGGCGGTGGATTCCGCTTTCGCGCGCGCACATTTATTCCTCCCAGCGGGCCAAGCGGCTGCCAAGCCTCACTCAGGCCTGATGAATGATCCCATATCAGAGCGGGGAGACTTGCGCTCAAAAGTCATTAAGCGGCCCGCTGTGGCCGAGCGTTCAACAAGTGTTTATGAAACGAGCCCGGAGACAAGCTGATGACGGACGCTAATTCATGCAGCCACGTAGGTGTGAGACGCTTTTGCCAAAGGCTCCTTCAAATAAGGCTTAAACAGAGCAGCAGTGATGTTCCGTCACAGTCACAGCCTGTCATCAGACCATCACTTGGCTTTAATTACACACTGCTGGCTATGCACGCATGCTATACTGTAGGCATCAGGCAGGGTACACTCTGGACTGGGGGGCACAAAGGCAAACAACCATTCACACTCACATCAACACCAAAGGACGATTACGATCGCAGAAAATGGAAGGATCTACAGTCATTCTTGCCTGTGCAGCCGTCAGTGTTTTCTCACCCGATTCTTGCAACTGAATCACCATGCATTGATTCAATGTTCCATTTCTGGCCTAGTGTGCCTTGAAAACGAGGCAATGTCAACCAACCCAATGTCGGCCCGTGTGTGCGTGTGCATACAAAATCCACACACTCAACTGATGACGCAAACAAAGGGTGGTGAAAGTGATTGGGTTTTGTTTGGTTTTTTTTGACAGACAACACATTTGGAGCATTGCCTTGACCGTTGTGTGTCTGCAAGGCCGTCTTCACGCCGTCCCCCTGTATGAAAAAGCCTTTTAATTGGGAGGCACAGCCATCTAATGAAGCCTCATCAGCCTAATTGGATGCAAAATAAATTCACATGCACACCCTCGCATGTCTAAGTGAGCTGCTGACTCCACTCACACTCCGCTTGATAGTGGCAAAACACACACATAGCCGGCCACAATATTAGGCACACAAACAAGATTTATTTATTTTTTTCCGACTAGATAATAATGCTCAGTTTGGTTAGTGGCATATAAGTGGCGTCGTGTCGAATGCTTGTACCTCCAACATAATCACTTTTCAGGAGACCCCAAAAATGTTTGTTCAACCATTAACATTGCATCAGCAAAGAGAGCAAGCTATTTTCGACACTTTAGGTCAGTACTTTGTAAAAAAAAAAAAAAAAAAAAAAACACCCGCATGCGTGGTCTGACTAATAGTATCTATTTTGGAAAATATGTAATGTACCACATTTACCAAATTGTGAATTCGCCCCCCGGCCAAAAAAATCTAACATTTTCCTAAAATGCCACACTTTTCACAGTAAGATACCAAATTTTTCACAATAAAATTTGCTTATCTCATTGTTTTGTGACCAAACACCACAAACTGTAACCTCTTCTGATGTAAGTCTGCTAGCTTAATGCTAACACGCAAATCCGAAACCCATAGACAGGCTAATAAAACTAGCATTAATGTTAGGTTGTTATTACCCTTCAAGCACCATGAAGCGAACACTTACTTAATTCTTTATCCATCCATTATCGATACCGCTTATCCTCACAAGGGTCGCGGGGAGTGCTGGAGCCTATCCCAGCTGTCTTCGGGCAGTAGGCGGGGGACGCCCTGAATCGGTTGCCAGCCAATCGCAGGGCACACAGAGACAAACAAACATCCGCACACACCTACGGGCAATTTAGAGTGATCAATTAACCTGCCATGCATGTTTTTGGAATGTGGGAGGAAACCAGAGTACCCGGAGATAACCCACGCAGGCACGGGGAGAACATGCAAACTCCACACAGGGAGGCCGGGATCGAACCCACGACCTCTGAACTGTGAGGCGGACGTGCTAACCAGTCGACCGCCGTGCCGCCCCTTAATTCTTTATGTTGCATTTAATGAATACGGTATGTCTTATAAAGTAAAATACTGTCGTGTGCTAAAAAAAAAAAAGGTAAAGAAAAACTCGCGAAAAAGTTTTTTATGGGTGTAGGTTTTGCTCAAAGTCAGCTGGGACAGTCGCCAGTTACCTGCAACGCTAATGAGGACAAGTGCTCTCGAAAATGGACGGATGGCTGTACTGTATGCGCAGCAAAAGACACAATCGTTATTTCTAAACCAAATTCAGCATGTTAATGCGATGATATGTTAAAGGCATAAAATGGTATGTGTGATTTGACGGTGCAGGCGTACCTAATCAATTGCATTCATCCATCATAGCGGCAATGTAGGCCATGGCAGCGAGTTGCGTTGAGGTTGCTAATTGGGCCCGTTTGGCGGGACGCGGTGTGCAGCCGTAACTCGGTCGTACGTCTCGGCTAAGTAGATGTCAAACAAGCATTGATTACGCGGCAACCGCAAGCGCCATTCGTCACCTGGAATGGCGGCACGGCCCGCCGAGCTACAGGGAATGCAAACGGCAAGACCTCCAGAGATAGGCAGCAACTGTAACTAAACTATGCCTTTTTACACTAGAGTCAAATAAGATATGATCAATAAGCCATCTTGGTCCCAGCACCTCACTGCTGCGCCGTAATGCCTTTTATATGTGTTTAGTCCCGTAAGACAATTATGTGGCTGCAATGTAGTAAATATTAAGCGTGGGGGAATATGAAAGTGGGAAAAGAAAGGTGATTGTAAAACGCCTCATACAGCGTGCGTGTGTGGAAAGACAAGTAATACAATTATATGTAACGGTTGTTTTCGTATGATGAGCACTTGCGAATGTTTTTTTTTTTTTTTTCACTTGACTTCTCTTAAATAGTCATATTGTTTTGCAAGACAATTTTGAATATTGCAAAAATAAGGTTGTATTTTTGTGAAAAAATAAAGAAAATAATTACCGATCGAATAGTCTTCATAATCTTAATGTGTGTCAAAATGTCCACCATTTTTTTCCTCATTGAAACTTTTTCATATTTTGAAGTTTTTCCACATTTGAACTGTAATGCTAATATTTATACACACCAAAATCCTTGAACTATAAATATATGCTTTTTATTTACTACCACTTGCAACATGACAAGCTAATGAGTTCCAATGCAATCTGAGATGTATTAACCAAAAACTGATATGGTCATCCAACAGCACATTTAAAAAAATTTTGAGTGCACATAAAAAAACATATTGTTGCTATCCTGTGTTTTTTTGGGGGGGTGGGGGGGGGTATTTGCATTATTGGGATGCCTGTAACACGGAAACCCCATGAATGTAAAAATTTAAAAAAGAAAAAAATGAACATAAGTGTTTTTCACAGGACAGCAATGATATGTATTAATTATATGCATGTAAATGAGCATATCGTGAGCAGCTGTACCTAATATTGTGTCCCGTGAGTATGTGTGTCATAACCAATAACTCGCCACTACATTGCTTTTCCTTTTTTGCGATGCAAGTTAAAGACACTTCTAAAAGCGCTTTTACTGGGAAAAGTGCATTACAGCCATTGGATTCCGGATTGAAGTGAAGATGTTTTTTTTTTTTTTTTTTTTTTTTGGGGGCTCCTGAACGTGTCACAGATCAGGGAAAACCTCTCTTGCGCGTTTAGAAGCCCCCCGCCCCCCAAAAACAGCCGCATGTTGCGGGATCTGTTCAAAATACAATCAGGCACCGGGAGGGCCCCTTGCGGAGCTCCCACCTGCTGAAAGCTGCTGAGACGGCGACTTAATTAAGGCACGTCGATAGTATTGACCCTCGGCGGGAGTTCTGAATTGTAGCACAGCTAAAGTTTCGAGCTTAATTACTCAGTGATTGCTCGGAGCAGCCTTGAGACGTCTCCTCGATGAAAATACACCCTTCACTCTGGTACAGTCCTTACGGGATGCAGTGCTATGCCAGGGGTACTTTTGCCCCCGTGCTAGAATAATTGCACATCCACTACAGTAGGTGGCGGCGGTGCTCTCATTTCAATTTTTCATTTATTTATTCACCCAACTGTATGTGTGACCATCCAACATCATTGTTGGATGCTTAAACCTGAGAGGTGAAAAGACTCAGGAAAGACCGTACCTAATTTCCACATGTGCAAATGACTATGGAGCTCTTCTAATAAACATGTCCCACTTCATCTTCACTTTAGTATGGTGATGGTCACGCTTACCGTCTCGAGGAAGATGACGCGCAACGGAAGGATTAATCCACGGGATTTGAAATCTGTTTAAAGACACTGTATCATCCCGTTTTATTATTCTCAGACATGCAGCAGTTTTGTCGAGCACGTACGTGCATGGGAATGGCTTGATAAGTTTTGTTTGTGTGTGTGTGTGTGTGTGTGTGAGGCTGACTTCCTCCTCTGCATGCAGCGCTGTCTCCTCAAGGCACTCGAGAGTGTATTCATTGGCCTCGAGAGCTCACAGCGCCATCGCCATCGCCATCGCCTCTCCATCATTGTGGCATTCATCGTCACAGCGAGCGTGCGCGTGCGTGTGCGTGCTTCAATTGTAAGCGCAAACGTATGCTTACAAATTGCGTGTGGGCGTGTTTGGTTGTCGTCAAGGATGCATCACTTGAGGCCGCTTCCGCGCCCGCGATGGAGGATGAGGATTTTTTTCAAGATTGAATTTTGCATCGTACAAATCGGGACCAAAAGTTGCGGTTCATTTTAAAGGCCCTGGAAAGTGAATTCCGAGATTTGCTTCAAAATACATTATACAAGTTGGAAGATATTTTCAGTTTTCCTGACTTTTTGTGACTTAGTTTATTAGTACGCCCATTTCTACCAGCACAGCGTGCATTTAGCTTGCTAGCAATGTCATACCAATATAATACTAGTTAAAGCAGTTTGTTTTGAGACAAGTCTTAATAGTGCAAAAGTTTTTGTAATATTACAAAATAAGGTGGTATTTTTGTGTTGAAAAAAAAAAAAAAATTACCGTGAATGTCAAAATTCCCCAATGGCCGAAAAAGCAACAGTCAGCAGCTCACTTTCAACTTCATTTTTGTAATACTTAAACGTCACTCTTGTCATAATAAATATATCAACTTTATTCTCATTGTAACCATAATGCATTTTTCTGTTTATTTTTTTGTTTTACATTAAATTCAAACAAATTGTATTTTGAGTGGTGGTGGGCGGGTGAACGGGGTCATGCCTGCCATGCGAAATCAAGACGAGACCAACACGGCGTGCCTGCGGCCCCTTTATCATCCGCACATAGCGATATTCTTCTTATAGCTCGCTAACAGATGGGTGTGCTGTATGCAATGTTCTAAGTGACATGTTCACGCTGCGCTCCACACACACACACACACACACACACTTACATACACACACGCGCGGGCGCACGCCTTCCAAACGACTGCAACCTTATGCTCAAACGCTCCTGTGAGACGCCATTGCTGTGACAAAATACTTTAATAGATGTTTGCATTATTTAGTATGTTGACTCACGCGCCGTATTAAAGCTGCAGCAAATCGCCTTAGCCAGGTCTCGCTGGACATTTCGCTTTATGAGTACACTATGTGAGAGGTTTCTCTCTCAAGCCAATTAGACACTTTTAATGAGCATTTAACCTCAAACCTCACAGTCCTGCTGTGTGCTGCAAGTACTCGAGCTAACTAGAGAGAGGGGGGGCGGGGGGTAAACAGCTGTTTGATAGGTTGCTCTGACGACACAATAATATATATTGCCGAGTGCAGAAACCCGGTAAACAGGCTAGACCTCCCACAGCACACGCTTAATAAATTCCATTCAGCACAAGCCTCGCCTCGCCTCCCACACCGACCGGATGCAACCTTACGAGGTTCTTACAAGCAGTCATCCATTTTGGCAATGCGGAAGTTAGGAAAATTGGGGGGGGGGGGGAAGAAAGGATGAGTGCGAGTTCTCAGGCACTTCCTGTGCAGTCGTCGGCTGTTAAAAAGACTTTGTAAAATTCCCATCAGGCGACTTTAATGTCGACTTGCGCTGTGGATAGCGCGGCTGATCACGACCTCATATTAACGTACTCGCAGGCATGACTCATCTCTACAGCTCACTGACCTTAACTGGAATCCTTTTGGTTTGATTTCAAAGTCGACTTTAAGGTCTCATGAGATGCGCCAAAATCCCACAAGTGGCACAATTAGCACAAGAACAAAGAGGGTTTTTTTTTTTTTTTTTTTCCAAAGGGTTATCAAAAATCAAAAGAGAGGATTTTTATTTATTTATTTATTTTTTTTACCAAATCATTGCTGTTTAATGAAAGTATGTATCAAAAAGTCAAGTCCAAAGTTAAAAAGAAAAAAAACAGCATCCGAAATTAGGCACAAAATAGACATTTCAATTTTTTTTTCAAAACCAAAGCAACGGAGATAAGGTGTTTTTTTTATTTTTTACTTTATTTTATGTTTTTATTCTGACCGCTTTGATTGGAAAACCACATTTCGAGATACAGTACATGGTTTAAATTAAACAAAAGTTGTTTTTGTGTTTTTTTTTTTCCTCTTTGGAGCTGCATGCTGTTCATTGGTGAAAGGAAATTAATTTTTTATCTTGTGGATAAATAAAAGCACAGTCAAAATCATGAGATAAATGTTTCATTAGACCATGAAAAAAAAATTGTAAGATGTTTTGATAGAATAAAAACATTTGGAGAAAAGTCATTTTTGCCATCTTTTTTTGATGAAAAGATTAATGCAAAATTTTGAGATATATGCTTTTTATTTCACAAAGGGATGTTGAGACATTTTTTTATTTAAAAAAAAAAAAAAGAAAAAAACACTTGGAGATACTCTCTATGCGTTTCAAGGTCAAAGAAATGATTTTTGTAGGGTTTTTTTTTTCATCCAAAAGGAAATTAAACCCCAAATTTGGCGATACCAAACATGCTCTTCATTGGCCAGTGTCAAAACTCGAGCTCACGGCCAGAAAAGCACTGACGCATCAATAATGTCATAACTTCCCCTCCAAGCTTAATGAATCAGAGTCCAGTAACATTGTGATGTCATCAGGCCTTGTACCGCTCACAGCCACTAAACTCGGGATTGCTATACGATATACTTGAATAAATAAGCCAATGTGAATTCACCAATCAGCATCGTCTGTGTTCTTTTGACCCACCTGTTGTGATCAATAGACTTTTTTTTTTTTTTTGTCTCGTGCCAGAAGGTCGCCTGACGTGCGGGCACCATCGAAGCGGAAACCAAACACGGTGACGCCCCGCTTCCGATGAGATACCGCGTTATCTCCACCAGCTAATCCCCGACAACAGGTTGTTTGCTTTGTTCATAAAAACATTAAGTGGCTACAGTTGATCGATATCCATCGACTCGAGGCCCCAAGATTTGCTGCGGGGCGGCTGATCGATGGGCTCGGTTAATCCTGCTTGGCCGGACAGAGACAGTGTGGGGGGAGAGACGTGGGCAACGCGGTCGGAACGTCTCTGTTGGAGCGGAGTCGCCTCTTGCGTCAAATATGATCACGGCCAAAGTACAAAGACTTTGACGGTTACGTAAGCAGATTTGACAAAGGAGCGACACATTCAGAGAAGCAAGATATTCCACGTTTGGCCCTGCTTAAAACGGTTATTTGATATTGTCGACATGTCATGTTGTTTTGATAACATGAAAGTCCAGAAACAGAATTGCTAGTACTTGGTAAAAAAAAATAAATGCATAATGTAATTTTTGTTCTTTTTGGCTTTGTTACATGCCATTTGTCAGGTACCAATTTTTTTCCAACCTTCAACACTTATCTCCATTTTTTTTTTTTCATTTTCTTACTTTGATATGAATCATGTTTCCGCGTTACAGACATCGCATTAAAGCGAAGATTAAAAAAGTTTCCAAAATTGGAGATAAGTGTTTTTCCACAGGACAGCGACGATATATTTCTCTTTCTCTTCTTTCCATATCTCACATAGTCACCGTGACAGGCCGAGATCCAGCCTCTAATCTTTATCTTCTACTCAAAAGCTGTGCTGCTCTGAAATCCAAAGCGATGCAACGCCGCCATCTACAGGAATCTGTTGGTCACTGCGGTGGTTGCCAAACCTGAATTTCTCAGACAAGCTGGGTGAGAAAGTTGATTTGAGGTACGGACACACTGTCATTGGATACACTTCTTTTTTTTTTTTGTTGTTGTTGTTGTTTTTTTTTTCACCTTTTACTTTTATGAGGACTCGAATCAGTGTTTTGACATTGAACAGCACAAGTACTTCTACTTAAGTACACGCTACTTGGGGGAAGTAAGTAATAAAGAGGTGATGCTTTCGATGCAGATGATTGATTTTACAGCACAATGACAAGTTCCCGTCACACGCACACGTGTGACACACACATAACACATTAATAGTGCGAGTCAACAAGGCAGCTCCCATCATGTTGCGTTTATGATGCGCAAACACTATAAAACGCTTGTATTGTTGAAACTGAAAGACAATTACCTCCATATTAGTCCCTGCGCAAACACACACGCATCGCGGAATGCACAATACAGCGTGTGACCACACACACACACACACGCACACACGCCCACACACACACACACAAGCAGAGCGGTGAGAGAGTATAAAAGGGGCATCCTTCCCACTCAGCAGAGAAGTGCTCTCCTAACGCTCACACACTCCCTTCAACGAACCAAACCTCTTTTCTCAAGGTAGGGGAAAAAAAAAACATTCTTTTTTTTTTTTTTTTTTTACAGTATTTATATTTGTCATTTTTTGTGCATTTTGCATCCATATGGGTGAAGGAAAGCAATAATAGTCTGATTGCAATGCTTTAATTAGATTGGCTTTTTTTTTTTTTAAATGTTGCAATTTGACCGTCGCGTTTATTTCACTGAAAGCTGCAATGATTGTTGAAATGAAAAGACCACTAAAGGCGTCCTTGGCAAGCTTATTGTGCATCCTGAACTTCCTCTGTGTGTGTGTGTGTGTGTCTTCCAGATGCCTGCAGGGCTGAGTGTGTGCCTGGTTCTGGTGGTCCTGTGCGCAAGCTCTTTGGGGCTCCCCTTCTCGTCCCATCTCGGGGACGAGGACCAGCGTTCCCTCTCTGAAGAAGGTATGACCCCCCCCCCCCCCCCCCCCCCCCCTCCCACCTTGGGAATGCCAACCACGGCAATGGCAATGTGACATCTTTCCTGTGCGTGTGTTCCAGCCCACCTGGAAGCCGACGCCCACACTTTGGGGGAGCCCCATCTCCGACACAGCCGCTCTGTCCCCCAGCTCAAAGCGTCGCCGGAGGATGGCGAGTCGCGAGCCAACCTCAGCGAGCTGCTGGCCAGACTCATCTCCTCCAGGAAAGGTGCGTGTCCTCCTTTCAGATACTAAAAAAAAAAAAAAGAGAAAAAAAAAAAAAAAAGCGGCAGCATGTAGCGTCAACAGAATGTGTCGCTCATTATTGAAGACAAGTGCTCTTCACTTGAAGCCCCCCCACCACTCCCCCTCCCTTCGCACACCACCCCATCACATCAGTCTCACTAATTACTGGACCCAGCGCACAGCAGCTTCGTAAAACGAATTAGCTGCGCCGGAAAGCTTTTGTGGTTCCAAAGTGCATTTATGAGAGTCTTCCGGCCACTCGACGACAAAATACTTTATTTCACACATTCGCACTTGATGAAAATGTTTTTTTTTTTTGTTTTTTTTTGTCCAGAAAATAGAAAGAGCACTTGCTGCCTTTGTACAGCCGCTGGCGTTTGGTTCTGATGACTTGGCAAGGGGGGGGGGGCTGGATTGATGGGTTTGAACACACTTGTCAAGAAGGCTGCCAGATATTCTGAAACAGTGTGTCCTCCTCGCAAATAATTGCGTCTGTAGAAAAAGATTTAGAAGTGTCGTATTAACACCATCTACCGGTAGTTTATTTTGGATGAGCAATATTGGTGCATAATTCCACATGCCTGACTAGAGAATTGTTTGAAACTTTCCATGGGAATTAGGTGGAATTTATGGGAAGAAACCAGAAATTGACAAAACTGAAGGTTTAAATATAGTTTGGAAAGATTTCAGATTTCAAGTCTAGTGGCGCCTTGAAGTGCTCCAAAGTGTTTTTTGAGTTACGAGCTGTCACTTGGTTGATTTTTTTTTTTTTTTAATTTCCCTCACTCTTCAATTGATGCCCTTGCACATGGGCAAGGAGAGCTACCCATTTTTGCATCAAAGTCTGCTTATGACAAAACCCCAAATGCCTTTTCCCTCACTTCTCTGTTATTTCCCATTCAAAGTTTCCAATTTGGAATATTTCCACAATTCTTAAATTCCCATGGAAATGTACCTCAAATTTTTCCCAAGACACAGACTTCATATTTTCCTACTGCCCTATTGTGCTCGATTCTGAGAAGAAAACTTCTCTTCACTTTTGCACAAAGAGCAAAGCATGGCAAAGGTCACATTGATAAGCATCTCTTCAGGCTGTGTGTGTGCGCGCGCGCGCGTGCGCGTGTGCGCCGGGAGTCGTGTTCCTTGCTGTTCGCTTTGCATGTTTTCGGTGTGGGAGGTGTCGTTGTCGAGCCTTCTGCAGCCAATCTTCTCAGCACACCAGGGAACTTGAAAGGTTGTGCTTCGTGTGTGTGTGTGCGTGTGTGTGTGTGTGTGTGTGTTGCGCAGGAGGATGTGGGTGGGGTGAAAGCAGAACATCTCCGCACACAGAAATGCTGTTGGACTTCAATCGCGATAAAAATAAATAAAGATTAGGAGAGCAGGATGGAAAGTTTTTTTTTGTTGGACTCGCAGGCCACAATATTAAGTACGCTTTCGTTCGTTTTTTTCCTTTATTGTGCCACGTCAGGTCTTACAGTATTCCTCACTCACTCGTTAAAGAATTATATTGGGATGAGTGAGGTGAGTTTTATTTGTTCAGAGTGAATCAATGTGCCCGAGCGGAGCGTGCGGTTGGTGGTATGCAGGGTGAGCAGGGAGCAAACTACTGAGGGCTTTTTGATTCCGCAAGAGGGCAGCACAGCGAAGCTCCTCAACACACTTCAAAACAGCCGATAAGTGGGTGAAGGACATTCCTTAAAATTTTTTTTAAAAAAAACAAGAATAGGTGATATAATATAATTGATTATCATGTCAGATTTTTTTCACATTGCCCTCCGAGGTCTGAAATGGTCCTCATAGGGAAGCGGTGTACCTAATGTTGCGGACAGTCAGTCAACGATGACAGAGAGCTGCAAAAAGCATCAATCAGCTTGGGGGAGTCAAGTTTCGCCAATGACATTAACGTGCTTGATGCCAAGAGTTGTCGTGGGTGCATTAGCGCGCTGTCACGAACTCCGGTGAAAGGCTCACGATCGCATTGTTACAAACAGCTTTTGAAAGGATCTTTCTCCCTCGGTTCTCCAACCAATTGTTGCAAACACACACACACACACTTGTCCCATGTCGCAGGTTCCGTGCGTCGGAATTCGTCAGCCAACAGCAGAGGCGGCGGCCTGAGCGGCGCCAACCACCGGATAGCAGACAGGGACTACATGGGCTGGATGGATTTCGGACGGCGCAGCGCAGAGGAGTACGAGTACTCCTCGTAGAACGGAAGCGCTCCACCGCACAATAACAGTCGACTTAATGACCTTGTACATTTGTTTGTAATGTACTGTTAAATGCAATATACATATGCCAAACTTTTGCCTCTCTGTCACCGATTTGTTTATTGTATTGAAAGGGGGAAACGTGGTGTCAGGGTACATTGAGACTTACCAGACTGAATTAAAAAAAAAAAAAAAAAAAAAATTAAGAAAAATAAATGACTGCGGGTCTCTCACTCTTTGAAGACAACTCACTCTTTTTGCCTCATTTGTAGTTGTCATGTGAGCTTCTGTTTGGACTTTTCAACATTCAAGGAGCATCGTCCGCAATTCTTGTACTGTACTGTAATTTGGTGTATGATAAGTAATAACTGAGAATCATCCATGCAAAAAAAATAAATAAATAAATGAAACAAAATTGACCATACTGCTTCACCGGTTGCTTGTGTTTGTGTGTTAACATCATTTCTTTTTTTGAGTCACTTTCCCTACAATTATTAATATGAATTAATCTCCTACCCATCTCCATGAATCATCCTCTGCAATATAAAATGTCACCTCACACGCACAGGAAGTGAGGACCACTGAGAAGTGTTTTTTCCCCTGCCACGGGGGTCACGTGACAAAATGAAGTATGCACCGAAAGATCCCGGTGGATTGTAGGTATAATCGTGCGCCGTTGGAGCGCTCGGAAGGCAATAATGATGCCGAGAGAAAGGTCAACACTCAGCTGCGCCGAGATGAAAGTCGGCAAACGCGTGGTTTTGCCGGTGCGGACTGCTTGGGAATATCTTCAAAGGGACGGCGGAATCATTAGGAGCAATAATGTCTGGGCTTCATTTTGAACGTCACTTTTTGAACATGCATTAATTGGACATTCTCAATTTCAGCGTGCTAATAAAGACTGAACAAAGCACTCTGACAACAGCTGCAGTGGTGCTAAAGGTCCAAATGGAGCTAAAAGTCAGTATGGTGGTGAATTGTGATGAAGCTGCCTATTATGCTGCTTCTGTCCCCGTGTTAAGTGATTGACGTGTGCGCGCGTGTGTGTGTGTGTGCAGAGGGGGATCGATGAACAAAGCAGGCTCAGTGAATTATTCAGAGAAGTGGCTGGGGATGCCTTTGGGGAAGAAGAGGGTTTCTCGTCGTCATCGTGTGTGCGTGGGTGTGTGTGTGTGTGTGCGTGTCAGGCAACCTGGCATTCAAATGAGCAATAGGCCGACTTTCTGAAGGGGCCACACAGGACTCGAGTCAAACTTTGTGTTTCAAGAGCTGACTCTAGTGTGGAGAGCTTTTATCACTGAAGTGTGCGCGCGTATGTGTGATCCAGAGAAGGTCAAAGGGTGAGGTCATGTGTGCTAATGCTATCATAATATCATTCGCGTATCACTGCTGCTATTTTGCTCGTGGTTGATACAGCATACTAATGATAAAAATATATGTGATGACGGTGTCAATATTAGTTACTATACCACTGAAAATCAGACTTTGCTTTTGAATTGTGGTGCAGCGGATTTAATTAAAAAAAAATAGCTCATGAAACAGGCTTGGACAAAAATGTGGGAGGTTAAAAACTATATATAGTGGCACACTAGTAAGATTGCATTTTGTTTTAGGCTGTTAATAAGCTACAAAGACACTGTGAAAAAGCTGCCAAAGATAAAGAACAGACTAAAGACACTGAGGCCTCCAGCAAAGGTGTGCAGCATTTGCTAACCCAGATGTGAAAGTTTTTCATGTGAAATTTAACCCACAAATAGTATTGTGTGCGACCATTATATCTAATTCATGGTCGCACGTTAGCATTTTGTGTCCATGGTCCATTAATATTGTGGCCAGAAATTAAAAAAAAAAATCTTAAAAATAACACACAACGGAAGAAATCCTGATGTGAGAACGCGATTTTCTTATTTTATTTATATTGTTATCCTTTTGTCTATTTATTTCCTGAACAGTTATACCAACAACCTTTTTATACCTGTAGAGTTTGTGGAAGTTAGGATAGAAATGGCATTACAGTAGAGGTCACGATATCGTCTTCAGGCGCTACGCTGATGCCATCTTCTGGTCAGAAGGAGAAATGCTGTCAGTGACAACTGCCGGGATTCTGAAACAAATATATGAGCCGTATTTTCGAGCTGTATTTCAATTTTGGTGTTTCGATATTTAAATGAAAATCAAATAACGAGTCATTTTTCTATTTTTTTGTATCTGTATCCAAACGTCATATCCAATGACCAAAAGAGACACAGACGAAAAACGACTGGTTATTTGATTTTCATTTTAAAATATAAACACCAGAGGTGAAGTACGAATATTTGTTCTCCTTGTTCTCCTACGAATAAGGAAAAGTCTAATAAAAGCTTGATTTTCATTTATACAACGAAAATGTAATATAGCATGGGACACAAATAGAAAACGGCTCGTTTATTTATTTGGGATTCCCGGAAGTTTGTCACCAACAGCATTCCTCGTAGTGACCAGAAGATGGCGACAACGTGGTGGATGAATACGATGTCGTACCTATATTATTTAATGATAGCCAGATTGCCGTACTTTATGGCATGTAATTCACTTTCATTTTTGTGAACAATTTGCAACAGAAAGTCAAAGCAGTCATCATGACCGGTCACCGGGTGGCGCTAGTGTGCAAAGCGCCGTTCAACAAGCAGTTGATTGGCGGACGTGACGTCAGGTTTTCCGGTGATTTGAATCGTATGCACGAAGGATGTTATCAAATGCAGTGCAAGACAGCGTCCGACCCCTTCTCAGGTCAGTGAGCACAAATGTTTGTCGTTTGTTGCAGGATTTGCACACTCGACGAACGCAAAAGCGTTTGACGTTTGAGCACAGCACGTCAAAATTCACTTTACTTGACTTATCAGCGCCGATGTACGAGATTGAGAATACGATTGGCTTGGTTTGGCGGGCGTGGCGTCAGGCCTGCAGGTCAATTAGCGACAGGTGTGCACGACGGCAATCTTCGCAGTGGCGGCAAGTTGGCGTCCGACCTCTTCTCGGGTAAGTGAGCACACGAGCAAATGTTTGTCGTTTGTTGCAGGATTTGAGGGATGCAACAGCGTTTGACGTTTTAGATCAGCACGTCACAATTCACTTCGTTGCTTCATTTAGCAGCGCAGTTGAACAAGATGAAGAAATCTGGCGACAGGTGTGCAAGACGGGAATCATCGCCTACAGTCTACAGGTGAGGCAAGATGGCGACCGTGAACATACGAGCTAATGTTTGTTGCCGATTCTCACAATGCCATTTTGTTTGTTGCAGGATTTGCACATTGTCTTCTTTGTTTCTTTTGCTATGATTTTTCAAATTATTTTGCTTTGTTTGTTTAATGCTGGCCAGCTCTTTTTTTTTTTTTTAATTGTTGTAAATGACACACCTAATGGCTTTCTACTTGTCATTTGAATGGTAAATTGTTTTATTTTATTTTTTTATAAAGTTTACTGTCGGGGCGTGTGTTCTAAATGACATTGGCTTTGTCCTTGGGAATTGAACTTTGAGGCCTTATTTGTTTGACAATTTTTTGATGTTTATTGAATATGGTGTATTTTATTTCAGGTGGTATCTAACTTTTTTGGGGGGATTATTCTAGTGTTAAGGTTTTATGTTTCCTGTCAGGGTCTCCATTTTTTTTGTTCCCTTGCCCAATCTGAGGAAGGCCCATGTGTAACTTTCCCCCTCCTATTTATTTGCACATTGGTGAATAACCCACCATATTAATACAATGTACTGTCTTGGAGTGTTTGTTTTGCAAACGTGTGAATGTGGTTTTGTCTAACCCTTGTCGCCGATTGTCACGAATTTGCATTTAAACACTTTCCGCTCCAAATAATCCAAAATCGTGACTATTCCTCCAAAGCCGGTTACAAAAAAATCTCACACCACGGACGTTTTTGCAATCATTTGTTTCTCTGGTTTCTGGTCGGAGGGGACACTCTATTTCTATTTGGACGGATAAAATAGCCTCCTGCTACGCCGCCTTTTTTGGACTGAAACCTGGATTATCCGTCCGATTTGAGGTAAGTTGTGCTAAAATGAAAATATGGATGTCTTATTGTGTACCTGTATCACTAACATGAGGTAGCGTGCCGATGACTAGTATCTTTGAAGAAATTTTTCGGTTTCGATTTGATGCTAATTTGCTGTAGTCAACCACAATGGTGTAATTCCGATGCTGTACCTCGACGACTTTGAACACTCGCACGCATTTCCTTAACTGCCATTCTAGTTAGTATCTGTAATTACTGCATTACAAAATGTGCATGTTCATTTATAAACGTAGTGTCTGTTGATTTGTTTGTAGAACTAAAAAGGAATGCAGGATCCTTCAATACAAAGAAAGCAGGAGGACCTCGGACAAGGTGAAAATTTTGCTTTCAGCTTGCTTGACATTTATGGATGGACTGTGTACACATTGATTCCATCTTGTCTAAACTGATTTCTTTTTTTTTTTTTTTTGTCTTAGTCCAGTTGGAAGTGCCTGAGTGTCCAAATGTTCATCTGTGCCTCAACAAACTGTTTTGTGAATTCCACAAGTGAGCTGAAGTGACATGTTTACAGTCCACACTGAACGGTCGCTCAAACTGAGTGGGAGGAAAGGTAAGTCAACTTTTTTTTGTTTCTTCAAACAAATGTAGGTGTCAAGGAATTAATGTGAGGTGTTGGGGTTTAAGGGTGCACTCAGTCATAGTGATCAACACAAATAAAACCTTGCCCCCCCCCTCTCTGTTTCAAGGTTGTGGGGGCACCAAGAGGAACTGGACCAGGCTAATGAGTACAAATGAAGTGACCGACACGCAACCAATGTTTTTTTTTTCATTTGCTTTTTGTGGTTGTGCCTGGTGGACGAGTGAGGAAAAGTCAACAAATGCCGTTAAATCAGACAAGTGTCGGGCTTAGCAATGTGGCCCAAACATGATTTTTTTTGTTGTTTTTGGCCAAACAGCAAAACCTGACTGTCCGGTTGAGTCGCGGCTAAGCCCCAGTCGCCACCTTCAACGTTCACCGGAGTGATGGTCTTCAAACGGGCGGAGATCACCAGCATGCGGCCGGCTGTGCCCGCCTCGCACTCGCCCGATCGCCCGGCAGCTGACTTGGACCTTCATCAGATCTTTGGTCATGAGTCACATCTTTGTATTTTTTTGTTGTTGTTGTTGTTGTTGTATGGTTTGTTTTTCCTCCCTTGATTACTTGCAAGGCTGGAGTGGGACGGCCCAAGAGGCAGCAAGAACCGCCGGCCGAGGGTAATCATGCAACTGATTGCGCATTATGCGTTTTGCAGGCTTAACCATGAGCGTGATGGGATGAAAGGGGCAAATGAGGGTAACAGGCAAAGTAGACACTCTTAGCAAATAAGCACGTGACATACGGCTAGACTGTCTCTAATCTGTTTTAGTTTGTGATGCTTTTGATGTGTGGATTCAGCAGCGGCAGACGGGACAAGCTCTGAGGCGGACTTCTTCCCTTAGAGGCGTCGCTCTGGAGTGTTTTGCGTCGATCGATAGATAGATCGAGCGAACCACGTCCTGAGGAAGAACTGCTTCCTGCCTGTCATTTTGAACTTGCGAAATACTCTCATACTGTTTGAGTTGACATCGTGTGAAATGTTGCCGCCTGCTCATCCGGGAAGGGGTTCCGTCCTCCGTCTGTGGTGGTGTCACGAACTTTCGTCCACTGTGGGTTTGCTCGAAGGGCTCCACGAATGCACTTGTTGTTGCAGGATGGAGAAGGAGCCTCTCGGGACGGAGCCCACCGCGGCAGTGCAAATGTGTGGCAATATCATGGCCATGAGCACAAGTGTCATGGCGTGCCGCGTTGGTGTCTTTTTTTGCAGGCTGGAAGAGGAGCCGGATGGAAGGAAAGGCCCGGCACAGGTAACAACACACGCATGGCAACTCAAACAGATGGCACAACTACGGGACAATTTTTTGCTGTTGTTGTTGCAGACGGTGCAGTTCCACACATCAAATGAAGAAAGCAGCAGCACAGGCAGTTACCCATGTATAATCTGTCTGCGAGAGCATATCCGTGGGGAACAGGTGTTTTTTGAAAAACATTTTTTTTTAATGCTATTGGTGTGTCATATTTTGTGAATTAAAGCTGAACGGAAAATAAATGGAAAATGTCACAGGGCTCATAAGGCCATCGATGTGATGAAAAAGAGGAAGGACTGCTCCAAGATAAACAGCTTCTCGGCTCTTGAGGTGAGTGTCAAAGTCGTGCACGTTAACATGGATGTGGAGGCCTGTTACGAGTCTTTCTTTGCGGTTGCCTTCCCTAAGGACAGGTGCAGACGCGACGGCGCTCGGAGGGCAAAGCGTCAACAGTAGGGAGAGTATGTTTTTCTTCTTCCACTTGGTGTGTGTGTTTGTCTCCTCTCTGTCTGTCACTCACTCACTGGGTGTGCACTGACTACCACTGACAGCATGATGAGCATTTTGTACTGAGCCGTGTGTCAAGGCAACAATGCTTGGTTGGAGTAACTTGTTCTCTGAAATGTTTGTTTTCTTGTGTGAAGCCACATGTAAAGCTTCCTTTCTGGATGTTCCAAATGTGCCGTTGTACTTGAATTAAAATTGTGAAATATCACGTGGTCAATTTTTTTAACAGTGGAGAGGGAGTACATGTAGCCATGTTTTATAAAAATGAAAACGGGCCAAGTGAAGCGTTGAACAAGAATGACCCTGTTTTGTATATTAAAACAGCTGTTGTAAGGCTTAAAAATTGTTTAATTGTAAGAAAAGTAATTTCACATTGTATACTTTGCCAGAGACACTTTTGTCATTTATTTTGGCTTACCACATGTTGTCTGTCATCCTTTTATCATGCCGTCTCTTTTGGGTCACTCGAGTGACTACGTTCCAACTGACCCTCAGACGTCTTCGCCAAAAGGTCATGAGTCAGTAAATGAGTTTGGAGCGATTAAATGTAAACTCTGTGATGGTCATTTTTGCATGTTTTGTTTCACATCTTCACATCAGCGTCATTCGGTCTCGTTACGTAAGTGACATGTTGATATATGAGCATTTCATAGAACCGCTACCATTCCAAAGTGATATGTTCAGACCCGAATCTTCTTTGTAAGTTACGACCATGTATAGTAAGGCTATTTTTTGGGTGAAAAAAAACGACCATCTATAGTAAGGTGGTTTTTGGGGGAAAAAATGAATATGTATATATAGTAAGATGTTTTTTGGGAAAAATGACCATGTCTGGTAAGGTGATTTTGGGGGGGGGGAAAAAAAACATGTATATACAGTTAGGTGTTTTTTTTCGTCATGAGTTAGCTAGAAATCATGACGAGTGTATATTTGTGTGTATTTGAAGTTGCATTACAAACGTCACTGAAGTGCATTCAATTTGATTTGCTGACACCTGCAGAAAGCCTGAAAAAATATTTTGTTGAGAGAATCAGTTGTTCCTCATTACTATGTACACACCTATGTGCAATACACACTGGGCAGTTATACGATTGGGGTTAAAATAGGTGGGAGGTGTCTGATTGTTTTCCCAGTGAAGGGACAGTGATGGCAAACAAGAAATAACACATCCCGCACAGACCATGAAACACCAATTATTGCACTGTCAAAAAATGCTTTATATATACACACGTTGGAGAGAGATTGGCGGTTAGGTTCGGTTGCACGCATCGTACAGACACGTGACACGTCACGGCGGGGCTCGAACCGTCGACCTCAAGTGAACAAATCCCGCGTGATTCCTCGCGGCCAGCGGAGAGCTGATGAGTCTGCCGCCTCCCGTCCATACATCTTCGACAGGCGAATGTCTCGAGCCGCGGTATCTGTACATGCAAAAAGCTAACATTAAATGTTAGACTGTTGAAGAGAAAGTTAGTTTTCACTTGTTAATTGCATTGGAAGGACTTTCGGCGTTAGGATTAGTAGCATACATTGCACAGTTTATTGGTTATGATTAGTCGCACATATCGCACGGTTAGGGTTAGTTACATACTTTGCATAGGCATTTATATGTGGCATGGTATGGGGGGCTCGTACCCTGGATCTCAGGTGTACAAACCCCAGACACAATCCTCTCGGCAAGCGAGGACCTGAGGACGACCGCCGCTCCTCGTCCATTCATCCTTAACAATTGAATACGGGCGCCACTTGGAGCTCGACAGAGGTAAAAATGTGCAGCGACCATCCGGTCCCTATTGCCACCGTGGTCGAGTGGTTAAAGTAATAGTGCGTAAAAGTCTTGGAACCTGGTACGAATCCCCGTGCCGCCCTAACCGACTGCAAGGCAAAAGACATTAGCAGATGTTTAAATGTTTGCATGGGTAGCACAGTATGTGTTGAAAGGTTATTGAAATACTACAGCTCCTTTTTTTGGGGGGTTAGTTAGAATAGTATGGGCAGGACCAGGTTGGGCGTGGTCTCAACCCGCCATGCCCACCCTTGTGACCCCGCCCACAATAAAACAACACTGGTATGTTGAAACAACCCTACTAGTTGAAGTTAGTAGTGTCATTAAGTGTCATTTCTATTCTGTTGTCATTTAGAAAAACACTAGTACCTATTAGTGTCTCTCTAGTGTCATTAAAATAGATTCTAGCAGTGTGGGGGCCGGCCTTTGGCCACCCTCCTAGTGTTGTTTCCATTCTATTGTCATTTAGAAAGACACTAGGAGCTAGTGTCCTTCTAGTGTCTACCAGCGTCATTAAAAAAGACACCAGGAGGGTGGGGGCCGGCCGAAGGCCGGCCCCCACCCTCCTAGTGTCCTACTAGTTTCTTTTCTATTCTATTGTCATTTAGAAAGACGCTAGTAGGGTAGGGGCCGGCCGAAGGCCGGCCCCTACCCTACTAGCGTCCTTCTAGTGTCTGGCAGCGTCATTAAGAAAGACACCAGGAGGGTGGGGGCCGGCCGAAGGCCGGCCCCCACCCTCCTGGTGTCTTTCTCATGTCTACAAGAGTCTTTTTTTTTGTCATTTGTATTCTGTTGACGTTTAGAAAGACACTATTAGTGTCTTCCTTAATCTCACGACTAGTGTGATTCTTTGGTGGGCGGGGACCCTGGATGGGCGGGGCTGATTTTGGCCACGCCCTACTTGGGTCCGCCCACAGTATTCTACCTAACTCCCCAAAAAAATCAACAATAGCACTTAAATTACCTTTCTAACACTTAATGTGCAACCCATGCATACATTTGAGTATCTGACAATGTCTCCCGCCTTACAGTCGGTTCTGGCAGCACGGGGATTCATACCCGGTTCCGAGGCTTCACCACATTATTACTTTAACCACTCGACCACGGTGGCAGTAAGGACCAGCCGGTCGCTGCACATTTTTACCTCTGTCGAGCTCCAAGTGGCGCCCGTATTCAATTGTTAAGGATGAATGGACGAGGAGCGGCGGTCGCCCTCAGGTCCTCACTTGCCGAGAGGATTGCGTCTGGGGTTCGTACACCTGAGGTCCAGGGTGCGAGCCCCACCATAATATGCCATATATAAATGTCTGTGCAATGTATGTAACAAACCCTAACCGTGCGATATGTGCAACTAACCCTAACCAATCAACTGTGTAATATATGCTACTAATCCTAACCCTAATGCCGAAAGTCCTTCCAATACAATTAACAGGTGAAAACTAACTTCCTCTTCTTTAACAGCGTAACGTTTAGTGTTAGCTTTTTGTATGTGCACAGGTAGGTATTTTGTTTGTAGCTCAAAAACAAATAATGCCAGGAACAAACGATAAGTAACTACATTTAAAATTGCTATAAAGGTTTGCTTGCTTTGCGCAGCAGGTATGCGGATTTGATCTCTCATCCAACATGAGCGTGTCCACAATCGGTGTCACTAACCACCCGACCACGGCGGACACGGGACAAGCATCGCACGCGGCTCGAGACATTCGCCTGTCGAAGATGAACGGACGGGAGGCGGCAAAGTCATCAGCTCTCCGCTGGCCGAGCGGAATCACACGGGATTTGTTCACTTGAGGTTGACGGTTCGAGCCCCGCCGTAACGTGTCATGTGTCTGTGCAACCGAGCCTAACCGCCTAGCTCTTCAACGTGTGTGTGTGTGTGTATATATATAAAGCGTTTTTTTACAGTGCAGTAATTGGTGGTCATGGTTTGTGCGGGATGTGTTCGTTTGTTCACCATCACTGGGAAAATAAAAGCCTTACCCTTACTATCCATGGTCGTAACTTGCAAAGAAGATTCGGGTCTGAACATATCACTTTGTAATGTTAGCGGTACTATGAAATGCTCGTATATCAACATGTCACTTACGTAACGAGACCGAATGACGCTGATGTCAAGACGTGAAACAAAACATGCAAAAATGACCATCACAGAGTTTACATTTAACCGCTCCAAACTCATTTACTGACTTATGACCTTTTGGCGAAGAGGTCTGAGGGTCAGTTGGAACGCAGTCACTCGAGTGACCCAAAAGAGATGGCATGATAAAAGGATGACAGACAACATGTGGTAAGCCAAAATAAATGACAAAAGTGTCACTGGCAAAGTATACAATGTGAAATTATTTCTCTTACAATTAAACAATTTTTAAGCCTTACTACAGCCGTTTTAATATACAAATAATACATTTTTGTTCAACGCTTCACTTGGCCCGTTTTCGTCTTACGCCTTATGTATGCTGCACTTTTTGGGTTTAGGATCATTTTGTTTCACTAGACATGTACTTGTCCTGAATTAAGAAAATACTTTTGACTAGGCAATTTTTTTTTTTTTTTTAAACAATGCCTTATGGAATGTTTCGGAAAACACCACCCGGCACAGTCATTTTTATAAAACATGGCTACATATGCTCCCTCTCCACTGTACAAAATTGACCACTTGATATTTCACAATTTTAATTCAAGTACAACGGCACATTTGGAACATCCAGAAAGGAAGCTTTACATGTGGCTTCACACAAGAAAACAAACATTTCAGAGAACAAGTTACTCCAACCAAGCATTGTTGCCTTGACGCACGGCTCAGTACAAAATGCTCATCATGCTGTCAGTGGTAGTCAGTGCACACCCAGTGAGTGAGTGACAGACAGACAGAGAGGAGAAAAACATACTCTCCTTATTGTTGACGCTTTGCCCTCCGAGCGCCGTAACGTCTGCACCTCTCCTTGGGGAAGGCTACCGCGAAAAAAGACTCGTAACAGGCCTCCACATCCATGTTAACATGCACGACTTTGACACTCACCTCAAGAGCCGAGAAGCTGTTCATCTTGGAGCAGTCCTTCCTCTTTTTCATCACATCGATGGCCTTATGAGCCCTGCGACATTTTCCGTTCATCTTTAATTCCCAAACTATGACACCAATAGCATTTAAAAATTTTTTTTTTTTTTTTTTTTTTTTTAAAAAGACCTGTTCCCCACGGACATGTTCTCGCAGACAGATTATACACTGGTAACTGGCTGTGCTGCTTCTTTCTTGATTTGATGTGTGGAATCGCTCCGTCTGCAACGACAACAGCAAAAATTGTCCCGTAGTTGTGCCATCTGTTTGAGTTGCCGTGTTTGTTGTTACCTGTGCCGGGCCTTTCCTTCCATCCGGCTCCTCTTCCAGCCTGCAAAAAAAACACACCAACGCGGCACGCCATGACACTTGTGCTCATTGCCATGATATTGCCACACATTCGCACTTTTTTTACGCTGCCACGGTTGGACGCGACGGGCTCCGTCCCGAGCGGCTCCTCCATCCTGCAACGACAAGTGCATTCATGGAGCCCTTCGTGCAAACCCACAGTGGACGAAGATTAGTGACACCACCACCTCGTGAAGTGACCACAGACGGAGGACCGAACCCCTTCCCGGATGAGCAGGCGACAACATTTCACACAATGTCAACTCAAACAGCATGAGACTATTTCGCAAGTCCAAGACGACAGGCAGGAACAGTTCTTCCTCAGACCGTGGCTCGCTCGATCTGTCGACGCAGAACACTCCAGAGCGACGCCTCTCGCGGAAGCAGTCCACCTCAGATCTTGTCCCGTCTGCAGAATCCACACAGCAACTTGATTGGAGCATCTACTTTCATGGTTCCACTCGCCCGTCCGTCCTTTTTCTTTTCCCCATCCGGCTCACCGTCCAGCCTGCAAAACGTGCAATTAGTTGCGTGCTGCCCACTTCATTGTGTGCTCACGGTTCACGATTACTCTCGCCCGGCCGGTCTTGGCGCCTCTTGGGCCGTCCCACTCCACAGCTGCCCTGTAACACACCCCGCAAGTAATCGAGGGAAGAAAAAACATGAAACCATACAACAAAAAAAGTACACAGAGACCTGACTATCATGGCTGAAGATCTGATAAGGTTCAAGTTGACATGCTTGAAAAAAAAAAAAAAAAAACACTGTCCACGCCTACCCTTATCAGATCTTTTCTATACCCTACGTGCAACTAAGGCAAACCCCAAAGCTCATTACTCTGCCCCCTCCTGTTCACCATTTACAGACACCCCTCAGACGGATTATACTCACGTGTGCCGCTTGATTCTTCATTTGTGGAACTGCTCCTTTTCTTCATCCGACTGCATCTGAGCCCTGCAACCCCCCCCCCCCCTCGCTCCGCCTTGCAACACAAAACATGGGCAACAAGTACATTTGCAGCTTAGACGTTCATATGAGTAGAGTGCAATGTTCAACCAAAACACTTTTTGTGACCTTGTCCAGCCTTTCCTGTCACACCTACAAAACAAGCACGATTTTCAAATTTGCATTTGTCGTCGTTTGACACGCTGGGCTACAGCTGCTTCTCCAACCTGCAATCAGTCAAATGCATTTGTATAGCCCTTTATTTACAAAAACGTCTCAACAGCCGACCAAATGTAAACCCCGAACCGGGCAAGGAAAAAAAAAAAAAAAAAAAAAAACTTGGGCGGGCTTTGCAGAAGGACCAGAGATTGAGGGACCAATTCCCTTCCAGGATGACCAGGCTGCTACGGAGGCCTCACGACCTGCTCCTGTCAGGCGGTGCAGAATCCCAAAGGCGACGCCCCCAGGGAAGCGGTTCGCCTCCGATCTCTGTGCAGAATCCACACAGCAAACAGTGCCTACTTTGGTTTTCCTCCGTCCGTCCATCCATCCATCCCTCCCTCCCATCTGGCTCATCGCCCACCCTGCAAAACGTTATTTTCTGCTTGCTCACTTCATTGTGCGCATGTGTAACGCTAACCCTCGTCCGGCGGTTCGGACCGTCGCGCTCCACCGCCGACACTGCAGAGTCATCAACACAGCGAGGGGAGGGCAAAAGAACAAGTACAACTGTGACAGGTTAAAGCAGACACTAAAACAACGGATGTATGAACAGTTGTACCGTTCGGACGAAAACAAAATCGGCATATGACTTAAGGCCCATATTTTTTCACCCTCCGCTTATTTTAGAGGCACGCGTACCTTCACCTGGCTGTTTGCCTCAAAAAACACACAAAAAAACCCCACTTGCACATGTAGTCATAATCCCAGTCCAGTTCCTCTTGGTGCTCCACAACCTTGAAACAGAGAGGGGGGTAAGGTTTTATTTGTGTTGATCACTATGACTGAGTGCACCCTTAAACCCCAACACCTCACATTAATTCCTTGACACCTACATTTGTTTGAAGAAACAAAAAAAATGGACTTACCTTTCCTCCCAATCAGTTTGAGCGACCTTTCAGTGTGGACTGTGAGCATGTCACTTCAGCTCACTTGTGGAATTCACAAAACAGTTTGTTGAGGCACAGATGAACATTGCACATTTGGACAGTCCATCTCTTCCAATAGGACCAAAACAAAAAAAAGAAATCAGTTTAAACAAGATGCAATCAACGTGTACACAGTTCCATCCATAAATGTCAAACAAGCACAAGCGTTACACAAAAATTATTTTCGCCTGGTCTGAGGTCCTACTGCTTGCTTTGTATTGAAGGATCCTGCATTCGTTTTTAGTTCTACAATCAACAGAAATTAAGTTTATAAATGAACATGCAAATTTTGTTATAATTACAAATACAAACTAGAATGGCAGTTTCTAATGGAAACTGCGTGCGAGTGTTCAAAGTTGAGGTACAGCATGGGAATTACGCCATTGTGGTTGACTACAGCAAATTAGCATCAAACTCAAACCGAAAAATATCTTGAAAGATACTCGTCATCTGCACTCTACCTCGTTAGTGATTCAGGTACAAAATAAGACATTCATATTTTAATTTCAGCACAACTTACCTCAAACCGGACAAATGATCCAAGTTTGCAGTCAAAAAAAAATGGCGGCGCAGCATGAGTCTAGCTTAGTCGTCCAAATAGGAAGGAGTGTCCCCTCCGACCAAAGACCAGAGAAACAAATGATTGCAAAAGGGTCGTAGGTGTGATGGGTTTTTTTTTACCGGCTGTGGAGGAATAGTCGTGATTTTGGATTATTTGGAGCGGAAAGTGTTCAAATGCAAATTCGAGACCATCGGCGACAAGGGTTGGACAAAACCACATTCAAATGTTTGCAAAACAGACACTCCCAGAAAGTAAATTTAAAACCGTAATATTAGAATAGTCCTGAAAAAAAAAGTTAATACCACCTGAAATAAAATACACCATATTCAATAAACACCAAATAAATTGTCAAACAAATCAGGCCTCAAACTTTAATTCCCAAGGACAAAGCCATTGTCATTTACAACACATATGCCCTGACAGTAAACTTCAAACAAAACCTTACAGTTCAAGTAACAAGTAGAAAGCCATTAGGTGTGTCATTTACAACAATTTAAAAAAAAAAAAAAAAAGAGCTGGCCAGCAAACAAAGCAAAATAATTTGAAAAATCATAGCAAAAGAAACAAAGAGGACAATGTGCTAAATCAAGCAAAGACGTGAATTGTGACGTGGTGTGCTCAAACCTCAAACGCTGTTGCAAAGGTTTGAGCCTCAAGTGTGCAAATCCTGCACCAAACAAAATGGCATTGTGAGAATCGGCAACAAACATTAGCTCGTATATTCACGGTCGCCATCTTGTCTCACCTGTAGACTGTAGGCGATGATTCCGGTCATGCACACCTGTCGCCAATTGACCTGCAGGCCTGACGCCACGTCCGCTAAACCAAGCCAATCGTTTTTCTTCATCTTGGCGCTGCTAAATCAAGAAAAGTGAATCGTGACGTGCTGTGCTCAAATATCAAACGCTGTTGCGTCCGTCAAGTGTGCAAATCCTGCAACAAACGACAAACATTTGCTCGTGTGATCACTTACCTGTGAAGAGGTCGGACGCCGTCTTGCACTGCATTTGATAACTCCCTTCGTGCATACCTGTTTCAAATCACCGGAAGACCTGACGTCACGCCCGCCAATCCACTGCTTGTTGAACAGCGCGCTTTGCACACTAGCGCCACCCGGTGACCTGTCATGATGACTTTTGGCTTTCTGTTGCTTTTCACGCTGTCAAAAGGTCTTGCATTGCACTTCTCTGGAATGGAGCTTCTTTTCTATGTTCACGCTTCATAATTAACCACTTCCATTTCATCACATACTCATCGGTCGTTTCCCATTTTCACGTTGGTCGGGCGTTGCAGGTTCTGTCGTTGCGGCTGGGTCACCTTCTTAAAGGTACGCACCGCAGTCCGTGACTATAATATGTCTATTTTAAGTGCACCTCTGCATATTATTGTATCATTATTAACATTGAAAAAATATATAAATCGACATACAATAAAGACTAACTTAATTAACATTGTTTTTGACCCCATAAATATTTGATTTGGAATAATAGGGACAAACTCCAAACAAATAAATAAGTATTATTTTATAATTTGCTTATATGATCAATGATGTATACAATGTTTTTGTATACTTATACTTCTGAATAATAATGAATAAATACAAAATAAAATCAGACCTCATCAAGATGGCCGCGGTGGTCGCGCTGAAGTCGTCACTTCCGGCTTGGAGCTCAACGCAACGGCGAATATCAGGGCCTCGCTTCCGGTTGTGCCTCCTTTTCGGCAGCGGCTATTTCCTCGCCAACATGCCAGTGAGTATCCGCGCTGCCTCATCCTACGACATTTCCCCCGTTTAATGCCGCTTTTGGGCGCCCGTGCGCGACTCTACGTTTAGCGGAGGCCTTCGCGATAACGCCAGTGCCCGCCGAAGTCTTCCTTGTTGGCTTTTAGTTGCACTTTGCCCCAAATTAATGTGCACTTTTCTCGAGCGCATTGTGACTCAAGATGGCGGCGCGCACACGGCAAACATGAAGTCAGTCGAGCTGCGGTTCGTGCTTCGAAGACTCTGTGCTTCTCTACGTTGGATAAACGTCTCTCTTTTGTACTCTTTTATGCTAATTTGAATAGTTATGCGGTGTGCTTAAAAGAGATAACGGGTACGTTACCTAACCAGTAATGTAGGCCAACCTGGAACCCAAATCCGGAACAACCAGTTAGAATGCCAACCTGTGATATCTCAACCATATCATGTCCCGCCTTTAATAACATAATTGATAATTATATATTTCCGCCCTGTTAGCTCGCGAAAGACTTGTTGCACCCATCTCCAGAGGAGACAAGGAGGAGGCACAAGAAGAAGCGCCTTGTTCAGAGTCCCAACTCTTACTTTATGGACGTCAAATGTCCAGGTAAGGTTCTAGCAACGCTGTCTAGTGGCTTTAGGGCAAAATCTTCTGGCGGAATTTATGTGATGTCTGTTTGCAGGATGCTACAAGATCACGACGGTGTTCAGCCACGCGCAGACGGTTGTGTTGTGTGTCGGCTGCTCGACGGTCCTGTGTCAGCCCACCGGAGGCAAAGCACGTCTCACAGAGGGTCGGTATCACCCAGCAACCATGCACGTTTTTTGACATTTTATTTTTGTGGCTCTACTTTAACTACACGCAATGACAAGGTAGCACACCCCAATTTTAAATTGTTCACCATCTGCCAAGCTGCTTCTTGTAAGGTTCTCTGCCACAAAAAAATTGGCCAAGCAACGCATCACCGTACCACTGAATAGTTCCTTTGCATTTGTCTGATGAACAAAATGTTGGTCATGGAACAAATATTAAACTTGAAAGTCAGTCGGTTTTGTTCATTTCGATTTTTCCCGCACTGCTAAGTGACTGGACATCCTGTTTGGTGGTCTTCTAGTCTCATTGTTGTGCCAGATGAACCTCAGTTTGCAGAAGGGTTGAGCTAGACCACTGGCTCCCCCCTTTCGAAGGCTGAGAACAAACCTTTGTAGTCGAAGCAACGAGTTCGCGGATGGAAAACCGCTGACGCTTGTGTCTCTTTGTCTTTTATCCCTCAGGGTGCTCGTTTAGGAGGAAGCAGCACTAAAATGTTGTTCCCGGGGCAACGAAGGGATGGAGCGTGGGAGAAGGATGCCACCGCGGCACACATAACCGCTGTACCGCCACCCTCCATTCCTTGTTTCTCAATAAAATGTTTTGGCTAAATGAATGAGTTGGATTCTTGCAGATAAGTGATGTTTATTTGAAATGACATCTGCTGGATGGGGGTTTCTCTGGCATTTTACATGCGTACAGTAGAATCTACAAAGTCCCCAAAAAATTAAAGCAGGTATATCCTTAAAACATGTTTGCATTCATCCTTTCTCATTAAGTCGCTGTTAATACAGCTTTGATTGTGCTTAAAAGTAAAAAAAAGTGTGCACACTAAATTTTACTCACCAAGCACAATACTGATATAGCAGTATAATTTTAAGTAGGTAAAAATTTGGGACTTTAAAAAAATATATTTTCTTGTAGTCTGAAATTAATTCAAAGACAATTCAGTTTTCCAATTTAGCCTCTTGTGTGATATACCCTAAATAAGCTTTAAACTGGACACAGAACGTAAAACCTTTAACTCCATTCATAAACAATCTGCAGTAAACAACCTATGTAAAAATACTCGCCTTCTGAATAACGCGCTGCACGTTGGAAAGCTTCAACACGGTAAGCCATTATTCGGTTGCATAAAGCCAAATAAAAAGCGAAGTGTACCATTTTGAAATTGAATTTTACAGCCATTTTCCACCTCTGTGTCATCACACTTCAAAGGAGGCATCACACAAAGAAGCAAAACATGATAAACAATTTACATGATGAAACTTTAAATGAGCTGACCCTAAATTTAGACCCTCACACGAATAATGTGACCTATAAGAGAAAACATTTTGGGAACGTGAACCTTTCCAGAAAAGTTTTGGTTCAAATCCACTTTTGACTATTCCAGCGCACAAGCGGCATTTCCTATTCCGCAATACACGGGCTCCTCCCTCCCTCTAGGGGGCGCCAGACACCTACTTTTCATTCTACCCATCCTCACTCCTTCCAGCGGCGTCTGCCGCCTTCTCCCTTTCGCGCAGCAGGTGGCGTATGGAGGAGTTCTGCGTGGACAAGGTGCTGGTCAGCAGCGGCATGAGGCCTCGGAAGCCCTCGCGCAGCTCCTCCACGTGCTTCTCCAGGCCGTGGACGTGCGTGTCCAGCTCGGCCCGGCAGCCCTGCACCTCCGCCAGCACGTCGGACAGCGTGGTTTGCAACTGAGGGGGCCCCAGAGCAGACACACGTCACAACAACGGTGCGTTGGCAAATCGGCTCGAGAGTCGTCAAGCGGTGTGAGTGCACTTGCCTCTCTCACCTTGCAGAGGTCCACCAGCGTGCTGCCCTGGTCGGCCAGGATCCGCTTGTCCATCTTGACGCGCCGGAGCCTGGACAGTGCACACATGAACGTGTGCTTTTACGACGCGCTGACATTTAAATGTTAACTGCGCGGAAAGCTTTAAAGTGGATTCCACCCATCCATCCATCTTCTCTTGGAATTGCGCCTTATTATGGGTGAGCTTGAGCCTTTCCTAGCTGACTTTGGGGGCAAAGGCGGGGTACATGCACTCTTTTTTTTGGTGCTTTTTTAAAGGGCAAGATTTACATTAAAAAAAAGCCATTCAATATTGTGAAATAAAGTAAACTACAAATCCCATATGACCATCCTTTATACAGCCAAACAGTAATACGGAATTGAAAACATTTCAAATGAACCCCGAAAGATTGTGTATGAAAGTAATTGACAAAGGACATTTGTGCCATAATTATATTTTTGTTAGCTTTTGTTTTTTTGTAACAGCATTTTTGTTCTTTATTCCCTTAACGAAAATGTTTTCTTTTTTTTTTTTTCTTTAACTATAATAACCTCGGCCTATATGTTCAGAATTACCCAATCACATTCCAACTCATGTTAAATGGGAGTCAGCACACCATTTAAAGCGCTTCTGATGAACCCCAAATCAAGCTTTTTCCGACATTTTTTGCGAACTAACATGTTTGTATTTGATTCATTCTGAATACAGCCACATCCCGGCTCTCAGTGGGTGTGCAGCCTTTTGCAACCGCGCTCTCTCAGTTCTTTACTTCTACTTTCCCTTGCTTATGGTGAAATCATTTCACCTCGGTCTCGTATTTCAACATCACAAAAATGTGACATTTGAACAAGGGTGTGTAAACTGAGTCCAGTACGCGCTGCACCGACGCAGTAAAATGATTGTGATCGCGTGGACATAGAATATAACCATGCTATTTATTGAAGTTGAGACGTCTTACTGGTGGATGGCGAGCATCAGTTTGCGTTGGTGCATGCGGACCATGGTGAGGTCTTTCTCCCTGGAGAGCTTGGTGTGCTTGTAGATGAACCAAGTCTCCCTCAGCACGTTTGCGGCCGCGATCTTCATCTGCACCCAAACAAACATTCACACCAGACGTTCACACCAACTAGAACATAGAGCACGATACAGCAACAAAGGTGAAAATGTGCGGTCGAACCCTTTTGGAGATGTGCGAGTCGATCATGAAGTTGTGCACGTGCTTCTCAGCCCGCGTCAGCTCCAGCTTCTTGGCCACCACTGCCACCACCAGGACGGTGCAGCCGGCCCCCTGCGGGGAAATGTTTTCAAACATTTTGGCCCCCCCCAAAAAAAAAAAAAAAAAAAAAAAAATTGTGTTCACCATGATCCCGGTCAGGAGGCAAATGCTGCGTCCACAGTAGGTGTGAGGCACCACGTCCCCGTAGCCGATGGACAGGAAGGTGACCGACACCATCCACAGGGCCTCCATGTAGTTGCTGCTTAGGTCCCTGTAGTTGTGATGTCTGAAAACATTGATGAGAATTAGCTCATTTTAAGAATTTAATCAATAATCGATTCAAGCATTTTTTTTTTTTTTCAAAAATGTGTCAGTAGTGACCTCTCGCATACGTGCAGCCCCCAGGCCGCCACGATCCACAAGGAGACGCTGAAGATCATCAGCACGGTGCCCGGGTAGGTGGTCATCAGGGTCTTTCCCACAAAGCGGGCGTTGAAGTGGATCTGCCAAGCGTTCAGATTAGGATTACGGAACATCACACTGGCAATCTGGCTGGCTGCAGTGGGTGGAAGGTTGAGCTAGACGAAGGTCATTTTCTTAAATGACATTTATCATTTGAACGGATTACCGGAGAGATAGCCGCGGAGAGGCTTTGGTTGGTTTGCACACATGGTTTTCTGTTGCTGGCCCAAAAGAGCAGCGTTTTATGAGGAATTTGGAACTTTTGACAAGGGGTTGAATTTGGCTGGAATACAGGTTGCAGCCATACCACCCAACTACGACACTAGACCAAATCAAACTGTAAAAAAAACAAAAAAAACATGCAATGTCAAACTGTGACCATACCATATCACACCAAAATGTTTCATATGATGTCATACCCGTCTGCACTATATCACGCTAAATTGTATGTAATTGATAACAAACTGGTATAGTGCAGTTTGCAAATTGTTTTGATAAGGTCCAAGCTATTGTACCAAATCAAACCACCGTACAATACCAATTTACCTGACCAAAATTTGCCATGTCAAAATGTACTTTATCAGACCTAACTATACTGTACTACAAACAGTACTAAACTGTATCATATCACACCAAACTAGTACGCCAGAAAGAACCGAACGGTACCATATCAAAACAGTCTACTGTATTATGTCATACCAAACCAAATTGTGACATACCACACCAAATTGTATCATACCGAACCACACTGATAAACTGTACTAGGGCTAGACTGATTATTGGCTAGGTCGATTATCGGCACCGATATTTGGGGCTTTTTGATGAATATCGGCATTAGCCTTTTTTTTTTTTTTTTTTTAAATATGATGGCCGATAATAAATCAATTTCAAACTGTGGAAAGATATGTGAAAAGTTTAACATTTCTGTCATTTTGAAATTTTGGAGGACTTCATTTATTGGAGAAAACTACATGGAGCTATTGTTGAAGTTTTCATTCACCTTTATAAGACATGCTGACAAACCTGGGTGCTCCCTGAACTTTTTGTTAGAATTCCATTTATTTATATTTGTCAAAAATTTCTGGAAATAATAAAAAAAAAAAATAAATAAAATAAAATAAACATTATGAAAACCTAAAATATTGTTAAATAAAAATGCCTAAAGACGTTGCAACAAAGTTAAGAGTACATTTTTCTTTAGATTGATGCCAATATTTTGTTTTTTACTGAAAATGAATATCGGCTCCAAACATCGGTTATCGGCCTCCTTGACGACTAATAATCTGTATCGGCCCTGAAAAAAAGCAAGAAGCATCTCTAAACTGTACTATACCATATCACACCGATTTGTACCACCCTATATGATCCAAATTCTAACTCTAAACTTGGGCCTACTACACGACTGTATTTTAATGTTGGCCATAATGGCGGCACTTGGAAGCATATTTATTTTGGCAGTATTTGTTCAAAAAAAAAAAAAAAAAAAAAAAGTTTGACAGCCACTGCGGCAGACACCTTGTTGAGCGCCCCGATGCTACGCGACGCCGTGTCGGTGAAGAGCCTGCTGTGTAGCATCATGGCGCGGCACAGCAGGTAGAGCCTGAGAAACATTGGCAGCGCCAGCACGATCTCCAGCTCCGTCTCGGACAGCGCCGCCGTCTGCGCGCTCCGCCGCTGGAAGTAGGCCTGAAGGCCCACCGGGTATGGATGGATGGCCGCCGCCGCCAGCTCCAGCGCAATCAGGGCCAGGCGCTCCGTGGTCATGGCGATGCGCCAGTCCTCCGCGCTGCTGTCGTGCACGTAAAGCTGGGATGATCACAATACGGCCAGATGAAGCTTCCGGGCACGCCACAAGGAAATGTCACTCGTGTGGGGTTACCTGCACCTCGCAGCAGTGGTACGCTATGATGAGGCCCAGCAGGAGGATGGTGGAAACGCTGATGATGGATTTCAGCGTGAGGGAGTAGACAGAGCTCTGTGGGAGCAACACACATACACATCATGAAAAAGATCCATTTATGGACTAGTAGTAGCAGTGATCCCAGATCATCTTACAGACACCGGAATAATCGGCTTTTATTGGGCATTGCACTTTTCCTGCAGGTGCTGTAGAACCCTACTATGTCTTAGTGGACCATACCGTAGCAAACGTGACCGTATGAACATTTATCATACCGTACTCTAACATGACATTCTATGAGAAACAGCACCCGGGATGCACCGATACCACTTTTTTCTCTCTCAGATCCAGTACAAATATTTACACGTGAGCACTTGCCAATACCAAGTATCAATACTTGATAATGCCCTTATATCTTGCCATTTGGATTACACTGTTTGTTTGGATCAGATATTGGTCCATACCATAACATTTTTTCTTTAAAGTGGCATGCTTCACTCAAATATTTTCAAGAGTTAGCTAGCTGCTAACCTGAACGAATAACAGCCAATCGTTTGCTGATACCAACGTCACTCACGAGGTCCGGCCCCGCCTTCTGAAGTCATACACACTCAAAGTCGCAGATAACACAGTGCACAGCAGGAAGATGGCGACCCCAAGTGGACAATAATAATACCTGTACCTCACATGCAAATTTTGGAGTTCAATAAAACAAAATCCATTTTTATCCCATGACTTGACTAGTCGATGGGATAATCGGCGGAATAATCCATTCTACAAATATTTGATAACTGTGTCTTCCACATCAATGCCCGATCACGACAGCGCACAACAAAACACACAAAATCTTTTGGCTAGTGTGCCGGACCTTGCTGTAGACGCCCCACGAGAGTTCTGTTTCCATGACCATCATGACCACGCCGAAAATCCCCACAGCCAGAGCGCAGTCGTTCAGCCGCTGCCTGCGTAGGAAGAGCGCCCTCCTACGCACCAGCCGCCACCCGATGCTGTGCGTCTTCCAATAGTGGTCGTCCTTGGCCTCCACCTTGTGCTTGGGGCTGGAGTGGCAGGGCGCCCCCGGCAGGAGACCCCGGTCCCGGTCCGGCGGCGGCGGCGGCGACTCCCTGCCGGGCTGCGGCGGCTCGCCGTCCCTGCTGGTGACGATGATCTCCGGGAGGCTCCGGCTCATCTCCAAGGAGAGGGGAGCCTGCCTCTGGAGTCTCGGGATCGGGGGCCCCCGGGAGCTTTTGAAGGGGGACCCGCAGGGGGCGACGTCATTAAAAGCGCAGCCCGTCTCCTGGATTCCGGAGGCTCCCGTGCTCTTGGCTTTGCGCTCCTTGCGGGAACAACCCTGCCTTTTCTTCTCCTTGCATTTGACTTTGTCGGCCCTCCTGGGGGGGCACGGCGAGGCTCGCGAACACGGGTGGCCGTTGTATAAAGGCATGGTGGCCATGGCCTGGGTGCGGTCCAGCCACACGGCGTGATCCGCACAGCGCCGGACGACTGGGCGCACCCCGCACTGGGGAGGGTAGGCCCGGCGGGGGGAGAGCGTCCTGGCGGGAGGCAGCAGGGAACGCTGCTCCTCCACCTCGCGTTCGTCCACCAGGGAAATGTTGACCATTGAGGTGGAGGAGGAGCGCTCCATGGTGATGGCTTGAACTTTAAGAGGCGAGAGGACACGTTAGAAAAAAAAAAAAAGGACACTAAATTGATGTGAGAAGTAAATGATTTACATTCAATATATTATATTGTATATCTCTTCAAAACCATCACTCACTCAAGAACCCCCCCCCCCCCAAAAAAAAAATGTTAGACTGTAAACTGTTACCTTTTCATTGGACGGAAATAATTTTTCATGTAAAATTCTAACTGATAGATTAACAAGATAGCATAAAATAATGAAACAAAAAAAAATCTGCAATACAACTACAATGAAAAATTAAAAGAACAAAAATAGAGCTCATATAAACTGTATTTGTGTTATTACTTTTTTTTTGCTGCATTAGAGGGAAAAAGATTTTTTTGTTTTGTTTTAACTAATGACGTTTTTAAAAAAAAAAAAAAAACACTCCCAAAATATGGCGTTCCATGTTTTTCATTGGTTAGCACAGCCATACTTATTACGTGATATGATTTAACAATTGGAAAATATTCTGAATCCAGTTAGCAATCAAAAAGAAACACGGGCAACAAAATGAGTTTGGAAATACCTTACCTTTTAAAAAAACAAGCTCTTAACTTGCCGCTACTTCAGATTTGGAAAAATCCTGCTGCCTGTGGAATAAAAAAAAAGTCCATTAAAAAAAAAAAAATTAAAACAGTAAAGATTAATGTATATATATATATAAAAAAAAAAATTAAAAAAATCAATGTGCAGTAGTGGTGTGATGCAATCAGATCATAAAATCCAATAACAATGGCCATGCTCCCTCCAACAAACCTGTCCATTAGCAGCCTGCTCATGCCGGAGCTCCTCCCATAGATTCCAGATGAGGTTATGAACCCCTTGTGTATATGATGACGACGACATGTGGCCACAGACCACAGACCACACACACACACACACACACACACACACGCACGCACACACCCACCCACCCCCACACACTTATATCCATTACATGTCCCATTCCCTTTCCTGGCTGCAGTCCTGCCATCAGGACGTCTTCCTTAAAGCCGGGCTTAGTGACATGCGCAGACTCAAGTTGCAGATGTTGCAAAGGCAAACAATCATCTGTCTGTGTGTGTGCGCGTGGGCAGACGTGTGTGTGTGTGTGCGTGTGTGTGTTTTGCCAAAATTAAGCTCGGCTAGAATGACTATTACATCACAATTTAGGGCCCCGAGTAAGCCCGTTTGAAATGGCATAGTTTCTGTGTGTTAGGCAAGTTTTGGAAAATTCAGCCCCTGAAGCCAGTTTGACTGAAAAATTGGGCCGGCATGCGTATAGTGAGGAGACCCACAAAAAAAAAAAAAAAAAAAGTCTCAAGAAGCCATGCTCAACAACACAAGTGTAAGCCTGCCATTTTGGTTTGAAGCAGCCATTTTAGGGCCACGTTAGCCAATCTTGGGGGTCTTTCAAGGATGAACTACTCCAAGAGAAAGTTTGAAAATTCAAAGGACAGTTTGATGTGGAAGCGTGAAATTTGGTAGGCCTGTCTATCATGAGTAGACCCACAAAAAGGTCTGAAGAAGCCATGCTCGAAAATGAAGCAGCCAGGTGACAAAGTTCGCCGATTCACCATAAGACACGAAGGAATCATTTTAAAAAGTTTTTAAAAATTCAGCCCCCGAATCCACTTTTACTTATCACAACTAAATTTGGTCGGCATGTTTATCATGAGCAGACCTACAAAAGTCAAGTCTGAAGAAAGCCATGCCCCAAAAGACACAGGAAGGGTCCGTCCCATTTTGAAGCAGCCATTTGGTCCCACCTTGAAAAGACTCATAGGCTGCTCCTACTAGACTAACTCAAAATTTTGCATCAAGCGGCGGACATGAATGCACTATATTTTTACTATCATAATAAGAGTCCTGACTATCCATTGGGCAGATTAAACTTTAATCAAGAGAGACCCAATACTTATGATCTTATGAAATATCAAATATGTCACCCCTTAACCAAACAGGTGGAATATTAAGCGCGAAAGTCATAACAATGACATCCCACGCGGATGTTTATCCAAATCCACCTGACAGATGGATCTACAGATAATATGGCTCGCTGCAAATGGATATGGGGGTGGGGTGGTGGGGGTCGGGCAGGCGGGTACGGGTAGTTGCAGGATAAAGAATGGTATTATCTAATCAGAAGGCGACGTGTATTAATGGTGGGAGGGTCGAGCGGGCGTGGGTGGGCGGGCCAGAGAGGAAGATAGAAGGGCCTATAAAAGACATGCTTGGGTGAATTTGGGGGGCGGCATATTCTACCTCAAATGTTTGATCTTGGCACGGTCTCATTGACTTGACATGACCCCCTGTGGGAAAATGAGCTGTTGCTCACACTTTAGTGAGCTTGAGTAGCTAACAGTAGCGGGAGTAACATTTTAGAAAAAAGGATGATGACGTCGTTGACACGGTTCCATTATTCATCGCAATGAACCGTTTACGCGTATTCTTATATTTGTCATGAATCTTATGAGGTTAGTGTACCTAATGAAGTGTCTCACCAGATGTTAGCCTTCGACCAAACATCCTGTCAGCCTGTGAATTAATTCAAGCCCAGTGCCAAGTAGGGCTCAAATGGCTATTACATGTCCATACATGTCTATTCTTGTGTGTCCGTGTGTGTGTGTGCGCGTGCTGCCGGTCTTCATTTAGTCTCCTCTGTTACTATTGCATCAGCCTGTTTGGCATCCTGACCGAGTGGAATTAAAAGCCGAGATGCTTGAGGCCGCTAATTGCTACAGCTGTTAAATGATGAGGATTCGCTACTCCCCAACAAGGCGGGGTAATGAACAATTGCCAGTTCATTTTTTTTTTTTGGTTTTTGCATTGCATAATAATCATAAGTCAACAAATTGAAGTTGAATTGGTTGAGAAATGTGGGAGGGTTAGGGAAAACCTGCATTTATTTGTGGAATTTGTCTTAAAAAACGTGGAGTACTAAAAAATGTGGGAATTTGGGGAACGGGATGAATAGTTCTTTATATGTCCAAAATTAACTACGTTGGAATGGTTTTAACTGATCAGAAAAGTGGAAGGAAGTGGTAAATATGTAAAAGATCTCCTACTTTGTGTTTTACTGTGGTGGAAAAAGTGGGAATTTGGGGAATGTTATAAATAGCTGAAGAGTGTTAAGATAGGTTTGAATCGCTTGAGAAATGTTGAAAGGGAGGGTCAATATATCAAATGTTTGCATTCATTTGAGAAAGTTGTCACGGAAAATGTGGAATAATGGACAATGTGGACATTTGGGGAATGCGAAACCTCGTTCGGAGCTCCTCAAGTTAGCCAGCATGCAGTAACAAAACAAACCACCCGGAGGCGCCCACGCTTCAATTCCTCCACTTTCTCATGGAAGCCCAATGATGAACGGAGTTTTCCCAACTGAGTATAAACCTGTTATTCCCCACCCTCCCTCTAGTCCCACTTTGGAAAATTGCATCCAAGTGGCACTACCTGATGGATGTCGTCCATCTTGAAGTGCACCCTCCTGGCTCGGCGTGCCGCAGCGCGTGAGAAAAGGGGGGAGCAACCCCCCCCCCCCGGCCCGCTCCCAAACAGGGCAGAGAGGTCGAATTCTAAAGCGTAGACGCCGACTTATAGCGTCATCTATTATACAGTCCAACTCTTTCCCTGACTTCCCATCCACGATTGAAGACCACCCCGCCTCATTCTCCCTCCCGCCCCGCTTGGAGTTTATCAGCTTCTTGCTGGCTCAACCCTTGCATCAGCATTCCGTGGAGGACAAATGCGGGGAATCCGGTTTAAATATGCATACATCCTGGGGCCTTCCACTATGGAGACAAAGTTTGATGATCGTTTGGAGGCTTGGAGATGAAAGACAGCAGTTCCACCCATCGATGTGAAAACGGGTGGACGTAATAGTATGTACAAAAAAAAAAAAAAGTCTCAAGAACCCAGGCCTAAAAATTGAACAGGAAGTCCTCCGTTTTGGTTCCAAGCAGCCAGTTTAGGGCACTGCGGACTACTCTTCCTGTTGTTGACGTCCGCTTCTATATTGGGCACGTAGAATCTATTTGTACAATTCGACGTTCGCGTCTTACGTATAGAGTATACATAATTGATTATTTTGCTGTTACTATCCACTTTGCTACAATTTGCCTCCCACAGCAGTACTACTAAAGGCTTCTGTTCACGTCTCTATCTTTTTTGTGTTGACTCTGACCTTCAGTCTTCTTCTCGTGGCATTGTGTTGTGTTTAATAAGGTCAGCTCGCAGCGACGGACCCATTTAACAGCACTACCCCCCCCCCCCCACCCCCCCAACTTTAACCCCTTCGCTCTACTGCCGATCGCTTTCTTTTATTTTTTTACGCCGTGCTCTCCATTTTAGTCCCACCTTTTCCTCTCTCTCTCTCTCTCTCTCTCTCTCTCTCTCTCCTCCGGCATCTGCTCCATCATTGCCTCGCTGGCTTTCCTGCAGCTTCCTCCTCCTCCTCCTCCTCATTCTTGCCTTCCTGTCTGTCCGCTGCCACTCTTCCTCCTCCTCCTCCACCGACCAGGATGTGGCGCTCGGCGGCTCTGCTCCTCTCGGGAATCTCGGCGTTGATTCACGGTGAGCTCTTTATGCTATTTTGGATTCAAACTGCAAAAAGGGGAGAAGAGGGGAAAGTGCAGGATGCAGCGGGTCACCTGTTTGCTCTGCCTACTCTTGGCCAGAGTGGGAAACGACGCAGGGAGGCATGTCATCTTCTTGTGTGACTCATAAGCAAACAGAGGCAAAGGTGGGGGGGGGGGCGGGGGGGGGATCAATGGAATCACACGTGTGGCTCGGCACTCTTTCATCTTGCTGCATCCCTCATGTTTGCATAAGTACAAATGTGTGTGTGTGTGTGTGTGTGTGTGCGCGCGCGCGCATGCATGCGTGCGCGGACGACATGTTGCCGTGGCTGAGCGACCAAGCTTGACAGCCTCTCACGTGTGTGTTTGTTGTCGGCGTAAAGAAAGTCAAACAAGATGAGATATTATGATATAAAAAAAAAATATATATATATATATATATATATATATATATATATATATATGTTATGCAAAAACACAGAGACTAATTGAAGTTTACTGTCAAACTAAACAGAAAACGGAGAATTTCAGGTTGTGCGTTTAAAACAACCACCTCAACTTTGTATTCTGCGAGCTCAAAGCTAACACACAATGTAAATAGCCATAGACAGGCTAACAAATAGCACTGGTAGCCGTGGTGTTATGACCCTTTAGGTGAGGATACGTCAACACAAACGGTGCAGCAAAGCATGTAGACAGACAACAGAACATTCGCGGGCATACAGTACATTCTTGATCTTCTGCGGTTGACAGAGTCACTTATGGTAGGTGTGAAACTCTTCTTTGTTTGTGTCTTTATGGTTGTATCATACTGCCCCAAGTGGCCAAAATCCGCACACCAGAGGGAGTTGCAATGAATTAATCATGATGCACAAATTGTTTAAGTCTTCACCTTTATGTTATTACTAAATGTTTTATAAAGCGCAATATTATAGAGTGCTATCTCCCATAAAAAAAATTTTTAAAAAACACATTCCATGTTTGTTTGGGGAGGCTGGAACGGATGGGGCACAAAAGAAAGCTAATTATTATGTACCGAGCCTTTAAAAACAGCTTCACATTTTCCACCACTAAGTGGTCTCTTCAATAATCAAATCTAAAGAGATCAAAAATGTATTTTGATACAACCCCGAACATGGAGGATAACGCCTAAAGCGTGGATGGTATCTGTAAAGCTGAAGCGAGGTCGACGACTGTTATTGTTTGGAATTGCCCGAATTAGCACGCCCGGGCGATATATTGCTGGCATCGGGCCAAAACCTTGAACCTCCAAAATACTGATTTTCGGGAACCCCCCAAAATGGCAGGTTTGTGCCACCACACACACACACACACACACACAAACACACACGGCGCCTATTTGAAAGTGAAGCTGATTTGCGAGTAAGTTCATTACAGGTTCATTGGCGTCAATAAGCCTGATGAAGTTTCCTGCTGCCGCTAATTAGACTTTGTTTACTGAGCTGCCGCGTTCCGCGTGAATCTTGCGCCCTTGTCGCACAATCGCAGCTTTATCGAGCGACCGCGGCCCGGCCAGAGAATGTGGCAAAGGGTGACAAACGAGGAGGGGAATAACGGATCTGTTGATTCGCTTTTTTCAAATTGTTTTTTTTTTTTTTTTTTTCACCCCAAATTTTGAAGTTACACATTAGCATAAGTTTTGTCATTAATTCCAGCTGGAGCTGGGGCTTGCGGTGTGACGGTTCAAACCGCACAAATTGTAGTTCCTCCCTTTGCAGTGTCTTCAGGGGGTCCTCACCAGAGAAACCTGCTGAAGAGCCTGCTGAAGGACTACAACCGCATGGAGCGCCCCGTCGGCAACGACTCGCACCCGCTCACCGTGACCTTCTCGCTCAGTTTGATCCAGATCATGGACGTGGTGGGTGCGGCCGCCCTCCGCGGACTCCCGTTTTGTCTTGTTGCGTTGGTCACAAGTGTTTGTGATGGCTTTTGGCCGGCAGGATGAGAAGAACCAGGTGCTGACCTCCAACATGTGGCTGCGGATGGTAAGGACGCCTGAGAGGTTTGTGGTGCTAATCAACTTGGACGCTGGACTCACCGGACGCGACATTAGGTACACGGTCTTGCTATTCTAAAGGTGGAATATTCCATACAGTTCTTGTATTGCATCTCATTTGATGGTGTACCTAATGTTGTGGCTAGTGGAGATACTTTGCATGCCTAGTCCTATTTATGTATTCTTAATATCAAGTATGGAATTATTACAGTAGTATTTTTCAAATATGACTTGGTGTCATTACATGCTTTTGGTTTTGTCATTTTCAGCTCACTGTGGAAAAAAAAAAAAAGGCAATACTGTAGTTTAATTTCAAACATTTTGGTAATATTTGAATTCCTTCTAATACAAATTCTAAACAATTAGCTGGTTATTTTATATTAATTATAATGATAGGTACGTTTCTTTTTAGGCAATTTATTTACAATATGCTGTACACGGGGCGTGCAAAAGTAGGTGTACAGTTATAATGGAGAGAAAACACATACAATACTTGTGTTTATTATACAACATAAAAACTTTCATGATATAGGTAACTAATTTCAACGATGTTATACTATTGTATACCTAATTTTTTTTTTTTTTTTTAAATATGACTAATTATTTTAATTATTCACTCGGTTAATTGAAACGAGTTATGATCATTTCCAGTAATTTTAATGTAATTTATCTAAAAACATTTTTAATTACATTTTTTAAGAAATGGTAATCTGTTATTGGTATTTATTAGTCATTTATATGTCGCTGTCCTGTGAAAAAACACACGTCCATTTTTGTAATTTGTCTTCATTTTCATGTTAATGGGATGTCCGTCACGTGGAAATCTCTTTCATGTAAAAAAAGAAATAATAATAATAAGAATAAGAATAATAAAATGGACATGCGTGTTTTTCACAGGACAGCGCCGATATTCAAAAAATTACCGCACAGAATTTGAAACACATGACTTCTGCGTGTGTGTGTGTGTGTGTGTGTGCGTGTATCTCAAGAGCTGGTTCGACCACTATCTCCAGTGGAACCAGAGCGAACATCCCGGAGTTAAAAACCTTCGCTTCACCACCGACCAAATCTGGACGCCAGATATTCTGCTGTACAACAGGTAATAAACACACACACACACACACACACACACACGCACACGCGTGTACTCACATGTTCTAACTGGCCTGTCGGTGCCTCAGCGCAGACGACGACTTCGACTCCACCTTTAAGACCAACGTTCTGGTCAACTCCAGCGGCTATGCTGAATATTTGCCTCCAGGTGCGTCGCTCACTCTTGTGGACCACAAAGCATCACGAAAACATTGAACACGACATAGCAAAAAGAGACAATCAAGTCGTAACAAATCGACTCTCGTGAAATGAAAACTTCTTTCTCCGTAAATTGTTCAACTGTATTCTCAGTCAACTAATATCAGAATAATAGAAAAACGTTTGCGTAATATTCAGAGAATAAGGTTGAAATCTTGAGTAAGAAACTGTACCTTAATGTAAATAAAATTATCGTAAAACCAAAAGACTCAAAGAAAAACTTTCCTGTAAATAAATTGGGATATTACGGGAATAAAGTCGAGACTATTACAAGCGTAAAATCAGAATTCAAACAATCCAAAAAAATGTTTTCCTTGCAATCTTAGCTTAATTTTGGAATATAGTAACATTATGCTCCTAAAACATTTCCTCCCACAATATATCTAATTTGATTAGATATATTGTTAAGAATAAGTTATTCCCATTTTTTTCTTCATAACCTGACTTTCTTTGACTTTCCCTTCTCGTCCCGCCATCAGTAAGTCAAGGCGCGGCATTTAGCGTTCGCCATTCAGCATTCGCCACGCGCCCCTGCCTATCCCCGCGCAGCCAAGGTTCATATTTCACGGCTGTGACACGCCATCACCGTTGACATATTGCCAGCGCCTCCAAATAGGCCGCATGCGCTTCCTGTTTAACCCCTGAGTGCATTACACATTAGAGCAGGCTGACAGTCAGTCAGCCACAGTCATTCCGTCCGTCCGTCCGTCCGTCCGGGGCGTTTCGTAGCCGCTGGCGTTCCGAAGTGAAACTTGTGCATTGCGGGAGAACGCCGCTGCTGTGGGTTCTCTGTCATGTTTATTAATAGCATGCTGCGGCGTGTAAATAACTCAACCGCCGAGATTGGGATCAGGGACAATTAGGGGTGGGGGGGCGGAGGGAATGATGCTCTCGTTTCAATCTGATTGCAGCCAGCATCAACTGATTAAACACAAAATTTATACGAAAGGATAACTTGAAAACTGGGCGAAAAGCGACAATTTGCCGAGTTTGAACAGTCATGTCGTCCATCAATGCAGCCTGCAGACCTCATTTCAGATAGCAGCAATGGATGATGCGAAACAAATTCGGGAGAAAAAGACAGAATTTTAAGAGGAAAAAAAAAGGCTTAATTTTATAAGAAAAAGTCAATTTTATGAGAATTGAATGAAATTTTGACAAGAATTTTTAAAGTCCTATATTCACGACAACATTTTGATAGCACGGAAGAAAAAAGTTGCAATTTTTCCAAAATATGTAACATGAGGAAAATGTCAATTTCATTACCTATATTAAAGGAAAACAAGCAATAAGAGGAAAAAAAAAAATCAACATTTTAAAGGGGAAAATCTAAACTTTACAAGTATTAAATTGCAACTTTTACCATGATAACCTTTGCAAACTAGGAGACGAATAAGTCATTACTTTCCCAAAAATATGAATAATTGTGAGGAAAATGGCATCTTTTCACAATCTTTAACTTGCAATACTGCAAGAATAAAGTCGTAATTTTGTGGGGGGAGAAAAAAATTTCAGTCAACTAAAACCCCACAAATCCACATGTAGGATAACGTTTAGTATTATTTTAAAAATGCAAATAAAAGCTTTGCCCTCTATCTGCAGTTAAGTAAATAAGCATACTTTCATAGCACAATGTCCAAAGGTCTTAATTGTTTGTTTTCCGGAACACTTTCATGCTGACTTGATCTGAAAATATGGAAATGTGAACATTTGCAAATGTCATGTTGGTAAAAAAAAAAAAAAAAAAAAAAAAGGCTCCTTGAAAAGACGGACTTTTATTTTTGGGACTGTGTCGAGCAAGAGCGAGCGCACGAGCGAGAGTCAGTCTTGTTTGTGAGTGTCGCCTCAAGGTTACAAGATGGATATCTGCGAGAGGAGGGCAAAGCGGAGGAGCGGCACGCTGCCAACAAGGAAGGCGCTGGTGCACATAATATGATTCCCTCGCTGGACACAACATTAGGGACACTGTCCAACTACTTCCGCAAAAACAACATTTTTGGGGAACCTATCACTCACCTATTGGCTGTTTTTGTGCTCTGCCATTTGGTGTGGGAGTGAGTTGAGGAGCTTCATTGAGAAAAGTGGTCCTCAATAGGTAGTTGCGGGACAGCGTGGACCATTTTGGGGAGGCGTCACCTACTCGCAGATTTTCGCTATTCACGGCGGGGCTTGTTCTCTACGATTAGATAATTTCCTTTGCTCACAATATTATGACTTTTCTTCTCCCAATATTACTTATATTATACATAAATATTTTTGATACGTCAACATTATGCTCCTAGCAATATTACAATTTTTTATTTCAACGATACAATGTTTTTTTTTTTATCAACCAATATAGACATTGCACAATGCCTTTTTTCTCCCAATATTTCAACTTTTTTCCTTCTACCTGACAAATATTAAAACATTTTTCAACTAATATTACGACTTTTCGCCCAACTTTCTTCTTTGCTCCTAACATGACACTTAATTGATTTAAAATATTGCAACAGCCTCCTAATTATATGACATTTTGTTTAGACATTTTCCACCTAATATTACGAACGACTTTTCAATTTTTTTGTTCATTCTGCAAACTTTTGGTATGGCTATTAATAATACTACACCAATTACAGATGCTTTTAAAAAAGACCTTGAAATCTTTCCTTGGCTTCTGCTTTAAGAACTGATAATTCTATCAATGATCTAGGTCTACTTTAGATTTCTTCACTGTCGCGCTTTAAGATCGTTTAATGTTAAGTGCCATCCTAAAAAAAATGCAGCCATAATAATAGGGATGGGCAAGTACTGTTACAGCCTTATTTCAAGATATCGGGCACCATGAAGAATGCCGATACCAGCCACTGATACTTAAAGCAAAAAATTAAATAAAAATATGACATTGAATAAGTCCTCCTTGCCAGTAGTTAGGGGAACACTGCAGCTGTTTGACACGTCGGTGAGTTATCCTGTGTGTCAGAAAGTGTCATTGTGTTAATTGACATTTCATGCATCCTAAATACTAAGTGGTATCGGCGCTTGGTATCGGGATTTTAAAAATGATACACTGATGTAATGTAATTACTTGAATGATAAGTCAAATAAAAAAAACAAAAACTCTGTGCAATGACGTTACATGCCTTGGGTGAGGTGTCCAATCACGTCCGTCCCCGCAGGCATCTTCATGAGCACGTGCAACGTGGACGTGCGCTGGTTCCCTTTCGACATCCAGAAGTGCGTCCTCAAGTTCGGCTCGTGGACGTACGACGGCTGGCTGCTGGACCTCCAGATGAACGACGCCGACGTCTCGGGCTACATGCCCAACGGCGAGTGGGACCTCATCGGTCGGCCTTTCACACACAGACAGCTTGTCACTTATTGCAAGCTCCAAGGCACTCAAGTATACAGATTGTGATTCCTTAGGGGTGCCCGGCGCCCGGAACGAGGTTTTCTACGACTGCTGTAAGGAGCCGTACCCGGACGTGACCTTCATGGTGACCATACGGCGGAGGACGCTCTACTACGCCCTCAACCTGCTCATCCCCTGCATGCTGCTGTCCTCCATGACGCTCCTCATCTTCGTGCTGCCCGCAGACTCCGGGGAGAAGATCTCGCTGGGTGAGCAAAAAAAAAAAAAAAAAAAAACATAATTCATTTCATGGTTTGTACTAATAAAGCTTACAAATATGTTATGCAGGGGGTCAAGTTAAATAAATATGATTTATATAAAACCTTTCAGGTTTGTTATTCCACTTTTTAAATTTCAATTTTTTGGTTCATTTCTCGAGCACATCGCAACTTGATGACTGTGTTTGTTCAATTTACATTTACACAAATGCTAGCTAACCCTAACTGCTTTTTAATGATGACAATCTTTTAGCATTTGTAACATACAACACTCAAACATTTTGTCTCAATTCCGGCTAAATGGTCCTCCCTGCAAGCGAGAACACGCCCACGCGCATAAAATGCAGTTAACTTAAAAAGTCAGCAAGATATTTTTGGAGGGGGAGAAACATCTTTTTGAAAAATCTCCAAGTGAGACACTCCCGCCCCCTCTTTGCTGTGCTTATGCGGGAAATATGATCCTAAAACCGCTCACATTGAACACTCAAATGAAAGGGGGGGGGGGGGTGCTGAGAGGAGATTACAGGATGAAGCAGGACGAGGAAGACGACAAAGAAGAGGGAAGTGAGCCCAAAGGAAACGCAGAGGGAAGGTGGAGGACGAGGAAGCCTACAGTATTTAAATGTTTGAATAACGCTGACTCATGCGTGTCTTTAAAAAATGCACAGTCAATTAAGCTATTGATGTAATGAAGGCTCGCGAATTGATGAGGCCGCCTCATCCTCCATGTACATGATACGGACACAAGGGCATGCTTCCCTTCCCTTCCCTTCCCTTCTACTTAGGCACGTTTTACACCCGGATTTTTCTGCCAGGGAAGCATTTTTGGTAATTGTTTGCGTTTGGAGTTGTGAATTATGACAGAGCTGTTGTTGGATGCAGATGCTGTTTGGACCCGTGCAAAATAAATGGAGGCGAGCTCTACACTATGTCAAAAAGCAATTTAGTGGATGAGCCCTCGCGGTTGTTCATCAAAAAAAAATGTTGGCCGCCCGCCCAGCCAGGAGACTCATGGCGACTTTCTGCATGAGATCGATTTATTATTTAATTTTTTATTTATTTTATTTAAGGCATCACCGTCTTGCTGTCGCTGACTGTCTTCATGCTGTTGGTGGCCGAGATCATGCCGGCTACGTCCGACTCGGTGCCGCTCATAGGTATGTTTTTTTTTTTTTTTTTTCCCCCTCACTATTTAATATACTTTGGAACAGCACAAGTAGTAGTACTACCCAGAACCAAATGTTCCAAGAAACTTTAGATGGAAAGTTGCATCTTAATTCCTGGATCTGAAAGGACCAAGAACCAAAATGATCACAGGTTGACATTCAAAATGCAGTTCCAGACGCAATAAGTAATTTCAGTTCCAGGGACTATAAGGCTCACAGAACCAAAAGTTAGAACTACTTTTCTAACCAATGCATCGCGCGGAAACAGCACGCCAGATGCTGGAATAGCATGGCATAACTGGCGTATTTTTTTTACCAAAACAGCAACTAGCCTAGTGACACAAAGAAAAAGAAAAAAAAAATGTACAGCTAACCATCAGACTGCAGTTTCAGCACTTTTTGTTTTTAGCATTCCAGCTCATCACTCTGCTTTTACGGCTGCTGTTAGCTTCCCGTTTCCTGCCCTCCGCACGTCTTTCTTGTCAGCTGATTACTGAGGAATTGAACGTGTTATACTGCTGGCCCCGAGTGTCATATATCCGTACTTTATAGCAACGCTGGCACTGTTTCACATTTAATCAGACTTTTACAGGGACTGAAACATGACTACATTGCATGAATGCGATACTTCATTAGAGAGCCTTTACAACCTGGAAAGCGTGGAGTGCATATAAAAGTGCTACAAACTAAAGATATCACTCCATTTCTTTTTCAGAGGCCTTCTGGGATCTTTTGGTTCTCTGTCCATTTGGCGCACAACCAAAAGAAATCCAACCAGAACTTTAGGTGGAAACACGGCTACGTTTTAGGACCTTACCTTTAGGGTCTAGGGGCAGCATCTTTAACTCCATTTACGCAAACAAGTATCAGGAACCTTTGGTTCTGGGTACTTGTACCTGTTCCAGTATGTTCTGGGTACTTCCAGTATTTGCAGCTACAGACACAACAGGCACTTTCAGTTCGCGGAACCAACTGTGACCATAACCAAAAGTTCCCTGAACTTAAAGATGGAAATGTGGCTATAGACACAAATAGTGTTTCATTTCCAAGAACCTTTCAAGTGCCCAGAACAAAAATGTCACAGAATTTCAGATGGAAATGCAACTACAGAGAGGTACTTTCAGTTCTGGGTGCCTTTTTGGTCATCAGATCCTAGTGGTTTCCCATGTGTCTGTAAGCCGCACTTCCATGAAATAGTTCAGAGCACTCATGGTTCTGGTAACTTTCAGTTTTTCGAGACTAAAATGCTCCTGGTACCAAAATTCTCCGAACTTTTTGTTCTGGGGACGAAAAGGCCGGCAACTGAAACTGCCCGCTGCCTCCGTTGCTACATTCCTGCCCAAAGTTCCAGCAAATGTGGTTCTGTGTACATTCTGTTCCAGGGACTAAAACACTGCAGATACCGAAAGTACCCGGAATGTGTGTAGCCGCATTTCAATTAAGAAGTGATTACTTTGAGTTCTTCAGACTAAAAGGCTCCCGTATGCAAAAATTCCTGTTTCATCGGTTGTGGCATTTTCCCCTAAAGTTCTTGGATCTGGATAACTGAGACGTCCTGGAACTGAATGTATTCTATCTGTATTTCATCTTAAGACCCCGGGAACTTTGGTTCTGGGTAGCTTCATGGAAATGTAATCTTGTTCTATCCTCTTGCAGGTCAATACTTTGCCAGCATAATGATCATCGTGGGCATGTCCGTCATCGCCACCGTGGTGGTCCTGCAGTACCACCACCACGATCCCAACGGAGGGAACATGCCCAAATGGGTGAAGGCTCACACATACTCCTACACTCCCCTCCTTTCATCCCCGTTTTGACCTATATTTAGGTTATACCTATTTTTTTCTCTCCTTCCCCGCTGACTTCCTGTGCAACGAGTGACTCATCTTGGGTGCTGTCAGTCTGCCTGGTTTAAAGCACGCTGTGCCTGGATTCCTTTTAGGCTACATTACTCTTCTTACTTTCCCTCTCCTTGGTTTGTGTTACAGCTTCACTTCATTTCATCATCTGATTGCAAATGGCTCCTGCACTATAAGTACTGGGACCCGTGTCTGTTTCCAGCTCAAAATATTGCCATCTTAAAAACCTGTATTAGCTACTATTCTATTGACAACAGATAGTGTCTACCTGAGCCGTAAACATACCGTAGTCAGTGTAGTGATGCAGCATCCGCCCGCTATTTTGAATTAAGCAGCAGTGCCCTTGTGGAGGACTCCAGCGCCGCATCGTCTTTGTGCTGTTGCTGAGGAGGGACTGGAAGGGAGCCAAAGTCAGAATTGCGTCAATTTGTCATCAGATAATCTATACATAAAAAAATAAAAATTCAGATTTACCTGTGCATTCAGAAGAAACACGGGCACCTCGGCTCTTGTCGAAGGTGTTTGATTGATATCTCTCCGACAGGTTGATATAAAACCCCAGATGTCGATTTTAGCATTTCCAGGTGTGAATTCCTGTGTAGTTTTATGACACCTTTTGTCATTCCACCCTTTGATCTTGTGATGGGTCATAAAATCCAGGACAAGCGTTTTATACCTTCCACGTATGCTTTCCTTCATATTTTTATGACAATCATCAAGAGTTCACTTCAGTGGAATCCTCTACAGTACGTACCTTGAAGTAAGGATGCACTTTTTATTGCCTGCAGTGTGCATTCAATTAAATAATCACCTTACGATTTGATATTAGAGGTGGGTCGCAATACATTAACCGAGGGTCATAAATTGATTGAGTTGGGGTTTATTAATCAAAGGCCGCAAAATCAATCACGTTTTGACATAAGCAGAAAACATCTAGTTCCAGTCCATAATGTATGTGCATTTTATTGACTTTAAATGTGCACCCCCTTGTAGAAATGTGTTCTATATGTAACTTACCAACCCGCTCTTGATTTTCTAGGGGTGAGGCTACCATACCTCAAATGTATTTTTTTCATAAAATCACGGGTCATGAATCAATATGTATATATATTTTTTAACATAAGGGTCATGATCTACCTTTTCATTCTGATGTGGGTACTGCTGACCCATGTGTGCCCAGGTGAAGCTGGTCCTTCTCCAATGGGTGGCGTGGTTCCTGCGGATGAAGCGTCCCGGTGAGGCTGAGAAGCCCCGGAGGCCCCCATGCGCGCCCCACCTACGCCGCTGCTCCTCAGGCTCCCACAGCGGGAGCATCCCCAACCACGGTGACCCAGCCCTGCACCCGCTGCACCCACAGAACCTGGCCCCTCTCCACCAAGCCCACCTCCACGGCCAGTCCAGCGCCAACAACAACGGGAACCTGCTTTACTTCCAGGGGATGGAGGAGCCCACCATGTTGTCCGACGCCACGCAGAGGTGCAATAACATCCCCGCGGGGCCCCGCAGCCCACCGCCGCATATGCCGCCCCACCTCTGCGGATCGCCGCCGCCTCCCGCCCACAACTTGGACGGCGTAGGGTGCCCCAGCACTGTCTCCAGCGGGGGCGGGTTTGGAGTCGGAGTGAGTGGCGGACCGTGCCAGGCCCCCGGCCACGGCGACCCGCTGCTTCAGGCCATCCTGGAGGAGGTGCGCTACATGGCCGATCGATTCCGCGAGCAGGACCAGGCGGAGTGCGTGGCCGACCAGTGGAAGTTTGCGGGCGCAGTCATCGACCGCCTGTGCCTGGTCGCGTTCAGCGTCTTCAACATCATCTGCACCATCTCAATCCTCATGTCGGCGCCCAACTTTGCCGACGCGGTCTCCAAGGACTTTGTCTGAAAAGCCGCGAGGGGGAACAAAGCGAGAGTTATGGTATCGAGCGGGTTCGGATCCAGCGGGACTCCACGGAGACTGGAAGACAAAGGAAAATATGTGGATTTCTTTGCACTATACTGACTGAACTCGAAGAAAATGGATGAGGAAGGGGAGTCAAAGCTTTTTGGGATGGATCAGAGCTTGTGAAATTGAATAGCGTGAAAGCCCGAACAGGGCTGTCAAGTTTTAACACTTGTGAAGAAAGGGCAAGGTGGCAAGAGCACCTTTGCTGGGCTCTGTCTAAAAGGCAAAGGCGGGTAAGTGCAGGCCAGTTAAGGATCCCATGCAGCTCTTTTTCCACCTTTATTCCCTTTAGTCAACGTTAGGTAGAAATGGCTCTGACGCAGAATGGAGAGGACAAAAGCAGACTTGGCTGGCCTGTGTAAAAGAGCAGGTAAAGGCAGTCCTGCTACGGCTGCTGATGTGTCCATTGTGAAACATCGCAATGTGCAAGACGGTGAGAGAAAGAAGCCCCATTGTAAAAGCCAGCCAGCATTTTTCCACCTTTATTCCTTTAAATACCGACAATGAGGGGGACTAAAAGAGACTTCAGCGTGTTCTATCAGGAAGGCAATTTGCGGCTATTTTGATGGAGCTCTACGTGGAAGAATGTTAAGCGTCATCGACGATCAGGCTGAATTGTATTTTTCACTTTGCTAGGTTCTGTATGAAAAGGTGCAGGGGGACAAATGACAGGCATCCTTAAGCGGGTGTGGGATCTCTGTGAAAGAGGCTCAACACTAATGAGTGTTAACTTAAGACTGTCTTGCAGTATACATTCCAGTTGGCTGGGGTGGGTGAAAAAGGTAAAGCCAGGTAAACGTTGGCCAGTTACGGCTCTGATGTGGCAATTGTGAAAGATCTCCAAGTGAAAGAAACGCCATGTTGAACTCTGTGGAGAACAAAAACAAGGACTTTTTTTTTTTTTTTTTTTTGAAGAACAACAGCGCAGCAAATGGTAAGCGAACATGGTGCTCATCCATTATTCAAACCTCAGCGTCTAATGGCCGTCAAATTAAAATGTCCTCCCGTCGTCTTTAAGCGCGACTAATCGGCTTTGAAAAGATGACCTGGGCACTTATTATCCCCGCAGCTAACACACATCCCTAAAATGAATTAAAGCTGCGGTGGAACCGAAGCAGATCTCAGATCGGCAGTAAAGGGTCCGGAATCAATCGGGAGGAGTCAGTCTCGTTCACTGCGAGCAAAGTTTGCCATTCAATATGCACGATGGCAAAAAAAAGGATGAGGCTGCTTTAATTTGGTCGCTCTTGCCCATGTACAGAAAGCAACCTCGAGTCGATAAGAAAGACTTCCGGCCCTGTGGCACATTTGCTAATTTGTGGCTAATGAAGACCTCCAGTCAGACGAGAGACGAGACAATACTGTAGTAGCTCCACCAACACATTATTTTCCCTTGGTATTTGACTTAGAATGGAGCCTCTCTGCCACCCCAGAAAAAAATGGCATAGTCCCCAAAGCTAAAGTTATCCTTTGTCAACCAGCAGAAACTAGCCTGCTAGTGAACAAAATAAATGGCTTCAATTTTTGATGCATCTCTTATGTTGGCCTTCATTAGATTGAGCAGAACGTGTTGTTGCCGTGACTTTATACTTTTAAAATATTGGGTCAATTGATGTCATACTTTAAAAAAAAAAAAATGAGCCAGCAATTCCTCAGTATGTCTTAAATGGCTATTCACCTGTCCTATCTTCCTAGTGTTCAGAAAACCAGCATCTTCCGGTCTTTTTACCTTCATGGAAATAAAGGATTAATGTCTGTACCTATTTGTTTCTGTTTGAAGAAAAAAAATAAAAATAAAAAAGGAGTAAGGGGTTGCAGACGTGGCCTTAATTTATCCCTCGTTCAGGAGGTAGGATGAGATGAGCGGATGAGGGCAGGTGGTGGCAAGGTAATACGAGATAATTCCTTGGATTTATTAGGGGATGAAACAGTTCTGCAGAACGTCACACTGTAGGTCAAATCACTCCATCAACTCACAGACATAGAAATAAGAATTTCATGCGGTCGTGTGGCCTTCAGCATTCATCACTATGTCAGTGAGTCACATTTTGGATTTGTAGCCAGACCCTTTTTCTTGAGGAGTGGGGGGGGGGAGAAAAAGTGCTGCATCAGCAATTTAGGACAGACACGTGTAATGTGTGCCACTCAAATCAGAATTGAGTTTGACTCTGAAATTGCATTGAATGGGATTTTTTTTCAGGTGGTGGAAACCCAATTGTAACTACAGGTGTGCCAGGAAACCTTCAACAATCATAACAGAAATGGCAAAAAAAACAACAAAAAAAACAAGGATCAAATTTTTTTCTCAGGGCCAATTTCCAGGGAGGGGCAATCTTCCTTTTCAACTGGTCCGCAGTTGTTGCAAAATCACAATTTTGCTACTAATCAATTGTGAAAAAAAAATGCACTTTCAAGTCCAGGAGCGCCGGCAGAAAAAGCTTTTCTCAGCCATTTGAACTGACCTGCTACTGTGCTTTGGTTTTGGAGTGCCAGAAAACCCTCAACACCTGCAGTAGAATCCATGGGTGGACCCCCCCGCCCCCTCCACCCAAAAAAAAAAAAAAAATTCCTGGGGCTTAAGTTTCAACCATTTTGAGAGGTCACAAAATCACAAATGTCTAATTCCTTGGAAAAAGAAAAAAGAAAAAAAAAGAAAAAACGCTTTTAGGTACAGTTTTTGCCAGAAAACCCTTACCTACGCGAGGGAGCCCAGCTGGACCTGTAAATTGCCCCCCCCAACCCCAAAAAAAAATCAGGTTGAGTTGATTTCCATCCATTTTGACAGGTCTGCAATAACGATAGTGGCAGTCGAACTACAAATGCGTAGTATTGATTTGTAGGAGCTTTAATTAAATTGCAGACTGAGCGGCGGGTGACTGAAAGACGCACAATACGCCGGATTCTCCCCAAATCTAAGTGTACCTACGTTATTATGAGTCAGCTGTGGTGTCCGTGTGCAATGCTGCGATTTCACCTTGCATCTCTGTGCCAATCAATGACTTTTAATTGGCACGGGCCCACGAGACCAGTCGATGGAGCTGACAAGAAGCAGAAAAGGAGGAGGAGGAGAAGTGGGAGTAAGAGGAGGTAGACGTCTGCAGTAGAACGATGAGCCCATCAAAACACTTGATGGATGCTAGCTCGCTCGGCCCGCCCATGCCTGCCGACTGCGATGTGTTATAGGCTTGATGAAAACGAAATCGTAGGGCTTAAAACCAAACTATGCTATGTACAATATACTCTCTACAAATTGACCTTTTCAAACTTAAGTGCTATGTAGATACAAAAAAAAAAAGGTGAGATTTTAAATCCGTAGAAAGAAGTACCGAAATGAAAATTTTACACTGTAAATTTATTAAAGGTTCCATCGAATATGCAAAGATGACAAACACCCTTCATCAGCACATTCCCCAATATATACTGTAACTTTATTTAAAATGGCGTTACAATTTATTACTCTGCAATTGTCCATCTTGACATTCCCCCGTTTATCGGTACGTAAACCATTTGTTTTCTTTTTCAAGATAAAAACATACTCCATTTTATAGCTTTTGATTTGTGAACTGAGGTCCTTTGTCGTCGGCGTGCGCTTCTAAGAGCATCGTTCATAGTAATCCATCATCAATAAATAAAAAAAGGTGGACAAATGTAAGTGTCAGCGCCAGATAGCCTCTACAGTGAGTGCATTATTTGTTTCCCCCCCCCTCTCTCTCTCTCCCCCCGCCAAAAGGCCTATTTACAGTTTGACTAAACACACACAAACAAAAGTAAGGTAAAAAAAAAAAAAAAAAATGCACTTAAATCCGCAGATGACATCACCGTCTCTTCTTAAACACACGCGTCTTTCTTCTAGTCGTGGCCCGATTGCAGCGTACACACATTGGAAAAACTGCTGCGTTTGTGCGGGGGAATTAAAACAAACAATGGTGAAATGAATACAATTCACAGCACAAACAAAGCCTACTGCTGTGTGATGAACAGAAACTCAAAATAACCGCTCTGGGGCAGGTGGGGGGGATTTTGTGAATAATATATGATATGGACTAGATGAACTTTCAAACAAAATCAAAAGGATGAGGAAAACAGAGATGGACTGGTTGGAGGCAAATAAGTTGTCATCTTCAATACCGAGCATCAGGCAATCGGTAGGTGCTGCTGTTTTGGTGAGTAACCGTCCAAATGGGCGCAGCAGTTAATTCTTTTTAGTGGATATGAACATTTACTATCCATCCATCCATCCATTTTCGATAGCGTTCTGAACAAGCAGGCTAGAGATTTGAACCCCGAATATCAAAACAGTGAGGCAGATAGTGCGGCCACTAACTATCATTTGTTTTCCTATTTGGAACAATGAGGCGTCCATTTTCAGAAAATCTTTACTAGTTGTGGCTTGGCTTCTATTTCATCTTTTTTTTTTTTTTTTTAAAGATATACAGTATGTTCTTCTGCTCTTCGCACACAATTTCAAGTGGGCTCTTTAACATTCCTGTTGTCTCCCCGTGCTTCCAAGCAACCGAACACTGTGACATTCACCTCTCTGATGGCGGAGAATGACAGCGTGTGTACATCTAGAGCACGCGCACACACCCCCCCACACACACACGTACATACACACAAAGCCAAGGCCTCAACTCCATTACATGGAGCGGAATTAGCCGATTTGCCGGGATTGAAAAAAAGAACGGTCGTGCGGAGCTGCGGATGGTGCTGCCGTGGCAACCACATTGCAGCGTAATGAAGGCACAGCAACCTGAAAAGGATGAGGAGGGTGCAGACGAGCGAGAACGCTCAGGCTCAAGATCGAAAAGGGGGAAAAAAAAATAATTCTCATCCATCTTCTAAATGACCGTATTTCCTCTGCTTGCACTCAGATAAATGCCTCCCACTTGCCCTTCCGGAAATAAACCAACATGATGATCCTCTCTGATTGCAGCGTTGAAGTCACGGCGGATGTCGTTAGCGCCTGTAGAGCAGGCGCGGCATCTGTAAAGCTGACGTCTACAGAACCCCAACTGATCATTATGAAGTGAGCGGACGGGAGGTTGGAATGGAATTTTTACAAATAAGGAGCACTATAACATTAAACAGTGGGGCAAAACATGCAATTGCAAGGCCGCCAAGTCACAGGTGCTTGTGTTCCGAGGCTGCAAAACGCCCGACGCAAAATAATCCTGGCGCCAACGCACCTTGCAGTGTTGTCAAACTACATAAAACCGAGACAAATGCGCCATTGCTTTCCTTCTCCCGCTGACAATCAACAAGTCGCAACACCTCAATTTGTCCTCATCCATCCAACAGTCGTCTGAAACACGCCATCCAGCCCTTTTGTGTGGAACAACCACAACTATTCCCCTTGGCGCAATCTGTTCTCTCAAAAAAAGAACGACTAATACTGCGGCGTACGACTGAGACAGCTGGCTGCAGTAGGCAGTTAGTTAGAAACGCTCATACACACCTCCTGACATGGTTAATGGAGCCATCTGCAAGGGAGGGACACTTTGCTGCCTGAGCTACACGGCCCCAGGCATCACGTCCTCACACTCACACACACACAACTTAACACTTGGCATCTGCTGCCCCCTACTGTCCATTTAGAGAATTGCAGGCCGTGACACGGAACACTCAACACTGATTTGCCTCCAACAAATGGAGACCCCTCCGATGCATTTCTATGGAAAGCCTTTATTCAATATCCTTGACATCCATCTTAAGGTCCATGTAGTAGTCTGCTCTTTGTCCTCACCAGTAACACAAAAACAAGTATTTCCAACAACTTGTGCCACTTTTGGCTTACTGGTACGCAATTAAACCCTACTAGTAAACTACTTTAACAACTACTCGGCCTAATCAATAGGCATATGTCACCCAATAGTAGCCTCCAGATCGAAGTAGTAGCAAAAAAAACTCATGCCAGAAGTTTTGCCTCATTTGCAAGTGTAGTTGTCCAAAAGTTGTACTACCAGTGTGCACAAATGTCTTACAAGTTGGGCAAGTTTGACATATTCATTGGGCAACTACACGTTACAAGCGAGGCAAAGCTATTAGTAGGAATTTTGGCGATACCCGGAGATGCTGGAGGCTACTCGTGCGTAACATAGGCCTACTAGTAGTGCGGCACTAGTTTACAAGTGAGGCTTTGGTTGCATATTCGTAAGCTAACAGTGGTACTTGTCGTGAAAAAAAACCTGTTATTCTACTGGTGCGCTGAATTGTCTTATTAATGAGGACTGGTACATGGATTTTAAGGTGGATGATCAAGGATGACAAATAAATGCTCTAATAGCTTTCCATACAATGCATGTTTGATCAATAAATCAATAATTAAAGTTCTTATATTAATCTATATTTGATCAGGAAAAAAAGGCTTATTAAACGTACACACAATTAGAACAGTTACATGTTGTGTCACCTGTGTTTTCGGGCAAAACAACAACAACAACAACAACAACAACAAAAAAACATACCCCACTAATAGAAAACGTATTTGTTAATGTCCAGCATCAGACTTTGCATCTTTCGGTATCGCGAAAAAACAAACAAACCCAACAACAACAACAAAAAAAATGTTTGTTTTTTTCCTTCCTGCTCAGTCTGTTGAGCTCCTTTTTGCCTGCTCTGTCTCAGTCGCGTGGGCTCACTGGAGGCTGACCGTATAATCCCGCCGTTCGCGGTCCTGCTTACGGCACGCGCTCCCGTCTGTCACACGTCAGACCAACATGTGGGCGGCTCGTACGGGAGGGAATCGTCTCACAGACACAGTATGGAGATCCGGGAATGAAATGAAAGCTGACTTCCCTTCATCGCTCGTCTTGGTACGTGTCCCTTGCTTAAATGTGTGACTTATTCCTATACCCCCCCTCTTGCGAAAAAAAAAAAAGGTCGATCCCAGTTTGAGCTTTCTCATGGGGTGCGGCCTGCCTCCGCCCGTCCCTCAAGTCTTGCTGTGGTCGATGGGCGCGCTCTCGGGGTGGGTGTGACGATGCGAGTGGAACAGTTCAGTGTGGGACGGGTTTGTGGTTTTGCTTTTGTTTAGGATGTGGCAATCTCCCCCCCTAGGTGGCGCCATCCCTTCTGCTGCGTCTCCAGAGGCGGCAGAAACTCTGCAACAGAGCCACGGACGAAAGAACATGTCACCCGTGCCACAGAGTCACGCCGGGACATCCTCATGTGGGCCCGAGAGCATTTGAGACGGCTCGCCATGCATTTCTAAAAACAAACCTAATTTCGGAGGAACTGTTATAAGAAGCCCCAAATCGTTGAACCTGCAAATTATCATATGTACAACACATTTAAGAAGTCCACACGCCCTATTTCAAACATCAGATTTTTGTGATTTAAACAAAAAAAAAAAAAAGAGACCAAGATCAGTCATTTCCAAACATTTTACAATGTCACAAAAACATGGCAATCCAAAACGGGTGTGTAGACTTTTTTTTTTTTTTTTTTTATATCCGTGTCATAAGGCCCTTTCTGTCATAATTGCGCGTGAATGAATAAAAAGAGCTGTCGCTCAAGTAAAAAATTGCAGGCTACAATACATTGAAATGCAAAATATGAGCCTTTGTCCCATTATAAATTAGCCGCTCTTTACCGAGCCTGATAGCAAGTCTTTTGTCATTTACACCATGGCTCGTCCTCAACTGCGCTCCTTTTGTTTAAAAAAGTGATTGGGAATCAATCCCGCGGAGTTCCTTATTTTTTGGCGGTTAGCGAAACTCTCCTCGAAAGCTTGTCCTTTCAGGCTTTGTCAAACAAGAATGTGAACACTCACATTCCTACGAATGTTGTTATTCAGTGTTTAGCATGCCTACCGTTGTCGCTGCAGTTCTTGTTGTCTTTATCAGAAGCCACTTCCTCAACCTGAGAGCAAGATAATCCAAAATTACTTCAGGACACACACAAAAAACTTTTCTGTCTGAGTGTGTTTGCAAAGATAAGGCTAATAATAAGCCATTTTTAGACATTTGAACTTGGGAGTTGTGTGCCCCCTCCCCGCCCCCCAGAATGGGAGAGGAAAGGAGTGGTCCCTACCTGCTTCCTCCACTTGAGCTCACAAAAGACCCGCTCGAAGCACTCGTGCATGTAGTTGAACTGCCGCGTGAAACCAAACGACAAAAACAAAATCAGTCGCCTGGGAATCTTTTTTGTTCTCTTCGGCTCATTTGTTTATCAAAACAAATATAATCATCAGTGGTTCTCCGCTCACGTATGGAGTGAAAATCTTGACCCAGCGAGGCTTCTTCTCCCCTCGGGCGTACTCGAAGCAGAAGGCCATGCCCTCCTCGTCCGTGTCCCAGCGCTGCATCTCGCCCCACTCGAACGCTATCACCTGGTTCTGAGAAGGGCAAAAGGTGCATCTCGAGCTTAGAAAGTCACATTTCCGCTGTTAAAATTGGTCAAACAAACTGTCATTTGAGTTGCTTCTATCTATGTTTTGAGATTTTTCCCTCATGAAAAACGGCCCAACAAAAGTTGGCAAAGGCTGACCTCCAACGCGCCGTCCTCGGTGCAGGCGTGCAGCTTGAAGTGATGGATGCTGATGGCCGTGACGACGTGGCCCTTCCTCCGGGAGTCGCAGGAGCAGTGGGGGAAAACCACCTCGTTGTAGCCCTCGCACGAGCGCAGTTGGCTCAGGTACTGACCGGCGACACACAAACGTGCAAAATTACACCTCGATGATCAAATTCTGCGCTGTCACTATGAATCAGGGGTTCTCAAATTTGGGGGGATGGAAATTTCTCCACGTCACACTAATTCTGGTACTACTGCTTGGAAGAGGAAGGCGGTTCAAAATGTGCTTACGACACCACATTTGCAAGAGTACCGCCCATCACTCTTTGACAAAATCAAGGTAACGTTGATATATTAAAGTTTGCGACCAGTTTGTGGGAAGAAAAAAAAAAAAAAAAAAACACGATAAATTTGCCACCGAGGCAGAAACCACGCTAACTAGCGTGGCTAACGGCTCCTTTCCGCTGATGTTACTTCACAAAGGGCAGAGGAGCAGAGTGCTAGCACTCATTTTTATTTAATTGAGAAAAATTGTCGTGTTTTGTTTTTATATTAGAAATATTTCAAAACGACATTCCTCCTGAAACCGCAGTAGCGGCCCACGCCAGGTCACAATCACATCAGAGCTTCGAATTGACCCAATACAGCTCAGTAGGAGTACTTGCTGTAGTATGTTTTTGAGAACCACTTCACAAAATGAAGCGAAAATTTGTGGCAAGCTCAAGAGCTGAAAACAAACGCACTCACTTGCTCTGACACGAGACACACAGTTTCATCTCATTTCCTAACACACTGCGGGTTTTATTCTAAATGCTTTTTCTGTTCATCTTTGTGAACTTCCAGTAATGGCTCTAGTATGTATCGTCGCACCGTCCCCGAGCCCCCTGCCCGAACAAAGACGGTTCTGTGGCACTGACCGTGGCCATCTTGCGCTGCTCTGCCAGCTTCTGCAGCTGGTAGGATTTGTCCTCCGTTTTTATGAATCCCTTCTTCACATCATCCAGTGCCTAGACGGCAACGGCGGGGAGAGAGAAAAAGATCGTTTCAGGCATTTCGGCGCTATGCATTTTTTTTTTTTCTGCTTTACTGGTAAAAGACCCAAGTCTTACTAGACTCGTCGCTACCTGGTGAAAGCAGTAGTGCAGCGCCAGCGGGTTGTCTCGGAGCAGCTCCTCCTCCTGGAAGCTGAAGAGCCACTTGCGGAGCGCCAGGCAAGTGCCCGGCACGGCCGACGTATAGTTCTGCATGTAAAGCTTGTGCGGGAATTCGTTGGGCGCCAGCTTTCGCACTGGAACATTACAGGAGACGACAAGAACTACATAGTCACTGTATTGGTGTATACCGAGATGGATGTACCGTATTTATGAAAGCTCAGGTCCCCCTTTCGTGGCTGACTCATCAAAAATGAAAGCCTTACAAGCTCTTACCAAATGTGTGATTGATGACCTCAAACAGGGCAAAGTAGCTGGCCATAATACTGTCCATTCCCACCTTCACCACCAATGCCTAAAGGAAGAGTGATTTTGCATACTCACAATTGTGTACCCGTATACTACCTTAAGATTGAGAGAAAAAAAAAAAAAAAGAGGAAATGGGTACTGTTTTGGACCCCGACCTGGTAAACTTGATCCGTGGTGCTGTTCTTGCGCACCCTGACGGAGATGGTGGTCTTGTCGGGCAGCGCCACGCGCAGCTCCACGTCCGTCACGCCGTTGTAGTTCTGCGTGGTGAAAGGAACGTAAGGCTTGTTGCATGCCGACTGAACATTTACATCAACAAGAGTCCTTTAACACTTGTTGCATTAATTTGGCAGGGTTTTCCCTAAACTTGCTTAATTATAATGTATTCACTCATTGTTATGATTTATTTAGCTTATGAAATAATACAATTATCTGTTGTAAATAATACAATAAAACACTGTAAAGTAAGCAGTAAAGCGTGTGCAGTTACTACCGCAAACACCGCAATTTCGCCGTATTTTACAGGCAGGAAAAGATTTTGGATGGTTATACGCGGCGCATTAAGAACAGAACAAGTCATGTACCTCATCTGATTCCGAGAGAAACTCCTGCATGATGTCGCTCTCCCCGATCACTCTTACAGAACAAACTAGATGTACAGAGACGGGGGGGGGGGGGGGGGGGGGGGGGGGGAGGAGGAAAGAACGATTAGAAAATAATCAAATGATACATCTTTCGGGCGTCAAAATGTCAGCGCGTCCGCACCTCGCTCCAGGTATTCTTCCAGTCCGCGGCGGCGGGCGTCCAGCTGCTGCTCGGAAAGCGAGAAGGGCCACTTGCCGGGCAGCTTGGGGAAGTTGAAGTTGGAGAACTCGCGCTTCAGGTTCTGGCTGAGGATGGCGAACTCCCGGTAGCGCTTGGAGCACAGCTGCCGTCCCGACATGTACACGTTGTAAACCTAAGAAGAGACAAATGTGGAATCAATACGAGCACAAACTTGTTTTAACCAAACTGCTATTAAGTACATATTTGATTGAAAAGGGTCTCAAAATAGCTGGCCCCGTCTTAGCCCACTTTTTCGTACCAGTTTGGAAGCAGGGCTGCAACTATCGAATAACCTAAAAAAAAAAATCTATTACTCTATCATTTATTCCATTGATTAACCAAATCAGATGCAAATTTACTTATTGCAAAATCAAGTTGTATCCAATTACTCTTATTTGGTTTTGTGTCAAAGATGTTTTAATCGTTTCACACCATCATTTCATCCATCCCTTAATCAATTTCACTCCATGGTCTTTTAGCAATTTCAGAAAGCTACTTTGTTTGCAAATGTGCTTAAAGGTTGTCAATATAGGTTCTTTTAGTAATTTTAATAAGCTACTTTGCAAAGTGCAGTTGTTCCGTTTTTACTGTTATGCTTTTGGTTGTGTGAAGCACATTGAGTTGCCTTACGTATGAAACGTGCTCCAATAATAAAGTTGGCTTGCCTTTCATACAACAGTTTTACAAGAGCTATTTATAAAGGTACCAGTAATAATCTTCAACACAGGATGACTGGTTAATTTAATCAGTTATTGACTTGAATCAAAACTGCTAGAAGCAAACCGTAACGTTAACCGCCTCGACAGCTGTCAATGCAACATGCCAACTAGCTAAAGCGTCAACAAAACATTGACAAAAAAAAAATGGATCAATTGGAGCTTGTTTTACTGTTTCACTTTATTGAGCGATTTTCGATTTGCTCACTTCACGTGATATGAGGTTTCTGCTCAAGTACTGTAATACAATCTGAACATCCTTCCACTCGATGTTCCCTAAAAATCTGTAGCAAATAGGTACCGGTACTCACCACAAATCTCTCAGAGTGCTGCTCCACGTGCTTGTACGTGGGGATGGAGATGGGCACAGCCTGCTTGTCGCCATAGTCGTAGTTAGGCTGGACGTCCTCGCCTCCCTCCAGGCCGTCGGCCTCCTGCGGCGGGACCGACAGCACGGCCAGGACCAGCTCCTTCTCGCCGGCGCGGATCAGATCCACCACCTGTTTGTGGGTGGCACCCTCCACGCTCACGCCGTTGCTGGACGAAACATACGACACCATGTTAACTAATGCACATAATGCATGCTGTCTGGATGAAAATAAATGTCTTTTTTTTTCATTACTCCACAGTGACAAATGTACACTGTTGTCATCGGGGCAACAACTGAATAACTGAGCTGCTTCTCTTGCTTGGTCGTGCCCTAATACACCTGCTTGCTTGGCTTGCCGGAGGCCAGATGGCGGCAGCATCGGGTGTCTCGGGTAATCGTCCTCTGAGCAACGGCGGGACGGACGAGGAGTGTGGGACGTGCCAACTGGCTATTTATTCAACACCACAATTCTCTATTTACGGAATCAAATAAAAAGGTCAGCTTTGATTATTACTAATTCAATATCATAATCAAGAAAAGCTAGTTCGAGAAGGATGAATTCAATAAAGAATATAGGTTGAGCCGCTTTCAGTTTTTATTTTTTAGACTAAACGTGTAGTGGGTCAGAGTGACACCTGAATAGCAACCTTTCTCTGATAAGCAAGGTGCGAGGGTGGATGAAAAGTACATGGTTATCATGACTTCCTATCATCTATAAAAGAAAAAACAAGTGCGGTTTTAAGACAATCGCGCAGACTGACTCAAAGTAAATGTCAAAGGAACTTAACTTGCATGACATGTAAAAACAAGGGAGAGAATCGGTCTCTCCCGGCCGGGACGATTATCGGCTCCTATATTCAGTGTTTTAACGAATATCGGCATTGGGCTTTTGTTTTGTTTTTAATAAATCTGATGGTCGATAAATCAATTTAAAACTGTGTTACCTTCGAGGAACTATTTATCTTAATTTTCAGTTAACTCTGTAAGAGATTCTACTGACCCTGGAAACAAAAAGCTAAGTAAAATTTCAACATTTGTGTCATTTTGAAATTATGTAGGACTTTATTTACTGTAGAAAACTATATGGAGCTATTGTTCAAGCTTTCATTTAACTTTTGAAGACATGCTGATGATGGGAGATCCCTTTTTGTTAGAATTTCACAACAAACATGTATATTGGCAAACAATATAAAAAAAAAAAATCTACATTATGCAAATCTGAAAAATTATTCAATAAACATATGCTTAAAGACATTTCAACAAAGTTAACAGTTTAATTTTTTGTAAATTTTATTTTGACGCCAATGTTTTCCTTTTTGCTGAAAATGAGTATCGGCTGCAAATATAGCTAATCGGCCTCCTTGACTACTAATAATCGGTATCGGCCCTGAAAAAAAAAAACATATTGGTCTATCCCTAGTAAAAACTGTGGTTACTTTAAATCAGGGCTTTCCTTGCACAAAATGTAGTTCCTATTGGGTATACTAATGTACTGAACTACATGTAAAGCCAAAACTTGCTGTATGCTGACCAGAATTGAATGACAACACAGCAAAACAGAAATTAATACAAACTGTGATAAATAGTACCGAAAATCCACCCCCCACAAAAGAAAGCATCACATTTCCCTAAAAGTATGACTAAGAGCAAATATTAGACCAAAACCACACTCGCCGCAAAATGCTGACTTGCAAAACTTCTTAATTTGTGTTTAGCAAAATTCCAAAGCAGGCTGATCTTCACATGACGTCAAGTGGCCTAGCACCCAAACACTTTTTAGCGTTCAATATTTCTGATGTCTAAGCAAATGAAGACAATGCCCGTTTCAGTTCCCTCTCTGTAATAAATTTAGCCTGTCAAATCCCCAAGGGTACATTTGAATGTCTCGTGACGTTCAGACTTTAGGGAGATATATTATGGAAAAAGGACTTATTAATTGCTTGCATAAAAATAGAAAGCCCGCCTACACATTAAGTATGAAAAAAGCTTTTGTCCGCTGCCTATTTCTGCAACTACATCTGTGAGAGAGCCTTTCTGAATTTTCCCAAATTATGGTGTAACAGTAGGCTGATTTACATAAAAAAAAGGTCCTGTCACAGTTTTTCTCCATCCATGACTTGGTTGTATGTTTATGGCACACTAGACTCTAAAATACTCCCACAATGAGTTGTCAATGCGCACGCACAAAACTGACATTCTTTGAAATTTATCATTGTCAAAAACTGGAAAATTGTTGCAGTGTTCAAATGCATAGAAAGCGCACACGTTAACTGCTGCATATCATGATCATGGTAACTGTCTTTAGAGCTCAAATTATTGCATTCACATGACAAATCATGAGGCACACAATTTACTCAAGTACCAAATATTTTTTGATTGTAATATTTGTCGCCTCTTGTTCTAAAAAAATATTACAAATCATTTTCAATGCGATATGAATATGATACATATTGATAAATTAATTGAACTAAACATCAGTCAAAACCAATCACTGCTACAAGAGCTTTTAGAGCTAATTAGGTGAATGATACGAAATGTGTTCAACAAACGTGCACAATGTGGGGAAATATACACGTACTATACATATAACCGCACAGGCTGCATATTAATTTCGAGTATGAATGTTTGTGTGAATATAAGGTCAATAAAAGAGGGAAAAGAGGTCAGCAAATATCGCCGAGTGTTTAGCTAGCCTGTCAGGCGGTGTCATTCACGCACACATACGACGCGGTGACGAATCGGAGGAGCAACACTGCGGTCCATTGTACGCAACAACCACGGCGGTTCAAACGATCTATTTGTTGGAAAAACGTCAGAAAGGTTGACTTTTAAATAGCGAACCCACGTTCAATGAGAGCGCCCCGCCGAAGACGGGGAGGGGAGCCCATGGCTGTCTCGACGAGACGCTAGCTACCTGGGCTAGCTGCTTGGTTGGAGCTAATCAACATGCACAGCCCGTAGTGAAACTTATATAAGATGCTTGACGTCTAAAATGGCCCAAAATACTTGTATTTGTTATTTATTACGTTATTTGGAAACGCAGGTAGAGACGAAAACAATGACGGGTGGCTAATAAACACACGCTGAAGGGAATAGAAGCAACAGTTTAACCGCAAAGCTTAACGGCGGAGGCTAGCGGGGGACGAAGCCGACTTACACCTCCAGGATCCGGTCACCTTTGGCGATGCCCGCCCGGTCCGCAGCCCCGCCGGGCAGCACTGCACTGACGTGCTGGAGAGGAGCGTACAGTTCTCCGTTAATGCTCCGCAGCTGGCCGCCTTCGCTGACTTGTCCTCGGACGTTGAAGCCGTAGCCCGACTCGGACTTGACTATTCGCACCATCCGCGGACCCGACGTCGCCGTGGCCGTGGCCGGGCTAAGGCCCGCGGTGCCCGCCGCCGGCGCGGTCACCGCTACCGGGCCGTTGTGTTGGGATGCCGAAGGGAGAGCCGGCCGCGTTTCATCGCTCCCTACATCCGCCATCTTATCCACAGGCCCCTGCTGACTGCTGCTACCCTCCGGTCGGTACTGGCTGTCTGTCTGCGGGGCTAATTCAAAACAACGCACTCCGGCTGGATCCCTGCTGCGGCTACTAGCTCCGCGCGCACACACACACACACACACACGACGACTGTTGTTGACGACCCGCCCATCGGCAGCGTCACAGGACACGGCCACTCAACGTGACCTCACTCGGGGGCGTCGCCACACTTCTCATTCCTTTGCTATGCAACTTCACCCGTGTAAAAAGACGCCTTGATTTACGTGTTGTTGTCCCACTGTGATGAATGGAAATGTCATTAATCCGTTCCAGTGAAAAAAAACAAAAAAAAAACAACTCCCACAACTTTTTCTAATACGTAATATATATATATATATATATATATATATATATATATATATATATATATATATATATATATATATATATATATATATATATATATATATATATGACAGCCTGCAACCCTTCTGGGTGCGGGAGTTAAAAAAGCTAGGGGTTGCGACACATAGTGTAATTCTGTTTCCAGAATAGACAGACACTTTTCTCCTTCATCGTAAATAACACTTAAATCATGACATTTTGACACAGGTTTATACAGGGTCAGGTCAGAAATTTGTCAGGGCTAACACTGGCAGACATTTATCTACATTCATTGTCACTGCTTCGGGCCATTCACGCTTTTCAGTTCATCCAAGATACACTTGTCTATGGAGAGAATTGGGACAGTTGCAGAAAGCACACAGACACGCGCGCACGCACACACATACAGAGAAGCCCAGTTTTACCAGACTCATGTTAAATGTTAAACATGCAATGCAAGTCGTACGACTGAAAGAGTATGAAACATGGACAGTGTTATGGTCAACCCAAACAAAATTACAGTATCAGTAGAACCACATCCAATGTACTAATGTGGGTATACCTTATCATTATAGCTTATGATACAGTATTGGTATTTTTTCCCCATCAATAAAGTTATATTGTTTTAAGAATAAAGTTCTGGTGTTGCTATAATTAAGTCATATTGCTGCATCACAGCATCGATACACCGGCGTAGACTATAAACAGGTATTTAGTTTAGTATTTAATTAGTATTTTTTAAAATAATTATTTTTAATTTAAAAAATATATATAATAATGCATTTTATGGCAGAAAATAGTGAATAGGTTTTTGTTTACTACCAAACTTCAAACTCCTTGCATTTTTCTTCTTTGGACTGCAAACTGAATCAACAGCGCCCCTGCTGGTTTCAGCCAAGTAGTGCACTCCATTGCTTTATGATGCCGTTAATCAAGTCCACAATAAATGACCAAATGACTGTCACGCTATATTCCCACAAAACACACTTAGCACAGGTTGGGTACTTAAGTGATGTTTATTGTATGACATGAACAATGTATGATTTAACTGGTGTTTTATGGCTTTTCAGAGACGCAAGCTCTATTTTTTGCTTGCGCTCCCTTGCAACAAGCTCTCTTGCAACATCAAAGCGACGGAAGCCACCAGGCTAACAAACTCCAGGAAGTCCACACTGTTGTCACGGTTTGTGTCCAGATCCTTGAAGAAACCGTCCATGGCTGCCTGGTCCTTGGCTTTCTACTCAACACACACACACGCATGCGCAAACACACATACACATGCGGAATTACTTCACACACATTCGTTTCACGTTTGTCGATGTACTGTGCAGACAAGTCACTCACCCCCAGCTCCATCCCGAATTCCTTTTGGAGCATTTCCTTTACCTCCGCCTTATTCATAGAGTTTTTGTCACCCTCCTTGCCGGCGTACTTTTGGAAGGCGTTGATGAGTAAGCAGATGGCGGCCTGAACTTCACCCATTATGGCTGCGAAATACACACATGCACAGGAAATTAAAAATAATAATAATAAAATTGTCCGTTTTCCCCAAAATGAATCGCATTTCTCTTCTTTATTTTTGCATTGCAACATTTCCTTAATTCTGTGAAAAATTAGAGTCATTAAAAGTATTTATAATGTGGCAAATAGGTCCCCCCCTTTTTGTTAGTCAATGCTAATATTCATTTCCTTCGAAAACCCCCCCCCCCCCATATTTCGATACCTCCATTACATTTGCAGTCTCACACTACATCCTGCATTTAAAGAGGATGCTTTAGTGCAGTCCACTGAGTGCTTTGGCGCCCTCTAGTGGCCTGATTCTCGCCTGTGCGTGTTTAGTAAAACACTGCCCACTGGGACCACGCGAGGCCTTGTGGTGGTGAAACACTGGCACACAACCAAAGAGCTTTGTTTATTATACGCTCAAATTGAGGGAGTGGTTTGCAGTCAGGGGGAAAGACTATCATACAGCATCCCTTTTGTCTAAGGCATAGCTACATGAAATCATCTTTTTTGTAGGGAACACTTTATTTTCAAAGATTAAATGCTGCTTCCCAAACCCTGGCAAGTGAAGAGGAACAACGCTAAGGCAACCACGTCGTGTCTCCAAGTTCGGTAACTCGATTAAAAAGTTTCAGGGGATACTTGCTTAATCCCAGACTTGATTTTATTGGATATGAATCGGAGAAGCAAACATTGGGTTAAAGTTGCATGTACGGAGAGACAAAAAAAGTGTTGCACTCAGGCTCCATTTCATTGGGTGTGGTCGTCCACGGAAACTACCATCAGATGTTTCTTATATTAACAAGGCAAATCTTTCCAAATCCAAGTTCAAAGATCAGCTAACTTGAACAATAAGCAAGACAGTCAAATTCATTTCTGCATGTGGGATTTTCCACTCACCTGAGTTGTTGTCGTCTACGCGGAGAAGAGTGAGAGTGAAAATATGAAGTGATGAGGAAGTGGATGCTCGGACGACTTTATACTTCCACCACACCCTCCTCCGTCTGCCTACCTCCCAATGTTGCCTTTCTTCTCACTCCTCCTTCGCTCGGATCCTTTTTCACGCCTACTCGACTTCTTCCTCAAAACGAGATTTTGTTGCAGAACACGAGGAAGAAATGCCAATAAAGCATTTATAATAAAATGTGTCCATATTACATTGAACTTTTTTTCCCCTGCCACTAATTTTGTTCGCATTCCGATTCCGAAGAGTTTACTAAATTGGCAAGTTTGAGTCACTGGGTGCATTGTTTTCCCTTGCATTTTTTTGTGGCGAGGGCTGTGACTCACAGTGACCAGGCTCAACATTCATTCCACACGCACACAGACAACTCAGTGCTTGTGCAAACATGTTTTGTCAAAAATGTCTGTTGCGTGACAAAAAAGGGCATGGTTGCCGTTTTCTCAGTAGTAAAGGTGGCAAATCATTTTATTGTTAAATGGCTTGTATGCAAATAGTTGAGTGAGACAACAAAAAAAATCTACGTCTCAAACAAGTTAAACGCTGTCACGCCCACAGTTTACTGGGATTATTTTATGCCATCTAGTGGTCCATTACAATATTACATAATATCACTTGGGGTTTTAATGTCATCTAGTGTTCAAAATAGAACACTACACTCAAAGAAAAGGTTGCAATGCACACGGACGTTGCATTGTAACCTAGCAACTTGCTTGTTTGCTTTGTAACCATAGCAACTGGAAAGAGGGCGTGTGTGCATGCAGCTCATGGGTCCACTCTTTAGCCCAGATTTTTGACTGCGAGACTCTTTTGTTTTATAGCCCGAAAGTGGAAAATTCCTGCAGCACACGTTTCCAATCAAACCAATCATTGAGTCAAACATTACATAAGTGGATTTTAACAACAATCCCAGGGGACTGGTTTAGATTGGCAAAATATGGCTCGTCCTAGCCGTGGTGTTATGCAACATTCATCGGATGTTCGTGTAACAAATATGCCGCATGTGGACCATGTATCAATGCCCTGAATACATTAGGCACAAAGAGACGTATTGAGTGGAAAAACACTGATGGGCCGATGGACCTAGTGACTCAGGAGCAGTCTTTCATTACAGTATCCAACAACTTCTATAAGCCTTAAAGCATCCTATAACGGTTGAGGACATTTTCTTGGAACATTCCGGCCATTCCCCAGCATAGTGATAAGTGTATCAACAAAGAGGGAGCGGCTCCCCTGTACTTTGACTCCTGTGGCATATGAACTACAGTGGGAGTTAGTCAAACGCACCTTAGGGTGGGACAAATTCTCATTCTTGTGCGATACAGTATAGTGTAATTGCTTGCAACACAGTATCGATACACTAGTATCAAAATTCCTTTTCATAACGTACCGTTGTATCCTTATAGCTCACTATATACGGTGTCAAAACATCCGCATAAAATATGAAAAATGATGTGCTGTATATTGATACACTCGTGTAGAATATCAGCATAAGGACACGTGTATATGCTATTGATGCACAAATAAAATCACAACGTATGGCATCCTTATAGCTCCCACTATGGAACCGACACCAGGCATCACATATGACATGAAGTGTCATAATGTCTCACGATACTGTATCGACACATCAGCATCAAATAGGCATCATATAGATATCACTCAGTATACAGTACCAATATACCAGCATCAAATATTGATACATATTAACATTGTATATGTCATGATACTGTACAGACACCTCAAAATCCAATACAGTATTGACGTATCGTATCCCCTAATCAAAAAACAGCATTGATACCCTAGCATCTAATATTGATGTATTTCATTGTTAGAGATGGAACAGTATCAATTATAGCTCATAATATAGTATCAATCCACTAGCACCTAGTATCGCCATTATAGCCCATGATACAGTGTTGATGCGTTAGCGTCAACTATCAACAATACCGTATTAATACTGTAATGAAATGGTGACAGCACGATGCATCATATCGTTATAGCTAATAACACAGCATCACAATGGTTGCGCCAGGTATCGACACATTGTATCATTAAAGCTCACGATACAGTATGAATTAATCAGCTTCAAATATCAATGTCGGAATGCATACTAGCGTCGTAAATCATACAGTACAGATACGACAGCAGCAAATAAACACATCGTATCAATATAGCTCTTTATACAGTATCGCTATACGCTGACATCAGCTATCAGCATCACAATGTATTGTAATAGCTTATGGCACAGTATTGAAACACCTGCATTAAAAATTACTTCCGGAATAAGATTTTAAAGAAGTTTGTTTCCTCTTCTTGACTCACTTGTATACTGTGTTAACTTGTGGTCGCTCAATTCTTGTCGTTATCGTCGCAAACATATAGTGATGATATTGTATCACGATATGTGGTTCCTGAGTAAATGTGCACTGTGGTCTCATTAAAAACAACACGACTCGACGGATGGGTTTTAAATCCTTTGAGACATTTTAATGGACATGAGACAGAAAAAAAAAAAGAATTGAAATGGTTTGCGGAATGATATTCTCTTCTGGAAACCTTCTCTTCATTTCTTGGCTGCATTCTTCATGCGCAACTGAAAGCACTGCTCGCATGCAATGGACAGTCCCACCACCAGAGACACAAACTCCTCAAAGTCCACCTGGCCGTCCCCATTGGTGTCCAGGTCCTTCATGATCTTGTCCACAGCAGCTGGGTCCTTCTGGGACTGAAAATGCAAATATTCAACTCAGGAACAGTGTTTCCCCGCTATATGAGCCTTTCCACTAATGCAATAGTGTTTCCACTAATGCAATACTGTATCGCAGGTTTTTAATACAAATGACAAACATTCATTTTAGGAACATAGTACTACAAAATGAGCAATGCATTGACAGCGTACCCGTAAAAAGTTGGACAGCTCATTCTCCATCAATTCCCGGAGCTCCCGCCGGTTGAGGGTGCCGTTCTTGCCGTCTCGCGAGGCGTAGCGGTGGAACACTAAGATGAGGGACTCCATGGCCGTCTCCAGTTCTGAAGGCATGTTTGCTTGCTCAGGTTGGAGTTGCACTGAGGAGAAACATTTCGATTCAGTCAATCACTGTGCAATACATGAATTTAGTTCAAGTGGTTTTACATAATATGATAAATGTCTCTTTAACTGGCACAAAGCTGGCATTTTAATATTGGTCTACAGACTTTTGAAATACTCTTCAGCTGTAATTTTCCATGTTGTAATGTGGTGACACACAGCAATGAAGAATTATGGGATGTGTCCCATTGAAGGGTTAAGCAAAAGAAGGCCTGCCCACAGATGACTCAACTGTCTGCAACTTACAGTATTTGAGTGAACAAAAACCCCGCTACTTTTACCCCTGTGTAGGAGATTCATTTAAAACAGTGGAGCACTGGCTCAATAATAATAAAATGACTTTCATGCAGTAAAATCCCCTTGGTAGGCCACACCTAGTAGTATCTATCGATTGTGTGGCATACCTAGGCTTGCTACAGTAAAAAAAAAAAAAACGACATAGTACTTGTTTTTTAAAGTTTCTAATTCTATATTGCAAACATGAGATTGATTTATGTCCGCCCTACTTTAATGTACATTCATAATAACACACATAACATTCAAGATAACGCAAAAAGGCACTTTACACAACATTTAAGACAATTTATAAATGCATGCTATACAATGAAAGGTTAATGATTAACATGCTCAAATGTAAAAATTCCTACCGTGCAAAAAGCTTGGGAGTCAGCTCACGACGAGTATGCAGTGCTCAGAAGTTGGCACAAAGTGCAGCTCTGTCTTTTATAGGCGGACTCCGCCTTACTGCGCTACGTGTGCGTCAAAAGTGAGCAAACCCACAAGCAGACATCCACCGTGACCGGTTCGTTTTGGTGCGGAACTATAAACTTTACACCACCGGTCAGAGGGAGTGGTAGGATGTTGATGTCTCGCACTGAACTCATTATAACGCAACCAGAGTGATTCAGCAATGTCCATACAGACTATTGGCTCAGCAATCGATTCACCAAGTCAGCAAAATGGATTAAAATTCGTGTCGACAACACACACTCAACACGAAAATCCATGTATATGTCGTATAAACTAGTGAAATCAATCACACTTTAAACAAAACTGCACTCGTAGCATTTGCTTTGTTGGGGAAAAATACAGTCAGTTCCTGGAGGTGGAAATGGCGGACTTTAGCGCCCCCAGGTGGTTAATAGACGCAACAGCAACAACTAAATAACAATTTCCACATTAAAAAAGATTTACAAAAAATATATACCGGTGTATAGATTGTGAATTACAGTGGTGATAGTAAAATTTAAATTTTTTTTAAAAAGAACGATTTTAAATGCATCATTCTTTAAAGCGATTGGGTCTTACATTCAGTGGGCGTGCCTTACCGTGGAAGGAGCTTTACTTCCAGACCAAAGCCCATTAATTAAATTGAAGAGGAAATATGTAGCATATTTTGGGGGAAAAACAATTTCCTGAACGTTAACGTCATCTGGAAAGCAGAACAATCGCATTTATTCTGTGCATGTGTGTGCGCGTGCGTGTTCGTCCGTCCGTGCACTATGGCAGCTGACCGGCAGCTTTATGTGCAGATGTTGTCAACAAGCTGCTAAAATATGGACGTGATGGATTTGAAAGGAGCCACGTCGACCATGGACGCTCTGGTCCGCATTAGTGTGAGTAAATAGATACGTCAACACACTGTATTTGTAATGAACGTGTATTTGTATGCTATTTTTAGCTGATGCACGCCATTTTGATATCTGTTTCTAAGCAGTAGGCCTGCTCAGTCCATTCATTTGGTGTCTAAATTAAAAAAAAAAAGAAAGTATCATGGAGGGTATACATTTGGTTAGAGAACAGTCGATTGCATCGCCATCACACATACCTCTATTGGGATTATACATGATATATTTATGATTTTTTATTTTCATTTATCAAAATACTGATTTTCATTCTGATCATGTGCAAACATTCCTAATACGTGATATAAATACATTTTAAAAGCAAAATCACTGCAGCCAGTGCGGATCAAGAATGTACGGTCTCTGAGGGATGCTCGTTGCCATGGAGACGGCAGAGCTGGCTGCTACGTCAACCGAACAGTTAAGGAGGGCTTTTAATCACAATCGTACAAGACCTATCCACACATAAGTCACCACGCGCGTTACGCATCTATATTAGTAAATATATTCATATAAATAGGTATTTGCTCGCCCCTCCCCCTCCATCCTCCTAGCAGCCACCTCCTTCACCCCTCCCCTCGGTGAAGCCGTTGCGTCGGACGTGCGTGCGTGCCTGTAAACTGTCATGGCGCCAAGGTTCCTGCAGGTGAAGGTAAGGACTCGCTAAAGAAGAAGCAGCAGCAGCTTCTTACGGTTACGACGCGACACAAGTTGCTAAGATTAATGGAATTCTGGCAGAAGAGAAAGCGAGCAAAAAAGAGGGGATGACATTGGAGACGGAAGCGCAGGGACAAATAAGGCTATGATGATGCAGGCTGGTTTTATTACTAGGAGCAGCCTGTAGGTTTATAATGGATATGCATATGCATCTATATTAGGCATCCAGATGCTTGCTGGACGTCTATTGTGCTGTTTTACTGGTAGAAATGTGCAGCATGAAGTGCTGCATTAAGCGTTCCAGCATGTCAGGTCGTGATGTCACTTGCCGTCATGCACATGGGGAGGTTTTGTGTCAAGTGAGGCCTTCTACTACCATCTTGTTTGCCCTTTTCCACCATTTACTTGTCCTTGAGCATACTGCATACAGTAGAAACCTTTATTCAGCCCAGATACACACACACATTCATATAAATAAATTATATATATACACACACACACGTATATATAATGTATCAAAATGACAACTTTACAGCAGGTGTTAAAAAAAAAAAGATCTGGTGGGATATATGATATTCCAACCACTGGGGACTTTAAGCAGGCATACTTTGACAGCTCAAACATTGTCAGCTCAATCGATTTGCTTCCTTCAGTCCAACATGAAGAGCCTGGAGCAGGAGCTACACTGCCCCGTGTGCAAGGACATCGTCAAGCAGCCCGTGGTGCTGCCGTGCCTCCACAGCGTGTGCCTCATGTGCGCCTGTGAGCTCCTGGTGGCCAGCGGGTACCCGCCTCCGGAGCTCCCCGCCGAGCCCAACTCCCCGGCCTCCACGCCCAACATGCGCTCCCCCCGACAACTGCGCAGGCCCACGCCCAAAGCCGAACAGCGGCCCATTGACAGAGTGCTTCGAGCAGGTGAGGGACCAAGGTTATTATAGTTAACGAAAACTAACAAAATAACTAACATTGCAAAACGTGTTGCTGCTCAGCTCGTATTGCACAAATGCAATATTAATCAGAATGCCTTGTTTCAACTAGTTAGCCTGCATAGAACATATTCTTGGAAAAAAAAAAAAAAAAATCAAATGTTTGGCTTGACTTCAACAAAACGAACACTAACCGAAATGATACTTTACGTTTATAAAACTAGGAATGGGTGAGTACCGATACCAGCCTTATTTTAAGGTATCAGGTACTCATGACACTGGTGAGTATTAATTTGTTTTTTTTCATTCGAGGTACGGCTTCGGTTAGAACAGAGGCTCTTGCATTGCATCTCTGTCACCAGTCAGTCTATATCTCGCATCTCTTTGCGTTTTTTCGAGGTCCCCACCCGCCTTCGCCGTCCATGCCCCGCTCGCCAGGGTACCCGGGCCGGCGGCGCAAGGAGGCCCCGCCCCTGTCTATGATGTTCCCCTGCGTGCCCTGCGGCCGCGACGTGGAGCTTGGCGAAAAAGGCCTCACCGACTGCTTGCGGAACCTCACCTTAGAGCGCATCGTGGAGAGGTTGGTCCACTACACACAAACTAAAAACGTCGGCTGTCGAGATGCGGCTACGCTCTGCAGTAAACCCCCCCCCCCCTATTTGGTATCTCACGGATCTGGTCACTTGGTCCCCACTGTGAACGTCCGCTTCACCGATGCCAGGCAGGAAAACTGTCTACCGTGATACATAACATATCGGTATCTGGTGGGTCTGATGAGCCAAATGATCCCGAGAGAAAGCGGACAAAGTACGGCGTGAACATCAGCTGAACAGATGCCACATATCCTTGGCAGCAAAGACGTGCAACGTGACAGATATTTGTGCAGTGGTCACAAGGATGTGAAGATTAAAACCGCTTTCGGGTAATCCTGTCAAGCTAACCAAACTAAACTCCGTGGTCGTTTTCTCTATCGCCCCTCCCCGCCCCGCCTCCTGCGCCGGCAGGTACCGGCACACAGTGAGCCTAGGCAGCGTGGCCATCATGTGCCAATTCTGCAAGCCCCCGCAGGCCCTGGAAGCCACCAAGGGCTGCGGCGACTGCAGGGCCAACTTCTGCAACGAGTGCTTCAAGCTCTACCACCCGTGGGGGACTCCACGGGCGCAGCATGAGCACATCCTGCCCACGCTCAACTTTCGACCAAAGGCAAGATGCCACCCACTGTATTATCCCAGGTGTCTTGCGTTGTCACGTTTCTGAACTCATCTCCCTCGGCAGGTTTTGACTTGCACCGAGCACGACCAGGAGAAACTGCAGTTCTACTGCAGGTCCTGTCAGCGGCTGCTTTGTCCGCTCTGCAAATTACGTCGCTTGCACACGGGACACAAGATCCTGCCTGTGGCCCAAGCTTACCAAGCCCTCAAAGTACAGCAATCTTTGCATATTCGCAGATATCTTATTCACCCAATCAAAACAGTTTGACACAAAACTCTGCCATTGTCTCATTTCTTGATTGTGCCGTTGTTTTTGTCTGGGGGGAAAATAGGAGAAGATTACAAAGGAGATGAACTACATTCTGTCCAATCAGGACACGGTCCTGGCTCAGATTACACAGCTGGAAAGCGCCATCACTCAGACTGAGGTGATTAACAAAGCGCACACACTGGAAACCATGTGGAAAAAATAATGCAGCAGTGTAAGGCTTTAATAATAAATTCCACGTACGGGACGTTTAAAAAGCGTTCCACTGACACTACAGCATATGCATCACTGGACAAGAGATATGTCAATCATTGAGCATCACTGATGCCTCAGAAACGCCTCAGTAGCACCACTGGAAATTCAGCCCCGAAAGCAAGTTTTACTTAACAGTGTTAAATTTAATACCAATGTCTATCATGAGGAGATGCACAAAAAGTATCAGCCATTTTGATTTGAAGTGGCCATTTTAGAGTAGTTTATGGGTCCTTCAAAAATGAATTCGTCCTAGGGATTTAAAAAAAAAAAAAAAAAAAATTAAGAACCTGATGCCAATTTCCTTTAGCAGCATGAAATTTAAAAGCAATGTCTATCAGGAGTAAACACACAAAAATAGCTTTAAGAAGCCATGTCTGAAAAGGGACATGAAGTCATCCATCTTGAATTGAAATGTCCCTATTTTGGGTAACTTTTTTTTTAATAAAAGGCAAACTCATAGGGATTTTTTAAAATGTATTTCTAAATCCAGCTCCTGAAGGGAAATTCCTTTAGCAGCATAAAATTGTCTATCATGAGATGCCGCACAAAAAAGTCTTAAGAAGCCATATACAAATACTGGAAGTCTGCCATTTTGGTTTGAAGCAGTCATTTTAAGGGTCATTTTTGACCAATTTCAGGGGTGAATTCATGCCAGAGTTTTTGTCCTGTTAATACCAAATTTGAACCGTGACTACTAGACATATTGCAAACCATTTAAGTTTTCATCATTGTGTATGGGCAAAGCCTGGAAGCAAAATCTGGCAACAGAGTGACAGAGTAGATTGACAGGGACTAGAAACAATAGGCACAACGACAGCTGCACCAAGTGAGCAGCAGTCCTCCGATGATGGCCTCACCACCGCCGACAACAATGTCTTCTTAGTTGTTTCTGTCTGCCGAAAAAGTACCGCATGACAAATTCTAAATAAATCACGCAGGTGAACAGCGTGTCGGCTCGCGAGCAGCTGGCCCAGAGCATCAGGGACCTGACGGCGGCGTTGGCCGAGCGCCACGCCTCGCTCACCCAGGCGCTGGAGGCGGCCCGGCACAAGCGCGGCGAGGCGCTGGCCGCTCAAGTGGCGGAGCGGCGGAGCTTGATGGAGCACGCCGGCCTCGTCGCGTTCACCCAGGAACTGCTGAAGGAGACAGACCAACCGTGTTTTGTGCAGGCCGCTCGCCAGACGCATAACAGGTGCGCTTTGAAAGAGACTTGGAAGGGAAACAAAATGACTATTCTCCTGGTACTGTTTCTGCCTTTGGTTTGTTTTTTTTATTGGATTATGTTTGGGACTCTAGGGCCACAATAAAGGGATATAATGAGCGAGGAAAGTAACCATGCCCGACAAGACAAATGAACTGTTCCATTTTGAGTTGCAACAGATATTTTAGGGTCTGGAATGTTTTTAAAAGAAATTCAGCTTCTAAAGCCAGTTACACTCAGCAACATGAAATTTGGTGGACATGTTTCTCAGGATAACACAAAAAAAGTCTCAAGAAGCCATTCACAATAAGACATTCCAAATTTGGCTTGAAATCATTTTCGGGGGATCTTATAAAAACAAATTTTGGCCACAAGATTATGTCCGATTACTACCAAATTGGAAGCAGGTATTCTATAAATGTGTGACACTATTTAGTGCAACATTTGAGTTTTTGTTGCCGCGTGTGGGTGTAGCATGGCAGCTTTGTTTAAAGATTAGTCCAATATCCGTTCTAGGTTCAGCAAGGCGATTGAGAACCTTCAGCATTTTGCTCTGGCTGCCGATCCGTCCTTCAGACATTTCCAACTGGATGTCTCCAAAGAACTCAAACTGCTTACAGAGCTGAATTTCATCAGAGGTGTGGACAAGACAAAAGACAAAACGATGCGTTAATTTAAATCAATATTCGTTTTTCATGAACTACATACATTTTCAACATGGTGTTTTTTTCCCCCCTTTGATCGCAACAGCTCCTTTGGCCCCAGTCCTCGACACCCAGCACTCCCTGGCCTACGATCAGCTCTACCTGAGCTGGCGCCTGCCCCCGGACTCGGCGCCCGCCTGGCACTACTCCGTTGAGTACCGACGCAGGGGCGTGGTTCCGGGCGGCGCGTCCCGGGGTGGCAATAGGGGGGGTCTGGCTGCCGCCCGCTGGGGCTGGCAGCGCCTGGACGAGGTGAGCGGAACGAGCGCCGTCATCGACAGACTGGAGATGGACAGCGTGTACGTCCTGCGGGTGAGGGGCTGCAACAAAGCAGGCTACGGCGAGTACAGTGAGGAAGTGTACCTGCACACCCCTCCGGCACCAGGTGAGGGCGACAATGGGACCAATTTGTTGGAAAAGTTCACAAGCGATAATTTACCAAAATATGTCTTAACTTATTCTGATTAGAAAATCCGGAAACGAAGGGCAATTGAGTACGACTCTAGTCATATTTGTACATTTTAAACTTACATTGTGGTTGACAAAATTTTATTACAAAATTGAGTAAAACGACTTTTTAAAAATTGTAGAATATTTATATTTAAATGTGATTGCAAGTCTTGGGAAGAAGAAGGCATTTTAAAACTGAAAATGCATTTTAATTCAACATTTTTTAATTTACACTTTGGTTCAAATGTATTTATTAAAATTTCATTTCAAACATGAATTAAAAGAATTACATTGTAAAAAAGTGATATTAAAAGTGCAATTTGAATTTTATACATTTGTTTTTTTAAACAAAAGTTAAAAAAATGCATTTAATCCATAAAATGTTTAATTTTAGCAAGATTTTACTGTATTTAGAAAAAAGATGATTGATTCAGACATAAAAAAAATTCCCCACATTACAACCCCTGTTTTCTTTATATTATAGCATCTAAAAAATATATATCTTTGCTTTAAATATTTTACCCCCACAACCGTCCTCAAATATTTCAGCCATTTTTAGAGTCTTGCAATACCTTTTTTCCATTTTCATTTTGTGAGCAATTTTAGAGGTGGAAATAAATTATATTGTTGTACTTTGAGCTATTGTAATGAGAAACATTTTTATCGATAGTATAGTGATTCTCAAAGTGCGGCCCTTGTACCACTAATGATAACTGGGCTCCCTCTGGTGGTACACCAAAGAATCACTGAATTAAATCAAACTGTGCATGATGTACATTTCCAAAGTACAGTTCAGTTGTGTTGAACTTTGAAGTACAATACATTTCCATGTAATGCTTCATGCGGGATTCTAAAGAGGGGGCGTAGTTTAAAACAAACGGAATTTTGTATTTATTGACTAAAAATGTCTAATAATCTGGCGGAATATGTTGCTGTCGTGTACGCGCATGCTTTTCTACTTGTGGCGAACAGTTTGTAATTCATTCTCTCTCTTTTTTGCTTATCACATTTTCTTTTTCCATCCACTCGTCACTTCCTGTACGTCCTCATCTCTTTCTCTCGTGTTATTTCCATTTCACAGCTTGTCATCCTGTTCAGAGCTCCTCCCATGCTGCCAACTCACCTACACGCCACCTGCAGAACGTAAGAATTCATACCTCAGGGACCCCGTGTCATACGATGACCCCCTCCTTGCTATCTCTTTCTGGTCATTTCACACATCTGCCACTTTTTTCCATCTTTGGCACCCTAATGAGAAGCGTCACTGCGGTGACGACGGTTGCAGATTGTTAGGACTAGAGGCTTAACAATCATATCGGATTCCGATCCGGCGCTTTTCTAAGATCAGGGGTCCGCTTGAGCGACTCCCTGCAGGCTGTTGTTTGTCCCCTTCCTGCTACTGCAGACAATCCCTCTGTCAATTGTATTTCCTCTTTATTTATTTTTAAATGTATTGCTGTCATGTGATACCGTCAGTATTCTTCTCCCCGAGTGGTCAGCGTAAAGATCGACATCCTTCCAGTGTATCAACAGATGTACCTTGAAGTTTGAGTCTTGGGATACTCTAATTCAGTCTTGGTCAAGCCATGGAATTGGCCCAAAATGGCTGCTTCCAACCAAAACATCCAACTTTCTGTTCAATAAAGACCATGGGCCCTTGATACTTTTTAGTCTGCCCTGTCATGACAGACACCAAATTTCATGTTGATTGGTGACTCTAGTGACATTTTTGTGGATAAGCCTCCACGGGATTGTCACACTTGGACACCCTAATGGCTACTTCAAACCAAAATATGCGACCAAACCAATAGTAATTGAACAGAAACAGGAAGTAGAAACCTACCAAAATAAACTTGAACTTCAAGGTACCACAGGACTACTATCCTTTACCTCAAGTCTACTTGAGTACCACTCCCAATTCTTCCCATCATCCCTTTTCCTGCCCTCCTCCAGCTCCTGACTTCTTGTCATTGACCCCATTGCAGTGCTGAATTTCTACCTGGACTCTCGCTGGGGTCTCCACGCTGACCGACTGGTGGTCAGCAAGGAGCAGAGAGCGGCCCGCAGCGTCCCCGGCCTGTCCTTGCTGCAGGCCGCCGACCACGCGCTCACTTCCTGTCACCTGACGTCGGACCTCTTGGTGGGAGATGTGGCCATCACGCAAGGGAGACATTACTGGGCGTGCTCCGTGGAGCCCGGCTCCTACCTCGTCAAGGTACGAGATAATGCTTGCAGAAAATCGCCAATGTAACTTGGACAAATGCCAAACAGATTAAATAAAGTTGACGATGCCAAAATGGATCAACGAATCCGATTTTTGAAATTCTCCTTCTCAGGTCGGTGTTGGTCTTGAGTCCAAGTTGCAGGAGTGGTTTCATCTACCAGAAGACATGGCCAGTCCCCGGTGAGTAGCCGCTCGTCATGGAAGGTACCAAAAATTGAAATGATACCAAGCAAAACATCACATTTGTTGATAAATGTACCGATTTTAAAAACATTGAGTAAAAAATTGACAATAGGTCAAGTTTTACTGATGGCTAATCCTGCAAACGATTGTAATGATGTTTGGTAATCGTGACTGCGATCGACTCCCCCTGCAGGTACGACCCAGACAGCGGTCACGACAGCGGGGCGGAGGACGGCGTGGACTCGGCCCCGCCGTTCTGTTTCCTCACCATGGGCATGGGGAAGCTCTACCTGCCCCAGCACACCTACCATCACCACCACCACCACCACCACAACCACAACAGTCAACGCTCGGACCCCAACGGCAACGGCCCGTCGCCCCCAGCGGGCCTGACCTATCCGCTGCCCCCCCGGCTTGGCGTGTCCCTCGACTTTGAGAAGGGCCGCGTGGCCTTCTACGACGCCCACTCCCTGCGCCCACTGTGGGAGGGTCATGTGGACTGCTCGGGCCCGGTGTGCCCGGCCTTCTGCTTCATTGGAGGGGGGGCCCTGCAGCTCCAGGAGCTGGTGGCCAATCGGGGGGCTGACCAGACCCCCGTGAGGAGGGTGACCATCCAACCAAGAGGCGGCTCCAATTTAAATAACAACTGAATACAATTTAGAATGTCAAGTCTTTTGCCTTTAGAGCATTTCTACGGCAACAAATATGCAATGTAATTATGTTTCTTATGATTTTATTTGCAAGAATGATCACTTTCGGCATTTTCGCTATACCCGACACGGTTGTAATTTCATATAGTGGTTAACAAATGTATTCGACCACCACCCAATGTCAGAGTTAGGGCGTAAATTAACAGCATCATCGTTAGGTGTATGAAATTTGGTAGACAGGCCTAACATGAGCAGTCCCACAAAACAAGTCTAAAGAAGCCATGCCCGTAAAGAGACAAGAAGTCTTCCACCTTGGTTTGAAGCGGCTATTTTTGGTCATAAAACAAGAAATTCTAATAATTCAACTCTTTGAAAAACACACAGGAAGTCAGCCATTTTAGAGTCATTTTTGACATTGGCAGTGTCTTTCATAAAACAAATTATCTTCCTAATCCTAGATATGTCCGATTGCTCCCAAACTGTAACCATATGTCATAGACAAGGTGACGCTAAATTACAAATGATTAGAATTTTAATCTGTCTGTGGGCGGCGCATGGCGGCAAAGTTTGAGTCGTTGCAATCGAGCGAGAAATTCTAATTACTTTATGAAAATTCAGCCCCTGAAGCCAGTTTCACTTAGCAACATGAAATTTGGTATTCGTGTCTATCATGCTCAGATCCATAAAAAAAGTTGCAAGAATCCATGCCTGAAAAGATACCAGAAGGATCTCATTTTGGTTTTAAACAGCCATTTTAGGCTCATTATGAGTACGTCAAAAACATGTCTAATAGATGCGTTAGGCACTGTACATTTGATGCTTGCATATTTATTTATAAAGCTAATGCTGTTACCGTGCCATACCGACCATTTCATGCCCTTAAGTGTCAACTTTGTGTGCTTTTCGTAACCAAACGTGGACTTGTGACATCTATAACAGCGCTCTGATGCCAAGTTCTTGTTTTAATGTGTTCAATTAGTGGTAGGGAGGAACAACGAAGTGATAGACTGTCATTAGAAGCTGCGATTACACCTCTGGCACACAGCTAATTACTAGTTTCGACGCTTGTGTTTGTGCATTCTGCAATTTGAACACACGATGAGCCACATGTCTGTATGTGTGTATTTACACTCCTCTCCACATGGATGTGTGTGTGTGTCTACGTGCGCCTAATAATATGTCCCGGGCAGTTGGCCATCAGTGACAAAAAAATTTTGCCACGTTTTTTTTTTAATTTATTTATTTTTTTACCTCGCTTGATTGTAATGCTAGCGAGCATCCTTTAAACACAAGAAGTAAACACAGAATGAAAAAAAAAATGTTGTCGTCATTTCTAGTTGAAAAGAGACATTTAGAAATATACAGGGGAGCCTCCACATACAACTGAGCCTCCCCAAAATAGTAAAAATGTGCAATGTTTTCTGTTTAATCAAGGAAAGTAGCGCTCTATAATATTGTACTTATATCCTAGTTATATATGACATCGCCCCCCCAAAAAAAGAAAAAGAAAAATCAGCCATCCCCACGCAGACAACTTAACTGAATGTTATCATGATGAATGTCATTATAACATTAAAATATACTGTTAGCAAATGCTAAACTGTGCTAACACTGCAGGTCTGCTTAACTTTCGCCATGTCAAAGTGGTTCTTTTACTCGATAACTTGAGTCAGGCTAGCTGCTAAGTCATTATAAATAAACCGAATACGGCCCTGGTTATGATGTTTAGTTCTCTCCCACTCTGACATCATAGCGAGGGCAGAAGCGCAGAAAGGCTCGGATGTTTAGAAAGAGGCAGATAAATATTTATCAGATTGACTAGGTTGTTTAATTTCACACTTGGGTAGGCAGTTCAGGAACCCAACTATTTATGAAACATGAAAAAAACACATTTTTCACAATATGTCTGCTTTAAGGGTGTGTTTGAACGCCTCACTAGAGGGCAGCAAAGCAACATGCTCCATGGTCTTCATCCTCACTGCAACTATCAAGTCTTAACAGATGGAACCAATTTGTTGGACAAACAACGCTTTAATAAATTGTTACAGATTTGGCAGTATGCTGCTCAGAAATGTGGGATTGGAAAGCTTGTACGGATCACCCACCTTCATGCATATTTAATATGAAATAATTCTAATTGCTTTTGCTCATGGTGCCCTTATTTATTTATTTATTTTTAAACCAGTGAGAAGAATCTAGGCAGGGAATTTGGCCATTAAAAATTATACATGTTTATTACTGTAAGCAGAATAAGGAGATGTTCATTGACAAAATAAATAAAATACAAGTTCGAAATTTAAGACCCTGTGTGGGCAGGGCGCCATCTGTTGGCATACTGTTGTTGAAAACAATGAACTTTTTTTTCCCTAAAAAACATGTCCATGTTCCAAATAATAAAAATAATAACACTTGTGGAATCTCACTCGCTTGTGTGTGCCAAGCCAAACATGCGCCACACGGGCTGCGGACCATCTGCTTTTGATGGAGGTATTACATGTGTAGGTGTTTAGCATTCCTTATGTAAATGTAATGTAAATCCCTGGTGAGGGTTTACTGGTTATGGGCTTCAATATGGGGAAAAAAAACTTACATGTGTGTTAAATTAAGGGAAAGTCAAAACAGGGGATTGGGGGTAAAGCCTTGACATTAGGTTTGATGTTTTTCAGTTGATTAAAAAAATGCAATTACTGTCTGGAACTGGTACTGAAACACCTAAATATTAGAACTTTGTTTGACTTCATTTTTTGAGCACTTTTCCCATTTCCCATCATCATTAAATTTCATAGATTTGTTGTCTACTATTCCTGTATTATCTTCTAAAATCTGTGCATTGATGGTTGAGTGATTTGGTATTTTTTCATATCCCTGTCATAATATTTCTGCACGCTTTTCCCCTAATATTTACTACTAATACCACCGGTGTGGCAATATTATAACCCTTTGAGCAATGGGCTTTTGAACACAATTAGTGGAGTAGCAAATAGACACATTACTCACAGGCATATATTTTTGATCCTTTTTTCTCCATGGACAGTGTTACTTCAATTTCATGGACAATAAAAAAAAAAAAAAAGTGCAGTCCACTCAAAATGGCCAAGTTGCGAGGAGCAGCACAATGTCCATCAAATTGAATAAAATTTTTTTTGGTAAAAAACAGTTTGATTTGTTTACTTATTTAGGATAGTTCAGTATGTATTCAATGAAGTACTATATCATGGATACTATTTTTTTTTTTAATTAAAAAACATATGACAAACATTTTTTTAAGCGGAAACAGATTAAGGCCAATTCCAAACCAAACAAAATATCAAAAATGGTGAGCCCATTCAAGTTCTCAGTGGCTCAAATTTCCTTTGCATCCTCAAACCCAACTGCTCCCACAAAGTTGAAAGCGCCCAACTGTCCAAAAAGGTCTTCAACTACGAAGACGAAATGAAGATTTACGGGGGAATTAAGGGATGCGGTCCAAGGCACGACTGATGAATGGCCGACTTCAACTTTTCATCTCCGTAAATCACCCCCTGAGACGCGCGAGAAGCGTCCTGTCGAGAACCCTCGCAACAGAACCGCACCTCCTTCCTTCCCAGCAAATCTGCAACAGATTGCGTTTAGTCTGACTGGAGGTATGCAGCCACAACAGCGCAAGCAGGGGTCCGCGTAATCCCAACCCTCCAGAATTACGCATGGCCATTCACTTTAAGACCTGGACGGTTTTACCCACTCATAATCTGCGTGATCATCATTTACCGGATTTCAAAGGCGGGAGGGGTGAGCCGAGGGGGAATGGGCGCAGGTCACCGCGCCGAAGCTAAAAGCCGTCCACTGAGCGACGGCGTGCACAGGGCAGCCATCTGGAAAAGGCATACGCCCGAAATTCGCCAGAGCGAGCGTCTCCAACGAGGTGGTGCCAAAGCACGTGTTGATTTATTTGCGCAACCTGTTACTCGCTGGGATTTTCCCACAATCGGTACGCTCTCTTTCGTACCGAATAACTCTTTTCGGCATATTTTTTTACTTTGTTGGCTAATAGTCATTTTAGTATACGAGCACTTTTATTTTTCAGCGTTAGGTCAGCAAACTTCCCAATGAATACATTTACAGTACCTCTACAATGCTATTAACAGCAAAACCAGGTTTAAAACCCTGACCCCAAAAACCTTTTGCAAATCGTCCATCTCAACTTGTGTTTGTCTTCAACTTGCCTGCAATGAACTTTTCATTCGGAAGAAGCCGATGAATTATTCACCGTCTGGCGCGTTCAAATCAAATTGGACAGGTGATAGTCAACCACACCGCCCCTCACCAGCTCCACATTTAACCGCTCATTCGCCTAGGGAATCCAATCGCGCTATTAAATTCAATAACGCCTCCTTGTGAAATTATTCTTCCGGACGCTGAAACACTTTCCAGAAGCCGCCAGAGAGGAATTACATCAATAAAACATCAACTTCCTGGTTTGATCGCATCGCCGGTAAGAAACGATGTACAGCCGGAAAAAGCCAGTCGGTTAAAATGCTGTAACATTGTGTGTGAAAAGGAATTGCATTCATGCCCAATTTTTTGGGGGTGATTTTTTGTTGATATACTTTAATGTGTATTTCTTTAAACATTAGAAGAAACGGTAATTTCTCTTTAATTATAATATTCTACAAATAATTTTAATATTTCCATTCATACATTTAATTAAAAATATTTAGTGCCTTTGTCAAATCTTTTTGTATGTTTTGTTTGAATACTGTGTATCTAATATGTGCAAATATAAATATTTGTAATTTTTGGTGATATTTACAGTAAACACTTTCACGTAGATTACGTTATATTTTAATACACGTATTGTCTTGGCATCAGAAGATTCGCCATTTTTCACCAGAAACTAGATTTAATATTTGTAATATTTTTTGTATTTCTCCTATAATATAATAATATTTTTCAGGGGTTTTTTTGTTTTCTTTTTTTTTCTTAACGTTTGTATTTTACTTTAATGTTTTATCTTATTTCTATTTATGTATTTTGTGTGTCGAATCTTTTTACATTTTTTATTTTATTTTTTTTACATTTTTCATTTTGTCATTTGTTTTTAATCAACAATATTATTTTGGTACTACCGCAGTTATATTTTGTGAAATAAGATTTTTTGGCATCAGAAGATAATTTGGCTCAGAAATGTGATTTTACAGCAAACTCGCATTGGATTACGTGGTATCTAATAATTATAATGGCATTGGTGTAACCCCTACAAAAATAAGTTGCAGTCATATGGGACAACATGTATTTTACTTTTCCTGTTTTATCTTTAGGAGGCTTAGCAGTTGACACTAAGCTAAACTAAAAGAGCGCACCGCGTCGGGTTTCTTGTTGTGACTTTTCTGTCGGTACCTTAAACGGAATGTGAAAATATTGGTTTAACGTGCAGGAATGTCGACATGCCGGCCTTATCCGCAGAATTAATTTTACCTAGAAGTTGAAAGTCTTTTGGAGGCTTTAGGAGTGCGGGTGTTACTTTAAAGCTAGGATAACATGACATCTGGCATGTTATTGTTTCCATAAGAGCGGAGCTTAATGATGATTTGCGACCGACGACGTGAGCAGGTGAGAGGACGACGTATGTGCTTTTTCCATTGATAATTCCAATGGAAACCTGCTGAGTCGGCCGGTTGGGTTCAAATTCCAGGTGTGTGAAAAGTGGAGAAGAAAAAAAAAAAAAAAGGCCCTGTTGGATGGGAATGTCAACAGGGGATCCGTAAAGCACACGCTTCCTGGGCGGCTCTGTCCGGACCAGCTGTGCATACATCATAGCCACCGTGGTCAGTACGTATGCTTAAGGGTGGGAGGGGGGTGGTTTCATAGGATGAAGTTATGGTGTAATATTGGAATGTTGTTTCTAATAGTCAGATTTTTCATCCAACATTTTTATACTGCATTCTATTATTTGCGAATTAAGTTTACAGTTGACCCCCATTGTTCGCAATAGTGATAATGTGCATATAAGTGACGGCCATTGAAACACGTTAGGGAGGTGGGTGATGTGTAATCATTTTTTTTTAACTACTACAAAAAATCTTTTAAAAAAAAAAAAAAATGCTTATAAACATTTAATATACGTTTCCATGAAAAAGGCGGGATGCATGTGGGAAAAAAAATCCCGGACAGACCGTAGCGTATTTGAACGGTAACTTTAATTAGACTACTATATTAGACACAGTAATGCATTAGAGTTCAAGTTACTCAAAATTGCAGCTATTTTTGTGTTATTTGTTACTTAGTAACGGCATCACCGATAACAACTTCATGTCTACCACGTCAATCATTATTTCGCGCGAACCCCGGCGTCTTCGTCGCCGTCCGTCCTTCTTCCCCTTCCAGATGCTGGGCATGTGAAGGAGTGAAAGGTCGGCAGGTGCCTGGAGGCAGGCGGCAGGGTGGTTGTGTTTCAGCGAGGGTCAAGTAGAGTTAAGAGACTTGAGGGGGTGGGGGGGGGCTGGTACTATCTGGCCACTGTCCAGAGAAAGAGCAGACAGAGCAGCGGTCTAATCAACGTGATTCATTACGGCCAACGGCAGACTGTCTGCCGAGGTCCCAATCAGCTTTTGAGGGGTTTACCAGGCGCCAGGCGCAAAGCCGTAATCCTTGAATCCTTGACCTTTTTGCAATTTGGGCATAAAGTGCAAGGCGGTCAAAGCAGCATCGGCCACGATGCGCTGACTGAACTAAGAGAAGGGATCATAAAGTCCAAATTTCCCTTGGCTGCACTCTCTCCAAAGCCACTCATGTTTGCAGCGTCAACACATGAATCAATGCGGGAGTATATTCCATATTATTCACCTCAAACTCTCAATGCCCGTTCTTGCGTTTCCAGTTGGTTCGTTCGAGGTCACTTCTATCTGGTCTAGACCAGTTGTTGCCGCTCTGACCCGCACGAATCCGCGCATAATCAGTACCGCCCACGTTTCCAGAATGTCCCGAAGGTAACTAATTTTAACCGATCGGTTGCACCGTCAATAATGCTAATGTGAGAGGGCACTGAGGACAGATAAGAAGGGACGTTGGTGGACAAGGGTGGGGGGAGGGGGGGTGGGGGGGTCATCGTCAAGCTCGCCCTTCGTCGATAGCTTTTACACCGACAAGCGTCGGATCACGTTGTCGTCCATGCCGGCGTGTGCGCTTACGCGAGGGCCGGCGTGAAGATAATGCGGAACGGCGTCTCGTAAAGGTCAACAAAAAGCGAGGAGGGGGAGGCAGGACTTGTGATGGGATTCATTAGGACAGCAGTGGGGGGGGGGGGGGGGGCTACGGGGTGGGGAGGGGTGCAGTCCTGCATGGGGAGAAAACTGAAACAGGTGTTTGTGCGTTTGTGTTTGTTGAAGTCTTGAAAGACGGACAAGTGCGGCGCTCACATGCTCAGGCTCACTCACACTTGACCTCACTCTGACCTTTGCCCCCCCCCCCCCAAGCAAGAGACTTTGTGAAAGTTTTCTCAATGGAACGAGAGGCACGCTCTCACACAAACTTGCTGGAAGAACAACGAGGCTATTCCGAGGCGTACCCATGTCACCTGTTTGCTGTCAAGTCGATCCACAAACTTTGACGAGGTGCATTTACAGTATCGGTAGACATAAACAGTAAGCTAAGCATTCAGTTAAGTTGCCACGGGGAATTCCAAAACTATTTTGCATTTTAATTTGATTTAAATTGAAATCACTATATAAAAGATGACGACGTGATGAAAAATGTTTTGGCTTCATTTGTGTTTTTATTCTAAAATAATAATTTGAACGGAAGTTTTAAGTTTGACCTCCAAAAGCTTGCGTAATGTGCATTATTCTGTGTACTTTATAAATGTAATATAATTTGAGGTAATTTTATTCTAAAGCACCTGCTTGGTAGCTTTATTGCTAGACTATAAAATGAACTGAACAGCTTTAAACCCCTAAAATGAAAGTAAATGAATCAAAATGATGCATTCTCTCTCTTTTTTTTTTTTTTTGTCCTGCACATTGGACTTGTACCTGAAATCTCCATGTAGCCAGTGTTGAACTTTTTAGTCACACTTTCCTCCTCCAGAAAACACACTCGCCAGGAAACGGAGGCTTCCTGTTTTGGACTGCAAACTCTTTTCTTATCTTGCCTGCATCTTGCGTTCTAGTTGAGATGTTTTACATTTGGTCTGGAACTTTTGACGCCTTTCATGTTGACGTAGCCACTTGGACGGAGTCAGCAAAGTGTTTTGTCTGCATGGAGTGGAGTGGGGAAGGGGGGGGGTCTGTCTGTACTACAGTGGAACTTTCAAAAGAGGAACATAATGCATCCAAAAGTGCTGCTACAACTAAACGATGAAATCATTGACTAAACCTTTTTTTTTTTATTTTATATGACTTATTGTCAGAACTGACTCGGTTCTAATGGTTCACAATGCCGCTACTAGAGCGCTGACCAGAACTAGGAGAAGAGATCAGATGCCAAATCTGCATTTTTATTTTTTGGGATCAAGCTTAAAGTCTGAGCTGGCTCAGGCATATCCTGACGCAACCAAATGTGATGCCGGTCTGAAAATGCTACCACTCGAGTAGTGACTAGAACAAGAAGAAGGAAGATTGTGGATTCTAAACCTTCATTGCTTAATAAAGCCAATAGTCAGATCTGACTCAGGCGTATGCCCTGGCATTCTTTGAATTACTGTATGCTGATGAAAAATGGTGCTGCTAGAGCACCGAACAAAACAAGATATCATTAATTCTAATACGTATTTTTTTTTTTTCCCCCAATCAAGATTATAGGCAGAGCTGACTCGGGCATATCATGACTCATCCCTGAAATAAACCGGTCCAAAACGCTGCTGCTGCTGCTGCTCGAGCATAGAATAGGACCAGAAGAGCATGTGTTCATGTTGCCAAGTTAAACAGTCTTCAGGGAGTGAACATTCCAAAAATTTCACAGAGGGGGCAAGCCAGTAATTTTTTTTTGGGGGGGCAGAGGGGTCACACTTGGAACCTCTACTAAATTAAGGATGAACTCTACATTTCGTTTGACTTTGGAGGGCTATTTTTCTTATCCCGTTTCCTCTACTTTTTCTCCCATGTCAACCGTAAAAGTCTCTTCGCGGTGCGCCGGCCCCTAGGGTGGGGTTGAAGGTGTCGTTCGGGTGATTGAGATAAAGTTTGCATGAGGAACAGCTGGATTTAACGCGCCATTAAAAGGTCACTGCTTATTGAAGCTGCACCTGCAACTCCCACCAGTTCACCCCATCACCCCTTCTCTCTGTAGTCCTCTCCTCTTTCTCAACTCTGAGCTTTCTCCCAGAAGGTCCTCCATCTTTCCCCCCCCCCGGATGTCTTTATGTACAGTGTCTCCATAACGCCTGCAGGGTGGTTTATGTCTGCCAAAGCTCTCGTTTTCGCTTTTGCTCGCAGCCGGAACACTTCAACGGGAAAACAAGCTGGCAGCGTGCAGGCAGGAGAAGCCAATGCCACTCTGCTCAATGTGGGACACACACACACACCCCCACACACATGCTTCACACTGCTGCTCACAACAGGCAGCATATATGATGCGTGCATGCATGACTGGGAGGGTGTGCAGGGAGATTCCACCACCTGGAGTCAAATTATATATAGTGTTCTATAGATAAAATGGGGGGGGGGGGGGGGACATGGGAATATTTTATGATGTATGGAAGAACCAAAGACTGTGACCAAGACTTTCTTGAAAAAGTGCACTAACAATGGTGCTATTCAAATGCATTGCACATATAGGCTGAATAAAAAACATCTAAACATAAAAAAACCACCATACATTATTAAATGCACATGCACTTAAGTTAAATACAAGAGAAATGCACCTAAAATGTCCTGTGCTGGGATTAAATGAAGAAAAACAAACAAAAAAAAGTTATCAAAGCATAAAGGAGTGCTTTTCGGATGTTTTGAGTTTTCTCAAAAATATCTTTTTGGTGCTCTTCAGTTGAGGGATCAACGCAGGACTTAAAAAAACAAACAAAAAAAGCCCCAGGAAACGGAGGCACTCAAATTGATTCTGAATTAAAAGTCCTTTATTTCAACATGGCCAGTTGGAAAAAATGCCTACGCCTTTCAGCAAGCTTGCCCTGACGAAAACCAGGCATTTTTTCATACTGGCCATATTAAAATAAAGGCTTTTTAATTCAGAATCAGTTTGAGTGCCTCAGTTTCCAGTTAAAAAAAATAAAAAAATAATGTATGCACAATTTCAACATTGAATTCAGTCATTCTTTTGCATACCACTAGAGTGAGCTAATGCACCACCAGTGGTACTCATGAAAACTGAATTTCCCTTCAGGTACACGTTGACTTGAATTGGAAATTTTTAACAAAATAATTTAAAATTTAACAATGTAACAAAATTAAAAATAAATACATATTTATGTTATAGTTAAAATATTTTTAGAATTTTAATAGTCAATCAAAGAATAAAATAAAATCAATTTAAAAAAGAAATACATTTAAACGTTTTATTAAAACGACATTTCACCCCAGACTGACCCCCCCCCCCCCCCGCACAACATCAGCACATTACAATTAAACTGATTTTACATTAATAATATGTCATTTGATTGATTCTATAATCATTTTTTAAGAAACTATTATTAAGAAACTTGGACATTTCTTCCATTGGAAAAAATATTCCCAATCGATTCTAATTCTAAATAATTTCATTAATACCATTTCAAAAACAATGAATAAAATCCAAACTGTGTTTAATAAATAGTATGCCTAGTAGACATAACTACGACAGTACTAACTCCAGTCACACCCATTTGTAATAAACTATTTAATTTTGCTGTCTAAAATACATATCGCTGCCATCGGGCAAACACAGTGTACCTCAAAATTAGTCACTTTTCAGGAGACCCCAAAAATGCCAAGTTTGTTTAACCAATTGCATTGCATCATGAAAGACAGCAAGCCCTCTTGCTTCAGTCATGAAAAGGTTTCCACAAATAGACAAATGCTGATCGAAGCAAAAGAAAACAAACAGCTGCGCCACTCTCTTAAGTGTAGGGATGCCGGCACCCTTACAAGAACCCACCATGCTCCCTCCAGAGCGATGATCATTTATCTCGATGGCCAACTAAATTTGCCGTGTTTAAATGTACTACACCCAAGAGGGGCGTGTGGGCCACCGACCCCAGCAACTGGACTACCATTAACCCCATGAATGCGCTACCAAGATCTGATTTGACTGATCCTGATGGCCCCCCTAATGGAACTGTTGCTCTAGAGAGAGATCGACAGTCGCGTTTAGTAATGACTTTAAGCGAGGGCCTAATTATGAACCCATTTGCAAAATGACTTCTTTTTTTTGGGGGGGTGTTGAAAGCAGCTCCAATGAACATTTGTCTTTGTTGGCAGTGACAACAGAATACATTCCTGTACAAAACACAGCTATGAACAATAAAAACACACATTATAAAGACAAAACACAAGTTTACTTACCTTTAAGCCAACTCAGATTGACCAACCTTTCAGTGAGGAGAATGAGCATGTCACTTCAGCTCACATAAAATAAAACTTAAAATGAGTGGCATAAGTCCTTACCACTTATGTTTACTGTTGGCTGTTCAACTTTCTCAAGAACTGCTGCTCAACTCCATGTTCAGCCTTCAACATTTTTTCGTTCCTTCCAACCTGCAACATTAAAAGATGTGTTTACAGTATATAATATCAGAGATGGGAAATCCAGGTCCAGAAAGTAAAAACCCTGCCACAGTTTGGCTTGAGCCAGAGGTGCTTCTAATCAATTGAGCTCGTGTACCTGCCGGTTGAGTAGAAGCAACTGTGGCATGATTTTTAATTTCTGAAACTGAATTTTCCATCTCTGTATAGTATATTAAGATAGTGTTTTAGCACTACAAGCTAAAGTGCTAATGACAGCTGAGCTATTTCCTATGACAAAAAAAGGCTGTGTCTATTTTAAGTTGAAGGTTTTTAACGTTACTCAAGCTATTTTCTGTGACAAAATAAAGTAGTTCATGTTTTAAGTTGAATTCATTCAGTGCCTGGCGTTTTCGTGCTAGCAGACTACTTAAAGCATACTGTTGTCATTCTTTACGGAATAAAAACAGCATGAGAGTTCAGCTAACCAAATAAGTGACTTTTATAGCCCAAAAAAATTCATAAAATGGCTTACGGTGTGCATGGAGGAAATTATCCTTCTCGAAGAAGCAAGTGAGGAATAAAATAGATGCGCGTGTCTCCAGGTAGAAAAACATTCTTCTTCGTCGTTTTTTAACTTTCTTGGCAGGAGGGCAATTTTTAGATACGTTTAGATACGTTTTAGATACATTACCGCAACCTAGTGGACTGGAGGGAAGATTAGTAAGAGAGACTGGAAATAAAACTGTTAGTTTTCTGTTTTTTCTTAAATTAAAAGGTTAATGGGTTTAAGTAAAATAATACAAAACATTCGACTTTTTTTTTAAAAGTAAGTACAAGTTGGGTGCATGGCTAATTCACAATTTTATCTACGCTTGTTGCTAAAGCCCCAAGAAGAATCTCAATGTTGAAAGTTTTTCTTTAAATACTGTAATAGTATTTATTTTCCTCTGGGAGATAGATACTAATGGTACTTAATTGCCTATCGGTCAGTCCGTCTATTATTTAAACTGCGCTTCTGTTATCATTTCGCACTATATACGGATAATATTAAAAACAAACTAAACCGACAGAGATACAGAGACAGAGAGACAGAGAGAGAGCGACAGAGAGACAGAGTTGTCCAGCTCAATGATTGCCACTATAAGTGTCCACGTTTATATTGTGTCACTTGTGTTTGTGTTTTAGCTTCAGAGAAATTGCTTCTGATGTGATTTTGGCGAGCAAGGCTGCTCAACTACATTTCCCAGGACACCCCGCGGTTTTCTGACGTCATTTACATGCGCTAAACTGAGTTGGTCAAAAGCAATAGGTACGTATTTTCGGAATGATGGCATTCTTATTGTAGAAACTGCGAGATAATTGCGAACAATTTGAACACAAAATTATACTCCATTTTCATTTAGTCCTAACCCGGTGGTTAAGATTAGGATTGGTCGCCGTTTAGGAGTTGATACCTCTTGCTCCATCGCAATGCTAAAGCTAAGCTAACCGTACACTTCCATTCATACTTGACGTTTTCTTTCTCAGGTCGCCTTCGTGTGCTGGTGTCATCATGACCAAATTTATGGAGTGGCTGTTCGGAGTCTCGGTGGTTCTGGCCGCCTGGATGCTGGTCGCGTTCGACCCGCTGGACCTTAGCGTCCCTCACACGTACCGGGAGGTGGCCTGGCCCATGCCGCTGTACCTGCTGGTGTCGTTCGGTTGCTACTCCCTGGCCACGGTGGGCTTCCGGGTGGCCACCTTTAACGACTGCCAGGATGCGGCCCAGGAGCTCCAGGCGCAGATCAAGGAAGCCAAGGAGGATTTGAGGAGGAAAGGCTTGAAGATGTACAATTGACGGACAACTAAATGTATTTGGGGAGGAAAAAAGTGTCTATGTAATGGACATCTTGAGACTGGCAGCCAATTATGGACCACACACGTGTAAATAAATGTACAACAATATATTTAGTGATTATTAAAGATGTTTTATATTTGTAGTGTTACAACACAGGTTGGGGCTGTTTTTGTGACTTCAGACTGAAATAAAATTACATACATTAAAATGGTGTTTCCCAAACTTTATTGAGTCAAGGCACATACAGAGGGGTGGAAAAGTTCCATTTTCACATTCTTTTAGTCTCTAGTTTCTACATTCAATCACATGTTGACACAAGTCGTCGTTGTTATCAGTTTGTTTTAATGTACCCATCATCATCAACAGTATGTGGTATTATTGAAGATGCAATTCAACCCCCCCCCAAAAAAATCCATTCATTAATAACGTTCTAAATAATTGTGTTTTTTGTGGGAGGTTGTAACAGATGTAATTATTTTATTTCAATGCGGGATTATGATTTGAGATACAATCTAGGTGAGCACAAAAATAATCTATTAATTAATCTGGTGTATGATAAAAAATGTTAATTGTGCCTTCTTGCTGTCACTATACGTCATTGGCATAGATAGATAAAGTTATATTATTTCAGGTAAATACTATAGGTGAAAGTGGGTAATTTCTCACGTTACAGTGGTTGGGAATAACTGCTCGAGAATGCTTTTATTCTAAAAGAATGCAATGTAACCGCTGTGCGTTCTTGCTTGTCAGTGTTCAACCACACATCTTTGTGTGTGTGTGCGTGCGTGTGTGCCCTGCAGCTCTGCTAGAAAGCTCATTCAATTAAGTCTATATTCCTTCAATTGTTATTCTTTACCTCAAGTATCTGCATCAGCACGTCTGCGTGCTTCAGCTCAAGCTTAGCCGACATCTGTTGATGGAATGTTACACATTTGTGTAGTTACAAAGGTTACTCCCAAAGTGCAGTTTATATTGCTAGTGACTGACATTGTAATTGTTTCTTTGTTACTTTTAAGTTCAGTTGACCTAGACAATTGCAGAGTTCTAAAATGTGACCTTTAATACATGTCGCAAATTACTTAAGTCAGCAAAAATTAATATACTGCATAATTATAAAATTCATCTATAATGACTGACATCTTAGAAGAGCTCACTGATTGCATTACCAGTGCAAGAAGGCGGGGCTTAAACTGAGATGGGCGACAATGCAAAATAGACAAATGCATATGTACTGACTCTTCACTGCACAATTTAAATGTTGTGTCTCGTGTTCTTCCTAATGAATGGAAATGCCTCTGTTCCAGCCTTCCATCCCAAAAAGTTTGTGATTTTTTTTTTTGTATGGAAGCGTGGAACTGTCAATGTGGAGTAAACATTTTTGACAGGGCTATTTGTTCAAATGTATTGATTAAGTCATTCAAACGTTTTGGTAGAGCATATGCTAATTGCTAAAAGCATAGCATTTTTCCCTATAGTGCCACGAGGTCTTGACTTGCGCATGTGCAAGTTCCAACGACTTTACCAAATACGTTCGAATGACTTAGCCCTTTTTTGCTTCACTTCACTGGACATTGTGCTGCTCCTCCTGGAATGCACATAGAGATGCTCACAACTCCTCAGTAAGTCGCAGTAACATTAGCTCATCGTCACAGAAGATAAAGAATACGCGCCTGGGAGTACAGTAAGTATTCCCACCTACGGACCTCTGTCAAACGGAAATTCCCTCACCCGGAAAAAAAATGTATGCATTCAATTTTCGACTCCTATATTACATTAACGATCGATTCCTGACAACGGAAGTTCCGGTATCCGGAACCCGTAACCAATCTACGAGAAAAGTCCTGATATAAAGCCGCCGTCCAGCAAGAGAGCTATGGAGATGGCATCAAAAATGCTTTTGTATGCCCAAGAACCGTCAACATCAGTGATGATCGACGGGGCAGTTTCTTGCAATTGAATGAAGCCAACACAACAACTCAAAATAGACTCATTTTTTTCACAAGTCTAGGAAAAATAAACACTAAAATACAATACAGTTTACTGTAGTTAAGTACTGTACTGTACTGCATTGGTGTGACAGTATTTACAGTATTTTGTCAACAGTATTTGGACCATCTTTGTTATACTGTACTGTATTTTGTTCATATATCTGTACTTTATAGTTTAGTTTTTGTTTAATAAAAATTTGGGGGAAAATATATTTTTTTGGGCATTGTATTGCTTGTGTGGTTACACATGTATTTTGTTAACATACTTGCACGTTCATACAGGACGTACCGAAGTCGTTTCCCACATGAGGAAATTCTGTTATAAGGAAAGATTGGACAATGCAAATATGATTCCTTACTAGAGAATACTTACTGTATTGTTTTATTGCCGGTCTACTTGTGTTGCCGCTTGTTCGCCACAGCGTTATAACACCACCACATAGATGCTATTCGTTACCCTGTCTTTGACGCTTCCCATTGTGAATTAGCATTAAGCAAAGAGACGTTAGGCCAAAGCTATGTGGTTGTTTTCGATGCACGATGTAGGCGAGTGGACCTTTTAAAATTATATGGTTCAATTGCACAGTTTTGTATTGAAATATTCGGCATTTAATTTTCTTTTGTTTTATGTGTTTACAGTAAGCGTCACTGTGTCATATTGTCACCAGTTTATGTGGTTGTTTTCGATGCACGATGTAGGCGAGTGGACCTTTTAAAATTATATGGTTCAATTGCACAGTTTTGTATTGAAATATTCGGCATTTAATTTTCTTTTGTTTTATGTGTTTACAGTAAGCGTCACTGTGTCATATTGTCACCAGTTTATGTTTTACGGCCCAAATTTACGGTAAATGACGTGGTCTGGTCCTGTGGCGCTAACCCATAGAGCGGGCGCGGTTAACAGGGTGAAACGTACATCATCCAGCAGTTTCCTGCCTTCCCACGCGGCCTTGGTGGGCCATCTGAGGGAGAAGGTTAGCAACGTACCGCGTGTAGCCGTAGGCTAATCTGATTCTGGCAAGGAGTGCTTCTTTTGTGCGCGGCCCCCCGTTGCGCGTAAACAAAGGCTAGCCGGAGCCAAAGGCGTCATTACGGGCTCCCGTAACTTAGACAATAAAAGCAGTTGGCTATCGCGCGCCAGCAGCACTACTTTGCCCATAGTGTACCCCCCTCGCCATCCAAGCTTTTGCCAGAGCAGAGGGCGCAAAAGGCAACCTATTATTTACCCGGCAAATCTACCACTCTGGCAACAATGGCACCAAAGGCCTTTGGTAGACAGCGGCGTTAAATATTTCATCTGCCCTCTTGTCATCATTAAGCGCTCGTCCTACTTTGAAGACGTCCATCTGTTTTTTTGGGGGGAGGGTGAAGGGGTCAGTTTTTTTTTCTGTCAGCTACACTATAAAGCAGACAACATGTTCCACATCAGAGCAGCACATGTAACACATGACAGATGACAGCAGTCTCAAATATGAATTCATAAAGTAGCATTCATAAAACAAATGAAAACATATTAAATATAGCAAAAAAATTAAACACAAAAACAGCCCCAAAATTCAAGGTGCTTCAAAAATCAAATGTAATTTCTTCTTTATTTAGCTCTTGTATGATGGCTACGAATATAAAAATATTTATTAAAAATTCCAAGAAAGTTACGAAGTGAGCTTGCATCTTTTGATGAAGTTTCGTCTTATTGTTTTCGATGAAGACTTGCCACAAGGACATGAGCCTAACCTAAAATCAAAACATACTGACATAAATATTAAATTACTGACATGTGGCTTTACAAAATTGCCCATAAATAGTACAAGTGACATGATCCCCTACAAGAATGTCTTTGGAAACTTGCGCCACATGTTGTTAAAACACAAACACATTCAAACCGTTCAGACAAGCAACAAAGGCGGATTTAAATTCCAAGAGTCGCGATTCAATTAGTCGCGAGCAGCCCAAAAATCCTCTAGGTCTGCTCCAACAAAATGTACTTGGATTCTGTAAAATTAAAAAAAAAAATTAAAAATTACTACTCAACATGTATCGGTATGAGAAAATGTGGTATCGAATACCTCTAATGTATACATACTGTATGTGTAGGCCCCCACAGTGACGAAGACCAGGAAGGCTGATTCCAATAGCAGACCAAAAGATCCAACACAGGCCCCGGTGATAGTGACGTTTATCCCCCGGTGACACGCTTCGTGAGCGTCTCAGTGACACGGCTGCGAGCAAATCCAAGTGGACCGGCCGAGACTCAGAGAAATGATAGGTTATCATTTTGCTGCAGAGAAACGACACGCACGAACCAAAGACCTCAAATCCCATCTCGTAACAGAAGGAGGCCGCTGGTGAGCTGAAAGGAGATTTGATGGCAAGGGTGAAAATGACAGCATGGGAAAGTGACGAGAATATATTTATGAAAAAAAAGAAAAAAAAAAAAGTGCAACTAAACGAGAACAAAAAGAGGACAGGAACCCAAAAGCATCGAGGGATTTCATTCAGCCTTACTGACTCTCTAGTGGCTCTCCGTACTGTACGCCAACAGTTGCCTTTACTTATCTGAATGCGTGAAGCCGCAATGGCTGCCAGAACACTCAGCAAGTTCAACTGTCAGATATAACATTACGTATGTCCGCTTAACGATGCGTCTTTTCTCAGCCGTTGCCCCTGACGTGCTCTTGCACTGTTCATATTTTTGTGCTGCATTGAAAATCTCCATGCTTGTTTTTGTACATTTGCACAGATTGGCATTTCAGACCAGCGAGTCAACAACAGCAAAAAAGAAAACTTAAGAGTTAAGAGGCCAGCTGTAATTTATTGTGGTCATATATTGTAGTCGCCGCCCCCCCGCCCCGGCCGCCCAACTTTGAAAACATGGTGTAGCTGAGAGGCAGCGGCACCGGTGTTTGCTGCTACAGCTGTTTTGACTGTCACGGCCGTAAAGAGAACGGACGACGTGACAAGACAACGGCGGGGACAAGTAAGTGAGTGAGTGGCTTAAGGTCATGTTTGAGGTCACACGTTGAAGTGGCAAAAGGCAAACTTCTCGGAGGTAAACTTTGTCACCTTGCAGCTTCGTCACGCCTCCGTTGTTGCTAACCCGATTAGCAGTCCTGTCACATTAAGGCCAACGGGCTACGAACACATTTAGTACTTGAGCCGACCTCCGCCAAGGCGTCAATATAAAAGTCATCCGGCTTCTTCCATTTTTCTCAATGAAAATGTGAAATTGAAAAAAAAAGGTAAGTTACACAGTTGAGCAGGCCCCACAGTGTCGATCTGTCTGTATAATCTATAAAAAATAATTTCATAATAGATAAAAAATATCTATAAAATAAAAAGTAACGATGAAAATGATAAACCTTTGAGAATACATGTACACATAAAACATGAATTATACAAAAACCAGTAAGTTAACCATTTTAAATATTATGAAATGTAAAAATAAGAACAAATCAATCCAAAATGTCTAAAATATGACATAAATCAGTCAAAAAAATTATGATCAATAAGTAAATAAAACACAATTTGAATCAATTTATACAATAAGAAGTAAGATTATAACCAATTCAAATGTACAAATGAATTTCAACAAAGAAATCCAAATAGTTCCTAATATAAAACATTGACTCCAATAAAATAATTAAAAAAAATACTTAAAATGAACAAAATATTAGACCTAATCCAAAAATGTGTATTTGAAGCAATATTTTCAGTGCTTGTAGTTTGACCTGCAAATTATATTTATGATTATTATTTGCATAATAAAAGTAACAATAATTTTCACAATTTTGATGAAAATGTGGATTGAGATCAACCTCTAACTCAATTATTTTACTAAATTCAAAATAAATACATACAGGTTAAACTTGAAATTAAAAAAAAGTCACAACTTATCTCTTTTGGTTTTCCCCAAAATATTTTCTTTTATTCCACATGAAAATTTCACATTAGTAATATCAAACAAGTTTCTTATTTTTTTTTTATATAATCTTCTATGTATTTACATATCATACACTTGTTTTACTTACATATGTACAAAAAATTGCTTCAGTAAAAAACAACAAAAACAACAACAACAAAAAGACTGCAATTGTCGTCACACTGTTGTGCTTTGTCTTTTCCAATCATCCAAATTGAATGCGGTCCTAGCTTATAGCTTGAATTCTATCTTGGATTTTATCTTTTTTTTTGGGGGGGGGGGTCTTTTAGAGGGGTGAGATGAGATTGAACAAACAGAGAAGACCAGCCTCCCTGTGGGATACAAAAACACACAAGTCAGTGTTTGCTTTCGGCACGAATCCATTTTGTCGCACAACTTCCCCCCTTTCACACAACACACTCACTCACTCGCGGTATATACAGGAAACCTCCCGATGCAATGTCATAAATTATCTTCACAGAATGTACATAAGTTTTTCCAATGGCAGTGTGTACTTGTGTGGTTGCCATGACAACAGTCCGTCAATGCTACATTTCGAAGAAAACACCCCCGACAAAATTCGCTTCAATGTCACTGTTACCAAAATAACAACAACACACAAACAGAACGCGAAACTGGCAGGCGGGCAGGGGTGGATTTTTTTTTTTTTGTTCGGGCGGGGGGGGCACAAGATGGAGGAGACGACCAATCTTTGGCTCCGAGGGCAGTAGGTTCAATTTCATAGCATTTGTCCCAATTTCTCGTCCTGTTCGCGCTAACGCGAGTCCCGTCTATTCTTTGTCCTCCCGTCTCGCCCTGTGGCCGGCCACAGAGCTGAGCTCAGGCGGTCAGTGGTTTCGTCCTCGCAGGCTGTCCCTTCATTGTGGTCCCACAAAAAAAAAAGAAAAGGCCTGTGGGCGTGGTCTCAGAGCAGCAAGAGCAATAGCCAGACCGGGACCAGCAATGACAGGATTGACGTCGACGTCGCCGCTGCCGCCGAGTTGGTCCGTACGCTCTTCCGCACCTCGGGGAGGTTGACCACCGGGTCGTCGGCTACAAGACACAAGAAGACGAGCGTGATGTTAGCACGCTGCGCTAGTTTTGCCGTGAAATTGTTGCATAATCGCATCTACAAATGGCGTCTTCAAAGTTAATAACTGTGTACAGGCCAGCTGCATGGTGTCGATGCTTTATGATCCTTTCTGTTTTACCATCTTGTGGCATTTCAATGTAATTACCGACCCCAAATATTGACTATTCGTGCAAGGGTGGGTCAGCATACCTGCAGGCAGTCTGTTGGATGGGTTGTGAACCCCACCCCCAGCTGCCACGGCGTCCCCGCCCGTGCCTCCTTTAGCCACCCGGGCCTCCTGCGAGCCTGAGATCAGTCGACGGAAAGACAAATGAAAAATTAAGAAATAAATGATCCCACCATCCGAGAAATCCGCCATGGTGGGCGTTGTTAATTCTCACCGTCGGCCGCGACGACGTCCACCCTTAGCCGCAGGCACTCTTCTCCGTGGTGGTGTAAAGGTTTGGCTGGATGGGGGTGAAAAACGCACCACATGCGTTAGCATCCAAACTAATGCACTTATCCTCTTCTGGCCTCTTAATCCATCCCGTGCATGCGTGCACACCCCGCACTGAGACACAAAGCTTTAGGAGGCCATCTGTGACGAGGCAGAGAGCGCCTTGCCCCGCCGCTTATCTAATTACAGCCTCAGTCGGGGCGACAACCCGACTCCATGCGTGCGGTTACAGTCGGGGGAGCCGACACCCCACTTTCGGGCTTAACGTATCAGAGCCAAGTGGGATGTTTGGAGTGTACTGATAAACGTAGAGTTAAGCTTGGAAAAACTGGAGACTTTTTGAGGTTTGGAAGGGTCCTAGTGAGAGCCCTGACCCAAATTTGATTGGAAATATGTGGAGTGTCCTGAAGGGGGCTGTGCCCTCACACTCTGACAGCTTTGGAGCACCCTTTCAAGGAATAGGGATAAGCCAGGCGACAATTAGACCCCCCAAAAGACTGGAAGCTATCATTAAAGTATTACCGGTAGTTTTAGACTAAGCCAATTTGATTTATTTTTTCTTAAAACATGGTTATTTTGAGTTGAATTGTATAGATTTGATTTGATTTTTTGGGGTGGGTGAAGCATTTTGAAATGATCTATTGTTGTTTCAGCTGTGATTGAAATGCTTAGTGAAGTTTTTCTATTTCGTATTTTTTTTTATGCCTTTAAGTGTTTCTTTTTTTTTTAATTATGCAGGTTCAAATTCTGAACATTTTCGTGATTTTTTTTAAACAGTAGTGTTTTTAAATTTTGTTTTAAGATAAGTCAATTGTACATTTTTATTTAATTTTTTTCATATTCCTCTTGACATATCTATTTTTCCATTGAATTGTACACACTCAAATTTTCAAAATTGGTAAAAATTATTTTTTAAATGATTTATCATTGTGTATCATCCATCCATCCCTCAATCTATTTGATTTTTTTCTGTTGAATTGTTGAATGTTGAACACATTTGGAGCAGCCCTGGAAACATCAACTTCTTTTAATCTTACCTTCATTTATTCTTTAATTTTTGTTTTGAAAAATGTTTCAAAATAATTGAGTTTTAATGTCAGACAAAAAAAACATTCCATTTGAACAGAATTCACTTTTACAAACGCGTAATGTCACCTACAGATATAATAGTAGCTTTCCCCTTGTCGGAACTCCTTCCCGAGGGTGAATGGCGTGAAGCGCTGGAACTTCTCGGAAAACTTCTCGGGTCCGTGTGGCGCGAATGGGTGGCCGCACTCCCAGCGCATCTGATCGTACGACTGCGGCTTGCACGACTCGTAATCCTCACGCTCCACCATGTAGAGGACGTAGCGCTCGGCGTCCAGCAGCGGCACCTCGCCCTGCGGGTAGTGCGGGCACACGATGTCCAGGTAGTCGTTGAGCCGCACCTCCACCGCGTAGTCGTCCCACAGAAACCTGGACACGAAAAGGGAGACGATCAATAACATGCAGCTTAAGGTCCTTCTACTAGTTCGCACTTTGTCCTCATTAGAAAGACAAATCAGCCAAAGTCGAGTCAAACAGTACTAGTGTCGCGCTAGCACTTTTTGATTCCTTGAAAAAAGGTTTGTAATAGCAACAAAGCTCTTAGGATCATAAAGCATCAACACCATGCTTCTTGCATGTACGCAATCATAAACCCATGTTACATAAACTTCTGTCGTAGTAAATAATTACCTTCAAATCAGACTTGTCAAGAGTAGTACTAGCAAGCATGCCAATCTAAATAACATCATGGCTAATAGTGAAGTGCTAGGTGTGAACTAGCATCATTTTATAATAGTGTTTTTTTTTTTTTTTTAAGGCAAAGTTAGCTAATACTATTGCTGAGATTCATGTGAGGGTAAAAATTGATTGGGTGAATACATTTATGTAACATAGGTTCATGATTGTGTACATGATAGAAGCATGGTTTAATGCTTCATTTGAATAATCATCATCATGATTAATTTACTGCGCTCTTTCTGGTGTGTGCAAATTGGCCACCGGGGGCAGTATAGTACAAGTGAAGAGGAGTTTCACAACTACTATATAAGTGAAGGTTAACCTGCAGTAATATTAGTTTGCGTAAAATGTTACAACCACCACACAGATGGCACTTGGTATCCTGTCAAGGGCATTTCGCATTAAGCTAGCAGACTTTAGCATTTCAATAACATTTTTTTGTGGATTTTTCCTAACCAAAGAAGGTTCAAGCCTTTCTCGAGGTCCAAACACCACACATCTCCTGCCTTGCTCCCTCTCCTTCCAAACAGGCAAGGCGAGAAGACGAAGAGTCAGACTGTCTGCCTCCCCTGGACTCCTCCACCCACTTTTACCACGTCAACTCGGCTTCCTGCCTCAAAAGGAGACAAAGTAGCTGCGTGGACAGCGGGTAAGGTAAAACCATTTTTTGCTCGGCCGCTTCCTGCCAAGATATGATGTGTTTATCTGCGTGCATTTGTCACGGGAGGTATTTGGGGCTTCCTCCTTCGCATTGATGGAGAGACTGCTGCTTTCCTCCCACAGGCCGTCATCTGTCAGTTGCGAGGAAGCGGAGCCTCGCGCTCTTCCCAGCGAGCCCCATCTATCAACAACCTCAAGCAGTAGCCACCGACCATTAACACACAATGAACCCCTCACATACACCTCCCACTCTCCCTTGTCGAGCGATGCCTATCAGTTTACCGTCTTCCTACTGTACTGGATCGCCAGGTCGGATGAAATTGGACAGACTTGAAATATTTACACAACACGCACCGGGAACGGTCAACCGAGATCGCTTTCTGTTGCTCTTGCAATGAATACGCGTCGGCCGGCTTGTCAACGCTCCAGTAGGAGAGCAAATTAATCACGTCTTTAGATCTTAAAAGAGCTTTTGGAGCCGTCCAGAACAGGCTTGGGGACTGAAAATGAGTCCCTGGGTGATTGGATGAAGCAGGGGGTGTGGAAGCGAGAGCCCGAGAGAACATCTGATCCAGACCGCCGTACGAGTCTGAAAACAGAGAAAACCTCAAAGGAACTGTTGCAAAAGTCCAAGGTACTATTGCTATAAGGACCATATGTAACTGGAATCCAACACATAGTAGCGCGCAGACCGCCGCCAAGGCCAAAAACTTGACTCAGTGTCCTATTTATCGTCATGAAGATCTTTCGATCTTAAACACCATAAACTACTCAAGGCCAACTTGATCTTTTGTCGCAACATTTCTGTTTACATATTTTACCTGTATCCTTTTAATCTTTAGCATATATTTTCACCATTACTTAAGGGTCCCTGAAATCATGTTCATTGCTTACTTTACTTTAGTAACTCAGTTACAGTAACTTACCTCAGTAGAAAGTAACTTATTAACATATTTAAAGCCTGGGAGTTATTTACTTAGTTGCAGTTACAGTTAGGCTTTTCATTACATTTTTGCTTACTTCAGTGCTTTAGTAACTCAGTTACATAGTTAAAATTACTCAGATAGTTCCTAAATAATTGTAACAAAGTAACTGCAACTAAGTAGTAGTAACCCAGTGCGTACTATGTGAATATTAGTCTGTCCAATTATTTAGCCAAAGTATATTAGTTAGAGTTACTACATAGATATAACTAAGTAACTGCAACTAAGTAACTAGTAACTTAGTTTAAGGTGTGTGCTGTGTAAATATTTAAAGTCTGTCTAGTTACTAAATTAGTTAGTTGCAGTTAGTAAATAAAATAAAAAAGTTACTTCATAACTGAAGCAAAGTAACTGTAATAAAGTTATCGTAACTAAATAAAGGCACTAAAGCAAAATAAAACACTAATAAAATATCAGGAAAAGCTAACTCGAACATCTCAAGTTTGATTGGATTTAATTAGAGGCACTTTTAATGGTGGCAGGTGTGTGCTGACTGCCATTTAACTCATTCACTGCCAGACATTTTCTGACCGTCTTTTACTGTAACGTTTAGAAAAAGAAAATATAAATACGTTTCTGAGATTGAATGACTGGACTGTGAAAAGACAAGTAAATCCGTCAATGGCAGTGAATGCGTTAACATGAGTTTGAATATGATTGCTTATTTCTAAACATTGTGGTATTTTTACATTTTTACCTCCATTCGTGTCTCATTCTACCATCTTCAAAATCAGCCACCCTCTAAGAAATATGCTTTTTCTTGCCTCATGTTTATTCTTTTCCAGTTTTTCCTCGTGGAATATCCAAGGGGGCAGCCAGCGTTTGCGCCTGTGTGACACGCTCCAGATGCCTGGACGGGCTATCAAAGGCCGCACGGCTCCTGCGTCTCGTTAGCTCGTGTTTTTTGTTTAGTTGCCAGAGGTCTCCTGGGGGTGCCCCCTCTGCCGACGAGCACAGACGCCGTGGCTCCAAACCGGCGCTCGGGGGCCCCCGGACTCTGAGTTCCTTCCAGCCGCTTGACTGCGCTCCCTTCACGCCCGATGACCAGATTAGCTGGCCGGAGACTCGGGACGTGTTGATGATAGGTGTAGCAAAGTTAAGACGGGATGCGGTAATGATCCTTTTTCGCTCGGGCCTCGGCCTCGTTGCCACTTATCCGCCACGCTCTGTTTACCCCGTCGGAGTGTTTTGACCGCCGGCGCTTTCAATCCCGGTTGAATCGATAACACCATTGAGCAAACACTCTTGTCTGCTCTCTGCCTGACAAGGTTATCATCCACACCCCTGCAAATAATGAACACAAACAAACATCCCCCCCCTCCCCCCCCCCCATAGCTATGCCTGCTTTCCGACAGGCTGCAGTATGGTCCCAATGTGTTGGTCCAAAGGGGGGCGCAATTAAAAGACAAAAAAGGGTATTAAAGTTGCCCTGGAGGGGGGTAATTATGCCCACTTCCCAGCCCCTTTAGGCTGTGGAAAGAAGGGGGGCGGGGGGGTCAAAGGGCTTAGGTTTGGGGATGGCTTTTGAAGTTTCTCTCTGTGGGACGTCTGTGAGTGAGTGCTACTGTTATCAATAGCCACTGTTTCATATATTGACTCCACACCAGGGGGGAGGCTGTCTAGCTAGGCACCCCCCCGCCCCATTTCTCTTTTATTAATGGAAAATAGGTTTAATTACCCGGCTGCCTTTTGTTCTTCCGTAACACCTCGCCATTGAGCCACTCCGCATCATCATCTTAATTAACTGATCGGGGTAGCGCACTTCAAAAGGGGCGGCTTAGCTTTTTTTGCCAAAGGGTTTAAGCTAACAAATGTGTGTCTGTAAAGCCCCTCGCTCTGTGTGTGCGTGTGCGTTTGCCATGATAAGCTGCATAATAAAGCGAAAGTAATGTCAGGTGGTCAAGTGTGGGGCGCAAATTCGGTCATAACCAAACAGATGCATTGCTAAATATGGGTTGAAAAAAAAATTAGGAATGTTTTATGATTTAAGATAAAATACCTGACAGTACAACAAATTTGATCTGGCAAGATGTCTTAAAACATGTAACCATAGCTACTAGCCTAAGTAGGGTTATTTTGTACTACTTAAACAGAATCTTTTTTTTTTTTTTTTTAAGATAAACTTAATCATAACCAGTAACAACATCAAGAAATTAGAATTAGGGATGGGCGAGTCCCGATACCAGGAATCAATATCAGGCCGAAACCAGCCTTATTTCAAGCTAACGGGTACTCATAAAGGATGCCGATACCAACCACCGATACTAAAGGCAAAAATGAAAAATTGCATTGAGTAAGTCCCCCTTGCTAGGAGTTAGTGCCACACTGTGGCCCTTATACACATATAATTAACCTAACAGCATAACTGTCTGCATTTTTGAAGTTATGGAACACAATATCAATTGTTAAAAAATAGCTCTGTGCCTGCTCAAAATAAAACGTTTTTTTCTTTCTGTCTGTGCAGACTGATGGTAGATTGGTGCAGATCTGTTCAGGTTGAATAGAGGCAACTAGACTCATTGGACTTTCTTGTTTTTGGAAAACTTTCGCAATTATGCTATCAGGCTAACATTACTTTTGCTAAGATTTTAGATATTTAGTCCTGGTGAGATTTTAGTTTGTGTAGTGCGGAAGGAAGAAGGAATTCATGATTTACTGGTTTTCTTCAGGAGAGTTCTAATCTCTCCTCTTTAATCTCTCCGGCCAGTGTTCGGCTTTCTTCTCCAACTCCTTTCATCCATCCGTTAGCCTCTCATCTCTGCACTCAAGCACTCGGCGGAATGTCGGACGATTAAAAGAAAAAACGATCGGACAAATGCGGAGTCAGCGACCGAGGGTTTTGCACAGGGGCTAGAATCCTACAGGCGGGCTGGATCGATTCTTATTTTTTTATTAATCTGAAGGCCACCGACCACACAAACATGATTGTTTTCATCCGCGGGCTTTTACACACGCCACTAATGTGATTGAAAAGGTGACTGGCCTACATTGCGGATGAGTGAACCCGGAATGTAGGTGGGGAGCGAAGGGGGATGGGGGGGGGGGGGGGGGGGGACCACCTAATCGTCTCATCCGAGCTTGGATTACTGGCTGGAGCAGAAGCCAGGCTCAGTCCATTGAGTGGCACCAGACCCTGCTTAATGCCGAGGGGAGGGGGGGGGGGGGGGGGCTTAGAGTGGACCAGTAAGGCCCAAAGCTGGGTACAGCAAATTGACTAAGGCTACATTTACACAACACCCAAGTAAAAATAATACTTGTCCGTATCAAGCTACAAAAACGAGGGAACCGCTGTGATATGCTTGCCGGACCAGTAGTTGATGTTTATGCAACATCGACCTACACAAAGTTGAAAACTATTATTTATTGGACTAAAGTTTTTTTCTTTTTTTTTTTTTTTTTTTAATGTGAGTATATAATCGCATTGAGAGAAAAAGTGTGCTGTCCCGAAGGCCGTGTTACTGGTCTTCATCAATCACTGCCACTCACCTCCTCCCACTCGCTGTCCCTCTTTCATCACTCCATAAGCGCACAAGATCCCCAACCCACCCGAGAGTGTCAACTCCGACCCCCCCGCGCCCCCACGCCCGACCGCCAGAGCCAATCGCAAGCCAAAACTCTGCTGGTATTCCAAAAATGCAACTTTCTCCTGCCCACTGTTTGCAAAGGCGATCGCACAATGTGACGTGGCTATACGCCTGGTGGTCGCCATGGGAACAAATGCACTCTTTTGACTTCCTTTTGAACATAATATTCTGGCGGACGCTCTTTGTGCAACTTCCTGCGATCAATTTCAATCTGCTTTCTCTGTCATTCCACCTTTGTCTGATGGGTTCATCAGTTATTCTGCCCGCGCCTTCGGCCCAAATAGGCGAAGTCAAAGCTTTGGGGATGGCAGCGAAATAATTGGCTGATTCCACAGGCTCTGCGGGGGCTTAGATGAATACGCATGCTCTTTTGCAACAAAGTCACACACTGTCCCGGGAGACATTTGTATCTTATAAGAAGGGTTTGCGGCAGAAAAGGTCAGCGCTGACATCACATTGCTCAGGAAGCAAATATATCGATTTTTTCCGAGTCGATTCGGTGCAACAAAAACTTGCTCACTGGTTGCTCTGCTGACAAACACAGACTGAGCCTGGGGCATAATGATTTCCTTAGTGTAGATTTCAAAATATTAAAAGGGAACATGCCATTTATGTCAACAATTTAAAACAGCTCCCAGGTGTCTAAGCAACATCTGTGACACGTTTGTCAAGGATCAAGAATTGCGTCACACTTCTGTGTCACGAAAATGCCGCGGTGCCAATGCCACATAGAGCTTTCGTTGCCAATGACAACGGCGGCAACACTTCATACACCTGTCAAGTAGAGTGCGGATCCATACATGTGGTGCATGCAGTGGACACATCGCCAACCACATACCCCCGCGGTCCTGACAAGTTCACCAGGGAATCGAGTATGCCACCTGTAGTTATATCACCGTCATGATTTTCAAGCTAGGAGGGAGCTTATGAAAAACACCCATGTCCAAATTGTTAGCTACCCATGCTAGTGCTAATAACGATAACAAGAGCCAGCCAGAATGATAATGATCTGTATCTGTTAAACAATAGTTTCATCTGTTTACATGTTGTCGCCTGTAGGTATGTCTCCGTAACGATTTTCCTACCTACCTGCTAGCTGCTGATGCTAATTAACACGCTGCGTCACGGCACACAAAGAGAAGCCACCAACAGAAGTGCCAATCCTGTGACACTAAATATGGTAGCAACACTAATTACGATGTTGAAATGGTAATCTACATTTTCTAGAGCACTTGGCCTGATTAGGGTGAGCTCGACCCCAAAATCAGATGAATTTGGGTGATTGGTCAGCAGCGAATCACAGGGCACATATACAGTACAGACGTCTCAATCGCATTGTCAATTTGGAGTCTGCATGTGTGTGGAATGTGTGAGGGAGCCAGAGTACCAGGTGCAAATCCACACAAGCACAGGGAGAACACGTAAATGCGTAGAAAGGCCGAATCCAAAATTCACACGCCCTTGTACCTCAAAACTGTGAGGTAGTCTAGTCCACCATGCTGCCAGGGTAATCCTAACAATGAGAAATTCTACCAGGGTTTATGGGTAAACCATAAAGCTTTTCATCCCTAATGACTGACTTCCATTCCTGGTGTAAAATGTAGCCAGGGGAGTTTTACTTCCAGATGGAGATGATACAGTTTGCCAGGAGGGGTATAGAAGCTCTTTGCTGCACGTTGACACAATAAATGAAACAATGTCTCATATTTACGCAACAAAACAAGCTCATATCAGATCCCCCTGTCTGGCTAATTCGAGATTAGCGCGGCAATCACACGGCTGTTTACAAGCCGAGCCCCTTCTTCTTGCTCCTTGCTGTGTGGGACCAAGCCAGAAGGGGAAGTCTGGTGCCTAGATAAGGAAGAGACAAGAGGATGGGCAGTGGGGGGGGGGGCCAAGGAGGAGACACTCGGGATCCGAAATAGAGACGAAGCAGATCTGACGGCAAGGGAAGGTTGATTCCAGATGGCCCTCACGGCTCGACAATAGTGCATCCATCTTAAAAAAACAAAACAAAACAAAAAAAAACAATTGATGTCTATGAATCACTGCTAATCTATGGCAGGGGTTTAAACAGCCTGGGAAACAGTCGCTCTACCCCTTTATGGACTCGCACTGAGCAAAACGTGTGAGAACAACCATTGTTTACACCGCAGACAGGATACGCACTTTTCCCGGGAAAAAGACGTGAACGGAAAGCCAAGGCAGGCACCTCACAGGGGAAACGCGTAGCAGACTTCGCAATGGCCAAACAGTAAGCCGGCGACGAGGAAACAACCTTTGGCCTGATTCACTACCCAGCGAGATCCAGAAAAACAACAGCGTACATCAGTGAGCCCAGAAGAGACGATTACATCCGTTTGACAAGCTCCAGCCCAGATTGAATTCATCAGACAGATTGCAGAGGCAGATTAAGCGAAGCGAGGCGGACAATGCGGGTGAAAGATGGGGATGGTCGGAGGAATTTTCAGACAGAACTGGGAAAGAGGCGCTTGAGAATCAAGTCGGAACGGTGGGATGTGTTTTGCAAGAGCATATAGCTTGGGGCAACTGGGAAATCGCACAAATTCCTTATCTATAGCCGCTTTCACACTGCATTCCCACTCAACTCGCGCTTCAGATGCGTCACCGTAAAACTGGAAGTGACTCGGGACAAAATCCAGATCGATGGTTCATCATGGTCATTCGTTTGCTTAAATGGACCGATTCTTGTAACGATTCTCACATAATCATCATTGTTGTGACTTAGTTTCAACAAACTAAATTTTTGTATCGACAAGTTGTTGAGTGACGTTCCAACGCATTGTAGATGCTTTTCGAGAAAATAAATAGATGCTCGCATCATGGCGGTTTTGCCATTTCCACCCCTGATCTACAGGTTGTCCTGATCTGGTCACTCCATCTCATCTTTTATATTTACAGGAATGAGGCACACATGGACATATGCAGTCTTGTAAAACAAGTAAGTGTTTTGTATTCATGGATTTTTGGGTCATGGGCAATCTGCGCTTCAACCTCGGCGAGACACTCAAGAAGAATCCACAGACATACGAGGGAATAGATCAAGAAGATTTGCTGAGGGGGTACTAGAGTGGATTTTCAGAGCACGGTAGAGGACGGAAGTTGAAAAGGGAGAGCAAAGCCTTGGCTGGGGAGGGGAGGGGAGGGGGGGGGCGGTGCCTTGTGACTGATCACTACGGGTGCCAAGAAAATGCTAAGAAAATTCCACACCTATGAGAAGGCTTCCCTCCTTTCCCTTCTCTCACACACTACCACGGAAATAATAGACTGAAAAGGGACAGCTTGTAAGGTTTGGATAAAAAAAGCTGGCAAAAAAGGGGCCTGAGAATGAGACTTTCCCAGAGGGCGGGGACCCTGAGTGGCGGCCCCGCATTCAAGGACCACCGCCGCGCCAGAATGACTGACAGATTGATAGAGGCCCGGGCCACTTCATCACACGGCGACCCCTGACCTCCAATCAGTCGCGCCGGTTAGCATTTTCTTTCTGGGGCGCACCGTGAAGACCGGTCTCTAATTTGTATGGGAGCAAGGACAAAACAACATCCATATTGAGTGGTTAAATGCCAAGTTAATCCCTCGCAGGGTTGAAACATACCTGGAATAATTCCCTTGTTTGAGCCGATACCGCAAGAACATGATGATAACATTATGTAGTGGAGTTCAGACCTCTGCCAGGGATGACTACCCATGACGGAGCTGTACATGCTAAATCAAGGAAAGTTCGATTTTTGTTGGATTGGGTTGATGACAGAAAAATGGGAGTTTTTGTAGCTAGTTAAATAGCTCTAGAATCTCTGTTTAACTCTCCTTCTTAAATACATACTTTTCTTGCCATAGATTCAATAAGGTAATTGCTAGTTGGTCAGATAGATTCGGAGAATTTCAGTAGCTCATGAGCTAGCATAGTTATAGTAGATAGCTAATTTGCGACGCAGTCTGAGAGTTAGAGCGAGGTGTTTGGCAAAAGTGGAGACTGTAACAGCAAGTGGAAAGTCAAAAAAGGGAAGCCGGCCAAGAACAGAAGGTCGGGGAAGGTTTCTGGGGTGAAGGAGAGACAGGTACAAAGAGGAGGAGGGCTACTCATGCGCTGTCAGCAAGAAAAAAGAAACAAGTTGCGAACGAGCCGATTATTGCTTCACGCTGTACGGTCCAGAGGGCTCAGAAGGCTTCGGTGTGTTAATGTGTATGAGAATGGGTGAGTCACTCCTACCTACTTGTACATGCATACCACACACACACACACACACGCACACACATTCATTGGCCAGAGTCTTTCTGGGAAGCAACAAGTGCCCGCTGACTAAAAAGTTCCTGGTCAAACACAAAGAGCTTTGCACGCTCACGTCGTAAAAAGGTCAGGAAGTGCGGAAACTATTCAGGATTTCACCCCAAAACAAAAGTAGTCATTAAGCCGGCCTCGACCTTGGAAGTCGGCGGCGGCGTCCAAGCGCACAATTTGTGGCCAGCCAGGCGGCTGCGCTTCTTAAATGAACAAGTCTAAGTGCGTGCGTGTGAAGTTGTATATGTTTGCATACGTGTGTGAAGTGAAACAAAGACCATTAAAAAAAAAAATCAATCTGACAGCAGTTAAATCAGGGTTGGACAAACCGACGGGAAGTGGGCAACATGGTGCCCGTGACGGCTTATACTCTAGACCCGCCACGCTATGCTAAAAACTAGCATTTGGTCATTTTACTGAAATTTCCCGGTCTGTTACCCTCCCGCCGTCCATCTGTCCTTCTTTTTGTCCGTCCGGAACAAAAAGTAATCGCCTATAGGCCAGTCCGTCTATCATTTTGAACGGGCTTCCGTTTGCGTTTCCGTCTACAAACTTCGACCAACTTCCGAGGCACTCTATATAGCAAGCAGAATAATGAAGACGAAAAAGACGACGAAGAAAACGACAAAGGAGGAGAAAATAGATGGACAGAAATGCAGTATGGGTCTGAGAGGACTGATAGAGAAAAGGTTCCACACCCCTGAGTTAAGATGGAGGACAGGTCTCATAGTCATGGATGAAAGCATCCACTAGGGAGGAGGCGGGGGAGATTAGACATCAACTCACTGTATCGAGTAACAGGTCAGAGGGGCAACGCGATTGCCGGATTGGATAAAAGCGACAAATTAAAACTTTTTTTTTTTTTTTTTTTCTGTGAATGCGAAGGATTACATGAGCGCAGTCATCCAGGAAAATAAAAATAGGGAGTTGCAAATGGGCAACAGATTACAGTCACACAAGCAAAACAAAATCCATCTGCTACTCGATTCACATTTTCGCAGAAAGGCTTTTGCCTCTCCGGAAAGAGTGATGGACTAGCTCTCAACTAACGGATGTGTTTTTGTGTATAACATGGCTTCCCATTTGAACATTTGACATAGAAAGCTACTTTGCTCGATAACTATTCAAATAGACTACTAGAATCTTGGAATTAACATACCTGTAGATAGCAAGCTGTAAAAGCCGTCTAAATAGCGGGACATAGAGTGGTTAGACTACTGTGTGGGATTTTTTAAGTGGGATTTTAATTTTACAGACAATTGGTTAGTTAGTCCGGTAGATTACGCAAGCAGGTAAATTGGATAGCTACCGTAACCAAGGTACCTTAGTTAGATAGCTAGCATGCATTATGTCGATAATTTAGAAATGATCCATATTTTTTCAGAGGTGGGCAAAATTGAAGGTTATATAACTGAAAGACTGCAAAGACTGCTTGCTAACAAGCAAGCTAGTCAGACTAGAATTTGGAAATTGTGGTCGTCACCTAGCAAATTGGCTAGATTGCTACACGGTTGACAACTAAGTTGATAGCGTCAAAGTTCAATAACTGCATCAGAATGATCAATTGTGTTTTGGGTGGCAAAACTAAATTTGACAACGATTAAAAAAAAAAAAAGATACTAAAATGGCTAGTTAGTTAGCTAACAGTCTAATCAATTTGATAACTAGGATTAGAAAATTCAGAAAGATAGAAAGTTGGTACATCTCTTAATTTTTGTGACATGATTTGCTCAGATTTGCACGACTTCAAATGATATTTTCAATGAACTTTTTTAGAGTGGGTGCACGGCTCCAAAGGTTTGCGAAACCCCGGGAAGACGTTTGTTTACTCCCCACAGCTCTAATTGACCCCCACTTCTTCGGAGCAGCAGTTTGGGCTTCGATCCCCCCCCAGCCCTAACCCACCTTGTCATCCATCTCCCTTTTTACCCCCACCCACAGAGGCTGACCCGCAGGGCAGGCCTCGAGTTACCCACTCGCTGTCTGTCGCCCGCCATTATTGCTCGCCCTGTCACCTGAAATATGACCACCCCCGCATCAACCTGACAGCCATGTAATCCACCCCCCTCCCCCCCTCGTCCACAACAACCACCCCCTCGCGTCTTCCAGTGATAGCTCTTGATTTGAAGGTTATTGGTGGGAGCACATACAGGTGGCGGGGGGGGGGGGGGGGGCTTTCAAGCGAAGAGGATATTGCAAAAGATATTTCAAAATGTTATGAGTCAGATTTGTAACGCTGAAAATATGAAGCGCAGCAATGACACACGTGCACATCATTATCTCTGGGAAATGACTGCGTTTTGTCAGAAAAACTAGGCAAAGTAATCCAATTGTGTACGAGCAGGTAAAAGTTAAACACCACCAGAACTGTTTACACATGTCATTATCCCGACTAAAGGCATATGCTGTATGGTTGCTCCTCTACACAACAATCCCATTTAGTCCAGCCTAACATGTTAATTATGACAACGTACAAAAACATCAGAATTCTGCATGAATGTAAACAATACCCTGAAATGACCCATAATTATCCCCAAAAAGCACATGCTGCCTGACTCCTGCATTTAAAGTCATGTGCACGCAAAATAATCCACTTTTAAAAACTAGACACGGTACAAACATAGGAATTCTCTAGTAGTATTCTATTTCCTGAATGTAAACACTGTCTGATAATGAATGACACAGATATATATTATGTGCACACATAATCCAATTCTGAGACATGTTAATTATGACCCCATGCAGAAAAGGAGAAATTTTCCTGTTATAACCTTATAGAGGTAACACCATATCATATGTACCATGAAACAAACATGTATTGCTGCCAGAAAAGACAAATATGCACAAAAATAATCATATCATAACACGTTTTAACAATCCAAACATGTTAAGATTATCTAGATACAAAAATTAGGAATTCTCCAAGTAGTATTGCATTGCATGAGTGTAAACACTGACTAGAATTACTGAAATACAAAAGTCATTTTTGTATTAACTAGGTAGAAAAGAATAGGAATTCTCCTGTAGTATTTCTCCTCATGGATGCAAACAGTGCATCACATGACCCATAAGAAGCATGTATTGCTGCTCTAAAATGTAAATATGTACAGTATGTGTAAGCTTTCTAAACGTTCACTCCAACCTAACACGACAACTCGATCCAAAAAATACGGACACATTCTTTTTTTCGTATTTCACCACAATGACCATCCAAAAACTCGTACCACTAGAAATGCAATTATTCACACAAATAATCCTCTTTTGACAATCTTATATGTGCTTAATAATAACAACCACTACATCCAGCCACGTAATTGTGCCGAAAGGACTGCACACAAAAAAACTTTGACACCAAATCAATCAGCGTGAAGCCGTTTCTAGGACTCTGTCGTGCAAACTTCAGCACGCATGCCTCACTTTTTAAGCAGCTTTCACCACTCCAAACTTGCTTTTCATACACTAGCCTTGCTTATCACACGTTGCGCAAGGGATTCAAGTGTGCCATAATAATAATAATAACAGGTTCGGGGCGGGGGGCGGTAGCGGGCTGGAGGTGGGGTGAGGAGGAGGCTCCCTACAGCTTTTTGCATTATCATAACAACAGCAGCCAAATTGCTCGCATCACAAATTCATTGCATATGCAGGGAGGAGGTTTTGTTAAAAAAAATGAGGTTAAAGAAGAAAAAAAAAAAAAACTTACAACAGAGTGCGTAAGTGCAGCACGAGTAGACTGGACTTACTTTTGGTTTGTGCCGTTCCAGAAGACGCTGTGGCGCTCGGACGAAGCCAAGCGGGCGCACACGCACACCAGCAAGCCTACAATCCAAAGCAAATCCATGGTGGACCACACCGAGGCGTGCACACGCACACGGACACGCACACACGTCCGCTCCGGTAAGATTGTGCAGAAAGCAAACTCGCAGCTCTCGAGGGCGATTAAATCACAACTAGACGCTGAGAGTAAAAAAAAACAAAAAAAACAACAACAACAAAAAAAACTTGACAAAAAGATTCGTAGAGTGGTTTAAAACGAACGAGGAGAGATTGTGTCAGCCGCGCAGATCCGTAGTGAATGAACGCGGGTGTCGGCGTGGCAGCTGGTTTTGTTAAACGCCCACAGATATAGGCCACGCCTCCTACCAGCCAGGCGGCCAATCAGAGGACGGTCCGAGAAGCGCGAGTTCCCGCAGGTTCTTGAGGATGAACTCGACATGTTTACATGATAGAAACGGCATTGAAACACAATAATAATATTAATAATGACATGTATTATATCAATATGTATTTTTTTTAAATCATCTAAATGTGACCTAATGTATTGTACTTCCTTGTTGTTCTTCTGTGGGTTTTATTGGCGGTTGGTAAACCATCTTAATGGTGCATTACCGCCATGCACCAACTACTACACTATAATACTGAACTATAAGGACGTCAATGAGAATGGATGTCGCCATATTTATCTTCTATATTATTTATATCTATATTTATTAATTGTCTTTATCTATTGTCTACTGTTTGTAAAGTGCTTTGTTACAGCTCTAGCTGTTATGAAATGGGCTATACAAATAAAATTGTATTGTATTGTATTGTATCCGTGCATCATTTCTATGACTGTGGTCGTAGCATTTTAGAACTGCTGTATCTACTCTTTATGTAGGATCTTAAAAAAAAACACCACAGGTAAAAGTGATAACCATAGCACGGGAAATGAACTTTAGTAGTATTATGTTGGAAGTGGTATGATGAATTTATGAATAAAGACATGTTCGCAAAGCTGAAATAAATAGCACTCGTCCTTAAAAAGATGTCAACCTGTGTCCTTGAATGTATTTCATGCTTATGATGGAGTCATGTTTGGGAAGCATCTGCCACATATACATGCTGATTGCATTCCCCACCCCCCCAAGGGAGGTGTGGAGAAACAGCAGTAATGTGCAGTGAAACGCGTGCATCGACCCATTAAGCGGAAATGCGTCGTCCCCTCGCGCCGTCAGATACAGGCCGAGCACCCCGCTCCTATTTTCGCGTCCGTTGACATGGATAATGCGGCGAGCGCCGGCGGGGTCGTTTTTCCCGAACGTACTTCTGCTCGACGTGACGTTTTATGCGCCGTGGCATTCAAAGGCGCCCGACCAACATCAACAAGGAAAAACACCGGGTAATGATTCTTATGAAAACACATTGAGCTGACTCAAAGCGACGGCGTATTTTTTCATCCACTAAACACGACGGGTCCAGTTGATGTCAAGTGTTTGGTTTCATCTGACCACAGTACTTTCTCCCGAGCCTTTTCTGACTCATTGAGACGCTCCCTGACAAAGCCGGCAGTCTGCTCGGAGACATGGCTCCACTCGTTTTTTTTTGCGCTTCAACTCGTCAGTTGTCACCAAGCCTTTCGCTGATGGTTTTGTGACAACATTCCGGGTCTACAATCGTGTCCCTGACATTTATGACAGATCTTTACTCTAGCCTAATACTATTCCCACTACTACTACTCTACTCCATTCCTTTAATGTTGGAAAACTTACTTGGAAGAGTGTTCATTGTAAAAGTGGTTTCAATGGATCACAGGTGTTTGATAAATTTACATCAAATTGTTGTTGTTGTTTTTTTTTTTACAATTTATGCAGGGAACCATCCAACTGCTGCTCAGGGGAATCTCCATTTTCACACATTTATGTAATCTTCCTTCAGATTAAAAAAAAAAAAAAAAACGGACAAAGCACGAAAGCAAATGCAGAAAGAAACATATATATGCTAATTGCACACTATTGGATGTCGAGCGGGTCAGCGCAAGTAATGCGTTTGTATTCCGAGGGAAAAGCGCTCATCCCTTGCGACTACGATTGTTTTCTCAGGCTGAGGTGGGAAGATGAGAGGATGAGTGGGAGCGTGGGGCGTAATTGTGATTTGCGCTGCAATCAAACGGAATTGTTGCGGAAACGCTTTGCACCACAATGGGGAGACTCCTCGTTGGAAGCCATCTCTGCAGGAATGGGCTACATTTATAATTGAAAAGCCTATAAAATATGGAACACTAATCGTAAAGCCGGACCAAACTTGGCGACCCTGAGACATGCTGTGATTATTTTTTCCACATCAACCCCATTGACCTCAAATTGTGACCCTCTTCTGCGGCTCCAAAATAAGACGAAAAATGTAGCAAGAGAACAGTGACAGTCCATAGGAGGAAAGTATGTTTTTTTTTTCCCCATCCATTTAAACCAAAGTCATTAGATGATGTCATCGAGTTGCACTTCGGGTGATCGTTCCAGGAGGATTGAGTAAAATACACAGTTTGTCCACCATCTGCCGTGCTACCCCTCAGGTCTCGCTGCATTCTCTTTAAAACACTTAACCGAGACGATTAAAAGTTTTACATGCAGTCGTCAAAACAATCCCCGTTCATACGGAGCGGCGATGTCAAAAAATGCTGTAAAGTGCCCCACCTTGGTCCTATCTGTCGCACTGAAGACAAACTACTGCACAAGTCCAACTTTTAATGAGAGCCCCAGACTGGAAATGCGTCACAAAATCAAACCGAGATGACTCATCATTAACTACTAGCAGACAATGCTCATGCTAACGCAAACCATAATTTGACCTAAAATACAGAACAACACAGGACGGAAACCCTTGACAAACGCAACAAATTGGATGTATCAGTCAGAAGGAGGCAATGCTAACAAAGAAGGCTAACGAAGGACAACAATAAGATGGACGTTATGTTTATTTGAGGACATTGAGTACAAAGTGCAGCAAAGTGAACACTGCAGAATGTAATCCCGCAGCAACCGCTCAGGTGAGCTAGCGTTAGCATTATTTATATTTTGCCTTTCAAGCAGCCAAAATGTTGATTAATGTGTATTGAGGCAGAAGCTTATCCAATTCCATTCATTCCTCATCATAGAAAATTAATTTCAAATCAAATCATGTCAAGTCAAGGGCCCTCTGTCATTAACCGTTCCTTCGCCGCCATGTAAACACATCGACGACGACCTCCGTTTATGCTGCGGAAGCTTGTTTTCACTTTCCTGCTGCCTGCCTCTCAAGTTGGAACAATTATAGAAGAAGTGGTTGAGTCCTTTTGGCGCACGAACACAAACGAGGGTTGTCGTGTCGCCCTGTCATTACGCTCCCATCCCCAAACAAGTCCGCCGCGTATTTACACGAACTGCGTTGCTGGCTCCGCTCGCTACCTGAGCCGCCATGCACCGCGGCCGCCCATTGTTAGTCAATGCCAGCTCGGCGGGACGTGTTGCTGCAATTCGGAGCACTTTTCTTTGCCAACAATGGCCGTGAAGTGTTTCCTGTAATTAGCATTGCACAGACCTGCCTCTGGTTAAAAAAAAAAATCGAGGTCGTGATTTGCCAGTGCATGTAAAGAACTAAATTTCGTGCATTGTGTAGCATGGAAAACAGGGTTAATTAAAGCTGCAGGCAGTGATGAGGGGGCTACTCCCCCCTCCCTTTTTTTTGACCAATCCGCCAAATGATCATTAAACTTTGACGCCGTGCTCTGCCCGCATGAAATGACATAGGCAAAAAAGCTTGCCAATTCAGCGCCAGCCATCTGTCCGTTTTTTTTTTTTTAGCCTTTATTGATCTTAGCAACTTTACATGAAATCTCATGGGACAACACCAAACAGATATGTAATATAAAGTAGAGATTGAAATAATAATGATCATGCTTTCATTCTACTCACAAATTGATGTCAACACAAAGTTATTATTCTGTTGCTTGAATGCCAACAGGTGGATGCACAGATTAATTGTATCTTTTTATCTTTAATTGTAATACACCGTTAGCATAGATAAGCAAACATACTTTATTCATAACAAAAAAATTATGTTTCAGTCTAAATGGTTAGAAATCATTTGTGCTAGCATATATGCATATAAGCCGTCAGTTCACCCAAAATGTCAACTTCAAATCAAATGGCTGACATTTTGTACATTTCCACCAAATTGCGTGTTGACTGGTGGGATTGGCGCCGATGGCTAATAGTTTAAAACGAATGACGAAAATTTGCCGTCACACTTCACCCATGATAAATGGCAAAGAAAACAAAGCCCATCTGCACAAGTCACCCTAAAGCAGCTCGTTTGGGTGAATTTACTAAATTGAGTTTGTCAAAAGTACAAGCAGTGGGATTGACCAAAAATGGCTGCTTCAAACCAAAATGGCCAACTGCCCGTTTAATTTCAAGATGAGACTTTTTTATGCATCCTACTGTGTTAGAAATGCCCACCAAATCACCAAAACAAAATGTCAGTTAAGGTGAGCAAACAAGTGTTCAGAGGCCGGCTGTTAATTAGCTGTGTTTTTTTTTTTTTTTTTTTTGTGGGCGGCGTTGATTATTCCAAATGAATGGTAAGTGCGACGGCTGACAGTGAAACCATTTCACTGAGGCTTATACAAATGCTTAAAGTTTTTGGGAGAGCACACACTGTTATATATATATTTACTACTGCACATCCGCCAGTACAAGCCAAGGCGAGAGACAAAGAGCAGCTGAGAAGGAGGCGGAAAAAGAGGAAGAGCAGGAGGTGGAGGAAGGAACACACATTAGATAACAAGAAGAAGCGAGGAGGCGAGCAAAGACGAGAGCAGAGAGCTGGAAAAAAAAAAACCCAGAGAGTTAAAACGAGCGATATGCAAAGCAAAAAAAAAAACAAACCAAACGAGGCAGAAAATAAACAGAAGCCACGCAGTCGCCGTTGCTTGCGCCGCTAATTAGCCAAATGTGCTAACCGGTGACCCGTCGTAATTGCTTCTTCTTTGAGGCCATTTAGGATTTTCCGCGGAGCAATGAATCATTTCCTCAAGACTGATGACGCATTCGCCAACATCAATCAAGTGCCGCCATATACTAACACCCCAAAGGACGTATAATTTAGAAATCAGACTTGATTACGTCTTAAAAGCTGTCAACCTCCTGCGAGACATTAGTAAAGTTTGCAAAAAAAAAAACAACAAAAAAACGGTTTGGACAGCATCAGAGGACTCACTCGTACTTGTACTCTTACACTGCACCACATTTGTGAAATGATGAATTTTAGCTGACTCCTTTTTTTTTAGATTTCAGTTTGAATGGATTTTTCTTCCTGAAGGAAACGTGGAATCATGGGAAAAGTGGGAATTCTGGGAATGCCAGAAACGTGTCAAAAAATCCACTGCATAATTCTCTTGAGCATTCACACACTAATAAGCCGCCCAGATGACGCACGAGAGGATATAAAGGCGGAACAGGCGCATAAAAGAGGCGGATTTGGAGAGCGGCAGCAGATTATTACTGTGGAGCTTTTTGTAAGATGAATCAAAGTTATGCCTGAATGCCGGGAGACGCTGCATTCGGAAGCTGTGGGAGAGTCGGGCGTCGAGTGTTTACAAGTTGCTCTCTCCAAAATAGGAGCCTTCGAGGCATAGAGAAATGGTGTGAGAAAATGGGCAGGTGGGAAAAGCGGCGAGAAACATGCGTTGAATGGTGAAACAAGTTTTTCTTTTTCGAGGACAAAATGCGGGGAGAAAAGGAGGAAAAAAAAAAAGGGTCGAGATTGACACTCCAATGTAAATAGGCGGATGAGGGCGGACGCAGTGAAAGAGGCAGATTCGCTTAAAGGATCCTTCATTATGTATGAGAGCCGATGAAAAAAGCCCAAAAGAGCCCTTCTGTTGTCAGTGGGCATGTGGACGGTTGATCCAGAGAAAAGAGGACCACCCAGGGACTTGTGCTTTCGACACAACACAACAACAACAACACGCAACAGACAAAAGAAATGTGGGAATCGCGTGAAATGTGTGAGAATTATCGGTTGAATCAATCAGTCGACTTTACGATTCCGCAATGGCGTTTAACGCTTTGAAGTCGACTAATCGCTAATCACACGTTTTTGGATTTTGAATTTAACCGGGACTTTCGACTTGTCCGTCTGCTGCCATCACCAATTCGTGAAATTTGACCGAAAATGAGACCTGAAGCAAGACTCTGCTTAGATACAAGATTCCGATCATTTTCACTCATGTGTAATCCTGATTGAGGGCTAATTGTCAACGGCAGGGTGGCTGATGTATGTCTACAGTTGGAAGCTAATCGCCGATCTGGGAGGATAAAACAAATCAGCTCCAAAGTGAGCTGCACAATGAAGATGGTCTCGTTACGAATTGGCTTGGGAGCACCTGAGCCTCTCGCCAACAGCGCGTACCCGCCGTCAAACACGCTAAAGCCGGCCATGTTTGCTAATGGCCTTTAGCGAGACATTAGCGAAAGTGACAAGCTCCCCAAAGAGAAACGGCGTGTCCACAGTGTGATGACCTTCCCGTCACTGAGAGGCCCCCGGGGGCTGCGACCCGGGGTGTCGTTTGGCGTGTTCCCAAAATATAGCGGCATCTGGACCCGGCTGTCACATTGCGCGGCGACAGCGAGTGACGCCAATGCTAACGAGGGATTGCCCTCAACGTTCATCTTTACTCGACAGCGCTCAAAGTGTTATGTTTCATTTTTATGATCGTGTGAAAGGGGGAATGAGGTCATGTGTGACATTAAAACCTCCACCAAGGCACAACAATCCTAATTTCCATGCCTACTAAATTTAGGTAGCCACCTCCTAAATATGCTTGGATTTTCCCATGACGATTCATTCATTTGTCACTAAGCAATAAGGAAAATTCTTTTTTTTTTTTTTTTAAATGCTTAAGTGTTTTAAACAAAATGTCTGTTATTATTATAACTAAAACAACAAATAAATGACATTAAAAATGTCTGAATTTTGTAAGTGTATCTAATATTTGGCCGCTCCAAAACAGCACGAGACATCTGAACGCCGACACAATAGCAAGCGTGGAACGTATGCAGTGCAATGGTGTGAATATATAAACACAGGAATACGTGTGTGTGAGAGTGAATCTGATGAGGTATTGACACAGATTGTGTGTGTGTCTGTGTGGTCGGCGACATGTGTGTGCCAGAGTGCGCCGCTGCAAAAAAAAAAAAAAAAAAAGTGCTCGTAGCAATTACTCCACCCTCCATTGACAGCGGCACATGCTGCCACTCAGTGCTCCTTATAGTGCGGGCAATAACAGGCCTCGCTCCCTCTTTTCCATATGAAGGGGCCACCACCCTCCGCCAGCTCCCCAGAACCCAAATAAGGACTTTGCAAATGAATTTTACAGCCCCGGTGGACAAAAGACAGCAGTTGCTCTGACTTATACGCGATGACGATGCATTCAAGGGCCTTCTGTCAAACAAAGCAACCGGTGGCACACTTCTCCACACAAATGATTTTTTACAGCCACCTATTGCGACCGATCCACATGCCGCTAAAGAAGGGGAAAATCCATTTTATGGCACCCCGCGCCCAATAAAGTGGCACACTCCAGGTTGGAAAAACAAAAAAAAAGGTCCCAATCAATTTCAGCTCGAGCGCCTGAAAGCATCGTGATGCATTCAGGCGCACAGGTGGTGGTGGCTTTTGTGCACGTGCGAGGCACACTCCGGGCCATGTGCGAGGGGGCGTCACTTAAAAGGTCATTTAAGATAACAGGCCCTTCTGCTACCACGCCTCTTCCATGAGATAAGATGAAGTCATTAGTTTGGAATTGCCCTCCACCACCTCCTCGCTTTTCCCCTCGCGGACCATGCGGGAGGGGAACGAGTTTGTTTTGTCCCCACTTTAACTTTGAAAAGAGGAAAAGTCCAAGCGCAGGGAAGCAAGGAGGCAAAGCTGGGTGAATCACTTCGAACTAGATGGAAACTTGACCTGATGTAAGACGACAACAACTACAAGGAACCAACAGACGGAAAGAAAGCGGCAAGCTAAATACGACGAGGCGATGAGTCACACCCGGACAAAGCACAAGTGGTTGCAGGGAGCTGATTGGGTGACACAAGGAGCAGGCCTGATGAGAACAGGTGGAAACTAACAAAATAAGTTGACAAGACGTGAGGGGCGCAGCAAAACATGACAGAATGTGGAACAAAAACTAAACCGAATGTAAAAATTAACGAACACAGGGCTGGGATAATGGGGAGCGACATGGTAGGCACCTTCAGGAAAAAAATCAAACACTGGACATGACAAGGATGGTTTTGGCTGAAATAGCATCGATGAGAGGCCGTGCTCTTCAAAAATTGGCATGTGAACCGGGAGAGATAATGGGTTTGTTCGGATGAAGGCATATTAAGGAAAGTTTCTGTAAAATGTCCGTTTAAGGGGCGAATATTGGAGAGTGACATGTTAGGCCCCTTTGTGGGTGCATGAAGGTGTGAAAAGGACCTGTGCAAAACAACTCTTGTCTTTAGTTTCTAACTAACTCTTTACTGCCATGGTATAGAAAGGAGAAACATGCCTTTCACTATAAGAACATTTGAAAACACAATGTAGCCTCCCACACTTGTGAAGATTCCACGAAAGCTATAAGATGCTATTTTGAAGAATAAAAACTCATGTTGTGGCCACCATCATCATGTTGATGATCGAAAATATAAGAATTCGTGGCCATCGTCATCATGGTGACGATCACCGGTGTTAACCGTGATTTAGGAAAATCCCAAAAACTTAATTGGAACGCTGTGATTATCCTCATTATTTGGTGTTTGTATGCTTTTTTAGCCCTGGAATGCCTGTGAGTGGATGTGACCGCAACCTCTTTTACATGACTGCACACATATCTGCTGCCCAGATGCTACCCACTTGCATAGCCACCCCCACGCCCCCACTTGAAATCCTACAGCTGCCTCGCCACCACTTGTGGCTCCCTTGCAGCCCTGAGCACCGCTATTCATTAACAGCTTCTTAATGCTACCAGATGGGACGGCTGCAATTTATGGTGGCCTCGCTGCACCAAATGCCCCAAGATCAGTTTTATCAATCAAGGTAAAGGACCCTATGCCAGGAATTTAACACAAAGCCATTCGGGTTTGAGGTGGTAATTTGGCGAGGGTTTGATCATTTAGAGGATTCAACACAACAAGACGCCAGTTTCCCCAATTGACATGAAATTGGATAGACGTGTCCATCATAACAGGATGCACCAAAAAATTCTAAGAGACTCGCAACCAAAATTGAACGGGAAGTCAACCATTGTGGCTTGAAGTTGACATATTGGGGTGTATTTGACGATCATTCGGAGGCTTCACCAGGAAAAAGACACTGATTTCGCAGATTGACATTAAATTAGGTGGGCATGTCGATGATAGCCTGACACAGAAAAAAGTCGGAAGGACCTAGGCTGGACATGGAACAGGAAGTCAACCATGTTGGGTTGAAGCAGACGTTTTGGGTTTTGTTCAAGGCTTCACCAGGAAAAGACAGTTTTACAAATTGACACGGAATTGGGTGGTCATGTCCATCATAACAGAAGAAGTCTCATGGACCCAAGCCCAAAATTGAATGGGAAGTAAACCATTTTGGTTTGAAGACATCTTGACGATCATTTGGAGGCTTCACCATGAAAAGATAGATAGATAAGAAATTGGATGGGCATGTCCATCATAACAGGATGCATGAAAAAGTCGCAGCAAACCATGTCTGATATTGAACAGGACGTCAACCATTTTGGCTTGAAGCAAACATGTAAAAATGATTATTTGGAGGCTTAACCATGAAAAAGACACCAGTTTTATGGACTGACATGAAATTGGGTGGACATGTGCGAAAAAGTATCCATGGCAGATATTGAACAGCAAGTCAACCATTTTCATTTGAAGGCGCCATCTCAGGTTTTGTTTGATGAACATCTAAAGGCTTCACCATGAAAAAGAGAGCGGGAGCAGCCTGCAGCTTTCTTTACATTTGCTTGCGCACGAGCGCCCTTAGCCGTAATCTCTTTGCATTGCGAGCGAGACTTGTTTATATGTACAAGTGATTATCTTAATTCAACGTCGGCGCCGCCATCCAATCCCCGCGCACGTTTCGCTCTCGCTCAGCGCAAACATATGCAAAAATATGTCGAGCGTTGATTTCCCCGCTCGCCCCGCGCTTGACTCGGCGCGGCGGCACGTATCACGCAAAGGGCACAGCGAGGACAGCAGATGAAGGCGCGTGCATACTTCAGGTTTTGACAGGGCTCGCGTCCAAAAACCTGACCTCAGAGGAAGCCTTTTTTCGGGGGGGGGGGGGGGATTAAAATGTCATGAGCTCAAACGGGAAGTCCCCCCGCATCCAAATGACAACATGTGTGCGCCCGCTGCGCTGCCGTGCGCGAGTGTTTGCCAAACCTCAGCATACGGAGGCGCCGTATCGATTGGCCGCTTTTTTTGCTCCGGGAGGGCGAGGAAGGATGGAGGTGGAGGTTGCAGTGTGGATTCTACAAATGGGCAGACACTAGCAGACGGACGGAAGAAAAAAAGGCACATCAATTTGCAGCGCACATTCGCTTTGAGGAAGTGATGCATGGATGCCACAATTGGATAATCCATCATGGCACGCAGCAATACGCATTTGATTCTCGGCATTTATACACACTTTTTGAATGCATTCACACGATCAATCAAATTGAAACGGCAAAATGCTGAGAAGGAAGCATTTTATGTCAACATTTGTTTGAATGCTGCATATTCAGCATTAACCATGTTTGATTGTTTTGTTTTGGGGCACACAAGTGAAAATGCCTCGAGTACTGATGGCTTGAATCTCAGCGTTTACATCCACTTCTGGTTTGACGCGAGCATTCGCATTCTGAGCGTGTCTGCTTGATTCTCAGCATTAAGTTTTTTGTTGCCTCCACATCGCCGGAGTGTGTGTGACTGCTCGATGACGCATCAACACAAATTGTTGCCGTGTCAAGAGGCCAGCGTTGGACTCGAGTACTTCCTGGTCTTCGCTTTCCTGCCTCTCCTCGTGGAACTCATGGCGGGGTTAAAAATAACCCGTCGGCCGCTTTCTCCGAGGCAAAACACAGGGTGCCCGCACCCTCCAGCGCCACCATTTCTATTTGGGGAGACGTGGACGCTCCAGGGGTGGGAATTGTTGCCTCACAACATGGCCAAAAAGGAAAGATGGAAACAATCTTTTGAGAGTGGGTGAGGGCTGGGGGCGGGTGTTAGTCTTGCGTCTCGGAACACTTATTGAAAATGTTGCTAATAGTTAGCAGACGTGAGGTGACAATGGCGGCGCTAGACGAGGAATTTGACTTCCCTGCACAACGGGGAGGCATAGCAAGGAAAATAGATGGAAAAGCAGGCTTAGGGACATAAAGCTGAGGATTTGGAATCCAGCCTCACGCTGCTAATAGCTAGCAGGCATGACGAGACAATGGAGGTGCCAGACAAGGACATCGCTACCTGTACGTCCAGGCGGCATAGCAAGGAAAACAGATGGAAAAGCAGGTTCAAGGACATGAAGCTCAATGGAAAGCAAACACAGACAAAGATTTTTTTTTTTTTTCCCCTTTTCGCCCGCACTCCAACACACATGTGTGCGCACCGGCCAACTATGTCCTCATCGGCAGCATAAGTATAGGTGTGTGCGTCCTCCAAGAGGCGACCACAATGCACAGCTGGCAAGGAGCGAGACCCCAGTGTGTCAGTAGTGCGGTCAAGCCTGGGGCCCCCGTCTTTCTCTCTCTCTCTCTGTCTTTCTCTCTCTTTCTCCTTCCTGCCTCGTCTTCAACTGGCTCTCGGTCACATCCTGGCATGTTGACGCGTCTTGTCTGTCCGCCTGCTCCAGACAACGGCCTTTCTAAGCTCCTCTCCCAATGCAAACTGCTTCCAAAATGTCACATCTTATATATTAGAACAGATCTCATAAAATAGCTGCTTGAAACCCAAATGGCCGAGTTCCGGTTTTTGGGTTTCAGGCGTGACTTTACGAGCAACGTAGTTTTGTGTTGACTGGTGAAACTGGTGACGCCATCGTAATTAGACTTATACTTCAGGACACTTAGATGGGGTAGTCAAAAAAGCTTCGGACTGGACTCATTTGGGTGAATTTTTCATGGTAAACTAGCCATTTCGCAATATCAAGAACGGAGAATACGGTCATGTGAACTCTTCCTAAGAACGTTCTTTCCAAGAATCGTTTTAATTGGAACGGCTGTGTACTTCTGAACTCTGACGTGTTTACGCAAAATGATAAGAGGGAAAAAAATGGATAGCGGCACGAAATGCATCTTGGGATATTTTCCGAGTCAAGTGTCAACACGTAACCAACTGATGCATCCTCGGTTTAAGCTAGCAGACAAGAACAACATCCGGTGATCCTGTGTTTTCTTGGTTTAAGTGTACTTTCAATTGGAACAGGACTTGAGCCGCGACTGATGACATTTCACGAGATCACAAGGACATAAGAACGGACAAGAAAGCAAATTGAGAAATGGCTTTTCAGGCCCAGATTTTCAACAAAATGGCTGCTTCAAATCAAAATGGCCCACTTCCTGTTCAGTATTGGTCACGGTGGGACCTTTGTGTGCATAATGTCATGACATCTATGTACATATATATTCTAATAGACACTTCCACCGAATTTCATGTCGATTGGTGACACCTTTTGTTGTGAAACCTCCAAATTAAGAAAATCCCTGGTATTTGCCCAAAACATGAATTTTACCAATTGTGATACTTTTGTAACGCATTGCTCCCAACACTACAAACTACACCATCATCAGCATCTAGACAAAGAAATCAGACTTTTCTGGAGTTATAGACAAATACATGAACGGACAATAAAGTAGAAACACGCATAAACGGCAAATTTGGCTGACGGCGCATTTTTCACCGCTCGTCTGTGTCGTGCGAGCGACCACACTACAAAGTGCTCAAACAAAACAGTCGCAGTGTAATACAGAACTCACACGACCGCAAGACACTGCGTCTAAATAAAGGCAGGTCAGAGCTAAATGGCCGGGTTCAGATTCAACAATGCGACACAGGGGGGTCACAAGTAGACAAACTGGACTACAGTTGTGTGAACGCAGTCCAGAGATGAACAATGGCCCGCAGACTATTCTGCACACAACATATTTTATGCATGAAGCCTTTTCAAACATGGTATTTTTTTGCCCAGACAAACCCTCGGGCCAATTGAAACCTACCATGACGGAGAATGCACAAATCAGATTATACTATAAGAAAATACTAAAAATTGCCTGTGGCTTTGTGTCAACGCGTGTCACATCAACGAGAACAGATGCTCCAAAAGTCATTAATTTGTAATTTTTGGGGGAATGAGGGTGGCACAAGGACACCGCCTCAAAGTCAGCAGCTTTCGCTTTTTAAGAGTGAACATTTTGAAGTAAAAAAAAGACTGATGGTACACAGACAAACCTCTAACGTGTATGTCCATGTGCACATTTATTCAAAAGTTATTTTTAACTGGAATTTAGTAGGAAACCTTACAGAAAGTTTTGCGGTCAACCCATAATTTGACACGTTTGACATTTGACTGTACAATGCTATCTACCTACCTTCTAAGATATATTTCCATGTGAAATGTAAGATACTAGCAGATTATCTTTCAATTTTATTAGGCAACTATCTATCAAATCAACTGGATGGTTAACAAGCTATTTTATGAGAGGATTTGGGGTTTCGTGGTGTTGGAGGCAAATGTTGGAGGACTGAAAAACAGGCAACCGAGGTACTGGAATTCAAACACTAAATTAGAAAAGTTGCCAAAACAAGGTTCAAAGTAAGAAAGAAACACAGGGATTCGAAAAGCTAAGGAGCAAACAAGACATAATAAGGGACATAAGCAAACATCACCTAACATCAAACAAAACAAAACGTATTCAAAACAATGTGAAATACCACAAATACAGATCAGGACAAGCTACCTGTCAAGACAGGCGAACTAGACAGTTAACAAGCTATCATACTACTTTCAATCTAGGTGAATTTCAAAATTACATTCGAAAAGTATGACTCTTTAGCTGCAGCTACCTACATAGTATTCTAGTTATATGAAGGGCAAGATCTAGTTAAATAGCCAAGAAGCTAGCTAGCTAGCTAGCTAACACACTATTTTACTGACTTTCTAGCTGTGCGAATTCCAAGATTCCATCAGAAAGTATCTAGCTTCCTAACTACCGTATCTACTAACAGGCCCCTGACGACAAGCATCTTTTGTCCTGAATGTGCCACGAGGAAATGGTCACATCATATCTAATTAGCCCGGACATTTGTTTCGCTAGAAGCGAGCCACGAAAAGATCCCCACTGTCAACGGAATGATTTATTCACATCCGATTACAAATCATGCCTTGCCAAACATGTTTTTTTTTTGCCGATAGAATGACCTTGGTAAGGGAATTAATTGGTTGTGTGGTCAATTGTACATGGAAACAAAATGGCTACGCTATTAAATATGGTGGTTGCAGCACTTGGGGCATTGGATTTTTGTTTTTTTTTTGCACAGATTTGTTGAACATGTACAACACTCACAGGATGATGATAGCGAGAACTTCCGAGAAATAAATAATAATAATAATGTGGTGATACTGGTATTCTGTGACTCATCTTGCTGGCGTTGTAACATACACACACAAGCACACATATATTCCGTTTATAGACACCGCGGGCCAAAAAACATAAATGTGTGACAGAAAGCCTCTCATCTCAAGTAAGAAACCTCAGCCAAGGTTGTAGTGCTTCGAAATGCGGAAAATTGTGGCTGTACTTATGTTTGTTTGTCCAGTCGTATGATTACACTTGACTTCCGGTTCAACGAGAATGACATACACTGACAGGGTCGTACGATTTTTTGTTGTTGGGCTGAGGTGGCGGCGTGGGGGGGGATGTAATATTTAAACGAGGTGATGTTAATCTATCGAGACACGTTGCTTGTAAGCAGACGCTATTGGCTTGGGGCAATTATGCTGATCCGGGAAGAATCGAATTCTTATTTTAGATATGCGAAAGAGCTGCAGCGTGCCAAGAAAAAAAAACAAAAAAAAAAAACTGTTATATCAAGTGTTGTGTTTTCTAAATGACACGTATGTTAAGTCATGCAGCAAGATCACGCTTGGTGATGATGATTGTCTGTTAATGAGGACGGCGTATACTTAATACCCCCTCTCGCGTAGCCCACTTTGAATCAACGGCTGACCTACTTCTTACGCCTGACCTGCCGCCGCTAACGGCATTGCCGCGCTAGCTCCTATTTCCTATACCCCCCCCCGCAACACTAGTCCAAACATGTGATTGGATGCAAATGAGGTGAAAGTAAGTGATGCGTTCAAAAGTAAATATTTCCCACAACGTTGAAAACGTACTCTATATGCACGCTCCTGATTAGTTGTGTAAACATTGAATGTCACGTTAAGCGTTACACTCAGTGACCCCTGCCTAACAAAGAGTAGCTTAGTGCAGTCGTATTCCAAGTGTTCATCAAATCTATCAATGAAATATACAAAATGATATTCACATATACAGACATGGAATAATGTACTGCCTCCTATATATCAAAATTGGAACAAAACCTTAACCAATATAAAATGTTGCATTTCCGTTGCTAAAGTGGGTGTTTACGTTGCTTAGATTTCCTCACCCAGTTCTAACACTGAACAATAACGTTGGTTTTAAGACGTTTTTGAAATTAGCCAAATCAAACTTCAACATTCCAGACATCTGCCTCCAGTTATGCATGCACTGTATATATTTTAAACCTTTTGTCTGACAACTATGTGGCTCAAGTCTGCCGACGTAAGCACAGCCGTATCACCGCCGTAGCTCACTATGTGCCGACCCGCTGGTGCAAAGTCGTAAATCAGCCCGGGTGCGAGGGCCGGCTCATGAGCTCATTGCTTTCAGCTGCTTGAGGAAGTATTAGCCGATCGTACAAGTGGCGTGAATGCTTATAGAAACAGATTTATGTCCCAGAAGACGATGGCAAAGCGCACGGCTTGAAACTAAAGGAAATATTAGTGTGGAAGTTTGTAGGAAAGGGGCCCCAAATAGAACATTCCAAGGATGCGGGGCCCTAGTCCTCAACTGTCAGACACACTAAAACCAAGCTAATGTAAGTCAAAATATACTAGTAGTAGTAAAGTAGCATAATGTTAGCATTGAGGCTAATGATCTACCATTAATTTCTGGATATTGCTTTTGTCAAAGCAGAGCAAAGTGCTCATGTTGATTTTTGAGGAATTCAAAACAACAATGTGGATAGCTGCATAGCATAACGTTAGCATTTTGGACAACTAGCTAACTTTATTTTACGGATAACACAATCACGTTGCAAGTACAAGTACACGCTTGAAGTATTTCATTTTTCATACTTTGGACACTCCAGAAGTTGAAGGAAACTCCAAAGATGTGGAGTTGCGCTGCTTCGGCAAAACATCAATACATCATTCAAACTCAAATGCTGGACTATCCCTTTAATGCAGCCAAATAGGCACTTTGGGGTCGCTCCGTTTGCACGCAAGTGATCATACGTATGGGCGGTATATGCATAAGTACACGTACAGTACGTCCTTGTTTGTGTGCGTGCGGCGGGCGTGTTGTCGCGTTGCGTGCTGCACCAGAGTCCATGTTATTCCGTCTCCTCCTGGCCGCCTGGTTTACGGAGCTATTCTGGGAAAATCCAAATGATAGTCTTTCAGCATGTGGTCGGCCCGTTGCGGTTCCGTATTTGTACTTAAAACCCGGAGCCTCCTGCCTCTAACTTCCCGCCCCGCTCTTCTTTTCTGGTGCATTCTTGATGTGACTTTTTGTGAATTGCATTTACATTTAGAGGGGGGGTTGGGGGAGCAGCGAGCCAGGCAGTGCTACGCTCACCCTGTGAGGAAGGGATGCGACAAATAGGACAAGATGGGACAGGACTAAACAGGACAGCAGTAAGGAGCCAGGCATTTCTAAGCTCTGCGTAAAAATCACTATTTATGAGACAGGACGAGAAGGGATGGGACAGATTAACGTAGTACAAGGGCAGTGCTACACTCTGTAAGGAAGACATGCAAAGAATAGCAAATAGAACAGGACAGGATGGGAGCAGTTAGTTAGGCAGTGCGAGACACTGCTTTGTCCTGTCCTTCCTCACAGGGTGCCGCACTACCTCCGTCACTGCTTCTGTCCCATCCCGTTTGCTACTCATTACATTCCTTCTTTACAAGATTGAGCACTACCTGGCTCACTGATGTAGTCATGCCCTGTCCTATACGCGAACGGTGCTTGTGGCATCCCAACTTCACAGGGTGTAGCACTGCCTGGTTCATTGCTCTTATTCTGTCCTGTCCTATTGGCTACTCCTCGTGTCCCTTTCTCACAGATTGTAGCGCTGCCTGACTCAATTCCCCTGCTTGTCCTGTCCTGTACTATTTGCCACTCGGTGTGTCCTTCCTTAGCAATGCCTGGATCATCGCTCCTGTCCTGGACAGGACAGTTGAGCCAGCTCGCGCCACACTCTGCGAGGAATTGATGTGACAGAACAGTAGCATAAGCCAGGCAGTCTGTCTTTGTTTTGTCCCGGCCACTGTTGCTGTGTGCATGGACGTCCCGAACGCATCTAAAAACATACTCCAACACTTCCTGTCTCTCCCTCCAGGCCTCGCCTGTAATTGCTACCCTAACCTATGGAGCTGCCCTCAACGTTTTCACTCTGTTCGACTAAGGAATGAGGCTGAAACCGCGTTTAGCTGCACACAAGAGTGTGAAGTAACTGACTGGTAATGGCCTGACTCGGTGGAATTAAAGCCTGCAGGCATGCAGCGCACCTCTAATGGCAGCGCGTTATATTTGTAACTTTTCATCCCTTTTTCGCGTGGACCAAAAATGCCAAGATAGATCATGCCGGCTTGTTTTCGCTTCCCTAACAGATGTGGTAAACATGTTAGTGTTCAAAGGAGAGCGCACTCCGCTTGTCAAAATCGAGATCATCGGCGATGATTTAGCTGCCTACCATATGTGCTTCCTATACGCACACAGCAGTAGAAAGCTGGATGAACCCTCCACGTACTGTATACTATTTTATGCACGCGAAGCCATTTATAGGACGAGGAGTCATATTTGGTCACTTCAATGGGCGCCACGTGCCTTTCCATATAGAACCCTGTTATTCGTAGCAGCCAATCAACAAAGATAGCTGTTGTCATTTAAAAAAAAAAAGAAAAAAAGGATAATGATGTATTATATACTTGTGTTCTAAACTTTTCAGTAATTTAATTAATTCTATAAATGTAAAGAAATCTTGTAAACAAAAGTAATGATAAAATGAAATATTAATATTAATTTTACTATAATTAAAAAAAAAAATTACACATAGATGTATTTAAAAAGATACATGATTACGATAACTCCCCCATAAACATTTTCTCAATTGATTTGATAATATAGCAATTTTTTAAAATATATATTAAATATATATATATATATAAAAAAAAAAAAATGAAACATAACAAATATAAACAATAAGAGGCTGCATTGTTAGCATTAAGCTAAGTAAATCTAAGGCAAAGCTTGTTTTCAATACACGTGTAATTCTCTTTGTTTTATGTTTCGTTTGGCAATACACTGGCAATACAGACAAACTGTTGACTATCTGCCAAACTGCTGCTTGTTGTGAAGTCAGTTGACACGAGTTCACTGCCACCATACACGGCTTGTGCAGTCCCTCCAATTATTTGCTCTCAAAGCAAAACGCCAGCTGGCATCTCCCAAAAGTTGTCAGGTGGGTCACACGTGTCTCAGGGCGCCACTGTATCCTCGACGTAAAATGTGCTTTGCGTTGCACTTTGCAGCATTGTGGACGGTGCTGAGCGCCACTTATGTTGTGATGACCACCTCGGCTGCTCTGCCATTACATCATCGCCAGGCTTCATCCCAAAAATAGTCGCGCTGAATCTGCCTGACACGTCTCATCGTTAGAGAAACTAAATTTAGAGCCCGTATGGCTAGATTAATGGACGCCCCCCCCCCCCCACATGAAAGCTCTCTTTAAATCATACAAATGTGTTTTTAAATCTCTCATTCATCTACGCCGTCATCCTCTGCCTCACCCTTTCCTCGCGTCCTCCTACGGCCTCGACTGTCCACGACTTCCTGTGTAACCGTTTGGCCTGGGACGACGAACGGGGAAAAGAAAAAAAACACTGGCTGACATTCTGCTGCGGTCCATTTTTGTGTGTGTGCTTTTTTTTGTGTTTTTTTTTTTTTAAGGCCTCATCTTCTTCCTCCCTGAGCTACAAAAAAAAAAAAAAAAAAAAACACGCCCGCTTCAGTTGCATGGTTACACACGATAAATAAATAAATATGCATAATTATGTAAGACGCCTTTGGCTCGACGGCAACCGGGAGTGCCACTGCGAATGAAACGCTAACGTCTTTAAAACTGCGTCCGGGGTGAGAAAGGCTCCGAGCGTTCAACAATTTATATTTAATACAGAGTGCGGGTAAAACTGTCAAATCGATGCGCATAAGGCAATATCCAAAAACCAAGCATACAGTAACCCCGCTACATCGGGATTAAAACCGCTAAAAACATTGTACATGCAGTATACCGATTCCTCTGTTTACGGAAAACAAATCCCTTTTTCTCTTCGAAAACGAAAAAACATATCCCACAAAACGTACTTTATATAATTAACTTATAGCCATCAACTTCTGTAGGCGTAAAAAGCAGGATCAGAGCAGCGACACTCAATTTTCAACAAAAAAAGGGCGCGCTGAAAAACGTTCTTCTTTCAAATTGACACCATCTCAAACTCAATAAATGCGCCGCCATCTAGTGGCCGCCTGTAGAATTACACGTGATAAACAAAATTATGTGTTTTAGACCAAAATAAAAATGTAACTTTATAAAAAATATCTGCGAAATAGAGGGACAGGATGGAGCAGTGTTTAATGTATCCAAAAGAGATAATCATCGTCTTCCCGATTATATTGCAACTTTAAATCACTCCACCCAAAATGACAAAACTGTCTGAGTGGCTCAAATAAATCCACTACAAACGCAAACAAGAAACACATTGATGACAGTGACATTTGGGATAATCCCCACAAACGCTGGTTTGCGTGCGGAAGAAAAGGTCAAAAGTTTTTTTTTTTTTTTTAAAGTAGATGATTTTAAAAATACCCGCGCTGTGTGAACCAACAAGCTGGAAAACAACAGAAGAGACAAGACCTTCTGTCCGCCTCATTCCGTCCGCCATTGCTCATCTCGGATCAGTGGTCGACGGAATCGAGGACATTCCGCTCCTCGCCTCTATGGCCTTTCCACACTTCCCCCTGCCTGGTGTGTGTGTGTGTGTGTGTGAAAGGGGGCTTTATCAGAGGCTCTGAATGGCGCGGGTCCGCATGGAGCCAGCCACAATGGGCCCGTCATCAGAGGCGAGCAGAACCCGTGAACAGAGGAACAAAAGAGCCTTTGCCTGAGAGGGGCCCCCACTCGCCTCTCTGGAGGCAGGCAGGTGCACCCCCCTCGGGATTCATACAGTATGGATTTGCCACCCTTCTTTTTTTGGCTATCTGTTGGCCATGTGTGTGTGTGTGTGTGTGTGTGTTTTTGTGTCAAAGCGACTCCTCCTCTTAACATGCCCTAAATCGATGTCGGGTTATCGGGTGCGCGGTTTCCTCCGTCTTTGGTTACCAACATGACATAACATGCAAACTTTCACGGAGCGCACATGCTTTGAAAACAAGTGTATGGGTGTGTGTACACATACTACTAAATTTATCTCTTTTTTCTCGCCCCCCCCCGCATGCTGAATGCATAAACACGTTACTTAGCCAAATTACAAGTTTTGCCACCACCCGATTCAAAATGTCAACCCAGGAAACAATGAATTGTCATTGTATTTTCGTTGTAATGATTATGAAATGGTTTCCGAATCACGTGAGATTTTATTTTTCATTTTGGGCGCCTGGTCCATCTCGGTTACCCAAAAAGTTCCCTTGCCGGTCATCCGGCACCCAAACACAACAGATCGCCCCTCACCCTCAATGGTGATCTGGTAGCTTTAGCGGCGGCTAATCCTCGCCGTTGGCCGCACAACTGGCACAACAGCTGGATGGCCCGTTTGCAGTCTTTCCCTGACCTCCGTTCGCCACATATGGACACCATCGAGGATGATGGATTTCTCCCGGTGGGCTTTAGCGCGCCTACTTTAAAGCTTTGTTCATGCCGCTGCAAATCATTACACTTGACTGTATAAAAATGGCATTAGCCGAGGATTAATCCGGGGTCCTTGTTGGCCAGTGGGCTAGTGAGACTGGAGAAGTTTCATAGACCTTCCTGGCTACTGACCTGCTATTAATGGACTGCAGGCGAGAGATAAAAGGCAGTGACTTTCAATCAACGTGCAAGGAGGGGCTGAATGTGGAGAAATTCGACATATTAAATGCATGTGAGGACTTTTTCAAGTTCGATATGTAGCTAGTTAGCCAGGCAGGTACATAGGCCTGCCGTGTGCTTCAGTTAAGCGCAGGGAGGAACTAGGTGGGTCTGAATGGGGCGGGGAAAAAAAATATCCAAGGGATAACAAAGAGGGTGACTTCCATCTGAGTACTTGAAGTGCGTTAGATACTGTAGAAGGGCCATTTATTATGTACTTAGCTTTATATATATATATATATATATATATATATATATATATATATATATATATATATAAATACATAATTAGCTTTAGTCAAGTTATACTAGTTGGGTTTGAATTTTGCAACAATCAATGGGATATCAAATACGGGGGGATGTATAGTACATGTCTGCACTTTTGAGTTAGCTACGTGGAACAAGGGCCATAGATAGATCCACTGTGAGGTTCAGTCACAATTCAATTGGGGGGCACTAGTCGGGTCTGGCACAAATGAATGAATGAGGTATCAAGTAAGGGGATATAATAAATGTGAGGACTTTGTGTGAGTTGGATAAGTGGAGACCTAGCCAGGTTGGTAAGTAGGCCAACAGCGAGCTTGAGTTACACGCAAGGAGGGACTAGTCAGGTCTGAATGTGGGAAAAATAAATAAATAAAAATCAACAGACACTGCTTGCGTAAATGGTGACAACAATTTTACATGATCTCTTTGTGAGAGAGGCTTATTAAGGAGTCTTTAACTCCCCATTTGTATGTGAACATTTGACTGGATGCGGCTACACATCAATCAAGCCAACTGCCTAGAGGGGATGTGGAGACGGTTGTGTAAGCGGCGCTCTGTCAAGACAAGCGAAGCCGCGCTCTGACTCGCTTGTTGATAAAGCGATTCCTTTAACGCGTGCGCGCGCGCGCACACACACACACACACAAGCACACGCAGACTCTTGCATGCAAATGCCTTTCCCAATATCAATTTTGAATTTATGTTCAACGATATGCCACAACATGAGTGAGTGTGCACGGCAAATTGCACCCCCCCCCCCCCCCATTTGATCCCACTCAGGAAAATCAATGATTTCATAAAAGCAGCTTAGCCACATGGGCACAGGTCACAGCAGCTGCAAAATCAACCCCCCCCCCCCCACCGGACCCCTCCCTCCGTATCGTGATGCTCATTTAATTATACACTGTACATACATTGCGGTCAACAATAAATCCAGCCCATTGTAACGCTGCCTCTATAATCACAAATACATTGAAATAGTGAAATTAAGGATAATATAATTAACATTTTATTTTGGTAAAATCATTCTTTTTTTTTTTTCTCTCTATCTATGTTATTTTAGTGTGGTAAAAAAATAAGTATAAATATCCATACTCAGCATTGGGCCAGCAGTGTATGGTGGGCGGGATGAGCAGTGACTCATTTGAAAAGCCAGGGCCGCCCCCTCCAAACAGGCTAATTTCAGCAAGACAAAAAGCAGGGTGTAAATTGTGCGACACTTCAAGATATTTGGAATATTTTGCTAAAACCGGGAACCGTTCAGGCCATCACGTCTTTGAAAACAAGTATTTTTAGTTTAGGATTTCCGATTTGTAAGCCTTGTATGCAAAGCAGACATGAAGTTTAGTCATTTATATTTTTAACTGCCGTAAAGACTTAGTTTGACTTTTTTTTTTTTTTTTTTTGCATTCATCTGCAGCATGACATAACCGCTCTGCTTTTTTTTGGGGGGGATAACAGTCATTAGTTATTCTTGGGCTTAAGTTTTGACCAGATGCCCAAAGTGTGGGCACATCTGTGCACACACACCAAACACACGCACACACACATATTGAATCGAGGGGATTACTCTTAAATCTGCGGGAAGAGGAGGAAAGAGGAGGAGGCGATTAGCGAACATTGCGGTGACTTGCGGGAAGGAAACGACAGAGTTGATAATCAAAGGCCTGACAGGAAATGTAACCTTGTCAAAAACAGATGATGCTTGACAAGTAGGAGGGAAAAGTGCAGAAAACATCCTTGGCAGTCGTCATCTTTTTAATGCAGGTGCACGTTTACGTTCGTTCAGATTTGAGCTTGGCTTTTTTTTTTTTTTTTTTTTACTCGAATACATTTCAGTTTGAATTTCTTGCCCCATTATTCGCTGGTTTGTTCTTGTCAAAGGAATGGAATTTTAGTTTCATGACATTATTTTCTCCCCTGTAACATTATTACTAATATAGAACAAAATGTCATACTACGACTTTACTGTATTACCATTATTATACTTCCATGGTATTGCTGCAACATTATGACTTCCCTTTATTTCAACTTTTATTCCTCACATTACATTATTTTATTTGGCATCAAATTGAAAAAAACAAAGGGTGAAGTCATACTACTACTGTACGAGGATAAAGCTGAAATATAACATGATACATTTCAAGAAAGGTCCCGATACTCCGTTTGGTAGTCATGGTAACGAACATTGTACTCTGCATTTCAGACAGGACTTCAAAACAGGCAAATTTCATCCCAATTTCCTGTAAAGTGTGCAATAATTCTTGATTCTTGGGGTGTTTTGACACACTGAGCGATTTCACATTGTGAAAAAAAATTGCGTAATATGTAGACGCTTTCGGAGGAATGCAAAACAAAATGTGCCCCCCCCCCCCCCCAACCCCATGTGAAGCAACGATGCCAAGCCCCTGCACGTTGACGTGACTTTTTATTGCCCCGCTGCTCCAAATGTTCCGCAGCTGCGCTTTGAATCCACGCAGAGATGGGAAGGAAGTCTCTTTAATTTGCCCTTCAGAACTGATAATTGTCCAACACCGCTGGCAAAGTGAGTCACACTCAAATGTAAATATGTGCTCTGCGTACGACAACACTGTTACTCACTGCCGCCCGGACATGTTGTTTTATGTGTGAGAATTAAGTCAATCCTCCTCCGGGGGGGGGCTCGGGAATTCATTTGGGCTCTCGCTCGGCTAACGCGCTGGCGGGTGGGGAGAAAAGTTATGGGCGAGCATCACACACGCGTCGGCCTCGGGTGCTGGCAGCGAAGGCGATACGAGAGGCGACAGGTCATGATCGGGGAATAAGAGCGAGTGCAGCAGACCGCGCGTTTTATGATCTTAGTTTGCATGCATGAGCAGGGTTGTCAACTCCAAACTTGAGGCCCCGTGCAAATGCATCTCATCATAGAGCATGGGAAGAAATTGATCCGGTCCAATATTCAAATGCGCAATCAAATATTCTGGAGTAGGATCTTGGAAGATTTTCCAACTTTATAGCTATCAATAATCAAACCCCTCTTCATGTCATTTGATATCCCTTCATTAATGATCATGGAAGTGATGTTGGAGGAGGGGCTTGGGGTTGCAGCGTCAATTGCTCGCAGGTTTTTGCTATTTGCGGCTGGACCCTGCATAATTGCCACTCTGTTGACATCGAGAAGGCGTTTAAATGATTGGCAGATTTTATTGACAAACGACACACTTGCCTCAGTCGTGTAGACGATGGAGGACCTTGAGAGGCTCAGCAGCTAAAAGTTGGAGGAATAAACATCATTAGTGTTCTCTCAACTCAACACACGGAAGCGGACCTCAAACGTACTGTTGTGTGCACAAGAAGAGCAAAGAGGAACAAAAATAGCTGCGATTATAACGCAGCCATCAGCCTTTGACTTGACTTTAATCCTGGGTCAGCTCGTCATTGCCGGATAGTATTCTTCGAAGTTATTTTTATGTTCACCCCGTGGCCTGCTAAATCTTTGCCTTCTCTGTTTATTTTTTTTCATCAGCTTGAATCATAATCTTCGTGAAGTCTGCCTAGCAACACGCTGCTATCATTGCTGTCGTCATGCATGCAGTACAGTACCTTCATTCTGATGCATGTTGACAGGATGCTTTGGCGACACCTATGGGTGGGAAGCAGGTTAGCAGTACCACTAGCAACCGCTGAAACTACAGATTCTCACATTTTTACACCAAGTGCCGCCTAGAAAAATACGTAATGGAAAAATCTTTGAAAGGGGAAGTCAACCCATATTTTTTTCAAGAATATCCTCTATGCGAGCCCACTAGTTGAAACAAGGCATTCTGATCAATATTGCGTTTGTGGAATAAGAGTTAATCCACTAGTTTGTAGCCATCTCCGGGGGCGGCCATTTTGCCACTTCTGTCGACTGAAAATGACATCGCAACTGCTCACGGCTCACCTGTCTTCTGAAGCTGAGCTGTGATTGGTCGTTACCCGAGCAGTTGTGATGTCATTTTCAATCGACGGAAGTGACAAAATGGCCGCCCCCAGAGATGGCTAAAATGGGGTGGATTTTTCTGCTTAACTCATATTCCACGAACGCAATATTAATCAGATAGGGTTTGGGTGGCTCGGGGTAGGGGAGCTAAATGTTTGGGATTGGGTTAAGAGAACTAGGGTTAGGGAAACTAGGGTTTTAAGGGTAATGTATGGGGAGCAAAGGTTAACGTTAGGGCAACTAAGATTAGAAGGGATAAGGAAGCAAGGGGTACGGGAGTTCGGGGTTAGTGTGGGATTAATTGTAAATGGCTACCAGTGGGATGGCCACGATTTGTGTAAATACGCTTGAGATGACTTTCTCGGGGGCACCTGGAGGCCTCTCGGGCGATGTCGCCGTCGTAAGCGGTGAACATTTCGTCTTTACAAGCAGGCCATCTGTTTCCATTGTCGGCAGCCAGACGCCGCCATCCGCGTCCGGGGAATTCTTCTCAGACCGGTCGCAGATGGCCCATCTCATACTTAATGACGCCCAAAATGAGAACCGTGTCTTCCTCGGAGCATCGACGCTCGCGCTGTTTATTGTTTTAATCAAGGCTTGACTTCCATCAAAGAAAAACTCGCATTGACGGCGGAGGTTGTCAAGCAAGTCCAAACCCGTAGACGGGATCAAGTCGAGGAATAAGGTTCATCTCGAAATCTGGAGCAATCAAATTGACATGGTTGTCAGCACGCCTCGAGTGACTCATGTCACATGGACGCAATCAAGTGCCAAGTCATACGAGGGCGGGGAAGGATCAATATGGCAGCATGCCACAAAAAACGTCACGGCTCTTGCCACCTTTGTTGAATGGGAAGCCGTGGCATACTTGGAAATTTTCCATTGGAATGAATGCCGCTATGTGGGAATTTCAGGGGTTCAAATTAATTTTTTCTTGAAAGGAAGACTTTTTTTTTTCATCATTATTCAATGACCCACATTTTTTTTCTCTCATAAATTAGAAATAATAAATGAAATTTTTTTTCTCCTAATTTTAAGACAGAATTTGTTTGTATTTTTTTTTACTCTTATTAGTATTACTTACCTCCAATGAAAAAAAACTGTAAAATTGTTCAATAATAATATTTTGTCATAAAATTATGACATTTACCCTCATATTAGAACTACTTTCTTACTTTCTTTCTTCTATTGTGGCTCGGCCACTACATCCAAAAGGACGAGTAAACTGCAACACAGCCCCGCCCCCCCCCTAAAAAAAAAAAAAAAAGGGTTGAAAATGCAGTAAAAACGTCGTTTTCCGTACATTTGCAAAATGACTTTATTTGTCATTGTTTTGCTCATTCTTTGATCCATTTACAGACTTTTTTTGGGGGGGGGAAAGTCATTCAACGTAAACACGTTTCTGATGGTTGTCCTTCAACATTAGTAAATGCTTTTGACCCCCCCCTCTATACCATACCTCCCCATTCCCCCCTCCCACGATAAGAGCACATTCTCTCGCTTGCATATTAAGATCCTACAAATGACTCCTTAACAAATTTCTAAGTGCCACAAAACTGGAAAAAGCGCGGACGCGCGCACACACACATGCGCGCGCACGCACACACAAAGTGCACAATGATGACGCCTGTGCAGTAAAAATCCCCCAAAAGTTGCGAGACAATGGCACAGTATGTCATTGCGCAAAAGGCCTACGGAGCATGTGAACACTCACAAGGATCATAAAACGAATGATAAATAAAACACATGAAATAAATTCATACGTTAAAAAAAAAAAAAAAAAAAAAAAAGACAACAACGGTGAGCTATTTCCCCCCTAGCACATTTTTGCACATTCACGCAACAGCCGAAGCTTTACTTTGACAGTCAAAGTAAATAATACAAAGTAAAATCTCCTCAGGCTGGATGATAGGATGGTTTCCATGGCAACCGGCCATCAAGCGGCTGATTGGCCGAGCATCCCTATAGGTGGGTACCAAGCGTCGGGTTACAGGGCCACGCTGAAAAGAAGTCAAGTCGTAAAACTACGCGGGGTTGGGGGGGGGGGGGGAGTCATAAAAGTTCCAAGAATTAAGTCGGCACATTTCAAGAAAAAAAAAATTTAGATTACAACATTATTCTCATTAAAATAAAGACTTTCTTGCGGTTCGATGTTATTGAATGTTTTTAAAGATGATATTTTTACTATAAAGGAATATTTTATTCAGCATTATTTAGTTCCGATTTGCTGTATGTGTTTCAGCTGCGGTTGTTTTTTGACCTGCTCTATCAATAAAGATGAGTTGTCACATTGTCTCGTTTTTCACAAAATGTACCGGCTTGATTCTCCAGATTAGTTACTCTTATCTATTTCCTTGGAAATAGTTTTCATAAAAATCGATATTTTATTTAGTGATGCCTTGACTTGCAAGGTTTTGATACTATTTTTGATCATTTGAATACAAGGCCGCCCAATGACATTTTTTTTTTTTTTTTTTTAACTTCTTTTCAATGTGGCCCATATACTCCTTTGTAGGCGGGATTCGGGTTGAGTGAAGGTTCGAATTTGGTGATCCGGAGGGGGGGGGGGGGGGGGGCGCTGTTCCATGGACGGTAAACGGGGCGGACATTCGTTAAAGACAGTGCTGCGACCAAACACGTTTTCAAGCACATCTACTGCACCACGGCTACGCAAGTTCCATCATCCAAAGTGTTCTTGAGTTGTGAAGGCAGGAAACAGGCAGGAAGGACTACGACAGCGCTCGCTATCCTCTAACACAGTCGATACTGAGAAGAAAAAGAGAAAAGGCGGTTCTGTGTCTTTTTTTTTATCCATTTCAAAAATCGCCACCGTCCCGGACTTTGGCAGTTGTCGCGATTCAAAAGTTGTCGTAAAACATCGGAATCCGTCGCCATGCTAGCTTTGCCTGCGTCCAGCACCAGGCCACAATTCCTAAACATTCTTAAGCCATCCGAATGCTAACATTGTCAACGTCTTGCACCGGTTTGTCCACATCCGGCACCGTCCCAAAAATCAAAAACATTCTCAAAGCATCTCGGGGCTAGCATTGTCGGTACCTGGCAACTTTGTCCACATCTGGCACGGTTTTCTGCATCCGGCTCCATTACATTGTGTACATACTTCAATCGATCTCAAAGCCGGCGTTGTCTGCCCGTGCCACCGCCATCCGGCGCGGTTTTCCGGACAGTCATGCGGATCCTCCTTAAATTGTAAGCATACGTCATCCATCTCAATGCTAGCATTGTCTGCATCCAGCAGCTCGGTCGGCATCCGGCACCTGTCCAGAAAAATGTAAATGAACTCAATCCATCCCCAATGCAAGCATTGTCTGAATCCCGGCACTTTTGTCTGAATCCGCCACCATCCCATAAATCACAAACATCATTAATCCATCCCGGTGCTAGCATGGTCTGCATCCGGCACGTCCCATTACTCTTCTCTGGAGTGAGTCAAATGATGCTTGGGCGGGTCTCCGTCTTGCTTGATATGACGCGTGGCCACAACAGATGCAGGAAAAAAAAAAAAACATTGATCTGTTTATTTGGACTTCACAGTCCGCTGCCCCCGGCCCGTTTCGCTATGACAGCAGGGGGGCGCCGGTGAGCAGCAAGGCAGCCACGGTGAGCAGGAGGCGGTCGCGCGACGGGCTGCTGCCGCTCACGCTTTTCTCCAGCTTGGGAACTTCGGGGTTAAACTCATCTAGAGGAGGGGGGGGGGAATAAAAAGATGAGCGCGTGTGTGACGTTTAATCGGTGTGTCGCATGCAAATGGCAAGTCACAGACATGATGCAACGATCAACAAAGCGGCAATTATTATCAGCGTGTTGCTAACGTCTCCAGTGTGCTTTTTTTCATACTAATGATGTTTTTGTCCTAAGTGTGTGTGTGAGTGCGTGCGGTGAGTGTTCAATCAGGATGAATTAGCGCGGCCTCGCCATTGATTAGACCCAACGAGAACATTAGCCGTGGGCCAAAAGAGTTGCGAGAGGACGTCTTGAGTTATTCGGCATAAGAGCGGACGGGGGCCGCTCATTACGCTCGCTTCGCATTACATCCACGGGCTCATTAGAGAAAAGAGACGTGGGGTGATTTCACGCGGCGAGACAGACGTTTAACACGGCGCAATGCGAAAAGGGATATTGGGGCATAAATACATATATAGCCTAGGGATAGACCGATTATCGGCCGGCCCGATTATCGGCACCGATATTAGGCTTTTGGACGAATATCGGCATCGGCCTTTTTTTAAAACTCTGTTGGCCGATAATAAATCGATTTAAAACTGTGGAAATCAAAAGAAAGATATGTGAAATTTTAACATTCCTGTCATTTTGAAATTTTCATTTACTATAGAATCCTACATGGAGCTATTGTTTAAGTTTTCATTTATCCTTTTTAAGACAAGTAAATTTCTTATAATAATGATTTTTTTTTTTTTTAAATCAACATTATGCAAACCTGAAACATTGTTCAATCAACATGCTGACAACAAAGTTAAGAGTACATTTTTCTTTAGATTTTGATGCCAATATTTTCATTTTGACTGAAAATCGGCTCTAAATATCGGTTATCGGCCTCCTTGACTACTAATAATCGGTATCGGCCCTGAAAAAAGCATATCGGTCCATCTCTAATATAGCCTACTGTATTACAAACACATTTATTTATATTCACATACGTTCGCTGCACATAAAATAGCTGCATACACAAATTCTAATAATATATGCATACATATACATCATAAAAACAAAAACACTTCATCTCACCCACTCTATACGGGCGTGTCTCATATGCTGTGATCTGCCGTGGATGCTTGCTGATGCCATCAAGTCAGCGTCCTACACCAAGCTGCTCTTTTAAGGACACGTTTGACTTCATGCGCTTTAAACTGCTCACTGAGAGGCCGTGAGGCATTTTAATGTTGACCTTTTTGTGCTTTCATAAAAATAAAAACAAAAAGACCTCAGGCCCCCCTTTTTTTCTTTTTTTTTTTTTTCGGCACCCGTTTGACCTTTTCAATCGTCAAAATAAACCTTGTTCTTGTCACCCGCGAGGCCCGCAAGCTGCCAACGTCTATTTTGGTGCGCGTGTGAGTTGTCTTTGCATATGAATGAGCGATCCTCTTATGGCAGACCCCACAAATGTGCGGCGGCGGGGAATGCAGCCGTAGCCCAACTGCTGCCGGGACCTTCGAGCGTCACGGCGGCGAGACGGTTTAAGCGCTATCGCGTTCGGGCTGTCTGCGCGTGTTCGCCCGCCTACGCCTCGTGCGGTGTTTTCTCTGCGTAAGCCGGTTTCCCCCAAAAATGCCACAACACGGCAGTTGGGTCTGACTGGAGACGTGAATCGGCAGATTGATGCTGCGCAGATTCCGCGTTGTGAATGTTAGTGGGCCAGAACATGCAGTCAAGGCTAAAGGAAGGTTACGCTGCTCATAAAGCATCTTTAAATAAAACACACCAAAAAAAATCCTCAAAATGGAGCGATAGAGGCTATAGTTTGGGATTTTTCATTATAATTCGTAAATTCATTTAGCTTGGAGTTGTTTTTCAGCAAGTTTTTTGTTTTGGGAAAAAAGCTTTGTTTTAGTTTGGTTTGTTAGTTTTTGTATTAGTTTTATTTTTTTTTAATATGTGGAGTACTTGTCAAATGCAAGACAAAAAAAAAAAAATCCTTCTGACGTACAGCAATATGGAAATAAATACATTTAAAACGAAGACCGAAAACGTATGTAAGATAATTGACAAAGATGAAATCGAAAGACTGCGAATATAAGAATCCACATGTGCTGAACCGCGAGTATGAGGGGGTCCACTGTAACAACATAAGCAAAAAATAAAATACAATGTAAAGAATTACACTATTTTTGCCCCACTCTCTGCTTTAATTCTACAGTATGGACATTGTGCTGCTTTTTGTATGCATGCCTTGGCCACATGGAGGCAGTATAATGAAGACATACAGATAAACATGGAGATGATTAAAAATTCTCAGTAAACCGCACTAACATAAGTAATTGTTCGAAGAGGATAAAGAATCTATGACTGAGTATGGTCTTCTGTTGTATGTTATTCGCTCATCTATGGTGTTTTGCATTGTCTGTTAGCATCGTGCTAACACTGCTGAGGAAAATATATTATAAAGTCATGGAACAAATACTGTCATTTAGGTTGCAAGTGTCAGCAGAGAAAACCTTGTTGTCCCTGACCAACTACCGCTGTCTGTAGGCGAAAAATTGCAACTTCATTGCAATGTCCTGTCGGTCTGCTATTGATTTCCCCAAATAGTCTCCGGCTCCCCTCACTGAGCGCTCGAGCTAACGCATCCGAGCAGGACGACACTTTGTTTTACGCCTCGCCGCGAGTCCACGGCGGGATTTATCTGAGCGGACAGCCCCCTTGTCGCCTATGGACTGATGCGTCTCGTCTCGCCGCGGGGGAGTTCACTCGCGAACGTCGCATGCTCGTCTCGCGCTTCGTAAAGTCCGTCCCAACTGCCGCGCGGCGCCGTCGTGTTGCCACGTAAGCCGTGTTTGAAAGCTTGTTATGACCGCCGGCGACTGAAGGCCTCACACTGTCGTCCATCCAAGGGCAAGGGTGATGTTTGTTACGTAGATGGCCAAACGCTAGGATATTTATGTCGATAAAAAGACAAAACATGTCATAAAATCGCCAAATCACTCACCAATGTTGTGTATCTTGATGCTCGGCCTGACCGTGTAGGCGCTGGACGTCTGGCTGGAGTCGTCGTCCGAATGGGAGACTGAGACAAAATCAGAAGTTATGAAACTACTGACTGAGGGAGATTTGCTACCAATTGGGAATTATTTGACAAATAAAGCAGCTCCCCCCGAAATAGGCGTCAGGTGCTGATTTTTTTCTGCAGTGTTACTCACCGGTGGAACAACAGACGTAGACCCTCATCCTCAGGCAGCTGTGGCCATGGTGGTGGTGAGTGGGCGTGGCTAAAGAGCAGGTAGAGAGCGAGTATCAAAGACAAAATGGTGGACGGAATACTATACTAACACAATAAAACATTTATCATTCAGTTACAAGGGTAAGCCACTATTACTACCACCAGCCACTTTATCGTCATACTGTACGGAGCATGTAGCATGTGCGGACTGACATATGTAGTAGTACTCTTGTCCCACGGTGAACTCGTAGCCCAGCGAGAAGGCGCTGTAACGCTGGAACTTCTCGGAGAACTTGATGGGCGCGTGCGGCGCGTGCGGCCGGTTGCACTCCCAGCGTTTGAAGCCGAGCTGCGCGTCGCAGGTGAGGTAGCCGCGGTAGCTGACCATGTACAGGATGTACTGCTCGGCCACGCTGCGCTCCAGCGTCCCCCGCAGGCTGGTGTTGTAGTGCGGGCAGTAGATGTCCAAGTAGTCGTTGACGCTCACCTGCACCGTGTAGCCCTCCCGCCGCAGCCTAAGCGGAGGGGAAAACAAACAAACAAACAAACAAACAAACAAAAAACACGCAAATTGTTTGAACCTTATGGCAAGATGGATATGCAACTTTTACCAATAAATACAGTAACACGTATTGTAAAACTAAAGGAAATTTACTGGACAAAAATGCAGCCCAAATCAAACACAAAGTGAACGTGACAAAATGACAAAAAAAAAAGTATTATAAATGAAATAAGAATGCGATAATAGATATAATAACTGTCATCAACAAATAATACCCCCATTAAATAAAACAAAATTAATGAAATAAAATACATAAAATATTTTAAAAAGTGTTAAATAAAATAAAATGAAATAGTCAAATAGAACTATCAAATAAAATGCAATAGTAAAACCAAATAATTAATTTGATCTGACCTGAGACTGACAAATTTTCGGCTGTTTTCCGGTGTCTATTGTATATCGTGTTTTGTGTTAATTTATTGATTTTGCTTGTTGTATTATGGCTATTTTTGTTGCTGTATGTAAAGTGCTTTGTTACAGCTGTAGCTGTTGTAAAACGCCTTATATAAATAAAATGGCTATATAAATAAAATGGTATTGTATTGTTCTCACAAAGACCTCGAATGAGCTGAACATATCGAATTTCGAATGGTGTGAATCGTTCAAACCAAAACATTTGGGCTTTCATTCTGAAAATACGAATTAAAAAAAATGCAGCAGCGATAAGAAGGTGTGAATATTTAGAATGTGTGAGTTGGAATGATGAGGATCGGTCAAAAAATGTGGAAGGAGTAGCGTATCAAAAAAGTGCAAGGAATAAAATATAACTATAATAAAGGTCAATGGTGTCAAATAACATACGCGTGAAGGCCTCAGCCTACACACAATTATAGATACCAGACAATCCCTGTTTGTGCATTGTCTCAATCAAAGGCTTGCTGTGGTCCACAGGTGCAATGACTCCAAAGCACCAGCAGATGGGAGTATTGTACTGCTGTCATGCTTATGTAGCCACGCCTCCCTCTCGCCCTCCCTCACTTTTTTTGCATCCTTGTTGTTCCACAAAGAGGAAACAATCAGCATTCATCTTTACTTCCTACACACACGCACACACACACAAGTTAGACAAGCGTAGCCGAGTTATTAGTCGAATCCTCGAGAGACGTGGCTATTTAATTAGAAAATGAGGAAGGAGAAATTTCATACCTTGATCCTGATCATCTTTTCCATCCGAGCGTATTAAGCCGCTTTTTTGTTTTAGTTTTTACCACCCACTCATTCATAACGTCACAAATAAAGGCAGATGGTTATCAACTGTGGAACCGTGGTGTAAAGTGGGGGCCAAAAGTGATAACAGTGGGCACCGACAAAGTTATCTGGCGAAATGTACACGTGGAACGCAAGTGCAGTCAGAATATGAAATGAAAACAAGTCTTTTGTCGTAACGTGAGGGAAAAGAAAGTCATGATATTACACGATTGTAACAATTTCACATTAAGATTTTATGCAAAAATGTCATAATTTTCAACACATATTACAAAAAAAAAGAGTACGGTAATAGAAGAAATTTTTTTACACAAAACATTTTTACGTGAATTTGTGTAATATGAGAACAAAAATCATTAAATGAAAAAAGTAGATTTTATGAGAAAAAGTCGATTGTAGGAAAAAATTCTATATGGCACGGAAAAAAAATTAAAGTCATTATCAGGCAGACTTTCGAAGTAAAATTGACTGTCACTAAATTGTCCCTTTTGTGTAATTCGACTTTTTTACTTGTAAGGTTGTGACATTTTTTTCGTATGCGACATTTCTCGTTAAGCTGTTTCATCTCGTACAATTGGCTTTTGTTTTTTACAACGTTCTTTCTTGTAAAATTACGACTTCATATAACATTCTCGAAAATCTTTATAATATTACGACTTAATTTTCCTAGACGGAGGATTCCGACAGTTTTAGTTTTCTTGTGCGATTTCCTAATAAATTGCGGTGAGCGCCAAAGACCTGTCATCTTAAACGACAAGGCGGAACGGCTAAATACATAAAAGCTAATGTCCTCAATTTCACCGAGGCGAGGGGGGTCGGAGTGGGCTGTTGTTGTTGGTGGCGGGGGGCGTTAAGGTGGTTATGGAAAAACGACGACGCGACGGATGACTCCCGGCAGCCTCATATTAGTTCGGAGGGCTTGCAACCAGACTTGCCTCAGCACTTCTTCTCCAGCCCCTCCCCGGCTCTCGCATTCCCGATCGAAACGTTGTAAAACGGACGCTTAATTGCGGCGCTAACTCAATCAGCCAAGGCGGATTCTGTGTGTGTGTGTGTGGGTGTGTGTGTGTGTGTGTGTGTGCGTGTGTGTGTGTAGCCTGGCGGGTAATGAGTTGGTGGGTGGGGGTGGGTTAGTTGAGTTTGTCGCCGACAGGGGGGAAATCATTGCAAGGCTCCTGACGGCAGGAGACTGACAATTGCAACGGACAATGTTTGAAGGCGAGCCTCATGTTGTTTGTTAGCTAGTGAGCTAATTATCTACTTCCTGGTTCCTTATGGACACACTGTTCCGTGGGGCGGGAGGGTTGAGGAACATCCAGCTCATGCCTTCATTGGGCATCAATAGACATTGTGCCGCTCCTTTGATGCAACTTACGAAAGGCCAATAGCTTAATGCTAACACACAATGTAAATCACCATTAACAGGCTAACATAACTATTATCAATGTTACCGTTGTTATAATCCGGTAGAGCCCTGGCAAAAGGGCTAAAACCCTGACGAGTGTTGTTAAAGCAGAGAAAAAATAGAATAAAAAATTGGGGGGGGCGGTGTGCCATTTGCGCCACAATGCTTTAGAACCAAAGAATTACATAAAGAATATTGTAATATGGCTACAACAAATGCTGTAGTAACAGATACTGTATTTGAACACAAACATGTAGACAGACAATATCAACACTTGGGCATATATTCTTTATCCTCTGAGAACAACAACTAATATTTCTGCAGCTTACTGAGTCACCATCTTCAAGTACAAGCGTAGAGTAGAGTGCAAATTTTCTGTCTAAATATCAAAGGACAGGCTGGTGTATTAAACCTCTATCTGCAACTCTTTTCATAGAAACACACAAAAACGTTTTTTTTCTATCTGCCTATTAGAGTGGAATTTGACTGGAGTGGAGATAATTGGACCCTTGGACAATGCAAAAAAAACAAAAAAACTTTTCACCGTTAGCCAGGATGAAATCCGGTCATTAGGCCGCACTTGTAACTACGGCCGCTTAGTTCTCAGCGGCCCAACAGGCCCTCGAATGACACACCTGAATGCGATTGATCATGTTATATTAGATCAATCACTCCCCGAGAGATTGATCTCATGCCAAAGCGATGACAAGCTCCATCCTTCACGAGCTGAGACGTTCGTTCTGATCGTTAAACGTAGCAACAAGCTAACACGCTTTCGTTGGCGGACGGGTACACAAAACTGTCAAAATATCGCAAGAACAAAAATATCTCAATTTGACTTGCGTTTTATTCATTCATTTATCTGTTGATTAATTTCCTCTGTTATTATTATAATTGCAAATTATGATTGTTTTATTTACCCGTCAACAACTGCCACTTTATACACATGGAGCAGCAACACAGATAAATGACACTCCCGGGGCATATATTCTATCTGCCCTGTGAGAGCAACTACACGCGGGTATTCGGGTGCTCAATTATGTGGTGAAGCCCCCCCCAAAAAAATTTTTTTTTTGGGGGGGGGGGGGGGGGGGGAGCACATTGAGTTCGCGAGAGCAAAAGAAGCAGTGGAGCCTCTGCAACAGCAAGTCAAGCTTCTTCAACTGTGCACTGACACCTCACAAGCCGCATACATTATGCAACGCTATCTGTGCCATCTTCTGCCACTCGCGCAGTGTGTGCGTGTGCGTGTGTATGTGTATGTGTGTGTGTAGCTACACAAGGGCTCCTGCAGAAATACATAAATCACTGCCATTACTGTAGTACATTCTATAGGAAAACCGTCATAATAGCCCAATACGTTGCACGATGAGTGTGCGAGAAATGCTGGTAAGCAAAAAACCTGACTAAATGCCTCACAACGCGATCGCAAGTATGCAAGCGGCCAATGAAAGGACATGACACTTTCCGATTCAAAAAAGCAGTTCACACCTGTGAGCTCGGAAGAAGCCGAACAGGTGAAAGCTTGTGAAAATGTGATATCGGTGTCGCTTGGGGGTGCGGCGTTTATTTTTGGAGGACTGACAACCTTTGCCCAAGTCCTGGAGGAAATAGAAAGCCCCCCCCCCCACCCTGAAAAAGATTGATACTGTACTGTTATAGCCTACCGATGCCACATGATGGCGGCAATGCACTACTTTGGGCTAAATGAAGCTCCTCAACTCATTTTGACCGAAGGCCGGCACAAAGAAGCCAAATGGTGCTTTGGCTTGACCACAGGCGAGGAGGCACAACAAGCGTCCACACTTCGCCTCGGTGGGTGGGTGCTGCCGTTTTGGTGAGCAACACACCGCGTAGCCAGAGTCGAATGCAATGCTAATCATCAATATACGTTTCAAGATCGGCTTTAATAGAACATGCAGTAATCTTCGCTCAGTCTGTTTTTGTGCTTCTGTAGTTGCTGCTGTTTTGGTTAGCAACAGAGTTCAAATGGGGTCTCTCATGTAACCGCGTGTAGCGGGGTGATCGCGACCCTCTTTTTTTTAATTTTATCGTGATAACGCGCAGGACGGAAGTGTTTGATGTAAGGTCTGGCGTCCAGGCAAGAGACAGGAAAGGGGACAAGGTAAGCAGTCAGCGGAGGCAAAGATGAAGGCAAGTTAGCGGCAGGTGAGATGGGGGCCAAGCCGAGTCGTCTTAACAGACGCCAAGTGGAATAAGCCGCTCGTTTTATGTGGCACTGCATGGGCACTGAGCCCGGCTGAAGGCGGGCAAACGCGCTCTTCGAGGAAAACCACCACGCTGCTGGCATGAACGCTGCGGGAAAAAGACACCAGCCATCAACATTTGATGACAATCCCTTCATCGGTTGTTGATTTAAAAGGAAGGAAAGAAGAATACTAAGACTAAAACATGTTTTTCTAAAATGTGCCATTTTTTTCCACTCCTCTTTTTTTATATATATGCAAGAAAATACAACATTTTTGTCTATTTTCACAGTTAAATATATTCTCTAATTTTCCAAAGGATTAACTTGGCATAATGATCCAATAATACATTATTGTACTTTTTCTTTTTTTTTTTAAACCTATATATAATGGAAGTACTGTACAAAAGTTAAAATCCCCGATCAATTAATTATTCAAGAAAAATGAAGTGCAAACCCAGACGCAACACCATACACACATTGACGCGCAAACACGTCCCGGCGACGGCCCGCATCAATAATTCAAGTCCTTGCTTTCTTAAAATAACCTGTCATCCTTTTCCAATCGCTCTCTTCAGCCATCGCCGCCGCAAACATGCCCGCGGCTCGGCCGGCAGAGTGGTCACGGAGTCATTATTTACACGTTGCACCAGGGAGCGCTGATAAGAAGCCCACACGGGAGACGGCGGGGTGCGAGGATGCGGGGGTGCGCCTCATCGGACGCTCGTGCCGCGTCGGGGCTGGGGGTGTGCAAAAGCGGCTCCCCGGGTACAATGGAGGCCTTTTTCTTCTGAATAATTGACCGTCCGCGCAGCTCAAGGTTGCCTCGCATGCCTTTGAATCACCTGGAAACCCCGCCCACCGCCAAAATGGTTGCGCTCCGAAATAATCCCATTTAAACTCAAGTTACTACTGATACGTGGTTACCATTAGTTTCCTGGTTACAGTTACTTGCTTAATCAAACTCATTTTAAACGGGAGCCATTTAGAGTGCCGCTCGTGAACCGTAAATAAAGTTCAGACGCTCCAGTGTATTGGATTTTGGTATCCACTGTACTTGATTTTATACGGATTGAGATTTACATATGTTGGAAGCAAGGATCCAGTGTAATGTAAAGTAAGAGAAGCTTGTAGCGCTAACCCAAGGCTCAGCATGTCAACAGGCAGGAGAAATAATCCCGTTCCTCATGTTGGGGAGCAAGCCGGGAGATGGAGAGAAGATTTGACGCAGGGCGGATGGCTGAGGCTGCGGAATACAGAGCAGGCTGAGGCCAGATTGACTCTGGGATGGAAGGAGGCTCGCGTTAACAAGCAAGCTACAACCTCCATCTGCCGAGCTCACAGCCACAACAAGAGGTTTTTCCTTTTTTCCTCAAAAGTAGCTGGCGGGGGGGAAAAAAAAAGCACCGTTCAATAATCTTGATTTAATAAATACATAATTGGGGAAAAAAACCCACATACTATTAGTGTTTTTAATAAATGACATTTATTTGGATAATGTATTTCAAACAAATGATTTGAAACTCCATATTAAATCTTCATAGTCATTTAGATCCCCACAGGTACAGTATTTTGAACTATGTTTTTTCATTTTATAATCTTTCATAATTCATTTTAAGAAACTTATTCTAAAAATAATCCGTTTAATCCATTTTTTAAATGTACTCCTTAAATTAATGATAGTTAAAAAAGATTTTTACTGTAATTTTCTAAATATAAAATATACATTTTTTTTTCATAATTATATTTCAAGAATATATTTTTTCCCCAAAATTTAAAATGATCATTTTTAAAAATAGAATTCATTCTTTTTTTTTTTTTTTTTACAGGGTGCAACATCAACAAGTTGTCTCACCAAAAAAGTAATTTGTAATCATTTTGGCACCATCTCAAATTCGCCACAAGCTCACTAAAGCATGTTGCTAGCTGTGGCGACCGCTAGCCAGCGGCTGAGCCGCGCTGTGTTTGTTTACAGAGTGGACAAATACAGCTTGTGTGTGCCTGTGTACTTCCCTTGTATCCATCCCAAATCCAAAAGGCAGCTTGTCAGATTTGCCATCGCGCGTACTTACAAGCACAGATTGACACAAAGACAAGTGTGCGCACACACACAAAACACGAAACAAAGCCTTCTCACACACCACTTCCACATGCATACTTTATCCAGCTCTCACATTGGATGTGCTCATCTCTCTATTCTTGTCTCGTGCTCTCGCCAATGATGGGCCCGGCGACCTTTCATAATTCATAGAGTTGTTCCTACAGCGCGAGAGCGGTCGGCAGGCTCAGAGGAAATGCTGGGCCCAGGTGTTGTATGACGACACGTGATGTGCTTTGAAACGACACGGACGCTTCGTGAGGTGCGCCGAAGGCATCCGATATAAAGGCCCGCATCAGCAAATCGCAATAATAGGCAGTAGGGAGCCAAGCCGTGATGGCTCGGCCCGGCCCGGAAATACATCGGCCGTTCGGGAACATTCCCGATGGCCACCCTGACTCTGTTATGATTTAAAAAAAAAAAAATAAAATTATGACTTCATCCTCATTGAATTACTATCATTATTCCTATCACCATATGTTTTACTGTAGTAAAATGGTGGCTCATTATATTAGTGGGCACCAGACGCGCATAAAAACAGGATGTCTAAACATGAACAGATTATCAAATGTAATGTTTTACAAAAATATGGGGGAAAAAAGTCATGAAAATGAAAATGAGTTTAATCAAACGTGGAGGCATCACAGGAGCCTTCACTCGATGACAGCGGATGCTCTCTTTCGAAAACATTTTGTCAAAACACCGTACATCAAAACGACGCACTCGAACTCTCTGACACCGCTTGAACTTTCTCAGGGGCGCAGAAAAGTTGCAGGCGCACGGCTACGGAATGAAAAGTAGACATGGTTAGCTTCGTTAATCCAAGTTAATCGCCGCGCGCTGTCAAGACTGCGGCTGTCTGGAAGAAAGACGGCAAGGGTCCAAACAAAAGCCAAATAAAAGCCACACGGTCGCAGAGAGCAGTGAGGCCATGGAATGCACAGTGGAAATAAAGTCAACACACCCCCGTTCAAATGCAAGATTTTTCTATTAAAAAAAAAAAGACAAAAAAGATTCAGATGAATCATTTCTAAACTTTTCCCAACATTAATGCGACAAAGCTACTACAACTTTATTTGGGATTAGAATTTGAATGTGATTGGTTCATTCTAAACAAAGCCAACATCGTCATTATAAGAGGGTGTGCACACTTGTGCAAAATTCCAAGTGTTTATTTTCACCTTACTATTTTAACAACAACATTGGTTGTGTTTTCATGAAATTACATGTTTATCTTGGGAAGGCGTGGTTGCTTACGATTTGGCATGCGTCGGCTCAATTTCAGCCAGGAAGTCGCCAGGAAGGAAGATAGAGGTAAAATGTCCAGGGGAAAAAAAAAAAAAAAAAAACCCAGATGAAGGAATATTACGCGAGCCAGATAAGAATTGAGCCAAAACGTGCAAAAAGCCAGGGAGGGAAATTGAAAGATGAGAGCGGAGATTAGGAGGAGAAGATGCATAATGCAAACACAGGTGGGGCTACAAAGGGAGTTGAGCCGCCCAACGTGGGGCTAAACACTGTATTGAAGGCGCCCTGATTTGCTTTCTCAATACGCCGATGCAGGTTAAGCTGGGGGGGGGAAATGTTGTGCGAAACTGCTGTGGCCTTCAAGGTTTTCAAGTGAAACTTTAGTGCAAAGCGTAGCCGTTTGTGCAGTCTGCCGGCGGGGGTGCAGGCGGAATAGTAATGACTGCGAGCTGCTGATTAGAATTACAGAGAGCCGCGCTGGCACACAAAAGCTGTGATTGGCCTCAGGTAGCCCCCGCATTCCAAATGCGACCTTTTATGGAGGCCCCATGTACAGCATCCTGTTGTCGATACTCCGTCTTGTCAATACAGCGGCGCCTTGAGATGCTAACTGCGTTCCGCCACCCGTTGAAATGAGTGCAAGTGACATTAACCCAATCTAAATTCCCCCACAAAATGTTTGTAATGTATTTTTGATTAGACAAAAAGCATGCTTAAAAAAAAAAAAAAAATCATACAGTATTGATATAATTAGGAATGGGCGAGTACCAATACCGGCTTTATTTGAAGGTATTAGGAACTCGTGGAGGCTTCTGATACCAGCCACCGATACTTAAAGCGGAAATCAACCCAAATATATTTTTTTCAAGAATTTGTTCCCAGCAGGTGCACTGGTTGAAACACGGCATTCTGATTAATATTGCGTTTGTGGAATAAGAGTTAATCCACCCGTTTTTAGCCATCTCAGGGGGCGGGCATTTTGTCACTTCTGTCGACTGAAAATGACATCACAACTGCTCAGGGCTCAGGTAACGATCAATCACGGCTCACCTGTTTTCTGAAGCTGAGCCGTGATTGGTCGTTACCTGAACCCTGAGTAGTTGTGATGTCATTTTCAGTTGAGAGAAGTGACAAAATGGCCGCCCCCTGAGATGGCTAAAAACGGGTGGATTAACTCTTATTCCACAGACAATATTTATCAGAATGCATTGTTTAAACTAGTGGTTTTGCATAGAACATATTCTTGAAAAAAATATGTTTGGGTTGACTGATAAAAATCTGATATCGAAGAAATTCCCCTAGGCAGTACTTGGCACTATACCGCGGTAGTTTGACACATCGGCGAATCATCATCTTCAGGAAAACAAAGGTCTTTGTTAACAATTTTTTGCCTTTGTTTTAGCGTAATACAGATTAAGTTATTGCTTGAGTTTGTTCATAAATACACGAGAAGAGGACCTTGAAAAAAATATTTGCATATTATTAAATCACAATGCTGAGAAAAACGAAATCAGAATGAGATGTTTTCAAAAATCGTTCAGCCGTAAGATACATGTGGACGGTCACAACTCATCAGTAAGATGCTGTAATGTTAGTCGTTCTTTGCACAGGATAAAGAATATATGCCTGCGAGTATTGCTATATTGCCCGTCTACATGGGTTGCTCGACCATCTGTGTTCAAATACCCGTTGCTTAAAGGGTTACATACAACACGGCGACTAGTGACGTTTTTCGTTAGAGCATTTACGTTAAGTGCTACATTTGCATGAGGGTCAAGCGAACAGGTGCCCCATGTTACTACACACACATCCATTCCTCGTTGATGACTAGCAATGACAGCCAGGAGACAGCGGGAAGAAACGGAGGAGAAGAAAGGGCGATTTAGAGATTGCAAATGGAAAAAAAAAAAAAAAAAAAAAAAAAAGTCAAGGAAAGAGACACAGAGATAAGAGGATAACCCCCACGCCCCATCCCCCGGACTCCCCTCGCTGTCACCCTTTATGATTGTCTCCCTTCCCCCTCGTTTGGTGGCGTCTATCGGCCGCTCGGTAACCTTCAGGAGAAGAACAAGAAGTGGAGATGATGAATTGCGAGAGGGGGCAGATTAGCAAACATGGACCGCATGATGAAAAATGACAAATAAGGAGGAGGGGGCAGGGGGGAAGGTGACATTGTGTGTGTGTGGTGGTGGCGGTGGTGGGGGGTCGGGGGCGGGCGGGTGAAGTGGAGATGCCGGCGGCTTTTAGTAGCTGGAGGACGGCCATGGGATGACATGGGAGGAAGGCACTTTGACTGCTTCCTGCTGGGAAGGCGCACACTCGCCGCACATAAGGTGCCGGCTAACCTGCGGGGAGCCTCCCATCTACGCACCGGCACCTCCAGTCAAGGTGCTGCGCCCGCCCTGATAACCTTCACGCCGCGCCGGCTCAACAAGCACATGCTCAGGTGTGTGCAGTCAGTGGAGCTGCAAAAACAATGACATCTTGGCCCTGCTGGAGAGGCAAACTTTTCCTGCTAGCCACACTGGAAGGTTATCGGACGATTATCGGAATTATCGGACAAGGTAGTATGTACTGTTAATCCTGTGCAGGATTGTTGAATTGGCGGTTTATAGAAAGTAGGATTTTAAAAATATATAGGTACACTGCTACAAATTATGCCTTAACAGTCATGCACTCACTTGAATATAAACAGTTGTAAAAGATGAATAAATGCAAATGCATTTTACTTCAAAGTTAAATACAAGACACCGTAAGATGATGCACATTTAATTCTGTCTTTCACAAATCACTAGAGGGAGCCCAACGTGGAATTTCCCAAAAACATTGAAGAGAGGAAAAACGTTTTGTCTTAAAAGCAGGGGCGGAGCCGGAACGTGGCTAATGGGTGGGCCTGGAAAAATCAGGGTGGGCCTGAATATTTCTCGCACCGAGCACAATCCTCCTGTCCCGACGCATCGTAAATTCAAATGAAATGACAAACTGAATAATATGAAGTTCAAATCTTCCTTAGACGAACGACCCCAATTATGCTATTCAAACACAAATTTAAAAATAAGTTGATAATAATTTCCAAAAAATTTAAAAGTACATAATTTTTCATAAATCTCACTGGGTGGGCAGTCTGTCAATTTGTCATGGCTACGCCCCTGCTTAAAAATCGTGTGTTTTTTTTGTGCTCTTCCTTGAAACAGAGACACCACAAGATAGTACCAAATCCCTAACTAACAGGAAAGTAGTACATCAGTATCAAGGAAGCATGTTGAAGTGATACAACTCAACCGAGGGACAAGCTTTGTGTCTTATTGATTTTTTTTAATTTTTTTTTATTGCATCAACAATGTCATCACACAGCTTCTACAGCTCCATGAGACTAAAAAAAAAAAGAATGATATTAAAGATGACTCATTCATTGATGAGAATTGCTGTCGCCTCACTTTTGGGCCAATTAACTCCACTCTCATAAGAGATACCTGAGAGACAGACACACGCGCACACGCACACACATCGCCGATTCAGCACAAGCTAGCAGAGTGACAGACACAGATCCGATGGGCCGCCTCCCTTGGGAACCAAAAGCCACTCATCCATACTGATCTTAAAACAACACACCCCCACCGCCCCCTTCTCCCTGCCTTCTATCACCGTCACTGTCAGCCCGTCTCGCCCTTTTTGGCACTTTCTCCAAATATGATCCTTTTTTTTTTTTTCATTTTCTACTCTTCATCCCTCCACTTGATCACGCCATCATCTGTCATCGACATCCATGGCGTCTGCCTGACCTTGTTGTTATTTGCGACGCATACAGGAGAAATATGTCCGATTTATATTTGAAGCCTGACGTTTTTCACTTTTCGCATACGATTCAAAATGGCCACTTTTCGACTCAAAGAGCCAAGTTCCAGTCCGCCATTTTGTTTTGAAACCGCCATTTTGGGCCAGCAGTCTTCCAGACTCCAACTATTCATATGGCTCGGCGTTGAAGTTCGACGACACTCAGGAAGACGAAGACGTTTCAGAAATAAGAGGGCTTTGGGTATAAAACCATTAGTCGTGAGTCCTCTTCCATCTGTTGCCTACTTCCTCCTAATACTCGCCCTCCTTTCCCTGTTGTCTTCAGCGCCAAGATTCCACTTAAGAATCCATTTTGGGACCAGAGGTGCTCCGGCCGCTGTTGTTCACAGTTTTCCCAGCCCGTCGCGCATTTAAAAACGCCGGCGAGCAAGGTTATCTTCCACCGGCCCGATTTCTATCTCCGCTCCAGTGGCGGGGAAAGCTTTGTTTTTATTTCTTCCAGTCCAGCATTTGACAAATGAGCCAACAAATGGACTGCTGGAAAGCAACAAAACCAAACAAATAAACAAATCTCGCTTAACTAAATGAAATGGCGCAGTGGAGCATAGCAAGGCTATTACCAATGTTTCCAGCAGCGTGCCTCATCTAATCTCTTCTGTTCAGTCTTTGTTATGTTCCTGGCGGTCTTGCAGGGTTGCGGTGGGGGCCTTCCCTGGACGCTACATTGACCTTCACGGTCTGCGGCCGACAGGGGGTCTTGTTTCTCCTGCGGCGCTCCACTGCACATTACTGCAAGACCTCCTGAAGGGAGCAACACGAGGATGAGGAGGAGGATGAAGATGTGTATCACCACTACTACGATGGCGGGAGTGAGCGTTACGGTCGCCGTGGCGATCGCGCCCCGAGAGCGGCGGGAAGGTGATCGGTCACGACGACCGGCGGCTGGGAACGTTTCCGGTAACGGTTGGGTTTGACTTTCGCAATACATGTTTTCCTGTGAACTCGGACCTGTTGCGTCATTTCATTAGGAAAGTGAAAAAAAAAAAAAAGAGTGAGAATATAATCTAGCCATCTAGATGAATTCAGCCATTTATCTGTTATCCATCCATCGTCCATCAAGCAGCCATCTATTGTATGATTCATTTATCACCTATACATCCATCCACAATCGTCGCTCTAACCAGCTGTTTATCCATCTCTATTCATCTAACCCGTCCATCCATTGTCGTCGCAAATCTAAACAAAGGAAAATGGCAAACTGGTGTAAAAGCAACCTTGACCACTGGGGAGCTTCCGCACAGCGCCCGCATTCGTTTGAGTTTATTCCGGCGAGACGGACGGCAGTTCAAAGGGCTAACGGCCTCCATTACACCGATGCCGCTTGAACAGCGCCTGCTAGTCATTCAATATACAGCCGGAGCAGCGGAGCACAACCAGGTTTGGGGGTGGGGTGGGGGGGGGGGAGTCTTGGCAGGGGGGGCGGGGAGTGCGAGATGTTGGGAAGAGGAGCATAACGCCTCAAATGATTCCAATTACACATACAGCGAGTGATCAATTAGCCTGGGACAACGGTTCAATTAGAGGCTGCTCGATCCAAATGGAAATCAGCACGGCTCTATTTGGGATGTGGCCAGTCAAACGTGGTGGTGCAGGGTCGAAGAGCATGATGGGTAAAAAAAACAAAACAAAAACAAAACAAAACAAAAAAAACTGTCAACTCAACATGATAAATAACTGTCAAATGTGGGCGGCGAATGGCGTCAAAAGGCCACACCGTGAAAAAAAATCAGTAGATGCGTCTATCCTGACAGAAAACACGAAATTATACAGGAAATCGGCCATGTTGGTTTGAAGCAGCCATTTCATAAGAAACCCAGGGCTTAAAATATGATGACCATTTGGAGGTGTTAACATGAAAAAGAAGTCCTTTTCATTGACAGACATGAATTTGGGTGCACTTGTCCATCATAACAGAAGGCATGGAAAGTCTCAAGGTCCCATGGACAAAATTGGGGGTGCGAGGGCCATTTTTTTTTTTTTTTTTTTTTTAATCACTGCTTGTGGCTTTAATTATCTTTGCAGCCAGTGTTGTTTTCCTCCACTACAGAAACAACAATATTGCATTTGTTGTAGCTTGAACATAATCTGACATGTAGCATCATTGATCAATAAAAGATGCTATCGAGGATTACTGGAGCCTGCAGCGTGGCATCGAGGAAGGATTATCAAACACAAACTCCCGGGACACCTCCACTTTATTTCAGTCACAGCAGCCGCTAATTCATGAATTAAGAGCAACCTACTTAATATGGTAATTGTGGCCTTTTAAATGAATAATCCATCATTTTTCATGTCAAGCCCCCCTGTTGCTTAAAACACTGTCTGCAGCCCCATTGAAACAAATCCAAATCTTTTTTTTTTTTTTTTTTTTTTTTCTCCTTTTCGTCCTTATCTGGTTGCCAGGTGTATTCAATACATGGCATTGCGGCCAAATTGCATCGTGGCCAATGGGGAACAATGAGCGGCAGAGTGAACAAATACGCCCACGCTGGCCGACGCAGAAATGGCGGCCTCTTGAGCCAGAGTCACAATGCAATTTGTGCGCAAATAATTACTCGCCCGTGCATAAGTAGCTGCGAAATAAAACAGGCTTCAACAAAGAGATTTGCGGACAGTGAAGCCTCACTATTTGGAGAGGTTAGGAACCAAGACAATATCAAAAATCTTGAATAAAAGACTCAAAAACGACTGTATTTTTCCGGACCATTCGGCCGACCATTGTTTTTTGAAAATTAAAGAATTTGAAGTGCGCCTTATGGTCCGAAAAATACGGTAAACTAAATTTAAATGCTACCCGTACATACAAATCTTGTTTCTCAGCTGAGATGTATCACGTCAGCAGACTTCCTTTACACCAATGACTACTTTCAGACATGGCAGTGCTTTGGCGCCACCTTATAGCACATCAATCTGTTTCAGAAAGAGCACAAAAACACAAAATAAGAGGTACCAGGGAGGGGGAAATAAACACTAGCGTAGCAGCTCTACGGCGTTCCGAATAAAAAGAGGCAGCGCACTTACATGATAGGGGCAGATGGACATTTTGAATCACAAGCAGTCGTGCAATCTGCTCCAATTTGCGACCAGTCGCTTGCACACAAAAAGATGCTCTATGCATCAAGAGAGTCCGACTAAAAAGAGTACACGTCAACGTTTTACTGTAAATGTCTTGCTGTCGTGATGACGGTACGTTTTTAGACATGGTTTAACACGTGGCGTTCCGATTGCCCCAAAACAGGAATGTCATTTAAGTATTTATTTATTTTTTATATCGTAATAACCATGTGTTTGTGGGATGGGGGAAAAAATATATATTTCATACATGTATAGATAGTCTCTCTATAGTTCAGATTTTTTGGTGGGTTGAGGGGGCGATCTGGAACCTATCCAAAATGCAAGCGCTTCAAACCTTGGAAAAAAAAAAATAAAAAATATTTACGATCATCTCAAGCCCCCATAGGACCCATCAAAGTCAATGAAGCCATAACAACCCGACGGCCAGGTGAAGGTTTGCGTCCCGGAGGGCCCGGCGTCTGCGCCGAGGAGGTTTGGCGGACTCGACAAGCATCTGACAGACAGGTTTCGTGTGGCAACACGGACGGCGTGTATACGGCGCAGATTGCCCTATAAGCTGTCAAACGGGTGTGCGAGTCTGACAACGTGTTCCTGTCGCTTCTCCCCCGCCATCACCGCTTTCAACTTCCTGAGGCGCACGGCACATTTTTTATTTATTTTTGTGAAGGAAAGAAGAAGGGGAGGAAAAAAAAAAAAAAAATGCAATTACTGGTAAATACAGAGTCCCTGCTGCTGCCAATGTGCCCTGGCTACTAAAATGATTCCTCACAGGGTATATTTGTGTCTCACTAATCCTCCTTGCCAGCACCGGGGTGTCTCGGAGTGTATATGACTGCCGTTCCTGGAGCCCACGCGCGAGCTCCCGCTGACCTTTGACGGCTCCCCGGCAGAAAGGCAGCGATTGCTATAGACTGGTGATTCTCAAATGGAACTCAAAAGAAAACAAAACAAGAGAGCCTTGCTGTGTCTTCAAAGGTCTGTTAGCTTCATGCTAACGCACAATGCAAAACGCCAACAATCAACAATTTCTACTTGGACAAGTGGTAGCAACATACGCAGACAAAACAAGACACCGGCGTATATTCTTGATCGTCAACAAAGAACGACTAATCTTCAACACATGAGTTTGTCGAGTTCAATGGCGGCAAATAATTTTTTTCCCCGCTTCAATGCAAGAGTCTATATTTAATGTGTGGCATAAGCGGGGGCTAAAAACGTTTAAAGATCCCTTTATTGAGGACAAATTTGCTTAATTTCAACAGCTGTCTGATAGATATAATTGACCTGCCTCTAGCTTTTTTCGATATTTGCAGGTGAGGCATTTTGTTTCTGGCTCCGTCACAGGACTTCCAGACACACCTAATAAGTGTGGGGGCCTTTTTTTTGTCATTCTATGATCAACCATCAACAAAGGTGTAATTTTGACTATACTAATTTTGAATATTCGGGCAGCTTTACATACTATTTCTTTTTGTATGCGCGTGTGATTTGTTTTCTTTTATGTGACCGTAGAGAAAAGGGCTTCTTTTTTTTTTTTGCAGGGGCTCTTTTTTTCTTTTTTTTTTTGTCATTGTTGTATTGTTTAAACTTCAATAAATATATTAAACACAATAAAGAACAACTAATAATAGTGCATCTTAGTTTCAACTACGGGTTTTAAGTTGCATGTAGAATACTGTCCCATAAGCAATTTTAAACCGTTAATCACAGCAGGGCTCGGGCCTTATCCCAGTATAGTATTGCAAGAATAAAGCATTTTTGAAATTCACTTGGTAAAACATGACATTCTTCCTTCTTTAAAATTTGACTGAGATGTTATGACTTTATCCGGAGACAACAAGGTCCTAATCATCATGGCATTATGACTTCTCGTGACAAATTGTTTGTGCTACTGGGCAAAATCTCAATACTTAGTGAACATGACCAATTCAATGTCTGCTTCAAAACAAAATGACAGACTTCTTTTGTCTTTTCTGACAAAGCAAAACTGCCTCCAGGGGCTGAATTTGCCCAAACGTTGATGGACATAAAGAGTATTCTTTGCTCTTGCCTATCGATTTTTTTTTTTTCCGCCACCTGTTATGTATTCACTTCCAGCAAGGACATCGGATGCTGTAGATTTCTTCTCACTTTCTTTTTCACCTTAAGCGCGACTCTGTTGAATTCTAATGGAATAATTAAGGACCGCCTGGTATGTGGCACCTCACCTCCGCAGTCATTTGCTCTGCCTTCACAATTCACCTTGCACACTAAGCGCATTCAACACACTCGGAACAAGGACCTATATATGCCGGTAGGAACAAAAGCATATGGAACATCAAACCGTCTAATTACCGGTAAGCACACACAAATATTACGTTGATAGTTGATCTCATTTCCTGAATATGGCATTGACTGAATGGAATCAACAGCAGTCAAACGCTGAAAGGAGACACGCAGGTTGCGATTTAAAAGGTTTCTAACACAACCGCAAACTGTGAAGAAGGTGTTTATTGGATTTTTTTTTTTCCCACCGCTTTAACTCATTCTATCCCAATGACATATTTATGTGTCATTTCACAATGGTGTCTGAAAAAGTCTGGTGGTGAATGAGTTAATAGCGCTTTTGCAATCAGTGTGATTTGAGCAGAGTGAACAACGTGATTGCCAATTGTACACAACAAAGAAATAAGTGGTCCAAATATGTTTTTGTTCGGCTGCAAAACAACACGGCAAAAGCCTTAATGACATTTCTTTCGAGTGGTGCTTTAGTGGTTTATGTTTAAATCCATACGGATTTAGATGACGCCGTTTCTCGAGGAAAACATTCCGCTTTGCTCCTGTTGTATTACGACTTTATTCTCGGAAGGTGGTCACATTTGTCACCCGGCGGTCGGGATGGCCCGGACCGCTCCGTAAACACACCGGCCGTTCGGGAAAATTCACACATTATCCCGAAATTCCCGATGGCCCCTGCCTCCAACCAAATGAATTATGAATTTTTATGACTCCATCTCTCTTCTTATCTCTTATACATAGGTGTAATATTTCCAACATAAACAATCCAGTCAATAACTTTTTAAAGCACTGAATTAATCTGCCGTTAGTGCCAGATCAGCAAAAATGATGAAGACAAGGTCCTTTATGCAAATAAGCTTTGGCAGCACGGGTGCTAATTTGTCATATTACCTCGACTGTCAGCATGCGGCCACACGTCGCCGACGAGGTCGTGCGTGTTGACGCAAATTTTAACGAGATGGGCGATAAGTCGGCCTTCGCCTCGAGCTGCCAGTCAAAAAAACTCATCGCCCCCCCCCCCCTCCCAGAACATTTGTCTCCTGAAGTATATTCCGATATCAATCAATGTAAAATCTTGCAGTTTTCCACCGGATAATTAAGACGAGACGTCAGTGGCGGGCGAGCGTGCGCGATCAATCTGCGAATCGGCAGACCCGATTACACCCAAATCCCAACTCGGGTTCGGCAGATGGCGAACTAAACGGGCCTAAACTGACGAAGACGCGTTTGGACGGCGAGAGACAGACACCCGCCACGTCAGTGGAGCCGCGTAATTGGGAATTAATGGGACGGTAAAACTTTTAATTCCTAGCTTGAGCCCGGGGGACAAACACACAAATTTGCATACAAATGAACACAATTTCCTGTTTGTTTCGCTCTGCAAATACAAAAAGGACGTAAGATAGGAGAGGAGAGTGGGGGGCCTCAGAAAAGCAACAGAGCGAGCACTTCAAACACGCTTCTGTTTCAGATAGCACTTTGACGCCCAGTGCATCCTGAAGGACCACAAGATTAAGCCTTTCCACGTAAAATACAACTTCATTCTTGCGAAAAAACCCCAAAACAAAACATTTTCTCTCGAAATAAAAGGCATAACTTGAAATTTTCCAGTTTACAAATCATCGCTTGCTTGATTTTTTGCCTAAATTTGATTTGCGAATGAGCTTTAGATACTCAAATGAAATGGAGCAATTAAGGTACTGTAATGTCCTTGTATGTGGGAAAGGGGAGCCAAAGACTCCAGAATTACATAAATAATCCTGATGTTACTCCTTAAGCCACGCCTCTTAAAGACGAAAGAAATAAAAAAATACATACATTTCCTAAAATATTTTTTTCTGTAAAACAACCACTTTCTCATCATAATATTGCAACTTTTTTCACGCACAAAAATCGATTCTCACACTTTGACTATTGTGACACCGAAACTTTGTTTTGTTCTAGAATTATCACTCAAAACTTCACAAAAAAGTAAAGACATTTCTCCGTTCCACTAAATGATTGTGTTCAAGCCAACCGAGAGGAGCTTCTAGGACAAAACGATGTTTGATCCGAGCTCCAAAAAGCACCAGACCGATCACTTCAAACACATCCTCCCTCTCTCTGTGTGTTTGTGATAGCGCATTTGCTACTTCAGCGCTCTCATGGGTGAACCTTTCTTTTCGCTGCTCTCATTTACACCTGGAAATAACAAGCGAGGGGGAGCCTCTCTCCCAGCTCAAGAGCCAATTAAAGAAGACTGATCAGAGCCGGAAGAAGACAGAATGACACTCGTCCCAGGGGTGGGAGGTGCACAAATACTAATAGTAGAAAAAAAAAAAAAAAAAAATACTGAATCGCTTTGCAGTGTAATTAACAAATAGCGTCTCTGTGGACCTTTTTTGAGGGGGAGGCGAGGAGGTTCCTAATCTTTCTGTGCTTGCACAAATGCTTTGCATGTCAATGACTTGCAATCACGTTGCCATTATGCGAGGGACGCCAATGTCAATAACTAGCGGGGCAGGCAGTCGGGCGCAGAACCTCCGCCAAGGTTGAACCCGCTAGTGTTAGCTTTTTTTTTTTTTTTTATATAGGCTACTTCCTGCTTCATAAAGGATCGGGTAAAACTACAAAACGGTCTGAGCCCACAGAAATCCCCAATTTGACTACGGTGAAAGTTCATTTAGCTAGTTATATATTTTAATAAGGCAGCACGGTGAACGCATGGTTAGCGCATCTGCCTCACAGTTCTGAGGTTGGGGGTTTAAATCTGGCTATTCGGGTACCCAGTTGGTGATTCAGTTTAGTGATCAAGAGGGTTGTTAAAGTTAATTACTTTGAGTGTAATACAGCTAGTTAGCTAGTCTGTCAGTCAGTAGGTTATTTGGTTAGTGATTGACGTATTAGCACTAGTGCAGAACGGCAGAGCCCATGGTGTGAAAGCCAGTACACAATTGTACGTCGTCTTGGCAGGAAAACAACACTTGGTGGAAGCCCAACTGTACTAAACGCTGTGTGGTCTACTCGGGTGGTCTGACCTTACTTAAAACTATGAAAAACATCAGAATACGCTACAAAGGGTTAGCAACTTCTCATTAGTAAGCTGTGCAGCGGTGCATGGTGAAGGTGACACAGCAAAGGGACGCCTTTGACGGGGCATCGGGGAGCCATAGCTCATATCACAGCGGAGGAAAAGGTTGCAGACATTTGGGAGGAAGCAGGGGTGTCATGGTAGGCCCTGTTTGGGGGGTGAGTGTTGGGGGGGCATTAGATTTATTATTTGCCTTCCTCATGGCCCAAAGCAAGTATAGCACCTCTCTTTGTACACAGAAAAGATTAACTTCAAGTCAAATCAGACCAAAAGGGCGTTTCGGTAGCGTACACTCTTGACAAGAATGCGACAGTAGAGGAAGTTAGTCAGGTATTGAGCTAGCGATTTGAACTGCGCAATTTCAATTGCACTTTTTAATCCAGACTTGCTAGTTAAATAGCCAGTCCGTTAGCTAGTTGACCAGGTAGTTAGTTAATGATTAGGTAGTTAGCCAGCTATTTAACAAGAGTCAGTTACAATAGTCATTAGGCATTTACATTTTAGTTAGGTAGTTAGCTATTTAGCTAGCCAATTAGTTAGCTATTTATACGACCAGTTAATTAGCTATTTAGCGACCAGTTAGTTTGTTAGTTATTTAGTTAAATATTAGCAGTTAGCTATTCAGTTAGCTAACTGGCTGGCTGAAAGAATGACCATCAGCTATGTAATTAACTATCCAGTTAGTTTGTTAGTTAGCCACTAGCTATATTGCTAGGCAGTTTGTTAGCTATTGAGTTGAACACTTGGTTAGTTCTTTAGTTAGCTGTTTAGAGATCCAATAGTTATATGGTTTGCCAGCCATTTATCCATTTCACAAGCCAGTCAGTTATTTAGTTTAGCGATTCAGATATCAAGGTAGGTATTCAATGACAAGTAAGTAGCATTTTCGTGTGAAAAATAAACTCAAGCACGGATAAATGGTTCTGGCCCACGACTTGTCCGACAGGACCAAGGCACCTGCATCACCCATGTCGCAGCGGAAGGAAAGATGGAAAGCAGCGGACCGGCAGTTTTTCCATCACCGTAGAGCTTCCGCTTGCCACCGCTCACCACCGACATCATCAGATTTCATATTCAGCGCTCTGATTAAATCTGTATTTAATTGGACTGGATCTGGTCGTGATGGAGCGCTCCCCCCGCCGTTTAACCTGCGGTACGCTCTGTCAAGTCAGCACGGGGAAAGTCCAGCAAGGGAATTAGGAGCGGGGAAATGAATACCAATGAAGCGGACTACCACACCCACAGGGCTTCACTACCCAGACGGAACTGGACCGCCTCGGACGATACGGACACGGCCCATCTTAATTAGACCTCGTAAAGACACTAATTGGGTTGATTAGTTGTCTTTTAGAGTGCACAGCAGCAGACTGGCTAATCAAAACTTTAATCAATTTGCCTTCTGGGCAAGGGTGGAACAATCAAACTATGCATTCAGGTGTCTCACGGACTCCATAGAGTTATGTTTTTGACTAGCATGTTCAGTGTGTGTATACAGTTTTTCCCCACTATGATGCGGCTTACACATGCACATCAGGGTTCCTGGTGCCATCCAAATATACATTTTTTGCACTTTTGCGGGTGATGTATTTCCATCAGTTACGTGAGACACAAGGCTTATAGGTCAAAACTGTCAAGTTGTTACCTGGGTATCTTAATATGCACTTAATACTTCGCCATTTAGCCGGTCATTTAATTATAGACAGTTAGTGTTAGCCAGTTAGCCATTAGTATAAATCTGCAGTTGAGTTTGCATTTTTTTCTAGGTAGTTAGTTGGATGGTTAGGCGTTTCGCTAGCTAGCCAGTTAGTCATTTAGCTAATCAGTTACTTAACTGTTTACCTAGCCAGTCAATTATCAGTTAGTTGCCAGTTAGCTATTTAGTTTGCAGTTTATTAGCCAGTTTGTAGTTTAGCCAGTCAGTTAGTTAGATGACTGTGTAGTTAATCAGTTAGGTATTTAGGTAGCCAGTTAATTTCCAAGCATTTAGGTACCTAGATATCCAGTAAGTCAGATTGCTGTTTAGTTGGTCCGTAAATTTGCAACTTGGTCAGTCAGTTAGCACATTAGTTTGTTAGTTAGCAAAATAGGATTAGCAAGGTAGAATCCAAGAATGACGAAATAATCCAAACATGGGTATGTTAGCGTGGAGACCAAACGGAAACTCTGATTTGAGAATAAAATGGAAGCAGCTAATTAAGGATTACAACCCGTTTGATGGATTATTGTAAAATGTACACTTGGTGCATGTTGGAGACAGCTTGACACTCATTTTCATGAGCACACATCAAATGAAAAAACACACCAGCCGGAGATTTAAATAAGATTATCTATTCTACAGTCTATCATCTGTCTATGTTAAAATGATGTGTTACAATGTGTACTTTAATGGCACCAGAGGCTCTGTCTGTAGAAACACACCAGCGGGTATTAGAGCAATTTTCACACCAGGAATCCATCTTGTGTGTCACACTTGCTTTTACCGCCATAAACAACAACCTCAGGCTGTATGGAATATTGTCCTCGGCACGCTGCTGGACTCCTAACAGCCCAGGCCTCGATGCCTTCCCTACTGTAAAAAAAAAACATAAAAAAGAAGAAGAAGAAGAAGAAGAAGAAGAAAAGCAAGCCTTTATTTCCTCTGTGTCTGTCACCTGTGGCTCACGCTTTCCGTGAAAGGCTCTTCCCGGGTAAATGGGAAGCAACAATACATTAAATAAAAATAAGATTCTACCAATGCTGGACTGTGACATTGTGGATGAAATCAAATAAAACCTATTTTTTGTTTAAAGTCAAATAGCTAATCAATCCTTTAGTTGTTAGCTGGTTACCTACCTATACTTGTCTTGGCTTAGTTCATTAGCTAGTTAATTAATTAGTTAGCCAGCCAATGGCTATAAAACAAACGTAAAAAATGTATGACAAGTGGCTGCAAGCATAATGCACATAGAGGCAAACAAGTAATTAAACCTTTTTTTTTATTGCAAGGCCAAACAAATGTACTTTTTAATGCCGCAAGTTGATATATACATCTCTGCACTTTCCTCCTCACTCCACTGCTTATTAAAATCATTGGATGTAGTATTTTATTTTTGTGTGGCAATTCATCTTGCCTTACCTCCTCCAGGGAAGTGGCACAGAATCCCTTTAAAGTTACACAAAGCCCCTATTTATCATCCCTGTGTACATGGAAGCAGCAATATGATACACCGTGTAAAGACGTGAAGACACACACGCACACGCACGCGCACACACAGACAGTCGATTTGCCATGAATGAGATGGAGGGCGAGCGTCTGGGGCCCGCCCACGCATGCCCTCCATCCCGCCATTGTAATGCAGCACTGATGCCCACGGGGATGCCCCACCGATGCCTCGCAAGGTGTGGAGAGAGTGGAGGAATGCAGAGGAACACCACACCCGTTCAATAACGACCGAGGTGAGCCAAAATGGACGCCGCATGACACTGTTTTCAATCACACAACACAAACCCACAAAGTGGACTGAAAACACCTTCAAGGGGTTTCGCAAACTTTTCGTTCCACTCGAGTGAGGTGAAAACAAAAGCGCGGTGACCGAACTGTACTGTAACGCCCTCACATGTGGGCAAGGAGCTCCTACCTGATGCCACTCATTCGGCCACACCCCCTAAAAGCTAGTCGGCTAGTCGGTCAGTTATTTAGGTAGCCAGGTACAGAATACTCGCCAGATAGTTAGTTAGTGAGATATTTACCTAGCCAGTTTGTTATTAAGTTAATCTATTAGTTTTATAGGTAGGTAGTTAGTCTGTAAGTTAGGCAGTCAGCTGTACTTAGCTTGCTCGTCGGGTAGTTTGTTTGTTATTTAGTTAGCCAGTTAAAGCTTTCCTTTGTGTCAGGTTTTGCGTAACATGCTCTTGCTATTTTTTTAATACACAGTTGACATATATCCTTTTAGTATTTTGTATTCTTTGATGTAATTTCAAGTCATTATCTTAATTTTTTGAAGTGCTTGTTTGGTATTAGCATCAAATAATCATGAAGGTTGTTACAGCAGTTAGATTTATTATACTTTTATACTTTTTTTTAACCTCTGCCAAGGACAGTGAATATCCTCTGCTATTTTCTTTGTTTGTATAGTTTCCTCCGGGGGGGGGGGAAAGTAGATATTAATTTCATCGTGAATAATGCACAAATCTTGTTCAAAATGTGTACGTGTGCAAGAAGTCATTTATTCCAGGTTTGATTGAGTTCTTCTATTGTGCCGTTGTACAAAATGAAGTGCACTGTGAGAGCATACTTGCGTATTGAAAGTCTCCTCTCAGTTTACCTCCTGCTGGGATGTTTGTAATGGAAACCCTTGACAATTTAAGTGGGCGATACATTCCCTCACAGGAAGGAGGCCTCAGAATTTACTAGAGAATGATTTCAATTTCCTTCAAATGTTCTCATTACGGCTGCCGAAAGGGTCTCGGGCTTTCGTATAATTGCGTCTTCAACTAGGGGCCGGGGTGTCTCAATTATAAACAAAAGAGCTAATTACTGTGCGCCTTGTACTCGGAAATCGCCCTTGTGGTTCGAATGAATCATTTCCTGCATGTGCCCATATTTGGACATTTGGTCAAAATGCATGTATTAATCACAAAGAAATGAAGGAATATCTATTTTTGTTAGGGTTTCAAGAAACAAGGAACAAAGAAAAACAGTGGAGCATATCTATGGTGCAAGTTAAACAAAAAAGTCATTTGTTCAACTGGTATTACTTTTTTTTTTTTTAATGTATAATTCAATTTGTAATTACAAAATGGGTGCATTTCAAACTAACTTCAAAATTCAATACAATCAAATAAAAATGAAAAAAAAGGAAAGAATGTTTTGTGTTGCCAACTAAATAGCTTCCTATATAGGTGCCTAACTAAACAGCTAGTTAGTAACGAGCAAACAAACAAATTGGTCGAAGGACGAGCTGACTACCTGTTGATTTAACTTGCTAATTGGCTGGCTAAATAGCTAGGATAACTATCTGGTTAGCCAATCATCCATTTTGTGTCATTTGGGCGAGTGTCTCTTTTGGGCTCCTTTGCCAGGTTCAAGGCCCCTAGTGGATGTTGGTGGTATAGGAAGGACCCCGCTAACTTGTTAAAGGTCTCGCTAAAGTGAACCGCCATAAAGTGAAAAGGTTATAAAGACCCGCGAGAGAGAAAAATTCCACCTCTGCGTCCTATCTATTACGTAGATGATTAAATGCTTCCACCAGCAGCATATTAACAAGCCTACTTTTAATTGAAGACTAAATAAGCAAGAGCAACAAGCCCTTGGCTTATGAAGTGATTTGATGAAATGGAGGAATACAGCTTTTGCTAAGACGCAGATGAGCAACAAAAAATATACTATACGATTTTAGATGGGGGCGCTTTAAAGTGAATTGCTGATTACGGAAAGCTTACTGTGAGATTTAAAGGGATCAGAGAGCCGACACGGTCTATCTTTTAATAAGCTCAATTTATGTTTTTTTTTTTTTTTTTTTTTTTTTAAAATCAGGAAAATATTAGCTTGCATTTTAACTTTTATCAATTTGTTTTGGAGGAATCAGTAAGAAACTAATGTGTTTAGCAACGCCTACAATTAATGAGCAATTTGACCACACCCCCGTCCCCTCCCTCCATGCCTTATGTGATGTCACAATAGGGACCGATTACATTTTGTCATTGTAAATAACGTCGCTAATATTGTCAAAATAACGAGGCTCGGGGTGAATTTTAGTGCTGGCAATTTTTTTATACAACACTATTATATAAGTGTTGTCAGCCCAATCAAGTGTCACTTTAGGCCTTTCCACATTGCGAACGTAATTGCAACTTTCAAACAAATCCACGGACTACAAACGCTAAAACAACACTAATAAAAGTAAATGCAGCTCAAAAAGCAAGTCATTCAACTAGGAATTAGACTTGAAACTTTAATTACTCAATACTGATTTTTCTTCTTGTTTTGTGTATTTTGTTGTCGTTTTCAAGGTTACAGCGATACAGTATATAGTGATATACTTAACAGATTACACAGTAATTAATCATATTACTGCATAAATCTGTCACAAAGAAGAACAGAACGTCATTACAATTTCCTTGTTTGCCATCGAGGTCTGGCTCGGTGCAGGTGTGTTATTTTAGACACCCGAGGGGAGGAGGGACAGCGACTGAGAAGCTCCATGTATTAAATCAATTCAAGCATGCTGTACCCAAGGCGATAATTGCACGGGCGAACCCGTCGGAGCCGCCAATACTTTTGACGGAATCAAATTAAAAATACATTTGGACACCGTGCGCCTCCATCGATCCCTGCTCACAAAGCAACCTTGTTCTGCGTTTTTTGTTTGGCCGTGCATTTACGCTTACTGGCTTTGCCTTTCACCACATCCATGTAAATCGTTATTGATGCTTTGACCAGGGAAGTCATGTGGCTCTGTATAAGACTGAAAACTAAGGATGGGAATTCAATTACATTTCTTTAATTCAACTGGGAAGGATTGAAGGGTCTATTGTGCGGTTGGATCTCAATTTCCCTTAGCTGATGACGTCTTTAGACAGCAGCAATGAGTCGAGACTGATCACTCCATTTGATCGATTAATCAACAAAATGCCACATAACCGACCGAACCTAGACCAAATCGTAAGATGGCCATACAAAGTGCGAATTTGGTCAATTTATTGCCCGATTTTGAGTCATCTAATAAAGTTTTCGGTGCATTTTAATGTTAAATGTTGTAGAATGCATTCCTATTAACAGCAAACAACAAAAGCACTTTGAAATGTTTTTTTTTAATTTTTTTTATTTCCCCTTGCTGCACTCAATGTGAACCGAACTGTCACCTTAAACCACAGCAGGGATTTCTATCATGCCCTCAAAAGTGTGAAAGTGCAGAACTGAGGTGTTTATTCTCTGAGATCAGAATGAAGTGGAGCAGACAAAATACACTTTGTTTTCATAGGAAGCAGTCAAGATTCAAGTCAGTCAACACTTTCATGTTTAACATTTCCACACCGCAGCAAGTTTTTATCATTTGGAGGCGGACAGCGTTACGGCTACGGAGGAACCTTTGTGTATTATACAGCGAAGAAAAGAGCCGCGGTTTAATCCATACGCCTTGTAATTGGAAAAGAAATTCCTCTTGCAGCAACACACGCTATGTATGTCACTTATTTTAACAATGTTGTGATCATGGAAAACGAATATCGAATTGATTGTCATTCCATATGCGCGGCCAAAAGCCGTAAACTATTATCCCAAAACACTTTACTGGTGATATTATTAAAAACTGATATGACCACCTTAAAAATAAAGACTTTACAGCTGATTTGAAGACTCCGTAAATGCCGTTAAGAATGAAGGCTAAATTGAGCTCCTCCCCGACACAAAACCCCTCTCTCAGTTGAGATGCATCACTTCAACACGCAGTACTTCCTTGACACCAATTCCTATTTGAGGATGCTTTTGGCGGCATCTCGGGGCCTCTCGGAAAGAACACAAAAAAATGAAATGTTCGTGAAACTTTCCCATTTCAACTTGGAATTGTGGAGATTTAGGTAAGCCCGATGAGCTTTTTTTCCCCCCTCATTCAAAACACCGTTACAAAAGACTTTCCAGCCACACAAACAAGCCAGATTAAACCCCCGAGAAGAACTAGAACACCCTGAGATTAATCAGGTTACAGCGCGGAATATAATACAGCTGAGAGAGAATTCAATTTAAAAATCCAAAGAAAAAGGGGGCCGCTTTACAATATTCAATCAGTGCAATTCCGCTTGCTCTTGAAGCCGTAGCCCTCATTGAGTGAGGTGGTGCGCTCCAGCGAGCACGCGGGAACAAAAGAGGCCGAGCTGCAGGTGGACCGATGTAATCAGGTAGCCAAGTGTGCACGGGGCTTTTGTCTCGGGGCACCGGTGCACACGAATAAGCCGGCCCCGTGTCCACATTAGCACGGATCAACTCTCGCGGGTATCGTCACCGCCTGAAACAGACCATTTGGAAACAAAAAGCCGCCCGCTAAAAGTCCCGCTTCCATTAAGCCCCTCCCCCCCCCCCCGTGCACTTTACATCCTTCTACGTCAGCCGCCACGCTGCGATATCGAACGTTCTTTTTCCAGCAGGGAACCGCCTCCACGTCTAGATGGGCCCACGCAGCACCACAAACAACCGGCGGCCAGAGAGCAGGGCAACAACATCGCTTTACACGCAGCGAGACTTTTCATTAGGTACGCACGCCACAGTATTATACTTAAAAACAATAACATAAATGAAGTGCATGTAAAGATGTAACTGTTTGCGCATCATGATATCATACTTTCATGGTGCGGCTCCTCCTGTTGCGTTTGCCTTGGCCACCAGGGGACCGTATAATACTTACATGCGTAATATACACGAAGATGACTGATGTCACAACTGCTTAGTAAACTGCAGCTATATTCGGGTTTTTTTGCTGAGGATAAAGAATATATGCCAGTGAGAATTGGGATGTTTTCTGTCCACTTGTGTTGTTGCATTGTATGTGTCTTTAAAAAAAACACACACAAAATCAATGCTAGCTTCGTTAGCCCATCTGTGGAAAAATTGACAATATCAATTTGTTTTATTTACTGTGTCTTCATTTATTGTGAATAAAATTCCAAGTAAAAAATAAAACCTGCGCAAAAAAGCAGAAATTCCTTATAGATGATTGATATGGATTGATAGAAACTTGCTATTTTTTGTCATAAATTACAATGACTGCAAATTGCCTGAATATGAACAGTAACTTGACATTTTATACGTCAAATTCAAATTTATGAATCGCAGCTGCAAGATCTAGACAAAAATAAACACTGGATTTGCGTGTGTTGCTATTAATTCTCACATGTTTCCATTCATCTGGGCTCAGACTTCTTTCACAAGTTGAAAGAAGACTTTCATCTCGCTGAGCAGCGAACGGGGGCTGGAGGAGGGTGGCGTAAAAAAAAAAAGAAAAAAAAAAAAAAGAAAAAAAAAGAAAGTGATTCAGCCTAAAGATGTTTGCCACCTTTTCAATCTCACTTTCCGGCTCTTCCGTACCGTCGGGAGCAAGATGACTTTTTCCAAGTTAAATCCATTAGAAAAGACGGCATTTGGTTTGAAGGAGTGACGTATTCATTTATTTATTTATTTTGGGGCCCCGCCCGTGTTATATATCTGTGCTTGGAACCAGCTCTGGCTGGGAATCGAAGCAAAGCGAAGGGAAAATGTCGCAAGGGTAGTCTCAGGGATAGAAGAGGCCGGAAGCTGTTTCTTGAGGTTCACTGTCAATCTAAACATCAAACAAAGACAATTATATGCGGTGCATTTAAAACATTTAAAACACAACATAACTTTGCCGGACGGTCCGCTCGCTTAACGCTAATGTGTAATGAGAAACGACAGACAAGCTAACAAATAGCATCAATGTGGAATCGATATCTAAATACAAATTGCGCAGCAACACATGTAGACAGACAGTTTAACAATACTAAGTCACAGGCATATATTCTTTATACTGTAAATCTACTATTATTGCTGTGGTTTACTGATCCACTTTAACTTTGAGTTGTCTGCCTGACGCAATACTGCCCCTCGGTGGTCAAGTCACACACACCTGAACGAGCAACAAATTAATCACAATGTAAATACTGCGTAATTATTCATATTTAATCATGTTGTTGATAGTGTTCAATATTTTTGAGTGTTATTTTCATTATTTAAAAAAAAAAAAAAAATCAAGATACAAAAACAATTATATTGTATTTAAAAAACAAAAACGTAACTGAAGTCCAAAATGTCCCGAGATGCTGACTCTTGTTCGAATGAAGGAAACGCCACTGGTGTAAGTAAGTCTTTTAAACCCACTCGGCACCCGGCAGTCAATTAGGAAAGACGGTGGCCAAACACCTGACGGGAAGGCGGGGTCATGAAACGCCACATGTGGGGGGGGAAAAGGCGAGGTCCCCCCCCCGTCCCACCCCCGATGCTCTCAAGATGTTCCACATCGTCCCCCTCTAATTGGCAGATGGCCTCCGATGCGGGATGATTTAATGGCCTGCGTGTGTGTGCGTGTGTGATTTTTTGTGTGTGTCTGTTTTCCCGCCTCCGTCGGCCATTAGCGGGGACATCTGTAACAAGTTGGCCGGTGACGGACCTGGGCGATAATCAAAGCAGTACGACTGACTCATGCTGGTGTCGCTTTTTCAGTAAACAAATAAAATAATAAATAATGAAGAAAGGCGAGGCGTTCATTTTTCACTCCCAGTTGAGGTTTAATCTTAAACTGACACCTAAGACAAAACGCCAAACTGTTCAACCAAGCCACACAATTTTGTCTAACAAAACCGACTAGCTTAATGCTAGCATACAATGCAAAATGTCATTGATGGGCTAAGAAAATTAGCATCGATTTTACAGCGTTATTTGAAGAAAAGTGATGAAAAGGACACGTCATAATACTCTCAGGCATATATTTTTTATCCGCTATGTAAAATGAATAACATGTAACCATCTTTTAAATGTATATACAGTAATCCTCTTTTCTGAAGGATTTTGTCCTGCCAAACAGCTGTTTGGTTTCAAGTCCATCTTGTAAGTTAAAGTTTTGCTTGCGGGCAACTGGTCCTATCTCAAAAAACTTGTATGATTATGGCCAAAGTCATTATCATGGTTGTTTTGATCAGATTATTAATCACAATTATTCATCATGTTCGGGGAAAACATCGATTTCTTTTGCACAACTCTTTCAACGCAACATGAAACTTTAAAACAAATGAACAATCATTTTCAAATGAATTAAGAAAAAAAATTTAAAAATCCGATTGACTCAAGAATTTAAAATTTACCGATCACTAACGGAATAAATATGCTCATATTGATGAACGTAGGCCTCAATTTTGCAATTGCGATTTAATATACGATTATTATTTCAAGGTCGTTTTCCCATGTAACATGTTAACATGTACGAGTTGTTTGTCACTTGTCGTGAATCCAAAACGCGGACCGATAGCAAATTTGAATCCGTTTCGCTAGCTTGTCATTCCGGCAGCTTAATGAAGCCTTAACCATGAGCTTGCCCCCTGGTGGTCGGCTGACTACAGCTTGAGAAAAGCTTCGCTCAATGCACGTACGTACGCACGGACCGACTCCGCCTCAATTTGGGCCAGGAAAAAACCCTGCAAGAATCCTCAAGGCTGAAATGCGTCCACAAAAATGAATCTAAAAAGCACATGGCCACAGCAACGGTGTGTCAAAGCGGCTTTTCGTCATTCCCGGCTGCGCGTTATCATAAAAAGCCATTTTCACGACGTTGGCACACACAGCTTGGCTTCGCACTGATCTCATTTCTTGCAGCTGTGCCGAAGTCATCTGCACTAACGCCGCGCTGCGCCGGCGTGCCGCAGGCTCAAACATTAAGTCCCCGACTCGCTGTTTGGCCCTCGAGGCCTCGCTCTCGCTTTCTGCCTGCTCTGGCCTGGATTCCGCCGCCCGAGAGTTTGCATCTCCGAACGGAAGCAGGTGAGAGGGGGGAAAAAAAAAAAAAAAAAAGAGCTGCACGGTTGAACGAGCGAGAACGGCGCTCACTTAAGTACTTTTTTCAAATGGTGAAGGCCATCCTGGTTCCCTGATGTAACCTCGCAGGATTTGCTGCAAACTGGGTCGCTTTTTGCATTATTTTAGCGCTCCCCTCTCGCTCGCACTTGTCTGAATTCATTAGCGCGAGCACTTTCTTTATCACCTCACCGTATAAATGTCCATTCAAAAGGCACAAAACACTGCGATGAACGATGAAGAGCCATTGTTGACGCCGCCCAACAGCTAATTAAAATCAACGCAGGAAGAACACAGAGATTTGATACACTTTTTACAGCAAGAAAAAAAAAAGCTAATTTTGCCGAGGACAAGTCGTGAAAACTTACGAATGAATGATTGAAACATGACTTTGCATTTTTTTTCCTTTTGTCAAGGCTATTTATTTTTGTTCAATATTTTTATCCCATTTCTATTTTTTTGTATTTTGATCATATTTTAATTGACTTTCTTTGTATTATCTTTACTTTATTGCATTTTTATTTTATTTTGTGTTTGAATTTATAAATATTCTGGTTTTTAATTTCGATTTTATTGTATTTTTAAAATCATATTACTTGCCTATTCAACATAACATCTGATGTATTTTCTTCTGTTTTGGCAATTTATTTTATTCATTTTATTTCTCTCTTATTTAATTGTATTCAAATTGTATTTTCTGTAGCAGTAGTCCGATCGATCGGCCAACCGACCGTGATAGACTGATTTCCTTGGAAAAGTATGTGATCGGCATGTCGATCAATGCCTTTCGTTGCCGATCGCAAAAAACGATCACCTGCAGCTCATACTTTGCAGCCTGCAGCCAACTAGAGAGCAGCCTGTGTGCAGTGTAGCGTCCCCCCCACCCCATCCTTAACACTGCACACGGAAGCTGGATAGAATGTTTTGTTTTAAATCTGATTCATCATTTACTCGAAAAAAAATAATCGACAAATAATCGACAGATTAATCGATTATTCCAATAATCGGTATTGAGCAGTTCTAAATTTAAAAATGTGCAGCTAATCTATTTGAATTGGCAGCATAAAACCCGATGATCACAGAACACACCTATTTTTTTGTTTTGATTGATTTTACTTTTATAATTGTTTTAATTATATTTTTAAATATTATTTTATCAAATTTATTCAATTATTTTTACTTTTTTATTTGATTTTTTTCAAATATTTTATTGTATTTTTATTGCATTTGATTGCACTTTTGTATTTTTATTAACGTACTTATGTAAATAATTTTATTTATTTTCTTAATTTACCTCGTGTTTCATTGTAAATTCTTTTTTTTAAATACATTTCATCCTATATTCTATAGACTTTAATAGCATGATTGCATCTTTCATTTATATATTTTTTGTCATATATTTTAAGAATTCATTGTGTTTTTATTGAAATGTAAATTAGAAAGCATTTTATTTTGTTATTTATTCATTTCTTTCATATGTTTGGATATCTAAGTATTCTTTATAATCATACTGTGTTTTGATAGAAATGTTATTAGGTGTATCCATTTGAATTTTGATCGTACTTTGAATTTTTAGGCAGGGTCTGATTGGATCATGACTATACTCCTGCTTTGCATTTTATCCGTACACTTGTAGGTCCTTTTAGTTGCAGGACCGACATGTACTAAAACCTCAAGGTCCCTGGGTGAAACTTAAGAATAAAATTTAGGGACATATTTTCCTCTCAATATCCCTCGTTTGAAAGTTCCCTCATCCCGTAAATGCTCGTCCGCAGCTTTCTGCCAAGCCCTAATATGAATCATCTGCCGTATTTGTACTCCCAGCTGAGTCGTTTGGGGGTTTGCGGGGAGCAGATGGAGCTTTTGGTAATGAGAAGCAGGAAATTAAAAGAAGGGGGAATTGAGAGGGACGGGCCCGTCTGGCTCGAGACAAGGCGGGGTGGGGAAAAAAAAAAAACAAGAAAATAAGCAAGTATGAGATGGAGGCGGGCGATAGGAGGTGAATACAAATGGACACACAGGATGGGGTGGGGGGCGCAGATAGACGACCGGGGGGGCCGGGGGGTTGAGGTTGTGCGAGGGGAGCGGATAAAAGAATGTGAGAACCAGCGACTGGCTGATGAGGAGACAAAAGGCAGCCGAGTCGGCATCGATCTCGCCGCCACCCGGCCGATTGGTCCTACAGAGACACGCGGCTGCCCGACCCCAGACCTAAGTGACAATCCAGTGTCGAGTGGGCAAATGTCGCCACCGTGACGACACGATGAAGGTTCGATAATGCAAATGTACCGCATTTGATGAAAGAAAGTTGAAGCCGCCCACATTCTGCCTGGTTTGAACATTTAATTATGTGATACTTTCAACTTCCACCAGGGGGAGACAGTGTACGACACTTTGATCATCAATAATCACGGAGAATTGTACATGAAAAGTGTGTATTCATGTTTAAAGAAAGTTCTGCAATGGTTTATTGAACAGCCTGTTTACTTTATTCTCGTGGCTGACTACACAAGCTTTTTCCTTCATTTACAGTACTTTTTTTTCCACAAAAACAGATATGCACTGTGCTAGCTAGCGTGGTCTGTCAAAGCTGCTATTTCAACACTGTACAACCAACCAAGCTTTTCCACAACCAAACAAATGATTATTATAAAATGCGATAAGTATTTGTGGATTGAATGATTTTTGGACCAGTTTCCTAAAATACTTAAACATGAGGCAGAGGCTTGGGAGTATATTTGCCCATGCGCCATAGGTTGCCCACCTTACAAGAAAGAAAAAAAAAAAAAAATCTTACTCATGTTCTTTCTCGAAGTAAATTAAATGCTTGCAGAGTGAGAAAGGACGACTACTACTCTGACAAACAAAGAGCAACACCCATCCACCGACCCACCCACCTACCCGGGTAATTGCGAGAGGCTGCACTGCACTTACAGCAGGTTGGAGCTGTTCCAGTAGACCGCGTGCCGGTTGCTGCCTCTGGACGGCTCCAAGTTGGACAGCACCAGCGTCAAGACGCTCAGGCACAACGTCGCCACAGCCATCGTCATCATCGTCAAAAAAAGAACAGCAACGCCAATCAAAAGGAGAATAATCCACGCGCGCGCTCCGAGCTCCCCTTTCGGCGCGCCACCAGCCGGACACTTCGCACAATAGTTCACCACATCCGAGTTACGTGTTGTTCAAGTCCAACGCCATCGCGACGACGGCTTTCTTCACTTTGATGCCCACTTGGGCTTTTTTGTTGCTTTTTTTTTTTTTTTTTTTTTTTTTTGGAAGTGAGCGAGCGAGCGAGTGGCGGCAACGTTTGGTTGTGTTTTGTGGAGGAGCACGCTCAGCTGCTACCTGCTTGCCTGGCTGCCTGCCTGCCTCTGTTTCATTCAGCAGCGCCACTCGCTGGATGCGCGCGCGCGCGCAAACACGCCGCCGCCGCGGACACGCCCTCTCGGTGCACCCACGTGTTCAATATCTTCTCTCACACGCGCGCGCACGCACCCGTAAATAAGCGTCGTCGCACCCTTGCAACACCACGCTTACTCACACGTTAAGAGCTCATCACGCACCTGCCACGATTTAGTGCCTCTGTTTACCCGCCCCTCCACCCCCTGGGTAACGTTCAGATGTTCTTGTAGCCTTTCCCTGACATCGCTTTGCTTACTTTGCTTTACTTAGTTGCAGTTACTTAGATGTTACAGTTACTTAGATACATACCCTTAGTTACTTTGTTACAGTTATGTCTTAATTCGGTTGTATACGGAATTACCCAATCATATTAAAATTCATGGTAGGGGAGCCTCCTATTAAACCCAAATAAAGCTCAGCTGTTTTAGTCGGCTTTTCATGCCTTTTTCTTCTTTCTTGCAGAAGCCAGAAGGTTTTGTGCTAATCCTGAGTGTTGTTTACAACTGTTCAGGGTTCGCTCCATCTTTCCAAAGGCTCCAGTTCCAGCTGGTGAAGAAAAAAAAACAAGACAACAAAGCATGGTGCTGCCATAACAAAACCTCTCAAATACAGGAATATTACAAATAGCTTTAAAGGCATTTAACGGCTTAGTATGCATATGATTTTAAGCGTGTTTCGGGAACAAAAGTATATCAAAACAACCAAAACGTCCTACATTTTGGTCTGCACCCGGCACGACTAAACCTCCGTTAAACCGAATCCATGCACGACAAAAATTATGACTATTTTCATAGCTAGATTATATGCTGGCGTGAAAGAAGCAATTATTCATGCTCTCCCTTTCCGTTGAATCAACGCGTTGTGCCCCTTCCCCCTTCCCTTCAAGTGTTCCTGGTTGCTACTACGGGCTACCACCTGTCAGCATGGCTGTGAAGCAGCAGACCGAGCCCGGGCTCAATCTGGATGCGCATTAATGATTCAACAGGAGCTGGAGCCGGAGCGAGCACGGATGCGTGTTCTATTGTCTACTTGCTCCATTTCGTGACTCGCAGCGACGCCGACTCGGATGTTTGCGGCCATGTTTGTTGAAGCCTCTGGTTGCCTTGGCAACGTCACACACCAGCATCACACCGCGCCGCTCTCGGTTTGCTTTGAAACTTTACGGTTGTGCAGCTAAGAGGACGGCAGTAAAAATAGGATGAAAAAGGGAAGGTGGCTATTTTGAAAAAAAGTGTAAAGTACAGCTATCTTTCACTGAAAATTCATCAGGAAAAAATACTCAATTAAAGATACCTGAAAATTCCCCAGGTATGGTTTTTATCGCGTTATTCAGCAATTCACGTATGTGCAGCAGTAGCACATTTGAGAAAATGGAAATTCCAACACCAATCCGCCACAGTAATACACGGTTGAAGGTTAACTAAGATTTGGATTACTATAATTATTGGTAAATGGAAAAAAACTGCACGTAGTTATAGCAGCATGTTTAATGGTGAAATAGAAATGGAGTCAGGGTATATTTGGAGACTTTAATTAACCTGTTTAATTCTGCCTCCGGTGCTTTCAAGCACTCCATCAGCCCTGCTATATTAACATATCTCTTAATTCCAAATATTAAGTATCTGCGTGGGTTTGATTAACTTGGCCAATTCCATATCTCGTAATAGTCTCCCTTATTTTTTTTCCCCGCAGCAAAAAACTGGGGAAACGTCGGCAGGACCACCCTCGATGTCATTTTGAGGTAAATAAACTCTGCCGGGCAGTTGGCACAGTAACACAGCATTCTGACCCGGGTCAATGTGACCCAAAGAAAGACTGAGCAATCGTGTTTTTATGTGCAATTTGAACCCCATGACGTAGACGATTTCTGGACTATTGCAACCAACCCTTCTGGAGAAATGCTTGGCCGGATTTTCCAGGGCAGATTAAACACTCGCCTGTCTAAATCCACACACTCAATCTTATTGCCATCAAAAAGCCAAAGTCTACATTTACTTTGGTGTGACATCAGGCAGCTTTTACACTGATTTAGATTACACAGACGATTTTGACTTCACAAGCATGTGATTGTTATGCCAAACATAATTTTGGGAGATATTTTTGACTACAGACTTGGAGAGTGATTTTTGACTTCAGTAGCATGTGATTGTTATGCCACATTTATCACTGAAAATGATTTTTTGACTACACAAATGTCATTGTTATGCCAAACAGCTCTCAGATTTGGGCTATACAAGCATGTGATTGTTATGGCAAATTGCTTTGAGAGAGATTTCGACTATACAAGCGTCAGGTTGTTTTTTTTGCCAACAATATCTCTAAGAATGACTTTGACTACACAAGCATGGAATTATGGCTCACATACAGTAACTCCGACAGAGATTTTGACCACACATGTACTTGATTGTTAGGCCACACATAGCTTTGAGTGATTGACTACACAGAGGTGTGATTGTTATAGCTTTGGGTGCAATTTTAAGTACTTCATGTTAGGGTGGTGTGTTTCTTTTTTTATGCTGGAACAGGTTAAGGGTATTTCAATTATTTTTTTAATCGGAAAAATCTATTTGATATACAAAATTAGTAAACTCATCTAAAACCTTGGTCATGGAACGAATAAAAACCCATGAGTCAAGTTTCCACTATACTAGCAAAGGCATATGGCTAGCCATGACAGCAACTAGCCATAGATTGAGATGCATTGTTTTTGTTTGTGGAGTAACGAGTACACTTACCACCCCGACGACTCCCTGAAGGCCGAGCGTAACCGACGTGTAGTTATCTCTCGTTTTTACACGTTCTCCGGGTTGTTTTTGTCAGCCTCTTTCGGGTGCCCTCCAGACCCGTTGCCGTGGCAACGAAGAGCACAGTATCATCCCTATCCGCTTTGTCCCACCACGTATGACTGACTCCCCTCTGTTTTGGCACGCTGACATTTGTCATTCTCTTGCCGCCCTCCCCACCCAGGAGGATAGTGACAGATATGTATAATATAATATATATGAAGCGAATTCCTCCATTTGCCTGTAAAACTGATGATGTCTTGCTTTCTGTGCCACGCCGCGCCAATGAAAGCGAGATGAAATTATGGAGAGTGACATTTAATATGTTTCCAGGGCCCGGCAAAAAGCAGCAGAGGCCTTCGGATGCATATTTATGATGTGTGCTTTGTGCAGTGGTAAAGCCATGCCAGTGTCATAAGTTATTGAAGACATTTGTTCTTGGTATATGCGAGGCTGCTTATGTAAGCTATGCCTAGCGCTTTCCCTGCATGAACCTCAACACTTTTACCTCTGATTATGTTTGGGACAAATTCATAAACAAGCATTGGGCCAGCGTGTTTATTATTCAGATAATTGGTCATCATCAGTCAGCCTCGGCTCGTCCTATACTTGACTGGCTATTGATTCCCTGACCGACTTCATTCTGTGTAAGCAATATTGACGAAGGGGGAAGAATCCTCAGCTCCTCGGCGGGTTCCCTCAATTCCTCCTCTTGTTGTTATCACTTATTTCCGACGCTAAGCTCTAGCTCATTCTTTAATCTTAACGTGTTCCTGATTGAGCTGGATGTCTGGTGGCACCGCAAAACTATGACTTATTTTATTCATACACAATTATCGCCAAATGTCAAACTTCGAATATTAAGCAAAAGCGAGAGTGGCAAAAATAACAACAGTGGCAGCAAAAGCAGGGGAGGCGGCCTTTTGAAGTCAGGACAAGATGGAGACAAATGAACATGTGTTCAAATAAGAGCGTAAAAATGTATTTCTGTCTCGCACCGCACCCCCTTCATCTTCTATATTTTTGCACTCCCTGTGATGGAATTAGTCGACAGTGGTGCAGGGGTTCGCTCGCTTTACTTTCACTCGGTTCAAGATGAGAGGTGCAGAAAAACCAGGGATGGATCAAGGTTCTTTAGAAAAGGTTTTTGCAGCAACAGTTTAAACAGTCTTAAATGAAGTCACAACAATTACAGTACAATAAGGAAGTAATGATGTGTTGCCTAACAATCACACGCTCACGTAGTTAACAGTCTCATAGCTAAGTGTGGCATAATTACGCGCTTGTGTAGTCAAAACAATCACTCTCCAAGCTATTTTTGGCATAAAAATCACATGTAGTCAAAGACTGTGTGACACAACAATTAGATATTTTGTGTAGTCAAAATGACTCTCAAAGCTTTGTGTGGCATAACAATCACACGATTGTGTACTCAAAACCGCTCTCAAAGCTCTATGTGGCATAACAATCACATACTTGTGTAGCCAAACTCACTGTTAAAACAATGCATGGCATGACAATCACATAATTCCGTAGTAAAAACAATCACTCTCAGAGATATGTGTGGCCTAACAAACACGCTTGTGTGGTCAAAATCCCTCTCAAAGCTGTGTGCGGCATAATCACATGCTCTTGAAGTTAAAAAAAAAAAATCACTTTTAAAGCTCTGTGTGCTCTAACAGTCACACGGAGTAGGAAAAACTAAGTGCAGCATAACAATCACATGCTTGTGTAGTCGAAATCAGCCTCAAACCTGTGTGCAGCATAACAATCACATACTCATAGTTGAAATAACTCTCAGAGTTATGTGCAGCATAACAACCACACGCTTGTGCAGTCAAAATCACTCTCGAAGAGATGTGCGGCATTACAAAATATGACCTTGTGAGTCTCGAGGTGAGAACATCACTAAAATCCATTGTAAATAATATTGTAAATAATAAAAATCTCCATTACACTCCCTGAACAACACCCTTTCTGTGGAGGTGAGTCAGAAATGCGGCGAACCCGGGGGCCATGCGATTAGTTTGCTGGCACAGCAGAAATCGAAAAGTTCATGAATCAAGAGGGCAAGGTTAAAGAAACGACCAAAAGGAGGAGCAGAGACGTGGAAGCATTAGGGAAAATGCAAGCGTATGAGGGCCCTTTAAGTGTCCTGGCCCGAGCTGAGGGTGCAAGGCGTCCATCATTTTGTCCCCTCGAGTGCCGCCCACACTTAACCCACCCCCACTGTTGCAAATGGCTAATCTAATTGCGATGATACGAGCGGAGGATAATGTCATCTGCCCGGCAATCAGGAACGGTGCTCTTGAGGGATGAAATGCACTAGAGAAAGCGGCTTCAGGGGGAGGCAAAAAGGTCCGGACTGGATGGTGAATAGTGTCCACTATGTGGCTGCATAGATGTGACAGGAAATGAAAAAATATATATGACTTGGTGTTGTGATGCAAAAATAGATGCCAGAGGTTTGTAGGCTGATGGCTAAACACTGTTGTGACTGCGAGGAGGAGATGCGATGAAATACCAAGAATAGATGCACTTGGGACGACATGAAATATGGAGGAGAAAGTGAAGGGTTGAAAAAAAAAAAAAAAAAAAAAAAAAAAAAAACAAGAACGCAGCAGTTGGGTTCCTGTGTGGTAAACAAACATGCTTATTATTTGTAGTTGTACTATAGTAGTAGGAGGAGCACAAGTAGTGGTAGTTGGAGTATTGTGATTATGAATCAAAATGACCATCGTCCATTGGGATTTCCTTCAAAATAAATAATGTAGCTGTTTTTTAGTTTGCTAAATAAAGTCTGGCAGTTTCTAGAGATGACGTGCTGCATTCTGCGTGTACATTTTTCATGTTTGAATTCACATGTACGACTACACTAGAAATTCCCTCTTTATCATACAGATTAAACGCAGGAAAAATGTTAAAATTGTTCTGCCAGATGCAAAGAAATGTATCACGGCGACATTTCGACAAGCATTTTCAGGTAAGAACCTGTATTGACAAACCTGAGCTACACATTTTAAGTGGTGCTCGTAAAGTGATGTTTATTACACTCTGGCGCAAAACGTTTAGTTTTTTTCCCCCCCTTTCCTGACTTAGTGAAGCTGGGAGATTTGTAGCACAGGGCAAACAACAGCTGAGTCAATAAGAGCGCCGCCCTCCGCTGGCCGCGGTATGAGCATCGATTGAGGAAGCAATTAGGTTAGCATTTCCACGTTTACACCCCAAAAAAGCTCATTTTTCCTCCCTTTGCTGCAGCATCATCCTCATTCTACCTGCTCCCTTCCGAAGTGAAACTATCGCCTTTCAAATGCGGCTAATGGGCGGCCGGGGAATGAAGCTCTGACCAGTCACGTTGAGTTAAAGACATAGACATAGACAGACATATACATAGACATGTGGAGGTATATATATATATATATATATATATATATATATATATATATATATATATATATATATATATATATATATATATATATATATATATATATATGTCTTGGTTACAGCTGTTATTATTTTCCCCCTATTTAAGGGGTTTGTTTATGTTGCCGATTCATCAGGGCAAGGCACGTTGAGTTCAGAGCAGGCCGTTATCCAGGGATGTAAACCATCATCTGTCAGCTCGCTCTCATGATAGGAGGAGGGGCGCTAAGTGGCCTTGTGAATCAGTCCCAGAATTAGTCAGCATGGGGGTTAGCGTCATCCTGCATGTCGAGTCTCTAGAACAAGAATAACTCACAAGTCAGCCCTAGTGGACTGCTAGGACCCGAACACGGAACATTAGGATTAAGCTGCGACCCATCTCTGATCTGCCTTCATAAAGAGGATGAATGCTAAATGCAAAAGCCGCCGTGTCTTTTGGATGGACAGACCCCTTCCTCGCCGTGTAAATGTAAGGTCGAGAAGAGAGTCTGTTTGGAAATAATAGAGCGCGTGACCTTTTTCGTTTTTGCTTGACAGGAAAGAGAGCATTTTTGGGGATGAAAGGATGTACGGCCGAGGTGGATGACCAGGTCCTGAGGGACAAGGAGAAAATGTCAGAATCTAGATGGGGGAGTTAGCATTTTGGCCGGGTCTGGACATCCACCGTTTTTTTCCAGGGTGGGCTTTACAGCACGGGAAAATAAAACAAGATGACGACAGTGAGCCCATAACAGGTTATGATTTTCTCCTTCCAGCCATGTTATTCTATGCTCAGGCACTATTAACTCCCATTTTTATGACTCAAATTACTGTTGCTCAAAGCTGGCCTTCATTTAAATTGCTCTGCAGCACTTATGGACCAACCACAAATACAGAATTGTGGCTAGCTAGATGTTTATTAATTTAGTATTATTGTAAATAAGAAATGACAAAAGTACTCACAATATTGTCAGTAGAAGTGCAAATACTTCAAAAACATATTCCGTGTCAAGTAGAAATACTGAATCAACTCTGTTAACTTAGGAGTAAAAAACTATCGACCAAAACATAATAGAAAAAAGTTAATTACTTCGTCAGTCATTTAGTTGGGTTTAGTCGCTCATTAGCAATTTACTTGGGTTGGCTAGTTAGTTTGTTGGTGATTTAATTTGGTTAGTTAGCTAGTTGGTTACCTCATAAGCCACTTAGTTGGGTTAGCTTATTCGTCAGCAATTGAGATGGGTTAGTTAGTTTGTTCTCAATTTATTTGGGTTATTGAGTTAATTACATAAGGTTGGGTTAATTTGTCTGCTTGCGATTTTGTTGGGTTTGTTTGCTCATTTGCAAGTTAGCTTGGTTAGTTTTTTTCATTCATTCGTTGAGTTGTAGGTAAGCCGGTGAATTAGCAAGTTAAATCAGGCGATAACTGGGTCAGTGGATAGTTAGTTGAATTATTATTATTTGACTGTTCAAGTATAAAGACTAAGTTACAACACACCTATTGCAGTGCTTGATTAAAGTACAGTTATACGGTTAAATAGTATAAAAGGTAATAGTAAAAATTAAAAGTGGACCCAGGTGTTGAAAAGGTCTTGATTTATTTTGAGGCCAAGTGTCAGAGTGGCACTTGGCAGCGGGCCCAGATTGCCAACCCGCCGGGTACCCGTGATTTCCATCATGTCCAACCGATGCCAGGGTCACCGGTTGCCTGGCGGCGGCCCAAATCCTCACCGAGCAATGCCGTCACAAGGTCACCGTGTTAGGCCAGACCGCCTTGCAGCCCCCTCGGCCTAGAGGACCACCAGAGCCGGATGACCCAGTTAGTTCGTTGAATAATCGTACCACTACCTTGCATGCCTCGTTTTCTGTTGACTAAACTGTAACCTTCCAAGACCTTCATGTTCAACACCACCACTTGGCTAATTAGCCTCATTAGCAAATACAACTATACTCAAATCTAATGAGCTCCAATTTATATCAAAATGTATCAAAATGACACCTCATTGAAAGACTAATTGCTGACTTTCATTTAATGAGGTATAAAATTGCCTTGCTTAATTAACAATAAAACTATAATGGCTAAATAAGCTAACAAAAATATTAGACAAGTGTGTTTTATTAAGTTAAAATTAGTTATTAGTTCTAAGTATGTAAGGGGTAAAACTATTTAAAAAGGACTTTTTTAATGGTTTTTCTATATTGTGAATTTTCACGTATCTTGGATCATGTTAAACAATGGTTCACTGTATCCATACCATAAACATTAATAATAATTGCGATATTGATGCTACTTTCCTTAGTCAGTCTATGGGGTTTCCCCATTATGTTTTAGCAATATGCTAACAGACTTTCAAAGGACACAACGTTATGCGGTTTGGTTCAATTCATAAGGTGTACTTTTACTTTTGAGCTACCTTTACTTTTAACTTTGCTCGCACCATATAGCAGTCGAGAGCCTGTTGCTCGCAAGACAAAGCAAAAAATTGCCCATGCAACGGCTTAAGTGGAAAAACTAATATGTTGAGGCATTCATAAGTGAAGGCACCGCTACGGTTTTACAAGAAATTGGATGGTGAAGGTGTACCTAATGAAGTGTCCAATGTCCTCTACCGTTCCATTGATTTAAGGGTTGTGCAAGGCAGGGAGGTGGGATCATGCCTCTCCGTCTTCCATTAAGGTAATGAGGCTGCTCTATCGCCGCCTTGCACACCTTTTGTGGCCCCCTGAATGAATAAAAGAGTAAATAATTGAGTTGCCCTTTAATGCGGAGCTCAAACAAGCCGCTTGTAAGGCCTCAGGAGGGGATCTAGGGGTATATTCAGCGGCCGTAAAAGTGCAATCTGGCCCTGCAGATGTTGCCGTTTTCCAACGTGCGTAAACCTTTAAAAGAGACCATTTAGACGTGGAAAGCAGACACTTTCGCAACACCGCCCCAAAAGTTGACACTGTGTGCCCGCCCACCCTCCGTGGTGTCGCCTGCCGAAGGCCTTCTCGGAGGACCTGTTTTGTAGCGTGCTAGTCTCTATTAGCATTTTCATAAAGGGCAATCGAGTCAGCGCGTCAGAAAACAGAGAAAAGGTCACCAGGTTTCCTGAAGCTTAAGGCCGCCTCATACACACACACACACACACACGCACACGCACGCTCCATCACCTGGGCTGCTGCCACGGGCCGCTTCTTGCCAAATTGAGGGATTGCCCATTTTTCTCCTCGCTGACATTAAGGAGGCTCATTTAGCAGCAACTCTGGCGACCCCGATAGGCCCTGACTAGACCTTTAGCCTACCAACGCGGCTTGAAGGGAGCATCGGAATTTGTCTGTAGAATGCCCCAAAAATAGACACGGGTAAAATATTGATAGAGAAAAGTATCATCATACGAGCTACTGTGATGCTGTATCGAGACGCTAGCTTCGAATGTGAATATTTGTAGTAAACGTCAAAGGAGAGAAAACGACTGCATCACAGTAGCTAGCGCTGTGATGGTATTACTATGCTAGCTTCAAAAGATCTTTAGGTTGAAGGAATTGTCAAAATTATTGACTGGATTGTCAATTGACTGATCTGGAAAAATCTTGCCATACTATACTTCTACTCTGCACTTTTTTCCCCCGTAACTTTACTTTTATGATTTCCATACAATTTAAACACATTTAAACATGTTAAAAACGACAAATCACTTTGTCTCACAGTCTGCAAGCTAAACACTAAAATGAAATGCTGTAGACAGGCTAACGAGAATTAGCATAGATGTTCCTTCAAAGAACTGCTAGTTTAACACACGGGGAGCAGCAACACATACTGTTTGTGGAGCGTCAAAGCGTAACGATTTAGCTCTTGTGATTTGTGTTGTTTTCAAAGTCTCCTCTCACTTCAACTGTGACTTGTGCCTCTTATCATCAGCGCGTTATCATCACCTCCACACTCCTCCTTCCTCCCTCACTGCATCATTTCTTCCTTCTCTCATTACCTGTCCTCTGTCCTTTTATTCCTTCTTCGTTTTTTTTTCTTTGCTAAGCGGGTAAATAAATCACTGAGCGGCCCGGGAGGAGATAACAAGGCGATGGGGGGATACTTTCTGCTTGCTGCAGATGTGTGCACATGCTTTTTGCCCATCAGGTCAGACCACAACAATATATATCTGCAACACCCTTAAAAATGCCAGCAAAAATGGATGTGAGGGAAACTATTTAACAGTAAATAACCTTAAACATATCCAAGCAGCAAGATGTTCCCAATTGTGTGAATGCTTCAGAACAACTGATTCAAATCATTCCTTTTTCCAAATATTCGGTAACCATTTTTCCATTCATCATCCAAACCGCCTATCCTCACAAGGGTCACATTTCAAAATTACTACTTTCCCCACAATGTACAGCAAATGTAAATCCCATTGAAATGACTGAGACGTTTTACGTGGTTAAACCCTTTCACATTTCTCAATTAATTCAAACCATTCCTGTTTCAAAATATTTACAAAATTCAGGACTTGTTAACATTTGTCAAAAAACATTCCCCAAATTCCTTCCCATGAAAATAAATCAGATTGAAATGATTTCCCTCCCCCCCTAGAAAAATAAAACAAGAAGTATAATGTTAGCTAACAGAGTGACAGACAAGCTAATAAATAGCAGTCCTATCAAACATAAAACCCCAATAACAGCAGGAAGTATCATCCTGCAAAAATAAAACCAGAAAATATGCTAGGTAACGCAAAAGCTAATAAAATAACAGTCAAACCAACGAACAAAACCAGGAAGCAGCATGCTAGCTAACATACTGATGGTCAAACGATTTTGTATCATTCCTATTCAGCCAAAAATAATGGTGGAAAAAAACCCAATAAGTAGCACCCTACTTAAACTCGCAATTTAAACACTGACAGACAAGCTAACATGAGGACGGACCTGGCGTGTTGATATTAGTCATCATTATGAGGACGTTCCGGTACACGCTAGCAAACATGCCTTTAAACAGTGTTTGGAGCAGCCTGGCGATTATGCAACATTTTGTTACTCACGGGGTCCACACATCACCTGAGCCCACCCCGGAGGAGTCACACTAAAGCCTCAGCAGCACTTTTGCTTTGTAGTGGGATGCCTCTACTCCCGCTGCTATCTTCAGCCAGTGTGAATCAGCAGCGGTGCATTAGCTTTTCATGAGACCACCCACGCCTTGTGTTTCCTGTACATCAGACGCTAACCCCCACACACACGCGTGTGTATGTTATTGGAATAGTCAACCCTCGCTACAGATCGTTTTCCCGTGACGTCACACAAAGCCATGTTGGAGGTTGACGCATTGCTCTGTTCCGGTGCTGCTTAAACTGTTGACCAGTTAGTTACCAATAGTGGTATACGGGCTCCATTTAGTGGTACGTGAAAGGAACAATTCCTAAGTATACAGTTTAGTTATTCTTAACTTTTGCTTTTCACATTTAGGAATGGTTTGTTTCTAAACATTAGGTCTAGTTTTTAATCTAGCTTTTGTGTGCAATACAGTTTAAAATGAATGAATAATGGACACCCGCCCTTAAAAAAACATTTCAAGTCACATGAATTGTTTTCTGTCAGACTTAAGTTGTCAATTGATAGGAGGATAAAGAATATATATGCCTGCAAATATTGTAATATCTTGTCTATATATGTTGTTGCAACATATTTTGTGCTCAAATGTTTGTTGCTGAAATCTTGTAACATTATTGCACTAATGCTATTTGTTAGCCTGGTGTTTTGCATTGTGTTTTAGGATTAAGCTAGCAGAGAATTGTAAGGCAAAATTCAGTTAATGCCTAGGAGAAGGTGACAAAGTGGTTTGGCGTGGCCGCAATCAGATTCGTTATTACAATAAAGAAAGATGTGGCAGTGGTGACGGCGGGGAGGCAGCATTAATATTAAAAGAAATGAGGTGTGAAGAAGGACTTTTATGAGGGTTTTTTTTTCTCCATGCGTGCTCCTGCGGGGGCTCTATAATTCTGTGATTGCTGTGTACCAAAGGGGGATGATTACATGCTTCCATCCCGCCCAAGCTACACTAACGACAGAATAAGGTGCGAGGTAGAGGTCACATCGTCATTGTGTTTCACGGTCGCTGAGTGATTGCACACGGAGGCAATCACGCGTTTAAGTGGGCCACTCATGTTCTGTGCGTTATTGCTGCCGTGAAGGAAGGTAAGACCGCATGTCAGTCATGTAAGCAGGTGGGAGGTACGTGAAAGGACAAACTGAGGCTTACATTACTGACAGTTGTTTACATTGTGTTTAAGAGATAAACAAGAGGTTCACATCTAGTGTCTGGGAATAGGCAGGAAAATGTTTACATTACAGTATGTGTGTGCCAGCAGGTAGAAGTTTACAATGTGTGAATGGACCAAAATTATTGTGGTTAACCCATTAAGGCCTAAAGCGCCTGGCTCAACAGCTCCCCAAAACCTAAGGTCGTCTTTGGAATTACCCTTGAAAACCTTAATTTTTCCCTAGAAATTCAACACCTACAAAATAATTAATATCTCAGCCCCTGTAGCAGACAGAAACTAATTCCAAAATCATTTAATATCTTTCACACAGACTCAAGTTTATTCATCTTTACTGTTTCAATCAAAGAGGTAAAAATAAAGTGTCAGTGCAAGAGAAGCACTACATTTAATTTTTTTTAAAAATCGAGTGGTAATTACCATCCTCTTTTTTGTTACAAAGACGTAGACATTGTAATTATCTACAAACATATATCTTAACCATATATCACCTTCGACTGGTTCTACTAGTTCAAAGTCCACAATCACGTTGTCTATATCACTGCCGTTATTCATTTCAGAGCTCCTGCGATCGACGGTGTCGGATATCCTCCGCCGACTCACGACACCGTCACACGTCTATCCTGATGCATTTCATTGGATCAAGAAACCGGTAATTAAATAATAAATAGAAAATGACGTGTGCACTCTCCGGGCTTCCAGGGTCAAAAGACGCAACAACGCTCCCGGCTCTAGTGGTAGAAACGCGGTTATGCGCTGCCGTCCTTAATGGGTTAAGGAAAACAATCAAAATAACTAAAGCTAAAATTGAAAAAAACATTTTCGTGAACGCAATAAAATAAAAACAAAGTGGGTTTTTTTCCGATTTTAAACGACCTAATATTGGGCGATTAAGTAAATGTCACGCTGCACGTTTACAAACAGACAAAATGCAAAAAGTCTGTCCATTCACATACACACGTACTCACCTGTCAGTCTATTCACATCTCCACCTTGTCAACTAATCTGTGTGTCTGTTCACATAATAGGAACATCTGTGTCTGTCCAGCCACCTAATGAGAACATCTGCCAGTCCATTCCCATACACAGGCATACAACTATATTTCAGTCCATGCTAGTGCGTTGTCCCACATACTGAGATGAGACAAATAGAAATGAATACAAAGGAGATTGTCTTGGAAAAGATACAGTGGACACTTTTATGATGATTAGAGCATTAATGATACTCTGTCATTGCGTACTCCTGAGCTCTAATGCCATATTTCTTCTTCTAACATTTCCATTGTTTTAATGCGATATTATTCCTCCAAATGAATTATGTATACGTTTGCCAAGCAGCTACTCTGCTCCATGCAAAAATCCCCATAAGTCTTCATGCGCATCATGGCTCTTGTCAACGCACGCGGCGTACAGTAGATCTATCTGAATGCTGCGCGATGCATAGCGTCACACGAGGGATCCCCGCGGACTACGCTAGCGATCCAGTGAAAAAAAAAAGAAAAAAAAATGAAAGAGAGCGCGATCAATGCGAGAGGGGAAGAGATGAGGAAGTGTGATGAAGGATTGCCGGGCTTGAATGCGATTAAGTGTGCCTTTGTCGCGTGGGACTAGAAGAGTGGAGATAAGGCCCCCGCGAGTGGCCAAACGTTCTCGACCACACTACTACTGCGCGCGCGAGTCACAATGACTACTCAAAAGCTGGGGCTCTCAAAGGTCTTGAATCCAGTATGGATAGACGTTTTAGGATTTATTCGACAGTAGATACTTCTGAGACATTCAGTCTACCACAGAAGACAATGACGTTTGAATGTCCCCAAAAATAATAGTAAAATAAACAAAAGTGTGTCCCACTTTTAAACACTAAAGGACAAAGTATTGCAAAACAGCCAAATATTGATGTTTTTGTTGACAAACAGTTGTCCATATATGAGTGGACTTTGTACATGAACGGGCAGACGTTCCCATTACGTCACTAGACAGATGTTTACAGAATGAGTGTGTATTAAATGATTAACAGATGATCAGATGAAGTGCGCATGTGACTGGACAGACACCACGCTATTTCATGGACATTTGAGGAACATGTCTCTCAACTTACCATAAAGCTTCTCTCAGCGAGAGAGGATAAAAAGCATTTGGGAAAGGCACCAGAGAGGCCAGCCAGATATTGTAGTCTATTTAAAAGAATGGTGTAGTCTACCATATCAAAAGCAGTGCTTAGATTCAACAGTTCCAACGCCGTTAATTTATGGCAATCAAGATTACTTCTAAAATCATTTAGGGCAATCTCTGTGCTATGGTTGACCCAAAAACCAGACGGATACTTGTCACAAATATTAAAATGGATTTATTCATTTCCAATGTATGGACAGCACTACAATGTTGCCTCTCCCCGTGGACATCACACAGAAAAGCCTTTTGTCTTGTCCGCGTTTCTCAGAGGCAAAAAAAACAAAGTGAGGAGGACGAGGAGGAAGAAACTTGGCAGTTACCCGCTCCTTCTCATCCCAAAATATCCCGGCGAAGGTTGCCCACTCGCATCCTGCCGGGAGCAACTTGTGTGTGATGAACAATGAAAACCCAGGAGGAGCGTCTCCATTACTACTACAATGAGCAACAATACAAAAAGAAACAGAAAGCCAATGCAGTCCAACATTACAATATCTTAATCTACAGTATCTTCATCTAGAGTACTTTGCATAGTAAAACAAAGCCTACATAAAGCATGTGTATTTTTAATTTACGACCACACCATAGAAACGTCATGTCTGCGACTTGCTTACAAATATAGATCAAGCGGGCGTTTCAAGTCGCTGCTGACAGCTTACATTTAATAACGACCATCCTGTCGGCAGTCAAGAGCACAAAAGGGCAAATTCTAATTTTACTCTGGCAAACCAATCACTGTTTGTTATTTGCTCTCATGTCAAGTGTTTTTCAGCGCCACCTTTTAAGTAGGTAAGTCTGCATGAATATAAGTTAGCCTTATTCATGCAGAGCAGTGCCATGCAGAGTAATAATTAATTAGGGATGGGTGAGTACCGAAACCAGGTATCGATATCGGGGCGATACTGGCCTTATTTCAAGATATCGGGTACTTGTGAAGGATGCAAATACCAGCCATAGATACTTCAGGCATATGGAAGAAATAGGGATCATATATGGAAGTACAAAGTAATAAGGAGCTATAAATTATATATAATGATATACTGTTCAGGACAACCTTAGTTTTACAAAAAAAAAAGCTATAATTTTCGCCATTTTGGTTTTAATATTACCTATATTTGCCTTCCAACAAAGCTTGGCATCAATGATTATTCCAAGAGGTTTGGTATTTATATCGTGTATTTCAATTGAATGTACAGTGATTGTAAATTGTTTTATTTGTCTAGTGACAAAAATAACCATTGTTTTATTCAAATTCAGCAATTTATTGACATCAAACTACTTTATTTAGAGTATTCAGTTCAAACTACAGTATTCAGTAGCTGTTTGGGTTTTTTGCCAACACAGTAGAGAGTAGTATCATCAACAAATAAAACATTAAAATATTTGAGAACCATACTGTATCACTAATGTATAATAAGGAATAAATATGGGCCTATTATAGACTCTTGAGGTATCCCATAAGTCTTTAATAGATTTTAATATTATTAATCTGCACATATTGATATCAGTCATCCAAGTAACCCTTTTATACCATAACATTCTTTTTTTTTTCCCAGTAGTAATGTAGTGCAGTAGTGTCAAATACTCTTTATTTTTTTTACATCGATAAATACACCAACCACAAATTCTCTTACTTATGCTAGTCGATATCCCTTCCACAAAAATGTATGTGAACGGACAGACCAATTCCCATTATACGTGTATGTGAATGAATGAACAGACATGGCTAATATTACACGTCTGTATAAAGAGCGCAACGAGTGAATACATTGTAAGCCTGTATGTGTGTGTGTTTTTTTTTTTGTGTGTGTTTGTGTATTCTTCTACAGATGCCATTCAAATGGTGCGAGCTCTGCGGGGCTGCGATAAGCGTAAAGATCAAGATTTGGCGTTCTCCGCTTGGGCTAATTTTCATAATTAATTAAGGCGGCTGGTAAACATTCGCATCACGCCGGCTGATAAGCTTCCCCCGTCGTTGCGCGCGCCGACTCGCCCGTTGGCTGCGAATTCATCAGCCATTGAAGTTGAGCGAAACGCACGTTCAGACTTGTTTTGGTCGCCATTGACAGGCTGGCAATCAACATGATGAGCATGATGTTGCCTTGATGATACGCGCAATCAGACACCTAATGTTCTTAAAAGTTTCATGCATATTTTGGGAAGCGTCTTCTCAGGAGGCGCTTCGTCCACTTCTATTGACGGAGGGCCCAGCAGAATATTTATTTTAATTTTTTTTCCTTTAAAAAATCCACGATGATTCTGGAGATACTTTATGAGCCGCGACAGCAGATTTTATTCCCGGTATAAAATCAACAATTCATTGCAAAAGGCAGCGAGGCTGAAAGAAAGAGCGTTCAAACCTTGAATTGTGAAGAAAGTTCTTCGGAAAGCGCCATTGGTTTTCAGTAAGCCACTAACACCTTTCGGAAACTTAAATAGAACATGAAATCTCTCCCCTGTCTAAAAATATGATGGATGATGTAATCTGGTGGGAAAGTAAAATTATCTTCCCTCACTGAAATGAATGGAAATGCCATTAATCCGTTTCAGTCCCAACACAAAGAAGAGTTTCACAACTCAAGTGACTCGGCAAGTTCCAATAATATTAGACATATTTCGCAGAGAATAAAGACATTTTTCTTATGGGTATTGTTATATCGTCTGCCTACAAGTGTTCAAAATATCTGTTGCTTAAAGGATTATGATAACCATGGCATCGATGCTAGTTTCATTAGCCTGTCTAGGACGTTTTGCATTGAGAGTTAGCGTTAAGCTAAACTTTAGGCAATGCTTTGTAGTTGATTTAATAACACGAGGTGTAATTCACTTTTTTTTATGTTTAGTTTGACAGTGAACTCCAACAGGGGGGCATAAACAACTTGAAGTCACTTTTTTTGAAGAATCACTAGCTCACTATCACTTCTTATAGCTGAAATTTTTGCAAAGTAAAAATAATAATTGGTCAACTGCAAATTCTAATTCAGCGATAGCCTTATGTTGCCCTAAACATATTTTTTGACGCTGATCTAAAATGTCCTTACAAGTTTTCTCACACATCAGGTTTTACTCATCGACGTCACTTAAACACTAAAAACCAAACATCATAATACACGTTGTGTGACATCATCAAAAAGTGTCGAGGCAAAAACAACACGGACTTGCAGTGTTTGCTTTCCGCGCTCCAGAGAGCGTGGACTGCAGCTGTCAGGATTAAGGCGTAGTAATGAAGAGTGAGGGGAAAGGCTGGCTTAGGCCGCCACTGCACTGGATCAAGGCAATGTGCACACAAGTCTTGCACTGCAACGCAGCACTGACTTAGTGACTGAGTTTTTGACTCACTCTTCCACATGCAGGCGACAGCAAAGTTGGCTGCAACTCTCGATAAACATCAAGACGAGCCGTCCAGTTTAATTGCGCCATTTTCCCTCCCACAGTAATTGACGGCGTAATTAAGACTCACCGGAAGCATTTGCGGTAGCTACGTTGAGGCGGTAGGCTTCGTAGAGGGAACAAAAGTAAAGAAGCCTGCTGGTCGACTGTCGCAAATCAATTTAAAAGACAAACACGGGTGCACGAGGGAGTGCCGGGAGATGATGAAATGCCCTTTACCAAACATTTGTGTAGCATTGACACACAAAGGCCGCTGGTTTTCCACTTCAGAGGAGTACTGCGGGAACCTGAGAATAACACGCTGCATTGAATGCATCAGTTGCACTGGCTACACGCTAATAAACAACTGAGCAAAATAGGGGTTTGAACGTCATTAGCCTTATGCTGTGATGTGTTAAGTGTAGCCTATGGAGAAGAACGTAATGACACAACATTAGGACATTATATTACGATAAATTTTAAACAATCATCCATCTTCTCCAGACCCTGACAAACGATGCTCATTCACGAGACGTTAACCCATAATAAAAGTGAGAAAAGACCAAATCAACCCACTACAACAGACCAAGAGGACATAGTCAACAGGCCCCCTGCTCGCACATCAAGAGGGTCCCTGGAGGGAAAGGAGCGTGAGGGGAGCCGGGTCCGACGAGGCCCCTTGGGGACAGCCCGAATACATTACTGTCAGCGCCGCAGCAAAGTAGTGTTGAGCGCCGACGTTTTAGCACGTCACTGCTGTAAAAACGCTGTGTGAGAAACTTGCGCAATATTTGAGGGGCCCTTGTTTAATATTCCCTAAATTGTGCTGATCACAACTGCAAAACAAGCAGCAGCTTCTTCTTTTTTCACCAAGCAACATCTGCCCATAGACTTTCATGTGAAAGGTGGGGGACATTTTGCCCATATAGCAGCTCCTTTGATGCTGTTAAATGCATCAATTAAACATGTTCACCAACGCTTTATGTTACACGCTGTGGGAAAAAAAAAAAAGTTAAACGAGAAGGTTGACGAGGGGAGTAAAAGTGAATTATACTACACAAGACGTTTATTACAATAGTCAAACCTCTGAAATTCTTCCGCAAAGTGATTATTAGGCCTACACACGTAGTATAGGGCAGTATAAGACCAAGCGCAACCAAGCCATGTCTGCCATCTAGTGGTGAATAGTGATATTACAAGTTAAAACTATACAGTGGAACCCGCTAATGCCAGGTGATGGGGGGCTTGGGCTAATGTAAATGTAAAATTAAGGAGAAAAAAATTGAGTTATCGCAGGTGTCAAAGACATACTTGTGTGCAAAGTGTAAAGATATCTTTTCCTCTTGCCTTTATGCCCACTTGTGTCTGTCTGGCCCACTTTCCTGTTAAAAGGCTCCCGGGACAGAGGGAGGCAAAGCGAGGGCTGTGAAGTCCAGTGAGGAATTGTAAATCTCAGCGCCAGGAAGACTAAGGAGGCATGCCGGAAAAAAAGGGGAGTAAGAGAAAAATATAAGAAGGTAAGAGCCTAGGAGGGGAAAACGGAGGTTGGCGTGTTGCATGCAGACGGAGCCGCGAGTGTGAAAGTGCTTCGACAAACTCGCAGGCCAATTGCGAGAGCACATTTTTATTAAAGGAGAAGAAGACGTACGAGGCGCCGGCTAGATGGTGTGTGTCACCGCAAATTTGATTATGAACCAGACCGGAACGGTGCTGGGAGGCGGAGCGCTGTAAAAAAGGGAAAATGAAGGAAGGAAGGCAATGAGGCTAGAATGAGAGAAAAAGGTGTCGCCACGATTGAATGGCTGAAGAAAACCAATGAAAAGAGAAGCAATGTCAGCAAAGAGAAGAAGGACGACGCTCCGTCGACTTCTCGGATAGCGATAAAACACAAAAACTGACGTTTTACTGCGCGGAGGAAAGAAATCTTACAGTGTAGGTCATTGGCCAGTCATTGGCCACTTGTTAGCCTCTACATCCCATAAGTGAGTTGGTGGCCTCTCCAGGTCATAAGTCAGTCATTGGCCTGTTCAGGTCACAGACCAGTCAGTAGCGTGTTTAGGTCCAAGACATTGGCCAATCAGTCCCTATGGGTCATTTGGATAGTCATTGGTCTTTGACCTGTCCAAGTCATTGGTCAGTCATTAGCCTCTCACAGGCAATTGGCCAATCATTGGCCTCTCTATGTCCTCGGCCTCTTCAGGGCAGAGACCTGTGTTGGTCTCCAAGTTATCGGAAAGTTCTTAGTCTCTCCAGGTCATTGGCCTATGGCCAGCAGAGGCCAATGACTGGCCAATGACTGTGTAGGTCAGTGGCGTCTCCAGGTCATAAGACAGTTACTGGCTTCTCTAGGTCCTAGGCCTGTATGTGTCATGCCTGACCACGTCATTGGTCTCTCCAAGTCATTGGTCAGTCCATGTGTGAACGATAGCGTCTCTAAAATGACACTAATTTACACTTACTGTTTACTTTTTTTCTGATGGGGCAAAAGAAGCTAACCAAAGCGTAACCGAGGCGAAGGTAAAGATAGTTCTAGAAAAAAAAACAAAAAAAAAAACATATACTGCATATAGCACATACGGTACATATGTAAATGTTAAATTGTGCTGTCATTTGCACACCTCAGCGCGCCCGGCTCTTAATGAGCTCACGCTTTAAAATTGGGCCCATTAGGCTTCCGTTCTTTGTCCATACCTCCTCTGCCACCTCCTCGGGGGATTAAACACACAGAAATCACGCTAACGATCTGTTGATATGCAAGAAAAGTCGTCGGCCGCTCGATATCATTAGCAAATCTCCCGGCGCACTGCGGCGTCATTACGCCGCAATAGAAGCGTTATACGGTTTAATGGCGGCAGCTACACGGCGGGGTTAGCGAGGGTCATCCGTAACACCAAAGCATGCATCAACGTCACCGTGCTCACCGTTAATGTTGGCCTATCCGTCTTCAAGGCTCATTTACGCGCAATCATTTTCCATTGAAGATGTGGACCTGGACTTGCGTCGATGTGAATGCCTCATTATTTGCTGCAAACATACAGTAACTTCAGTCCAGTACAATTACCTCATGCCTTTAATGAAGACACCAGAATTATATTTGACGTACGATTCCTTTGTTGTCATGACTTTTCCTGTCCGGATCATCAGCACATTTTGCCTCGCATTTCCAAGAGTCATTAAGAGTGCACTTTGACGGCTTGCTGACCGGCCAATTACTGTCCGAGGGTCACGCGTTCGTAAGAAAGTGCTTTTTGGAACGGGGATAATTGAGACGCGGCGTGTTCGTCCTGCACCCAAGGCCCTAATATCTTTATCGATCGCCGGGCCTTGTTTATGTCACGTTTGACGGCGCGTGATCAATCCGGCCTTGGCACTTTGATTGATCACCAATACTCTGTCACCCGCATTGATCGGGCAAGGGGTGCGGGCTGCTATGCTTAGAATAATGCTCCCTAAACGGGACTGGGATGAAGAACAATGTGCTGAGGTGGTGGGAGCGTTATTGGCGCCTCGGATAAACTGAGCCGCGGGCTCTTCCTTTCACGCCACGCTCTTTCCTGTCTATGCTCATTATCCTTCCTGGACTTCTTGACTTGTCATTTTTTTTTTTCCTTCTGTGCATTGAGTCTTGCCTTTGCGTGGCGATGTGTGTGCGTTGCCATGTGCCCTGCAAGCGCCCGACGCTTCACTCCATCCATCTTTGTCTGTGTGCAGCCCCAGCCCCCCCTCGCTGCCTGCCTTATTCATATCCTCTCGGCTTGTTTCTTCGCGAGACTTTCTCCTTGACCCGCGATGAAATGCGTCGTTTCTGAATATACATTTTTTGCCTTTGTGCGTTACAGAACGCCATCGTTTTTCTCTAACTCCAGTCCATGTTTAAGATGCAGAACAGTGAGAGCCGCTACAGCATGCTTCATCAACTTTAGCATAGTAGGCGCTGAGGACTGCTGGACAAGATGTATCATAATTATGACAAAAGAAGAAGAGGCAGAGAAGGTCCCGATCTAAGCTCTCGTCATTCCCAATACTTTCGGTGAATCCTCAAGTCTCAGGAAGTCCACTGTAGTAATTTGAAGGTTTATAAGTATGACATTGTTGATGCACATTTCTGTTAGCCTGTCGATAGTGTTTTACATTATATATGAGCATTAAGCTAGCAGATTTTCTTTAGACAAATATGTTGATGTGATTAGTTACATTTAATGTCGATAATTGTAACAGGATCCGACATCAAGTCTTTTTGGGTGGTGCCCCTGCCAGACCTGCCAGCCCTGATTAAAAACAGTACTTAATGATATCCAGTATGTTGGACTACAAAATGATGAAGCTTCGGAGCGTGTAGTCTTCGTAGCCAAAATGCACACCAGTCAGTAGCATCAGTGGCCAATCAAGGCAGCCACAAAAATATCCACACTCTCCACTCCCCACTAAGTGAAAAGAAATATTATTTCATGAACAATGAGTGCGTAGAAATGATTAAAAACTAAATCTAATGCTATCTTTAATCAAAGGATGAGCATGCTGAAGAATGGACAAATTCAAATAAAATGTAAGAAAATGTGGATTATTGACTACAGTGCGAAACGTGAAAAATCAAACGATTCTATCATCTGCGGCCGAGCAGACAAAAAGTCCAGCTGCTTTTTGTTAGCGCTCTTTTTTTCCTCTGCACGTCTGTCTCGCGAGCTTCAGAGGAGGGCCAATTAAAGCACATCCTCGCTTCCTCCTCGGCTCAAGCCTCTCTCCAGGGCCGCTAATTAAACACAACCCTTCCTCTTCTCTCCCGTCTTTTCGTCCTCCATCTGCCACCTCTCCCGCCTCAACGCAACCTCTTGTCCGCCAATTCCCCCGCCCGTCCTCCTCGCCTATTCGTCACGGCGCGGGTCTTGATGTCCGCGCCGGGACGCCCGCCCGAGTCAATCTGTACAAAGCACCGGACTTGTTATTCTCTTCTGATGGCATACTACTGCCGGGCCGTGTCCGCCGTCCGGCCGCTGACACTGACAGGCAGCCCTGTTAATGGGGGTGTCATGTTTGTCCCGGTTGCGCTCCTTTCACTTTGTACAGCCTCATCACCAGAGTCGGCCGAGCCGAGAGACTTCAGCGATGTCACGTCTGTTGCGATGTATACGTCCTATGACTACACAAGTGCGGTTAGTATCGTGTCACGCCTCTGACGGACCATTACTCGCTTCACACACCCCTCCCCTACCCATTGCGGAGTCCCTGTCCGTCAAATTCTCCCCACATATTCGCAGTTTGGCAAACAAGAAATCTAGCATATTGTGGGAATTTTTTTTTTTAACCCATCCTCTGTCAGGAAGCAATTACATTTCAACCCCCGCGCCTTCGGAGTGGGTATCAATTCTTTGCGTATTTTCACTTTTCGCAGCGTGGCTACGAAAGTAACACATTGTGGAACGATCACATGCTAATTGTCCCTGACGACTCTGTCGCCACATGAAGTATGGTCATGTTTAACACTCTACTTACAACAAGTGGTAAAACTCCAACAGTCCATGTGCTTTAGTAGGTGCTGCTAGTTTGGTTAGCAACACAATAGTTAGCGGCCACATCAGCGTCTAATGGAATGCTAATATTTGCTAAAGACGCCGTCTTTACGTAAGATCATCATAAGCCGCAATACTAATCCTTTTGACAGGCTGCTGTTTTGGTTAGCAACAGTTTAAACTGCCTCTATTCTTGACGATCCACGAAGCAGTTCCACTTAGCGCATGTTTGCTTTCCTGATTGGGGAAAAGAGTGAGACATCTATTTAATGTAGGCCTTCCTTCATTTAGGCACCCAGCGACTTATTGAGGTATGGCGTTTATTAAAGGAACTGACAAAGATACCCTAAGATGTTTTGAATTGTGAAAAACACAGGACAAATGCTTTTACGACAGCGTTGTCATTTAAATGTCCACTCCTCCGCACCACCTTGGAGAGAACACCGGAAAATAAGAAGTAAATGCTATGCTATTGCATTGTTTCCCCCCCCCCCCCTCCATGTAGAGAAAATGCACCCCAGATGAGGGTTATTTTCATGTTCGGGGCTCCCCCGATGGCCTCAATAAAGGGGCCAAATATCTCACAGGCAAGCCGTCTTCCATTTGCAGGGCAAAATAAACACCTCCCCGTGGACAAAAGGGGCGCAGATGCTCATTGTGATTCATGCGCCACTGCTGCTACCGCAAAGTCACTCCGGACCGACGGCAGTAATTAGAATGCTCTTTTGTTAATAGGCCTCCAGCAGAAGAACACATTGGAACACACCTGGTGAAATGCCGGATGCACTTACTGTATGGTGGGAAACTACAATGACAAATGTATTGGGACACCTAATGGAGTGAAAATGGAAAAATGGTTTACTTCTCTCTCCACCTGCATGATAATGACTTTGAAATAATCCCTACATTTAATAAAGGTTTCATTCATTCAATTTAAAACATTTTCTATGGGAATCATTGTTTTCTATTTGAAATTTGGAAGTGAAATAGTGTCCCGGAATGGCTTTTGTTCCACTCTGGATACGGGGGAAGATAAAATTCCTTATCCGATCGCCTGGGAATCATGTAATCTCTGAAAATAATGGTTGTACGATAAACCCGAGGCGTAACACTTTCTCATTCACCGAGCATAACGGTGTGCACTCAGCGAGGTCCAGTAAATAGACACATCCCAGCAGACCAGGATCGCGTGGCCAGAGATTGCACCCTGCTCTCGCTTTGTCCACAATTGATTGATAAGAGGTTTTGTTTCCATGACGCCTCCTTTTGCACCCCCCCCCCCCCCCCACCCACTCCTTCAGTCCTCCAAGCAAAACTAATCTCGCCTAAAGTTGCAGGATTCCCACATCTCCCATCCCACTCCCCTCTTAGTCTGTCATTCCTGAATTGGCACTAATCCCGCACCCTCTTCCTCTCCCGTCATGTTTTTATGATCCGCTCTCACCAAACTAATCCCACCCCCAACTGTCTCCTTTCCCGCCTTATTCCAACTCCCCACTGTTCCTACACACGGATGTGATCAATGTATTTACATCGGCCACTGTGCATGTGATGCCCCTCTCCGGGAACACAGATGTGATTTTAACAAGCGGCGGAAGCATAGCACAGTGATGGGATTTCACCACAAGTTTTTCAAGATACGACCCTTTGCAAGCGCACGGCTTGTGGACAGCTACGGGTCCCCGAAAGCAAATTTGAAAACCACTGACTTGGGCCATTGCAGAAACCAGACAAAAATACACACGCACGCGTTTCGGCAAATAATTTGAGTTGCATTGCACTGCACAGAAAAATTCTAGTCGAGTAGGTGAGTTGGAAAATGGCGAAGGCCCCAATGAAGCAATTATCTTTGAAGCGAGACAGCCTGCTCGAGCCAGCGGTGCAAGCATTGTCAAGGAGACCGCGGCGGCTTTGACAGCTAATTCAAAAAGAGAAGAGGCTAAAAGCATTAAACGGCGAGATAACCGCCGCTTGTCATCACTCGGGAGAACGCCGCAACGGCGGCGGCGACGTGTCAGCCATGTCAGAAAAGATTACAGTTTTCACATGCATCGCTTCCATCCAACCACTGATGCTCCTCCGATGATAACCACAGCTCTCGCTGATGGTGGACATTTCGGGTTTTTTTTTTGCTCCTGTAGCTTCTTTTCCTTGCTACTCGCCTGTTTAATAGCTGCAACATTCTGCACTTTTTTTAATTTATTTTTATTTAGTAATTAGCTTATCGCACTTTCGGGCTCCATCTGTGTCACTTGCAGGGATGTGAGAAGTCTCGCCCACCTCATTTCCATCCCAAACAATCTAACACAAAGCTCTGGAACGATACAAATCGCACCACTGTCACCTAAAGCCTTGCTATTAACGGGACATAGGAAGGTTTTAATATTAGATTTAACATTAAATACACAACAAAGTGCTTTTATTAAAAAAAAGAGAATTTATTTAATCAATGCAAGGGAAAGGAGAACAAAGTGAAAAAAAAAATGAATATATATTCTGTAATTTAATGATATTAAATAATTTAATTTGCATGAATACAAATTTTAGAGAAATTCAAAGAAAATTAAATATGACATCTTAAATTCCTCTAACAGGATTACTAAAGCATATATAGCCATTTAAAGGTAAATTTCCCTCCTGTAGATGGGTAGGTTTTAACTGCAAGCCATCCAACTTCTCACCACCGCAAAATTCTGGACATTAACAAAAACGTAAATATTGACTTAAGTGTTTATGATTGCATACTACATTCTCTTGCGATCTCTACGAGCACGTCTCTTTCCAGCAACAATCAACACAATGAAAGTCGTACATGTTGCCATGCATTATTCATGGGTTTTTTTTGGGTTTTTTTTTTTCCCCTCGACCATTTGACAAGCATCACACTCAAATGTGTTTGTGGATTACAAGCAGGGGAAAAGCGTGTGTGGCGTGGGGGTGTCTATAGCGCCTATCTCTCATGCAAAGAGCCTCTTTAGCAGACACAAGGGAAGAGCTTTAGTTCATAAGCTCTCATTGGCCATGTTGGCTGTCCCGGGGGAGGCTAAGTAGCCTCGCGAGTGGTCAATATGTCAGACGACGCCATAATCCGCCATGATGAATCTACGCGGCCGGGCCAATTAATACCACTCGGGTCGTTAGAGCATTTGCGATTGATCACTTTCATTTCAGAGAGGGAAGAGGAGTGGCCCGTAAAGATCGGTCGCCCGCATGTACGGACGCCATCTTGCGGGTTTCGTACGCTCGCTTACAAGAGCGGCCGACGGTGAAGCGAAAGCCTTGTTCTACATAAAGGGAGCAGTCAGACGCTTCAACCGGCACGCGCCAGGCCTGCGACGTCCGCTGATGTTTTAAAAGACCTCTCTGAAAGGATCCTGCCATGAGTGAAAATGAAGATGAAGCGCTCATTCCATCCCGAAATTGATTTAGAACAGACCACTCGCCGACCTCTCGCGCACACACACACACACACGTCCGTGTGTGAAAGCACCATTCCATTTGGTTGTGGGATTTTCCTGCGTACCTTAGCCAGTGGTGGCTTTGTGCAAGGTAAGCAGAGCTGCATTGTTTTTGGTTTGTTTATTTTTCATTTATAATTTCGCTTCTGATAAGCGGCGGTTACTTTACGCCCAACGATCACACTCGAAGACAGATCAATACAGCTCAGCGGCAACACGGTCAACGGGACACACCGGGGTTGGACCCGCACCAGATCGATGCTTGGCCCATTAGGGAGGTCTTTCTTTTTTTTTTTTTTTTTTTTTCGTATTTTATCAGGAGAAGTGCTCAGGCAAGGCTGTCTAATGCTGTGTGAGGCACTTAAGGAAATTAAGTCAAGTGAGGCCCACCAAAGACATGTCAAGGATACGTTCCAAAATGCCACATGAAATGACATGCTGGGCTGGAAGTGACTTCATCAGGGATTTTAGTTTAACAGGACTCGAAGGTAAATGTATTAAAGAACTCTGTTGCTAACTCGAAAGGACATTATACAGTGGAACCTCTAAAAAGCAAACACATTCCATTAAGGGATGCTTGTCAATTTGTCCGACGCATTTTTTTTTATACCTCGCTCTTGCGTGCGCGTACTCGCGGCTGACAACAAGGCACTCTAATGCAGCCATGCCACCCTCGGAGCCCTGGTCCACTGTCAATTCGCTCTTCCATAATCTGCTCTCTGGTAATCACGCGTTCACGTCCGACGAGGCGCTTTGAAGCAGGGAAGCCAGCAGACCATCCGACATGAAGATGTACAGTATTTGGGACTAAAGTCGTTTCAAGTTTTTATATACAGTGATGGAAGACGCATGTCGACGCCTGATAGAGATTTTACACCGTATGTCCACAGCTGAGTACTTCGCCGTCTTTGTGTTTTCTCATCAGTTATCTTCAAACACGTAGCCTTGTTGATTACTTTCCCAGGTATCGTGCACCTTTTTCTGGAACCAGGGTATCAAAAAAAAAAAAAAAGTAAAAGCAAAACACACGGCCAGATTTAATCGATACGCCTGTTGCCTACATTCAAACAGTTTTCAATGTTTACGTCAAGTCACAAACAAATGATGCTTTGATACTGGTGATGACTTTTCTGGCTCTCATGTATAAAAAAGATTGAATGTCTTAACCTGCATGAGGTGCTGGCAGATATCTATTTTAGGCAGGTTATCACTTTGAATCCACTTCACGGCTTCTCCGCCGCGCTCCAGCGACTTTAATGCGACGTTTAACACGACGGCTCTGAGGTTTAATTTATGTCCTCATTTGGTCCTGCGCCACCAATTCTCCCCGTCTAATCGGCAACCGATACGAGTGTGTGATCATTTTAAATTTGAGGCGAGAACAAATGTGTGTGTGTGTACGCTTTTTTTTTTTCAAACCGGCGTTTTGGCTTAATCCAATCAGACTCCATTGTTTTGCGAGCTGATGTGTTGGGCTCTTGCACAGGGAAATTGCCTAAATAATTCAGAGGCTTCACCTAAAAAGTTGTGAGTCATAGAAGGCGACGGAGCATTTCAGATTTTCAGTACCTAAATAATACATTTTCGGGGATGCATTATTCATACATTAATTTATCTCAGGTTTGTCAAACCACAGATTCGGACAGTGCAATTCTCTCATCCCCCAGCTCACTCTATAAAAGTTTCTTCGAGAAGGCGCACCCCCGCTGCGCCGGCGACATCCAGACATAAATACCCTACTCCCTCTCCTCACCAGTCTGACCTTCTTTCTCGCCTCGCTCGCCCTTTTTGTACACCTCATCCAGTCACTCCTGTCTCACCTTTTACCCTTTAAAAGCTCCCCACCTTCCTCCCCTCTTGCTGCGGGTAAATCTCCTTCACCTTCCAGCACATCCAGTCACCCTCCATCACACTCCCATTGGCACATTTCAATCCATTTTAAAAGCTCCATTTGGTGGTATTTCGCAATGTCTATGCCACTATCCTGCCAGGGTGAGTTACATTTGAAATATTTCATTATAGTCATCACTCGAAAACCACCAAGCAGTACGGACAGTCCCTTATAACGAGAAACGTGGTTTTCATTTCACCCTTAATTGTCTGGATGACACATTTTCATTCACTGCGACACGGGAAAAGGCAGGCAAATTTTCGACCGAACAAATACGGAGTACTGTTCGTGAAATCCGCAAAATAGGAATAACCTAGTGAAGTTAAGAGCATTCAATGATACCGATTATCGATACTGGATAACGCCATTACATCTTATGATGAAAACGATCATTTTAAATCATATGTTGTTCAAAAACAAAACATTTCTTGAACATGGCATTTTACTCAAACGTAACACTTTTGGGGGAACAACTATTTACTGGCGGGTATTTGCCAGGGCACATGGCGGCGCAGTTGCCACCCTAGCGGCATTATTCGCACTCCAAAAATAACACAATTTTTGGTCAAAAATGGACCAACCAACTACCTGGGTCATTTGGACCCAACTTTCTGGGTTGTTTTATTCAAAAAACTACCCCCCCCCCCCAAACAATTGTAGTTTTGTACAAAACACCACCAAATAATGCAAGAATGTGGGTCGAATTGACCCAATTTGTGGATCGGTCCATTTTTGACCCAAAATTGTGTTATTTTTAACCCAACTGTTTTTATACTGCATCAATTGTTCAGACCGTAATTTTCAGTCACCTGTCTCCATGAATTACAGCGATCCCCACAAAGTACTGTATATGATGTGATGTGGTATTGACACACTGAATCAGTTTTTGTATCGGTACTGGTGCGTCCCCACTTTGCACCACCTAGGGTAGGGTGAGCGGTGGCTCGTTTGCATGAGACAGGACCACACCCTCTCAAGACAGGTTAAATTCAGCAAGGATAAATAAAACATGCAAGAATTCTTCATCGTTTGAGTATATTTATGAAAACATGTCAGTTATTGAGACACCTGGAAACATTTTGAGCAAAAGTCATCCCAATGCTCGGTTGAAAAGTCAAAATAAGTACGCAGACAATAACATAGATGTCAGAGTCATTTTTCAAGCCGTATGAGCGGCATTCGTTGACATTTTCCACTTTAATCGAAGATGCAAAACTGTATGCAGCCAACTCAATGTTTAGCGGAGGCAAGAATTGGGACTCGAGGGCGGTGGGACGGATGTAACTAACTACCTACCAGGCACATCTCCAGTAAAGGTCACTTGCCACATAAATTGGCTCATTTTGCCACTCTTTGCTATTCCATAAATACAGCCACAGACTCAGGTTATCATTTGCCTTTACGGCGGCAACGGGAAGCAATTTTAAGAGATGATTCGCAGATAGCAGCGGCAGATGCACAAGCTTTTTCTACCCCCATCACACCTCTAAGGCTTCAAAGATTGAGCGTCTGGATCTCAGCAGGAGGCTGCGATTGCTGACCGGCCACCGTGATTACCTCGGCAACATTTTCCGGAAATTGTCAGACGGCCCGAACTCTTTCTTTGCTCCATTAGCTTTGACTTGTGGCGTTGACCCCTGCTGTGTCTAGACTGACTGAAGCAAAGTCAAAGCTAGTGCATCTGGGACAGGTGGGCTTTTGTTTGCAGACAAAGCATTGAAAGAACAAAGTAAATAGCTAACGGTTGTTTTTCTTGCAAAGTGAACGCAGTCAAAGAAAAGCAGAGGCAGGTTCAGAGGATGAATACTACTACAAAAGGGAAATTCAGTTCAGTGCAACAAACATGCAGACTTGTTTGCTGTTGTCTTGTACTGCCACCTACTGTCCATGTTGTGCACCGATTAGGCGCAACCCTCTGATCATCAGCCAGGGAATTCTGTTGGGCAGCATTTCTTTTATATTGACGTTACATTGATAGTAAGGTTCATTTATATAAACCAAGTCAGTGAATTTACATTGCACAAAATGGAGGTCCACTTATGAGCATTTCAAAACATTGAACATTTATTTCAGAAATGACAAAACATTCATAAATACCGAGCAGCTCCTGTTCACAATAAGCCAACGTTACGTCGTCCTGCTCTCTCGCAGGAAAAGTAGAAAACGAGGGCCGTCAATTCCGCCAAAGCAGCTTTCATGACACAAAATGTTGAAATTAAATGTTCATTCCCACCCAGCAGCAACATGTCACGCCGCATGTCCATGATGTTGTTTGATAGACATTAAGTGACGATCCAAACTTTTTCTTGTGTTTTTTTTTTTTCTTCAGAGCTCGACCCAGTAAGTTTAAAAAAAGAAAAAATATACATGCAGGCAACATGGACAGAAAGATAAGTAGAAAATGAAGCAGACAGCAAATGTGCAGAAGTCTTTTTTTTTCCCCTCAGAAGTGAGTTGATTCTTTTTTTTTTTTTTTTTTTTTCCTTCCATCATTTCACAAGACCGGTGTTCGATTCGAGTCAAGATAGCCCTTTTCAGTCCACGACATGATCCTTCCACATTTCAAGTCAGGCCAGCACCACGCAAGAGCTTTGTAATTCAACAGTATGACTGCTACATTTTTGTTTGTTTACTTTTGGTTGGGCAGGGGGCGCCTGAAGAGCAAGATGTGCGGCTCTGTGAGGTGAAAAAAGAAAAAGTGGAGGCGGGGGCACATGAAATCAGTTACATGTAAAAGGCAGTAGTCTATCATCAACCTACACTGAAGTAGTAGGAAAGTCAAATTTTCAATAAACATGTATTAAAAACATTTGACAATCGCAAAACTCCCAACTTCGGTATGAAAGCTGCATAATTTACCCCCCCTCCCGATATTATAGCAAAATCCCAAAACATCAGTAAAAGCATGGCTTACCTCCATAACAATACCACGGCAAAAACCCAAATCAGTAAAATCATCGATGAGAAACCACAGACCATTGTTTGTATTTTTTTTTTTTTTAATTGATTCAAAATACAGTAATCCCTCATTTATTGCGGTTAATGGGGACCAGAACCCCACCGCGATAAGTGAAAAACCACAAAGTAGAGGTTGAGTTATTTTAAGTTTACATTACATTTAAAGTTTTATTTTGGGGGGGGGGGGACTTACGCTATTGCAAACCCCCGACATGGTTCCCACCTTTCTAAAACTACTTGTTATACAACAAATTTGAAATTTAAAAATGCAAAATGAAGAATAAATGCCAAGCTGCAGGCTGTGAGAAGAACGGGAGTTTCAACCGCGAAAGCAGACGATTACGAGAGGAATCGCTAATAACTACAGTACGTTAAAGTTTTCATTTTTATCATAAAATTGACTTACCTTAACTAGAATGCCGTGGTGCATTTTATCCAAAATACAATCCTGGTGTAATGCACTTTTAAACACTTGTTGTTGTGCAAAGCAAAAATGTCACTGCTGCTGTTGCTTCTTCGTTGCCTCCTTCTTTTAACGGTCGCCGGAAGTAAGCGTGGCTTAAGGTAAGCAGTTTTATGACAAAACTAACAAACACTTCAACATTCTTTTTGTTGATGTTTCGTCGGGTTCCGCAAAATGGTTGTTTTTTATTTTTCGATTAATACTTTTTGAAAACCCAGATGCACTGAGGCCGCGAAACTCGAAACGCGAACCGGCTAGGGATTACTGTAATATTGAGGAATGGGGGATACTGTATTAAATTATATTATTTTTATGCACTATAGTATTGTATTCATCTCCTTGGTGCTGTTTGGAGATTGAATTGTCATAGTCTTAACATTTAGTTGTTTTCAATTAAATCAATCTGTTTCTTAGTTAATTGCCCTGCTTAAAGGGGAAGTCAAGCCAAAGATTTTTTTCAAGAATATGCTCTGTGCAGGCCCACTAGTTTAAGCATTCTGATAAATATTGCATTTGTGGAATAAGAGTTAAACTACCCATTTTTATCCATCTCTGGGGGCGGCCATTTTGTAACTTCGGTTGACTGAAAATGACATAAGTTGCTCAGGGCTCAGGTAACGACCAATCACAGCTCACCTGTTTTCTGAAGCTGAGCCATGATTGGTTGTTACCTGAGCCCTGAGCAGTTGCGATGTCATTTTCAGTCAACAGAGGTGACAAAATAGCAGCCACCTGAGATGGCTAAAACGGGTGAATATTGAGACCTCATATTCCACAAACAATATTACGCAGAATGCCTTGTTTCAACTAGTGGGCCTACATAGAAGATATTCTTAAAAAAAATATGTTTGAGTTGATTTCCCCTTTAAAAAGTGATCTGTTTGATGACTAAAGGACAAGCTTTGTTAGCGCTAACAAGTAAAGAATAATCATTATTGCTGTCACTTTCCACGGGATCAGTTAAGATTAAAGGCTACTAGAAATCAGCGCTTGCAGTACTATTTGTGTCGAGTGACAGAACATATTTACAGAATTTAACTCTGTAATACCGATGCATATTGCATTTGGAAGGCAAATTGTTCGACACTGTCTTGAATATCAATTTTATTCATGTACCTTAAGACTATTTACGTACTCAAAATGGTGGAAATATCAGCAGAATAGATGCACAACCAGAGCAGGATAACAGGATTTAAATACTTTTCAAGATGGAATAGTGTTTTCATAAACATTTGTTTTGTTCGCGTGTACTATGAGTATGACATTGTCATTCCTAAAGCCATAACTTACCTGGCTGGTGGATCATGTAGTGCACCCATCCTTGGCTCTGTTGTACGCCAAGATTCCGCCATTCGGACTCTGACATCAAATGTGTCTTTGGCACACGCTTGGCAATATCTTTGGGCAGCATTACATGTCTACATAATAACAAGGGGGAGACAAAAAGCACAAAAATAATTCATAGACTCCTAGGTGTCTGTCATTTATGGATTGCCATCGTTATTATTTGATTTGAACTTTACAAATACAAGTTGACATGCCAACAGTACAATATTACAAGTCATCTTAAGCCATAAACATACCTGTATTCATATTTCTCATCGTCATATTTATCAGAGTAGTAAATCTGTTTGTGCGACATGCTGACAACCTGGTGGAGGGGGGGAAACAAAGTCAGGACAGCTTCAAAAAACATTATCTTGCGAACTAGTTAACAAATTAAACTGTTTAGCAGCAAGTCATAATGACATATATTCTTTTTATATTTTTCTCATTTGGCTAGGCTAAGACGGCTAGGCTAACCTAGCAAACTCAAATGAGCATTTTACGCCATAAAAGACGCAAACAAAGCGCGTACACTTATATAGAAACGCAGAAGTTACCTTAATAGTATCTCGGAGGTAAGTTGGGTTTAGTAGGTTTGTTTTTCTCGTTCTTTTTTTTTAATTTTTTTTTTTTTTTTACGAGTTCGGTAGTGACGCTCGCTTCGTTTCCCACTTAAAAGGAAAGGAGAGCCCGCTTTTCACCATTCAAATGGACCTGGCCTCCTCTCATTGGCTGACCCGACCAGGAAGCCTCCGCTTTTATTGGTCCAATTGGCCCGTCGCGGAAAGATGAGGTAACTCAATAGCGGTTTCCAATTGGTCTGACAACCACTAAACGACGTGTCAGCGTGGTCGCCATGTTGATAGGGGCGACTGTCCAATCAAATGCATGCATGGACATTGAAAACACGTCATAATTTGCTAATTTCCCAAATTACTTTTTACGGGTTTTACTGTTTGTCATTGCCAAAAAGTGCCCTATCAATACAGAATTGTAAAACAGACAAAAAAATTACATATTTTTACATAAGACCGCATCTTTGTTCTTTCAGTTTTATTGCTATCCACACGGAATTTGCTGACGAATTTGCCCCTTCTATCTTAGCGTCGTCGTAGCCACGCAGTGCATGTACACATGTTCATTATCCACACTAATTTTAACATGTTTTGGGGCAAATAAATAAGCAGCGTCTTTGATCGTGTTTATTTTAAGTTGTGGGGTTTTATACATTTGTCCCTCTTTCTAATGTATCCTCACTAGGATCCATTTAATTGTGCATTGTTAATACAAGTGTCAAATTATGTGTAAACGCGTGCTATCAAAGATTATTATAAAAGATTACAAAGTTGTCATTTTTTACGTAGTCCTTTAACATGGTGAAATAAATGAATCGCCCGAGCAACTGCACGGTAAACGCAGTCAAATTTAGCCGCACGGACGTGTCCTTGAACAGTTGGTCCACGTCTAACTCTCCCGTGTATAAATACATGTGCTCGCTCACATTTAAGGTTTAAGTTTGTATCGGGGGACCTTTAGGTCGCCATCACCTGGCAGCCATCAATCAAAGCCAAGATGTCGCTCACGTTCGCCTGACGCTACACTTCTGATTCACAAATATAATTGGTGGAATGTATCCGAGGATGCGGTTGAGATTAAATCAGATCGGTTGACGAATGCATTTGTGCTCATTGGTGGAATTTAACCCAGGCGTGCGCGTTCACGTGAGTCCATCCCGAAATCCGATTGGTCGAAAGGTTTCTCGGGATTGACGTGACGCAGATCAGAATTCCCGAAGTTCCCAAGTTCAGAAGGACGATCCGAGGACAATAAGTGAACAATCAGGAGTGGAAATTATTGCCGAGCGACGTGGGGTAAATATGCTGTGCTTGTGTGTTCATAGTGAAGACGTCGGTCGTGTTTGTGGCCCGTGGCTAGCTTCGTGCGAACGCGGAAGTGCCTTCGCATCCTTTGTTTACCATCACGAGAGCGTCGAACGTGCTCCCTTGACTTTTAAATTAGTGTTTGCACACGTACAAATGTAAATATTAAACGCAGCCTTCTTGCATTTGCCTTGACGTGAAGCGAAAAGCGTGACCTCACTGTTGCGATTGCCCATTTTTGGGGTAATTTCGCTGCAACCCACGTCAAATTTTGGACATAACAACGAATTCGTCATTAATAATTTGGGATGTTATTGCAATGTGAGCCACCGCGTCATTACGTAACCTGTATTACGCGTTAATCCCGTCTTTATTGCGTGCGTGTGCACGTATGGCGGCTGTTATCGCCCGTGCAATGAGCGTCCGTAGTTGTTTGCCATTCATAGCACAAATGTGTATTCCTCTGGTCAGTTTTTAGCTTGCGCGTTTTGAACAACTGTGGTGTCTTTTGCAGACTTCTGAAAAAAAAAACATACTGTGGTGTCTTTTGCAGAATTCTGCAAAAAAGGGAGAAATTAGTGTCCCCTGTGCTGTGCCAAGAGGCGCCTCAAGGTGGAAATGTCGGACCACAGCAGCAGCACTGGCAGCAGCGGCTCGTCCACCAACAGCTGGACGCTCCTCTCCTCAGAGGTAATCTTACTCATTTTAAGTCCTTTCTCATAACCAAGCTGCCTTTTATTTAAAAAAATAATGAACAAAGTGGTACACACTCATCTGAAATCTTTTTGGACGAACAGGTTGTAATGCCTTAGAGTGGTTTAGGTCCTATATGGCATGCAGCACTTTGAGTGTTAGCCTTGGTTGCTCTGAGTCTCCTCTCTGCCCAACTGTCATATGATGTCCAAAGGGTTCAGTTTTGGGGCCCCTGGGTTCCATTTTAAGAAAGCATGGTATTTCCTTTCACTGCTTAGCGGATGACAGCCACATCTATTTACCTCTAAGCAAAAGGACGCCCTCTCCTTCAGGCCAGTTTGCCCTGTCTGGAGGAAATCAGTTTGGTTGGCAGTAAACGTCTTGGAACTTAAACGAAAACAGAAGTTATGTTTGCCACTTTGTATTCAGATGTGGTTGTTTTTAAAGTGCTCTATAAGTAAAGTTGAAACCATTTGTGGGTGGTTTTGATTTCTTTTTTGTGTCATCTGACACAGGAAGCGGCTGTAGACAACGGGGGACCGCTCGACGACGGCACGGAGAGCCTGGGTGACGCCCCCAGTCTGTCGGAAGACATGGCGGCAGGTACGAAAAGTCAAGTTAAGCATTTGAGGGGACAGCGGTTGTGAACATGTTGCGACAAAACCTTCACGTTGCAGGTGTTGCTGGGGAGATCAAGCCCAGTGACATTCCAGTGGAGTGTGTCTTATCAGAGGAAGGCCACCAGGTTGGTACATGACATAAGCCTAACAGGGACATTTTACATAAAATTGACTTTAATTGCTCGTATTAGTCAGTTGGGTCTCTGGAGAGACAATGTCCACTAATCAAGTGTGAAACAAGTGCTATAATTCTTGATTGAAGCACAGCACACCGTTTTTGTTTCAAACATGACTTGGCAAATGGGATGGAAGATGGATAACTGCGCACATACACACATTCATTGCCAGGTGTGTCAAGAGACCGCCCCAGAGTCCGGTGACGGTGCCACCCTTTGCTGTCCTCTCCAGCCTGACCAGCCCGCAGCACTCGACCCAGAGAGCCAAGCCCCCGTCATTCACGACATGGTGACGAGCTCGCCCAGCGACAACGAGCATCCGGGCGTGGCCTTCGTCTCCAGCCTCGATTTTGGGGGGCCGCGGGATTTCGCCCGGCCCGACGAGACCCTACGGGACACAGATGACACCGTCACCAATGAACCGGAGCCGGGCGTTGTTCCCACTGAGACGGTCACCGCCTTGGAGGCCCCTGCGCATGAGGAAACCAACGTCAACCAAGACCAACCAGAACCAGCAGCGGCCCCGGCTGATGATGTCATAGCACCAGAGAGCCTTGGTTCGGTCCAAGAAGAAGAGAAAGAGGAGGGGCCATCTGAGTTCAAGATGAAGGAAGAGCAAGGAGCTGACGGTAATTAATAAAGAGGAAAAGTCAAAAATATTCTGTACAATAATGTGTTCTATGCATGGCTTTCTGATTAATGCATTTGTGGAATTGGCTGATTTTTGCAGATTTTTCAGACATTATGTCTAATGTAAGTGTTAAGGGACCAAAAAATAAGTTACTTCATTGATTAGGAGTTTTTTTCTGCCAAATATCGGAATCAGAAAAAGTCAATATCAGTTGGGCTATTTATTAGTTTTAGAAAGCAGCCAATCAGGACAAAAATGAAGGCTGACCCGATTGGCTGATTGTCTTTCGTTAATGGATGCAGGAAATGAGGCTCTGCTATTAAGAGAAAATGGGAAATGTTCATGTATGCCGCTCTAGAAACCGCCACGAGTCACCCCGACGACGGACTGCGCAGGAGGACGGTCCAGTCCGGGTCGAAAGCTGCGGATGTGGAAGACGAGGATGAGGACGAGGAGGATGAAGAGGAGATGGAGTTCAGGCTTCCGGAGCGAAAGCAGGAAAAGGCGTGGTGGTCGGTGAACAAGTGCATCATGGGTGCCGCTCTGCTGCTCTTCCTGGGCGCGCTTTTCTTCTCCGGTGAGGATTCCTTTTTCATAGCGGAACCACGTCCAATGAAAGGCATATTTTTCGCAATGTTCCGACATTTGTCACGCTACCCCGTTATTCCCAAAATAGTAGCTATTCTTTTTTCCTCCTCATATTCCAAGTTGATTCTAACTTAATTTTCATAATATTCCAGCCATGCAAAATGAAATAAAAACTGCACTAGTTGTCGTTTGTGGTACTAATGTTAGTTTGTGGTACTAATGTGCTACTAGTGAGAGCAAAGAATACTAGTATAATTGACGAAATATTCAAACCGTTTTTTTTTTTCCTTTCTTCAACCCTGCTCGACTGAGCTGTACTTGATCAACAGGCTTCCCGTGTGACCTTAATGCCAATGGTAGGTGCATGACTAGAAGGGAGCAAACAAATGATTAAGCTTATCCAAAGCGCTTCACTGGGCTGAGTCATGCAGCAAAATCCAAATAACCTGCATGCCGGCTTTCATGGTGGATGTATGAAGTGGAAAAAACGACCAAGCAGCGCAAAGAATGCTCGTTTACGCTTGTCTGTCAGTCACGGCTGTGAGTGACGGCTTGTTTGTGCTTGTTGACAGGCGACTTTGACGCTGGCGATGTGAGCGATGCAAAACAAAGCCAGGTCTGTTTGCCCACTTCCTCTTGTCACTTTATATGCACACACAGCGGACACTTCATTAGGTACACAGAATATCCCATACAAGAGCTGTGTTGTCACATTTGTCTTTACAGTAACAATAATTACTGCAGCTTTTTCCCCGTTTAATACATTTTCTTTTGTAGAAAATTCCAAATTTATTTGCTGAACACTCTAAATGTATTTTTTTCCGTGTGAATTTTTATCTCTGAGATACAATATAGTACCTCAAAAAAGTGAGTAAAATTTTTTACGCGACCTTTATTATTAAATGTTATTAATATTTATTATTCAACTTAAATGTATGACTTAATTGACCTCTCAAAACACCCAAACAAACAACTGTAATTGACAGACAGTAAAAGCGAGTACACCCCTACGACTCTTTGACTTTGTGCTCCTTTGCCTCGCACCCCAGAAACCCGCCGACGCTCAAAGCGATACCGGCTTCTTCCTCACCAACGAGATGTCTGCAGGTTAGACTTCCCTGGTGTACTGTCTACGTACTTCATGAGGACATTTTATTCCTCAAAGCTGTGGTTTCATCTTATTTTTTAAATTTTGGTCCGCCACTTTGTGACTCATTCCTGTTGCGTGTCCAGAGTTCAAAGCGGTCTTGGACATGTTTGACACGGATGGCAGCGGTGACATCAGCACCAAGGAGCTGGCCACTGTCATGAGGATGCTGGGGGAAAACCCGTTGAGGCAGGAACTTAGTGACATCATTAAGGCCGCGAAAGAGGATGGTGAGAACTTGAAATCGCATATGAATAAGAAAATTGTGTCTAATTCTTTTTGTTGTGTGTTTAGCTTTATAGTAATCTCCAACTGGGCTGTCGTTAAACATCTAAAAGCGGAAGTCAACCCAAACATTTATTTTTCAAGAATATGTTCCTGGCAGACCCAATAGTTGAAGCACAGCATTCTGATTAATTTTGCATTGTGGAATATAAATTAAGCAGCAAAATGCACTCGTTTTTTAGTCATCTCTGGGGGCGGCCATTTTGTCTTCTGTCGACTGAAAAGGACATCACAACTGCTCACAACGACCAATCACGGCCGACACGTTTTCTGAATCTGAGCCGTGACTGGGCGTTTTGAGCAGTTGTGATGTCATTTTCAGTCGACAGAAGATAAAATGGCCGCCTCCAGAGATGGCTAAAAACAAGTGGATTAATACTTATTCCACAAGCGCACTATTTATCAGAATGCCTTTTTTCAACTAGTGGGCTTGCATAGAACATATTCTTGATAAAAAATGTTTGCGTTGACTTCCACTTTAAAGCACACTCGGTGACTATTAGCATTTTGGTGTCTACTAGTAGGACCTATTAGTTTATTAGTCACATTTAACTGTGTACTAGTTGGCCAAAAGTGGCACAAATTGTGGATAAAGCTTTTATATTTCCCCTTAGTATCAACTTGGTGAGATTAAGCTGTTCATGTTATTGATATGTGGGGGGAAAAAAAACGAAATCCATTGACAATGCTAACATGCTAACCACACAAACAAAACGGACAAAATGCTAACATATTAGCCCAAAAAGTTGTTTTGGAAAGCAAAAGCAAATGGTTCACGATACTGTATTAATATTTCCGACCAGCCGACAAGCTTCATTGGAAGAGCCACGAGAGGCAAGTACCAAAACAAGATGGCAGCAAGCGGTGGAGGCGAATGTGGGAGCACCTGGAGAAGATCCGGCGGGAGATTTCGGAGGGGGTGGAGCGCTGGAGCGAGCGGAGGAAGAAAGACGTGGAAAAGTGGCGCAAAGGCGAGAGGAAGGAGAAGGAGCGGAAGCGCCGCGACGAGTGGGAGACCAAGAAGCCGCAGCGCCGACTCGAGCGCGAGCAGAGGAGGAAGGAGAAGCCGTGGCGCAGTCACCAGAAGCAACGCGCCAACGACATGGCCGACTTTTGGCGGGCGCAGGAGCAGAAGCTGCGGCGCCCTGCCCGCCCTCGCCCCTGCGCCTCGGTAGAAGACTGCGCCTTCCAGGAGGGCCTCTTCCCCGTTGAGCTGTCTGAATTCGAGGAGCTGCTGGAGGGCTACCTGGACAAATTGGAGGGCTCGCCCAAGGAGAGCAAGAACTTCCTGCGGTGGCTGGTTGCCGACTTCTTCAGCGGCGGCGTGTTCGCGCATGACCGCCGGTTGTTCGCCGACTTTGCTGAGGATGTTGCGGACATCCTGGAGGACATGGCGGATTTGGCGGAGGGCGCCGACGACACCCTGGAGGAGGCCATGGAGGAGTTTGAGAGGGAAGCCCTGTGGAAGTTTGCCGCCACGGAGCAACATTGAGCGGGGCGACTTCAGCGGACATCTTGTTGCCGCCGGAGCTGTAACCGTAGTCCACAAACACATCCCCGCTCTCGTGACTCTATACATTAATCCCCCGCAATTAGGCACCATGCCCTGCCGTGAAGTGAAAATGCCACCTAAAAAAATGTTGAATTTCATATAACAATAGTGAACCCTCAAGCATTGGTTTATGGCCATGTACAAGACAGTTTAATTACAGTATGAGATAAGCTAATTGAAGACAAAATTGTTAATAGGTGCTTCAGAAAATGATTGGTATTTTTTGTGTGCTTTAACTGCATAACTAACATCAGTTTTTGTCATCAGTCTAAATGTGTGTATTTAATCCTTCAGCCTCTAATTTTTTCAATTATCTCAGTATCCCCTTTTTGTTAAACTGCCAGTAGTAAATAGTTAAATTCAGTATTGAGTCTTGAATGAAATCATTTTATCCTAAATTGTATGACTTAATCCAGTAAATAAGAAGGAATTAAAATTTGATGTCAACAGTATGTTACTGATTTAAAATTACAAAATCATACAAATATCTTCACATTCAAATATAAAATGGTTAAAAATAATGATATGGACACTAATGGCGAGCATGGAGCCCAGTGGGTTCAACTAAATATACCACAGACATCTTGACACTAATGCAATCTTTAGCGCCATCTTACAGTGCACAAAAAAACATGTGAATCGGTGAGTTTCCCAGTAAATGGAGGTAGGTTAATTCGCGAGTATGTGGGGGATTACTGTAAACCTGTCGTGAGTTGTATTTCTCTTCCTCTTGTAGGCCCACTCATGTCTTTCTAACGTGGAATTTTCCCAAAGACTTTTGACTTGGATCTCTTTAAGATGGTAGTCAACACGTCAACTATACAGCAATGTTTAAGATGGACTAAAATTCTGAGGAACTTTGTTATTGTTAATTTATTAAAGGGTCTGTTCAACACTTGGCAAGTGTGTTATAAGGTCCTAATAGTCACAAAATGGTAGCCTCTATTTTTTTTCTCTTGTCTGTGTTAGCGCTTTCATTTTCAAGTAAGCGTTAACTGCTGAGCTCATTTGCGAACCAAAACAGCAACAGCTGCAGTCTTATTGAATGTAGTAAACAAGTGGATTTCTGTTGTAAACTATTGTCATCGCGCAGTATTGTTGAGGCGTCTTCATCCCAGTGGAGTGACTGCGGCCCCTTCACAATGTTGTGTTAACCAAAACAGCAGCACCTAGCAAGGCAAGAGTGGACCTTATGTTGTGAACCACTTCCCTGTGCAGTTTTGACGGTGATTAATTGCAGACTAGCAGAGTAATGTGGTGGCAGGAAAAAGGTCCCACGCAGTATTGAGGTTAATTATTTTGGAGAAGGTGTCTTAAGCCTTCCTGTAAAATTTGACTTGCTCCACAATGTTGTGTTGCTAACCAAAACAGCAGCGACTGCCAAAGCATAATAACATTGTGTCGTGATGCCAATGTTGCTAAATAAAACAGCAGCTAGCATCACGTGTGCGGTGGAGTGTTACCGCATGTCTAAATGCACAGTATTAAAGACGATTGTATTGCTAACCAAAACAGTGTCGGAAGTACATCAAAGTTAACTAGTGTTGTGACCGAGTTTGCCAAAGGTTATGTGTTGGCGCTCCCGAACGTGATTGTTTTGTGGCGGCTCAACAATGTTGTGTCAGTTTATGGTCGTTTATGAATTAATGAAGGGAAATGTCATTTTGAAGAGTGGTCTTATTTGAATTCTTCTTTTATTTATTTAGTGGCATAACACTACTTATCTAATTTTGAAGTTCAACTCGCTGATGTGCCTTTTTATTGTGATTTTTTTTTTTTTATATATGGTCCTGCTGAATTCAAAGGAATGTAATGTTGAGAAGACGAATGTGACCCTACTTGTGCTTCAACCGCGTTTATCCTGACTGTATTTTTAGAAGGTCATTTAAATGACATCAGTATTTTTTGTTTTGAGCTGTTTTCTGCTAGAAAGTGCATGTCTTTAACAGATTTGCTTCATGCCCTTCCCAACTCTGTCCAGTGTTAAGTTCAATAAATTATCACCAGAAAATCACTGAGCATGGTCTTTTCCCTCTTGTTCTATGTTGGCATCATTTTGTAAATTCAATCCGACAAGAGGTCAAGATTGATTTCACTCATGTTGCTTGCTTCCTATTTTAGTCACGTTAGTGTTGTGATTAAGTTGAGTGAAATAGTAACCGACGACGGCGCGAGGTTTAACCATGAAAAAGCTATCGCTGCATGTTAGCATCTTGTTAGCAATTGAGTACCTGCATGTTAGCATCTTGTTAGCGAACAAGTGAACATTATTGGTCCAAGCTAGAGGGTACCACACTATCTGTCAGCTTTGGTATAATTGGAAATGGACATCTGGAATCTATTGATTACATTTGAACTATTTATTTTCCTTGCAGATGAAAGGAGCATGTAGCGCGACTGCAGTCACCCGTGAAACATGTGACGAGTTCCCGAGCGAAGAATGTTTGTAATGACAAGACACCACGATGGGGCGCACAATCATTATGACGAAACCGCCGCAGACGCCGATCATGCTTTGAATTCCCAAGCAGGTCAACCCGTGTGCACTAAACTATAACCTTTGTGATTTGGAGTCACAACATTAGGAACAGGCATCGTATGAGTGATTTGATGTAGGGGTTATCAGAATTCTTTTTTTCGCTAAATAAGGTAGCCGAAAGAGCCCCAGCAGGTCCTGCTGTTTTGGTTACCAAATGGGCTTACATTACATAAGTCTTGGGTTAAAACGTACTACTAACAATTATGTATTTGTCAAAATCAACAGTAAAAAATACATAAAAATACTCTATTCAAAATACATGTTTAAATAACGAAAACAGCAGATTAAAGCCATCTAAAATTTCAATCATAAATATTCGAAATAATCATTTTAATGCCACTATAAGACGTTTGAATCTCCTGCAGGTGACCTGCCGATCACAATGAGCTCATGTGCGGGATGTTTTGTATAAACTCCATTCTGCTTCGACGGGCATGATCTGTTCTCTGTCTCGTGTGTTCTGACTGATGCTATCTGTTCATCCTTACATTAATATGTACCGTCATCAGCAGTTTTTTCAGGAAAATGAGGGCAGGTGGAGCGTTTTCCGCTGATCCCTGCATCTCTACACGGCATATAAATAGACGGGCATGATCACCGTGATGGGAAGACGCACCTGCTCCTCGTACATCACACGGTACGGTACACTGCATGTCTCCTCTTCGTATTTCTATGACTCCTAATAGCTTACTTTAGTTTGTTTTTTTCGCAGGTGAAGTCATCATGGAAGCCGCCATCTTGACTTTGGTCACCCAGTTTAAGGCGTACGCGGGCAACGACGGGTCTGCCAGCACGCTGAGCCGGGACGAGTTCCACCAATTGGTGGCCTCGCAGCTGCCCAACTTCGTCAAGGTAACGATGGCTACCAACTTGAAGGACTTGCTGGCACTTTCTGTTTTATCGCCTGGAGAAGGCTGTCAGGAAGGATATTCGAGCCACTGTGAACTAGATAGGGCTAGGGTCAAATTTTTTTTTTTTGCCTTAAGTATCTGTGGCTGTTATCGGCATTCTTCGTGATTACCCCATGCTTTGAAATCATCAGAATCAGAAGAATCAGAATGCTCTTTATTGTCATTATACTTAGTGTACAGCAAGATTGGAGAGCTAAGGCCGGTATCGGCCCGATACCGATACCTGGTGTCGATACTTATAATGAATTATATGGTCCTTATAGCTTTACTATCTTTACTACTGAGAGCTTGTTCCTAACAGTTTTGCAACTAAAAGGTGAAAGCAGGTGGCCAAACCCAGACATGTCTCCGTTTTTTTTGTCATTATTTTTGTTCAGACTAGCGAGCCGGACACAGTGGACCGCCTCATGTCGTCTCTGGACCAGAACGCCGACGGCGAGTTGACCTTCTGCGAGTTCTGGCAGTTGATTGGGAAGCTTGCCGGCAAGCAGGGCGGCTACGCCGCTTAGAATGACGCCACCTTGACCGTTCTGTTTTTCCTGGTTAACCATTGGCCCCGATTAAAGGCCTCATTGTCTCGCCAGCTCCTTGTCATTCATTCACTGTACTCACAGCCTTGATTTAGTAGCCCTGTTGTAATCCTACACACAGCATATCTTGTTCCACCCAGCGGCCCGGCCAAGCGTTAATAAGCAGCGATACCTGCTAGAGAGCTCGATAACAATATCCACCTCATGTTGCTATTGTCTTCACTATCATGTATAGATGACTTACATGTGTCCCATTTGTAAAATAGCACAGGTAAGACCTTTAACAAGCGAATTAACTACAAATTGTCATACAGTAGTCCCCCGCGAATAGTGAAAAACCGTAATTGAGCTACTGAGACCTTGAGTGGGATAACTCCATTTTTGTCATACATCCAACACAAATATGACAGAAAACAAATCATTATAAAATGAGATTAAAGTTGCAGTTTTTCAGAGAAAATGTTGTACCATTATAATATTCAAAAAGAGTCCAGTTGCCTCAATTCGACTTTTGCAGATTACCATGTCTGCAAATGACTGAGATTTGGGGGAAAAAACAATTTTTAGCAAGCATATTGCTATTAATTATTGATTTTGTGACAGTAAATTAAAAAGTATTTACACTATTATGCAAACGCGGTCAGATTTCCATATAATATTTTACAATTATTATGATATTTATTTTCCAAGGGTCATTATCTTTCCTCTACAGAAAGCGCATGTATGTTACCATGTTTTGATGTAAAATTTGTACCTTGAAATTACTTTTTTTTTCCCACCTCACATTCCTGCATGTATGAAAAAACATCATACCTCAAATTAATTCTTTTTGCCTTGTTTTTTTTCTTTCTTGCATGGAGCGAAAAGTGTGTTAAAAAAGCACATGATGCCACTGAGGATGCTTCCACGCCAAAACCACACACCCGTGTGTTTAAATCAACTATCACACACACTCCCGCGCGCACTTACACGCATATGCACTCAAAGTAATTGCAAGCCAAATTCAACTTGCATGATTTCTCTTTGGAAGTTGCCCAGCTGTTCTACGATCCCTCCTCCCTCCCTTTCTGTGTGCTCTTCCAGGTACCCGCCCTTTCACTTGTCAGTGGGGGGAAAAAAGTTTGAAGGGAAGCAAAAAGAAAAAAGAAAAAAAAAAGACAAAATCACGGAAGAGACTTCAGCAGTTGTACGAGTTTGGCAAGTTGCGTGGACTCGAAGCGGGAGTCGCTGCAGCAGTACAGGGAGAAGAAAAGGAGCTCCAAAAGTCACTTTTTGCGCACATTTGCACACTTGTCCAGACGCTTTTCGGTGAGTGGATTTTATGTGCGTGTCTGCTTAGTGCTCGGGAAGTTTGGATCGTCGTTTTGTGCCACGTTTCGACGTATATCCACCCTAAAATGAAAAAAGAAAATAGAAAAGAAAAGAAAGTCACCCCACGGCTTTTTCGATGTGTTCAGTGACCATTTAAAAGGGGGGGAAATTTACAATTTTAAGACCATAACTTTTTTAAACCACCCACCCCCACCCCACGGCGTTTTCTCTTTTCTTTTATCCCCTCTTTTTGCTAATTTGCTTCAGGTTGCTATACGCTTACGCCATTCGTCCAAAGTGCGCAAAAACAGTGCAGGCTTCTTAAAGATGGATCGATTGGCGTTTTGCCGCGCTGTGTCCACCCACCCCGAAGGGAAGGGTGTGGAACCTGAGGCCCGTGGGCCACCCCACACCAACCGCAGCATTCGAACTGCAATAACCGCAATGGAACACCAGGGCCAAAATGGAAAGATACGCATAATTAAGACTAAGAAAAGTTTATGACGTTTTGAAAAGTATATAGATATTTTTTTCTTAATACTAGAAGCCCGTTTGAGATATGTATGTATATATATATATGTATGTATATATATATATATATATATATATATATATAGTATATATATAGTTTGTGCAACATGCTTCACTGCCCATATGTGCTCCTTATGGTTTGTGCACCTTGGCCACCAGGGGACAGTAAAATATAGACATACATAAAAAACAAAGAAGAGTTTCAAAACTAAGTGACTCAGTAAGCTGTAGTAATAGTATCAGTTGAATTGTTTTTTCAGAGGATAAAGAATATATGCCTGTGGGTATTGTTTTAGCCCCATTCCCTTGGATTGGTCGTGTACTGTCCATCTGCTGTGACCTTTCCCGGTCACAACCTCAACATGCTCCTGCGTTAATATTTGATGTTGCGCGTGTATTGCCGTGAGCGTGCGCACACCCGCGGATCACGTTCGCGGTTCGCCCAAAACTGGCCTCGCTCTCTACCGGGCAAGGTAAGAGGAAACCTCCAGTTGTAAGGCGTGTACAATTCAGGAATTGGGCGGTGGGGAGTTTGTTTTTTCTGGGCTCTTAGGACGAATAAGGCAGATTAGTTGGATGCCGTGACGTGGGACAGGTGATGCAAGAGCCACAAGGTTGAATAATTCATGTGAGAATGGACACGTACACGGAGAAGTACGTATTTGTCTTACTTTGGAGTGGTCGCCTTTAGGCTCAGGCTACAAATGATCTGTTGTTAGTGCCCTAAAAACACAGTGGTGGGAAGTAATCAAATACATCTACTTTGGTTGATCGATGGATAGGTAGACAGACACCAGTGTTTGTAATTGTACTTAAGTGGAGAGTGTGAGTACTTTTTTTCCCACTCCTGCCTAATAGTGACAAAGTGCATTTTCATGCAAAAACCCCAACGACATACAAACATTTGACAGCTCACTCCCAGCTCTGTAATTGCTTGCAGCTTGAAGTGCTGCTTGTTTGGCGCCACACTGGCTCCACTGGAGGATGGAAACAACTGAAGTTGCACAAAACAGGGAGGACAGTGGGTCTGTCGCTGCCCAAAACTGCTTTTATTTACTTTCTGTCCCAAATGAGACTGTATTTATTTATTTGTATTTATTTACTTATTAATTATAGCCTTCTCAAGTGCGTTGAGCTAAGAAGTGTAGCTTTTGCGGCACTAGAAGCGCTCTCGTGGCTTTGAGGTAAAAGAAAGAAGGAGCCGCGGTTAGTGGGTTGGCCTGTAAATTCCTGTGCCGCAAAACAGCCGTGAATGGAATTCCTGCAAGGATAAGTCACCCACACACATGCTTGCTTTATATCTTCTGAGCCAAAGGGAACCAAAAGAGGATGTGGAAAAGCTTGCAAAATAAAAGCAGTCACAGCGCTAAACATGGAATGCAAAAGTAGAATGTGTATGGATGTATGGACTGTATGTCTTTTCTTGAAACAACACTATTTCTTTCTTGAAAAAAATAGTCTGTTTTTTTATCCTTGCAAAAAAAGTTGTTGTTTTTGTAAATGTGGTTAATTTTCCTGAAAAATCGGACTTTTTTTGCTGGAAAAAATGACACTCTTCTGGAAACTATACTTCCTTTGAATTTATTTTTTCTTGACAGTAAGTAACTTCATTGGAAAAATGCAACTTGCATTTAGGGAACATTACTTTCTTGAAAAATGCTACTTACATTTGATATGTTTAATTTTTTTCATGAAAGAAAATTGACATATTGGCCTTGAAAACAATCTCCATGTACACAAAAGGTCAGGAGAGCGTAAGGGAGAGTGGATCGGAGACACAAGATGAGCACGGTGGGTAATCCGAGGCGACGGGCGGCGGCGGAAGCCTCACCAGATCAGATGACCTATCAAAGATCGCGGCGGCCATTGTGCCTCTCAATCACACACTCGGCCCTTCTTCCACACGTCACTGTATCACATCAAACTGAATCTTTTTCCACTCGCCGCATTTCAAGGAATCTTGCTAGCTAGCTAATTAGCTATCTATTGTTTGTGTCTCATGTATCTTGTGTGTTTGTGTTGTCAGAGAGGGGAGTCATGGAGGAAGCCATTCAGACGGTGGTCAAGGTCTTCCTGAAGTCGGGCAAAGGGAAGGAAAGTTTGGGACCCAAAGACTTCCAGAACCTGGTCAAGAGCCAACTCAGCAACATCCTGTCGGTCAGGAAACAAAACCAAATTCTAATAATTATCTTTTTCTTTTAGTCCATTATTCAAAAAGTGCATCATACCACAGTGGTTTACAATAATGTTACATTGACTTTTTAGGAAAAAAGCTGCAACGTCGTTTTTGATGAACACAGACATGTTACTCAATTTTAATGTGGTACTTGGAGAGCTAAGTATTTTTTTAGGTGGTACTTGGTGTAAAAAGGTATACGGTATGATTGATAGCAAGTTGTCTCTGTGTAGGACACGGAAAGCAAGGAGGCGGTTAACAACATGGGCAAGGGCCTAGATGCCAACAAGGACGGCAAAGTGGGCTTCGAGGAGTACATGAGGCTGGTGGGCTACCTGGCCAAGGCCGTCAGCGAGCAGCGTTGCCGCGGCAATGACACCCAGCCCGCCCAAAACGCCCAGAACACCGCCGCGGAGAATGCCACCTCGGAGAATGCAGCCCCCAAGGCAGAAACCCCGGAAGTCAAGCTGGAAGCCAAAGCGGATGGAAAGATGGAGGTAAATGTGGATGTGAAGACAGAGGTAGAGGAGAAGAAGGAGGAAGTGGAGAAGCCTGTGGAGGTGACCTTACCAAGCATGAAGGTGACCGCACCAAGCATGAAGGTGACCGCACCAAACGTGGAGTTGACCTCACCCGGTGTGAACGTGTCCGCACCTGGGGTGGACGTGACCGCACCGAGCGTGGACGTGACCTCACCTGGTGTGAACGTGACCTCACCTGGCGTGGGCGTAACCTCACCCAGTGTGGAGGTGACATCTTCAAGTGTGGAGGTGGTGGTGAAGGAGGAGCTCCCTGTGGCGGAGGAGACGGAAAAAATGGCCGAGGAAGTGGCGGAGAAGACAGCCAATGCGGCAGAGGAAGAGGCCGAGAAGAAGCCTGAGGAATCTGCCACCTCGTAGGGGACAATCAATCCATCCATCCATCCATCACACAAATAATAATAAGATGAAAAATAATAATTACACAACATCAACACAAAGAGCCACTACAACAGCTAAAGGCCTAGATTTATGACAAATATATGACCACTAGCTATCTTACTTGATTTATTGAACATCTCGAGGTAGTTTGCTACCTAACAAACTAACTAGCTCTCTTAATAGCTTTTTTAGCTGTCTATCTATCTATCTTATACAAGTACCTAACTTTCTATCTGTGTGAATTTCAATTTGCTAGCCTGACTATCAATATATAGATTTGACCCTAGAAAGCTGGCAAGTCAGCTCTCTAGTTAGCTAACTACCATGAAAACAGTGGTCAGGAGGATACAGAATCATTAGACACCTATATTACAAGCATTATCTAGCTCTATCAAGTTATCTATCACCGTCGTCTGATTACCCTTTTATCTCTTAGCAAGCTGTCTACATACAGGAGCTATCTAACTAGCTATCTACCTTTTTTTGCTGGCTTTAGCTGGATCTAGCTCATTTGTGTTTCACAGCTGTAAAAATAGTTTATTATTTTACAAATTACTACCTACGCCTAAGTAGCCGCTATTACTAGTTATATTCATATATCCAACAGATCTTGAACAAGCAGTTTTCCATAGCCACCTAGCAGACATACTGTAGCAACGTGACAAGATTTTCCAAAAATGGCAGTCTATCAAAATGATAAACCTGGTTGGAATGCTACTTCCACCTGAGTAAAACAGAGAAGAATTCCGAAAACCGGATAAAACCGGCTTCTGGAATAATTTCGTTTTTTGTTTGGGGGGTGAAAAATCAAATTGACTTTTTGAGGAACTTTTTTGTGTAATATCGTCGATCGATTTCAAGGTGTCACTTGTCCTACAAAACTTGCCTTGAATAATGTGAATGAAACATTATTCGCGAGAAGAGCAATTTGGGCGGTAGAATAGGTCAGGTACTTTAATAATGATTTTTTTCCCCCCATTCTGTTTTTCAGAAAATGTTGTCACGTTGTTACCATCATATTTGATAGATATAGCTACTGTATGTAGTTAGCTACCAAGCTGATGCGCTAGATAGCTCAATAGCATTGTATTGCAGCGATTTTGATTCTTGAACATGACCATGACAGAACAATAGTAAGCTAGCTAGTTAGCTCGCTACTTGGCTACCTACCACTAAAGCAGCAGTGACAGGGATAAAGTCCTAACTTTATGACCGCAATCAGTTTTATGACTATGAATTATAAGCATTTGTGTTGTCAAATACCCTAAAACGCTGCCATGTGTACAAGTTAACCACTACACTAAAGTGGCTAAGTAGCTAAACGACCTACCACTGCTAGCATGTGCATGCCACGGAAAGAGCACTAAAGACCATGTTTGACCTTGTATCATGTGAAAATACGGCGGCGTTTACACCCCACCCCCTCTGCTTGAAAGGGAATAGTTAGCATACACCCAGCCATCCTTTTTGCATCCATTTTCTTGACGTTCATGACTTTAATTCCTTTAATGCTAATTAATTTTCCCACTTTTTTGTGACTCCCAAATGCTTTTTGGTGCTGATTTTGGCCTGACAATAAACAAATTGTGATGCCGCTAACAAAACTATGCATCCCTCCTTATTCCCACCCCCTTCTCCTTTTTCTTCTTTTTATATCCTCACTTCACCTGGAAGCGACATTAAACCCCCCGCAGCCACAATTAGACACGGAGATCAGGTGTGCCACTAAATAATTAAAACTCAAGGAGGGAATCCAAAACGATCCTTGTTGGTTACAATGTAGGGGAGGGTGGAAATAGTTCTGAGTGGAAAGAGATTGAGGGTGGATCCTCTCAGATTGGGATTGTAGAATAATTAAAAGAATAAACCACGGAATCGTGGAAGAATTGGTCACGCTGCATTCAGGGATACTGAAATGTTTGATATTCAAAATCAAAATGTAAAATTCCAAAAACCAGTTTGGGAAACCCCACTTTAGTGTCAAAAGTTGATTTATCTTGTTTTTCTTCTCTCCCAGTTTTCTTGAATGCAGAATTGAAGGTAACCACAATCCTATTGTGTACAATTCCACTGTGGGAGTTGTTTGAAAAACATTCCTATCGCCCAGCCTGCTGTTTTTTGTTTGTTTGTGGCCCTCAGTTAGTCTAAAGACCCTGTTTGACCTGCCATTGGATCTCCACCCCGACCGGATTAGACAACACACACCCTTGGGATACACACACACACACACAATTTGCTGAAAGCCATCCCTTCCATCTTGTTTGTCTAGCACTCTGAGCCTCTGAAAAAAAAATCCACCCAATGTCATGAGTTGCAATGCGCTTGTATGAAAAGCTTCCCCTGCGCCTCTTTGTTAATTACGATTTAATGCTTTGTAAATTGTAACGTTGTCAATAATTCAGGCAGGAAAAGGGGCTCATGTTGCACATACTGTAGGCCTTAACACCACTACTAGTAACACAACCACTACGATGTGCACAATGCAAAGTGCTTGGCAAATAAAAGTCATGTGCTCCTGGCACTCCCATTGTAAATATTGCGCACCCTGCTCAGCCTTTATACACCCTTCTTTTTTTTATTATATATATATCACAGTGGTGACTAACATTGGGCATTTGGGGCTTCTGTTTTTTATAAACCTGTGTGTATATCTATTAAACTGAATACAGTGAACCCTCGTTTATTGCGGAAGATACATTCCAGACCGACCAGCAATAGATGAAAATTTGCAAAATAGAGAGACCCAAAAACATTTTTAGAGTATTACTCCTTTCATGTGATTTAATGACATTTAAATGTATTCAAAACACTTTTAAAAGTATTCCTTAGTGCCTGTTTGCACCGTCAAGAAATGACGGCATAACATCACTTAGAGGAAATGAAAACTTTCTCATGAGGACAGTACTTCAGTAGTTCAACATCTGCTAGCTTAATGCTAACATAGAATGCATATGCAGACTAACAGAAAATAGCATAGATGATGACGGCAATTACAAACCTTCAAACAACTGCTGGAGCAAACATGGCGCAACAACACATACAAAGAGTGCATGCAATTATATTCTCGGGCATTCTCTATGTAGGAGACCTTCTCTGCCTCTTCTTCTCTTCTAGTGCAGCTCAGGATGTTGTGGCACATCATGCTACTTGCGCTTGAGGTCCAAAACTCTAAATTCAAATTTGCCGTAAAAAAAAAAAAAAATTGTGATATAACGTGGGTTTACTGTACTTTCCTTTTCAAGGTACTTCCTGTAACTAATAGCAACATATCAGTCCAGCATCCTGTGTACATAAGGCATGAATGTGTGTGTTATTGTTGCGATCTTTGCAGGCTTTAAATGTGATCTTTGGTCCATTGTGGGAAAAAAAAGGGAAAACTGGATTGATGAATTGACAGTGAACCTCATACCTCAGCCTGGAAACATCTCATTTAGTCTTTTGTCGATTGCTTTTTTTCGTGAGCCGCGCCTAAAAACGCTAACTCCATGCAGATGTAGAAAAACACGCCGGAGAGGAAAAAGCAGCAGGGAGTGTTTGCAAACATGTCCTCACTCAAGATGGAAATGAAGATAAAGCGTCCGAGAGATACTGTGCAGTCCTGTAATGTGCCAGCGAACCAACAAATGCCAGAGTGTGTGTCACTGTGTGTGCGTGTTAAGCATCTCACTCTACTGTCCCGGGTGTCGCTATATTAGCAATCCATCAATTCCTACAATGTAAACGCTGTATCATTTTAACGCTTTAGAAATGTGTTATCGCTGATCATGAATAATAAAACTGTGACAACCTAGCCCAACCACTTTGCTGTCTGTGTCTTCTTGACCACAATCTGTCTGATGCATATGTGGGATACACTCTAATTCTGTCATGATACAGTAGAATGATACAAGGATCGATACATGGATAACTAAATTTTATAATCAAAGAAAGTAAACTTTTCTTGAATCATTTTTTGGGCTGATTCCGAATCTGCCCTCGTTTTTGTTTTTGTTTTGCTAGAACATCAGGGTTTTAAAAATATAATTATTTAATATGTAATATATTTACTAATATTAATAAATTAAGGTTTAGGTTCAGCGTCAACGTCATAACTATACATTACAATGCATCATGGTAAAATGGGTTGGGGAGGTGTTGAGGACAAGCTAAAACGTAATCATTGACAGGGGGGGACGGCTGCTTGCGGCTGTGATGGCCAGGCCCGAAAATACACCTGCCGATCAGGAAAATTCACATATTTTTCTGAAAATTCCCAATGGCCTCCCCGCCCCTGCATGGAACGATATTCGACACATAGACATACATGGATTAATACACGCATACAACTGCGTGGATTGACACCAAGTACTTTGATTGATAAATAATATATGGAAGGATACTAGGATTGATACATCAAAATCACGGTGATACATAGAAAGATACAGGGGTTGATATGAGGAAACATACATATTGATACATAGAAAGATACTACCCAATTGATACATGATACATAGAAGGCCACATGTACATATGGAATCATATACAGTATGTATAGTATACCAATCCAGGGGTACAGAGGTCGATATGTGGATACATTAAACGATACATAGACGAATGAATACTGTATATCGATAGACAGACAGTACATGGACAATTAGAAAGAGACACGGCTAGATAAGTGGTTCACATACGGATACCTAAGAAGATACATACTGTACACTGTACAGTTTATTCATGAGGAGGTAAATGGAGGACATTTCAGTGTGTTTTTCCACCCTTGACCGCAACGGACAGAAGACACCTGCAAGGATATGTCGGTCCAGGATGATAAGAAGAAGGCCGAAAGGGGACAGGCTGGGTGAAGGACGTTTGAGGAGGAGGAGGAGCGGGAACGAGGTGATATTTAAGCCAGTGTCCTACTCTGTCCTCATCCATCTCTGCCTTGGCTCGCGCTCCCTCTGCATCTTGTCCAGCAATCGGGAGGCCCTCCGCCAGGTAAGACATTCAAAGACAATCATTTTCCCCTTGGCAAAAAGTACCGGAATTCATTGTTTAAAAAACTACTTGTGTGTTATTGTAGTCATTTAATCATGTACAAACTGAGAGGCAATTGAATCAGAAAGAATTTCGCTTCAGAAAAGGTCCTGCATTCCTATTATTGGATTTCTCCCGATTTGTGGTCCCCATTATTACGGGGCTTCTCCCGATTTGTGGTCCCCATCCACAAAAGCTGTGTATGTTTGAACAGACATTTCATGTTGGCATACAGTCATGATTATCTGAAAACAATTTTGGAATAGCTCCCGCATTCTTACTTTGGGGGTTCTCCCAATTTGTGGTCCCCACGCTGCTGGAGCTCCCCATACTGTGTCTGTTTAAACGAACTGTTGTCTGAAATATATGCACTAATAGCAGAAAAAAAATCCTACTTCAGAGAAGCTCCTACATTAATATTTTCTCCTGATTTATGGTCCCCCACATTCCACGAGTTACCGGAGATGTGATTGTTTAAACAGACAATGTCTTCATACAGGCATTAACACCAGCAAGAATCCTGCATCAGAAAAGCTTCTGCATTTATATAATGTGATTTCTCCTGATTTGTGGTCCCCAAATGCCACAAGCGGTCGCCATGATGTGACTACTTTTCTCATACTCATAAATAAGAGATAAAAATCAGCTTTCGAACATCTCATGCATTGTTATTATGGGTTTTCTCCTGATTTGTGGTCCCCGCGATGTGACAGTTTTTCGAAGCTTTGTGTTGTGTTTTTCTTTCAATTGTTTTTTTTTCACTCATCCTGTTCTATTGTCTCGGCTCTTTCTTGTCCACCGTCATTTCAACCTACACGCTACGAAGGTTGATCTTGTGAATGCTAGGCTCTAAAAATAGCTTTGGAGTTTCGTGATGTTGGCTGACTAAGCGAGTGTGGAGGCCTCGTCTCATCGAGCACCTCAGGTTACTCGGCCTCTTAGCGTCCCAATCACCAGGTGAGGTTTGTGTTTCACTGCCGGTGTCCATTTGGGATAATTACACGCACTATAGGGAGAGCAATTTGATCCTTGAGCGTGAGTTATTTTTATGAGTTGACAGGATCTCTTTGACTGTTTTGAACTCCTGTTTCAGAGGTCTGCGTGTTGTTTTCTGTTGCGTTTGATTGACAGTGAGTTGTCTGTGTCTGTGCACAGTCTCCACAGCGCCGCGGTCGCAGCAGAAAGCGCCAAGATGCCTGACACAATGTGTGTAAGATTGTTTGAAAGCCTCCCCCATCAAAAAAGCTGACCTAATGCATCTTTACACTAACACACAAACAGACACACACACGCACGCACACTTCCTGGTTTATTGTCCCCATTCCATTCCGACAGACATACTGATGTTTTGACCCTCAACACGACCTCTCTTCTTCACCTTCCTATCCATGTATGAATCTTTTATTGGTGGCTCCGGAACCCACGGCCTTGCTCGCCGATGTGAGCGCACATGCTAGCCGGTTTACGCGGGGATCCGGAGCGAGCATTTGGCGGCCGAGCCTAACTGTTTTACCTGTTTTACCGCCCGCCCTTTCCCTTAGCATGTCCAAGGAGCCCTCTTCCAACCTGGAAAGCGCCATGCAGATGCTCATCAAAACCTTCCACAAATACTCGGGCAAGGAGGGAGACAAGTACACGCTGAGCCGGGGTGAGCTCAAGGAACTGCTGCTGGAAGAGCTGGGAAGCTACTTAGGGGTAAGCGCTAGTGTGCGTAAGGTATGCGCGGACAAGTACAAACAGGCGAACCGCAAATGAAAAGGCCCGCATTCTCAATGCCATTCCGACAGAATTCCAAAGACAATGAGGCGGTGGAGAAGGTGATGAACGACCTGGACGCCAACAACGACGGTGAGGTGGACTTCACCGAGTTCATCATTCTGATGGGCGCCCTCACCGTGGCCTGCAACGACTTCTTCCTGGAGTTCAAGACGGACGACAAGCCCAAGGGCTGCGAGTCGGCGGAATAGGAAGAAAGGGGAGGGAGGGGGTTGAAGGAAGGAATGGGGAGGGGGAGGGACATGGGTGGGTGGGGTTTGAGGGGAGTTAAGGGTTATAAATCACAGGAGATGAGGAACATTTTTCTGGGGCCTTGCGCAATGTTTAAACAACACATGTACAGTACTGTGCAAAATGACAAAAGGTAGGACGCGTACGTCACTGTATATACAATGTGCCCGGAGTCTCCTCTTGGCTGCACTTTGCCCTCAGCCTCCACCCAAATGAAATTAGTCTCCTCAAAAGGAAGACCCACATCTTTTTGGTTATCTACCATTCGAGTGGCTTTGACAATGCCGACCATCACGATTGTATTCGAAGAAATAAAACATGCTAACATTAGCTTAGCCTGTCTCCACTTGGCTGCATTTTGCCCTCAGTCTCCTCCAATGTGTTTCGCTCATCCCAACTGATGCATCCGTGCGGTATGGTTTTCGCAATTTCCATTCATTCACCGCAAGATGGTACCACGCACTACAATGTTAGCTTAGCCTGCGGTGCTACACTCCACAGTCTCAACTTGATTGCATTTTGCCCTCAGTCTCCTTTCAAGTGAACAAGTCCTTTGTATTCCTCCATTGTTCCTCGCTCAATGCGACGGATGTGTGGTGTGGTTTTCACAGTGTCTGTCCCCTTGATGTTTTTTTTGTCACTTGCCTTGGACGAGGTCTTCTGAAGTAATTCTAGCTAAATGCTACAATATCAAACAACTTTTACACAGTACTGTATACATTGCGGCTCAAGTTTATGGGTTCCCACACAAACTCGAGGGTCTTTGAATGCAACGTGTTTTTTCACTCCTCAAAGCACAACGTGCAGGCTTTTTGAATGTATCGTGCGCTGAAAAAGAGTTACACTGTTTGCACGGGACTAGAATCTGAGCATAATATTGAATCATGGCTGATTATATTATTGTGTTTAGCACTGGAATGTTTTTCTCTCCTTCTTGCGCCTTTTTTGTAATCTTTTTTTTTTTTTGGTAATGACTCATGCATTCTTTCCAATTATTAAATGTGATATTTAACCAAGTGGTAGTTACTCTTTCTTGTCCTACTTCAAGAAAAAAAAAAACATTTCATTCATATTGTGTGTAGGTAGGTAGGTGTGAGTGCGTGTGCATGTCACTGTGCATGTGTGTGTGTGTGTGTGTGTGTGTGTTTATTGGGGATTCCCACCGAGCATTCCCACATCCTGCCAACAATATCCTGCAAATCTTGTTGAGACTAAGCTGACCCAGATGTCGGACTTGGAGCCACGTGGAAAACGTTTGACAAAGCGAGGGGACGCGGGGGAACGGAAAAGAAGAGAAGATGGAAAAAAAAAGAAGCCTGGCTGTGTGTGTGTTGTGAGAGTGTGGGTGAGTGAGTGACTGAATTCAATTCATGGCGTACAGCAGACAAGTATGTTGCTTGGAAGGCAGCACTATAATCATGCAGGAATGTCCAAGTTGTGACTTTGTACAAAAAGACTGTCCTTCACAGGGCCCTGTGTGTGCGCACACGCACACAGACACACACACACAGATACATCACACTAGTGTAGAAAGAAAAGAACACATGCGCAACAGCATCCTGGAAATGTTGTTGACCAAAAGGACCTCACAAAGAAAAATGGCCCTCCAATAAAATGAGACAAGACAGGGTCTCCATAAGCATATAAAGACAAGAACACACACACACACACACACAAGACCATCCAAAACTTCCCAAACAAAGCAAAACGTCCCTATAAACAAATAAAAACAGAAATACACGCACAAGCTTTTGCAGAGAAATGCTGATTCTTTCTTGCCATCATCAAGTGGGCGGAGTCCACTGCTTTCAAGCCTCCTGTGATTTGCCGGTTTGAATGTGTGACATTTGACACAGTTGGAGTGCAAAGTGTTCTGTTAAGTCTGTTGTGGCCTAAAGGGAAAAAACTTTGCCTCGCACTGTCATTTACCGGTTTGTGACTTCAAAGGAGCTCAAATAAATGCGACATGATAAAGGAGCGTCTGCTCGCATGCGGTTGTTGTCTTGTCAAAAATTATTTATGAGCAATTAGCGTCGTATTTACACCAACAATATTGATCTCCTCCCTGTGGTTCCCTTACATCAACAAATGTCTCGGTGGCATGCTGAATGTATAACTATATAACTAAAGTGGGAACGTTTGAAAAAATGTATTATATGGGGTACGGTACTTTTTAAAAAAAGCAATACAGTGGAACATTCTGGTGGAATTATATGGGGTAAGGCTGCCGTCTTCAAGATATGCATGTGTGCTACTACATGCCAATTTCATTTAGGGGAAACATATTATATGAGGTATGGTTGGTGTAAAAAAAAAAAAAGGAAAAAAAAAAATGAGTAAATATAAAGGCTTCATTACTTTCTTTGACTAAAGCCCCGCCTCATATGATTCAACTATTCAAAACTGAATTATCTAGCACATGCAAATGCTTTGGCAACCTGACCCCATAGATGATCAAAAGCACTTTTCAAACTGTAATCTAAACCCCGTTGCCCTTCAGGTGGCTCTGCGTGAAAAGCATTCAGTTTGTGGTGTGGCTTTCGCAGCAGCGTTGACCCATCTGGGCCACCGTCGTGCCTTCAGGTAATCAATGCGTCACGCGCTAGTGAAGAGGGACTACGTGAGTGCTCATTAAATGACGCATCCGGGTGTAGAGTGGAGCCGGCGGCTCTATTAACATATATGAAATGAAAAACAGATATATCGGATAACGGCTCGTGATTGACTCCTGCTCTTCGGGATGGAATCGGAGAAGCGTTCCTCGGGCTCGTGAAATGCATCTCCATGCAATGGAAAGGAGACCTGACGGGCTCCCTGGAATCCGGATACGTATTATTCATTACGACGCTAACAATTCATAAAGAGCACAAGCAATAAAAGTGATAGTCATCTCGACTCGTCTTGAAAACGCCGCCGCAGCAGAGGGCTCGCGGTTACTCGGGGTGAAGGGAAATCAATAGCCAAGTGGACGTTTTTTTTTTTTTTTTTTTTTTCGCTTGCTCAATGGCGCCCCCTCGAAAGCTAGAAAAAAATTCAGCTATCAGTGATTGACGTGGAATTGTGTGGGCATCTCACTGGTGCCTAAAAATGAACAGGAAGTCTAGACATTATGGTTTAAAGCAGCCATTTTGGTACAAATTCCAGGACTCAAACTTTGACGAACTCCTACAAGGGAATTCACCAAAAATGAGCCCTTGAACAGGTAGGCAGATGGTTAATGTTTAATTGCCAAGCATCATTTTTTTTTCTGAAAACTCCTAAAACTCACTCAGTGGTGCCTCATGAAAAGCTAAAAAAAATTCAAGGACCCTTGGAAGAAAATGAACAGGAAGTCAGCCATTTTGGTTCAAAGTCTCAATTTTTGGCCAATTCCAATCGACCAACTTCTTAGGGAAACGCAGACAAATGAGCCAAAATCAGAAGCAAGTAGCCGAGATAGATGGGTAATGCTAAATTGCATTTTTTTGGCCTATGCCATCTAATGTAGGCTCAGCACGGTGTCAAATTTTGCTGAAAAAAGGGGAGTAAGGGGTTAATTCATCAGTGGTTGTGAGTCATCAAATTCACAGCCGTGCCTCACCTACATGCAACTTGAAAACTAAAGCCTTTCGCAATTTATCATCACCCATCTGCCTAGAACACATGGTTAAAATTTAGTGGCAATCTGACAAAAATTTCAGAAGAATTCATCTTTGAAAAACCCTTGATCCCCCCCAACACACACACACACACACACACAAAAACAACAACCCTGCTTCAAAACAAAATGGCGGACTTCCTGTGTTGTTTCAGGCATGGCTTCTTGAGATTTTTTTCGTGGCTCTACTTATGATAGATATTGCTCTTAAATTTCACGATGATGAGTAAAACTGGCTTTGGGGGATGAATTTTTTAAAAAGAGCCAACAGAGTCGGCAGGATGTCGCAATGCCAACTTTGTGTACGCTGTTGAGCGTGAGGGTGTAATATTAACGTCTGTAGCCTCATTCAGTCATCTTTTGTCAGGAGGCCGTTTCTTCGGGGGAGCGCGACATGTTTTGACGCTCTGATCGTCCCCTCCGAGAGCAGACAGCAACAACGCCCACCGCCTGTGTTTTGCTCTTCTCATTATTGATGAATTTGGGACCAGTGTGAGAGATTTAGGAGCTTTTTAAACGCCTTGCGCGTCATCTCAACAAATCTCAAGAAATTCAAACAAGCTGGGGTGTGACTGGCTTCAGCAACATCTGCAATCCATCCGCCAGACCTTGGCCAATAACGACAATCCGGCTTCCTTTCGAGGATGGCGGGCAGCCAGCGTGATGCAACTTGATTTACGTGCCTTTTTTTTTTTTTTTTGGTCCGCCTCATGGTAAAGCTTGCTCAGGTTCATTTGAAGTTCAACTATTTGAATTGAATCTAATTTATAGCAAAGGCCAAAACAATGGCATGATTGCAAATGTATGTCACGACATCATTTTTTTTTTAATGGAGCTGTAAAATGTCTTCTGTTTAACTGCTATGGTGTTAGACATCAGGAATAAATAATAAGCAAAAGGATGTTCATTCATTATTTAATCACTTGTTAATTTTCAAGAAATTATGCACACTTCTTCGGGAAATAGCAATCAAAATGTAGGTCCGTGACAGCGCAAAACCTTCAGGCTTCAGCTTGTACGCAAACAGAAATGTCAGGAAAAGCCTACTAGAACAGCTGCAATTTATATGGGGTTGATCAGACGCACTTTAACTGGAGGCAAGTGTGGGCTTTGTTGGTTCAACGGGTTTAAAATGTGACACGTATCTAACTTGCTCCCATCGCTTGCCCGCATCATTTTATGTTTCTTGTTGCTCCGAGGCATCATCAAATCGCTGCTGTGTTATCTTATCTGCAAGTGCTATGACAAGCGTTTTATTCCTGGCTTTTTCCTGCAAGAGACACAAACGGTTCTTTGTTGATGGGAAAGGTGGTGCAGTAATGAAACATGGCCACCAGAGGGAAGCAGTTTAATTGTATATATATATATATATATATATATATATATATATATATATATATATATATATATATATATATATATATATATATATTTTTTTATTTTTTTATTTTTTTATTTTTTATTTTTTTTCTTAATTATATATATATTTTATCATAATGATTTTGAAAGAATTTTTTTTTCAGTGGAGGTTTTTGGTCCCTAAAAGCCCTGAGGTGACGTTGTATACCTGAGTGAGTGTGATGTAGGCGGAGGTGGGGGTGTGGGCTAAAGAGTGCGAGGCACGGGGTGCATCAGGGTCATGTGCTGGGCGCCGGTGAAAGGCAACCGGCGGGTGCGGTAGTGGTGCACCACCTCGGGGATGCTGGGGAACACGCAGCTGTTCTGCTCCAAAGTGAAGCCGTTCTCTTTGGTCTGCGCCACCATGATGTGGACGCAGCCATGACTGGTTCTGGAGCGAAAACACACACACACACAGCATTCTTATTTTCAGTTTGATCATTTTGGGAATTTTTGTAGCTGTTAGTTTGTGGGTCATTTGATTTTAATTTATAAGATAAGATAAGATAAGAATGCCTTTATTGATCCCACAGTGGAGAAATTTTCATTGTTACAGTAGCAAAGATATAGGTCACACAGGGGCGGCGGCATAATGTGGCCATTAATGTATAACATTGACGGCAAACATTTATAATCAAACCTATGTAGATATACGCAGTAACATGTGTATATACACATGTGTATACACACCAACCTACATCTACATAAAAAATATGAGGAACACTCATTTCGGCCTGTACATAGTACAGAGGAAAAAATACTCTAAGTGACGGTGCTGCAGTGCTGTAGTGAAATGTAAGGAACAGCATTGGATAAAAATAAAACTAGACTAACAGTAGTGGGGAATATTGGGTATTGCACGATATGAGCTCAGGTGCAGGACTGCACAATTGCGCTAATGACCGCCAGTTCGTAGAGACTACACAATGTTCTTGTTAAAGAGTCTGACAGCAGCAGGCAAGAAGGAACGGCGGAATGGCGGAATCTGTTTCTTTTTATTTTTGGTACGGTTATGTTCATCATTTCCTCCTTGTTCTGGTTAATTTGATACTAAAATGTAAGTTTTATTTTTGTTTTTTTTGGACAGTGATAGGCAAATGAATATTATACATATGGATTTTTTTAGATATTTTTTAAAATAAAATATTAAAAATAAAACTGTTGTATTACAACCAGACACTTAGTTAAGAAAGATAATAAATTTACATTAAATTAAATTCCCAGATTTTCTCGTCAACCATGTCCATGCAATTTGTGCAATTTGAGACGCTTATTTATTTAGGCATTTATTTAGGTGTTTATTTTATTTTTATTGGAGTATAACTTTTACAAATGTCATCATTTGTCAGCCATTTGTGACATTTTTTTAATGAAAACCTTTATTAAAATTAATCCCAGCTGATCACTGGAGACACATTATGAAATTTAATTCAATCTTTAATTAACATGTTAATGTCAACTATATCCACACAATTTATCTGAAAAAAGTACCTTTTATTAATATAGATATTTTTTTACGGTTAGTATTTTATCAAAAGAAAATCATTCTTATATTGTTTTGATTCATGAATATGGACATTCTAAATAATACATTTTAAATAGTTTGATTGCAGAATTATTGGAGGTTGCAAATAAAAAAAACATAGAATTCAATTATTTTCATTAACTAAAAATCCACAAATAAAGCATATGTGGTCCAAATGCATTGGTAGCTCATTTGGGAAACACCCCCAGGCAACACTCACTTGAGGGCAATGGAGTATTTGGTGCTGTCCGATTCGCTGTTCCGGACCAGGAAGCTGGCCTCTTTGCAGGCCTGCAGCTGAAACTCGGCCTCCTGACGGGTCACGCAACCATGGTACCATCTGAGATACAGATGCAAATCAAGGGCAATAATATGAATGCAGCAATGCCACCACCTTGTGAGTGTTTGGGGTGCTTACCTCTGTTTCTCTAGAGGTTGTGCTGGGTCAACAGAACAGTTGAGAATTTCGATGCCACTCCCAGGAGTGGCGGAAGATAACGGGGTCTGCGTGGAGGACCTCAAGATTTTCTGCGTCCAGCTTTTCTGCCTCGTGTGCTGCTGATGCTGCATTTGTCTCTGTCGGGCGTTGTCTTTGGGCGAACCCTCTGGGTTGTCAAAGTGAGCTGCAGGGCCAAGAGTGGTGCCGAATTGTCAGTCGGGTTGACTAGACACTGTACGTTTAATTAAGTACACCTGCGCCAAGATCCAACAAGGAAATGTTGTGGTTTATCAAAATGTTTATTAATGTGGTTGGAGCTTGGAATGGAAGTTTGGGAACCCCTACTATAGACTGTGCAGGCCTACTTACTCTTGTGGCATACAAAGATCTGGTGCGTGTACCTTCGCCTTCTCCACTTCCCTCAGGCTGACCACCCTCCATTACGACCTGACCCCCTTCCATTTGCACTCGCAGGAGGTCTTTGGAGCCCCGACGTCTGATTTCTACAAGAGACACAATGCAATAACAAAGATTAAAGTCACGTCTGCATCAAAGCTGGCCTGAATGGGCCTAACGGAACCCCTGTGACACTTCCTCTGAGCAGCTGATGACGCTGTGGAAGACTGGGAAAAAAAAGAATGCTTATATATTATTTAGCCCTTTAGTGCAGGGAAAGAACAATATTTGGTGCTAAATGCCACATGCATCACTAGGTAGGCAGCAGAGTCATTTGCACAATAGCAGTATAATTTACAATAATAACAAGTACATTGCAAGAAACATATAATACATATGAGAGACATTAGCATGATAACTTTCTAATATAATGAAAACAATTAGTCTGGTAGGGCGATAGGAAAGCCATTAGAACATCTTAACATCAAAGAAATAAAATAAAACAAAGGAATACATTTCATCTTTTAAAAAATCAATAAAATGCAATTAATTGATCATTTCATTATACAAAATGTTTGACGATTATGTTTTAAGAGTATTGATTGAATGGCAAAATTCATGTGTCCAAGTAAACTTGTCTTATATCCTTAATGTGCAATTTTTAGGTGTTTTTCTACTGCTCTCCCTGTCCTTCAGCTGCTGAGTGAGGCAGAGAAAAATGGAAACCAGAAAAATAAATGCAATAAACATAGTTAATATGAAATTAGTGAAACCAACATAAAGTTACGGCATATATCTTGTATGCAAACCCATTATTAGAGTCAATTATTCTGTGTTATTGCCATACTGCACTGTCCTTCATCTGCTGTGTGGGGCAGCGAGTTTCAATAGATTGTGTCGCACGAATTTTGCCTAGAACCAGCAACCCGGTGCCATGTTATTGAAATATGTGCCACTTTACAATGGGAACCTCAAAGTCTTTTTGTCATCTATATATTATTACATTGTCCCACATTATTCGTCATATTAAAAAAAAAAAAATCCACTATGTGGACTAAGCGTCTTGTTGACATCCCGTAAAAGAGATTTAAGCCCCGTGCATTGACTCAGCCACATCATCACATCCGGGAAGTACACTAAAGACAAAAACACATAAACCCCGTTGGCATTGTGCGAGGGTTCAGACAATAGTGTGATGCAATGAAAGGTGGGGGGGAAATGTGACTGCATGATGGACTGCCGCTCTTCCTGGATGTTGGGAAGTTTTTGGTAAATGGACCGCCACCTCCATATAGGGTTGAGGAGGAGGAGGTGGGCATTAGGAGCCCACTTCCTTTGTGGAGAATAGCACCGGGAAACAGAGACAGGAAAGAGGAAACTACACCCATTGTTTGAAGGCCCAGCAGTTGCCGCGGCAACCCCAGGGGGTTCCACACAGCGGAGAGAAATTGGTGAAAAATACATACCGGTGATCATCTGTTGGGCGTCGTAAGGCTCCATGTAGCCATCGTTGTCGCCCGTTCGTTCCGATTCTCGTTGCTCTCTGGTCTGGTGGGCGTCGAAGGGGTCCGCGTAGTCCTCCAGGATCGTTACCTTGGGAACACAGGGAAAACATTTGCGACTATTTGACAAAATGTCATCCTTGAAATTCTCCAAAAGTGATCAAAAAAATGAATGGGAATTGACCAGAGCAAGCAGGCTTCCATGTGTGTTTGGATGCTAATGTCATTGGCTCATACATTATACAGCAATAGTAGCAATAAAATGAAAGCTATTTTTTCCCAACAATATACAAAATGTACAAAAAAACATTGTAACATATTATTCAAAAACATACCGTGTCAGTTTTGTACTGCTGCGCTTGTTTGTCCACATCCGGCACCTCTTGGTAACTGATGACGGTACCGGCGTCAAAGTTAGGGCTCTTGTCCAGCGTGTGCACACGGATCATTCTGCTGATGTAAGCACCGCTCGCCTTACTCTTGCCGTTCCTGACCTCCTCCGACGCCACCATCGCCGGCTCCGTTCTGGAATTCTTGCGGCCTTTCCCGATTAGGAGGAGGCTCTCCCGTACTTTGCTGTCCTTCTGGCCCCTGCTCAGCTCAGTGGCTGAGTTCTTGCGGTTCTGTCCCGGTAGGAGGATGGACCCGACTAGTCCGCTGCCATCCGCGGAGGAGTTTTTAAGACTCGTCTTGAAGGTGGATGTTTTAGTACTGTTCTTCAGGTTGATGGGGAACTCCTTGAACCACCTCGCCATGGCTTCTCCTCAAAATCTGGTAGTCCATCAAAGAATGTCCTTAGAGCATGTCAGAAATACATTAATACGCCACCTGAGCTTAAAATCAGCAGTTTTATATGTCTATTTTTGAAAAATATAAAGTAGCCAACCATGTTTACTTAACCCATTTGGGATTTATCTTGCACCTCAGTCCGCCTTCTCTTCTTTTTCTTGATTCTGAATGGTGAGCTCATTCCCAGGATGCTGTTTACACTTTTCCCAAGTCGCAACGAGGCTTCAGACTGCGCTTGGAGAGTTGAAAAAAAAAAAAAAAAAAGGAAGGAGGGAGTTATTGAAGTCAAAAAGGGGTGGACCACCAGGTGGGCGGTCATGAACATTTAACAGTGGCTTGATAGTCATTGTGCATGAATGAATTAACCACAAAACAGCGATTTAATATGCATTTTAATGTTTAGAAACTATTTATGGCATCTAATTTGTCAAATAATTGCAAAAAAATAATTTCCTATTTAAAAAAGTAAGGTGGGGCACTTAAAAAAATCAGACATAATGGGCTTGAATGTCCTGTTTTAGCCCCATCACATGAAGGTTATGATTTACAGACATACCTTGAGATACAAGGGCCCTGATTTATGAGATTTTTGAGATACAAGATGTCGATGGGCCAATTTTTTGCTTTGATTTGAGAACAAAAATTTTAGACAAGAGCGCTTTATGGTGCCAGTGAACTCACTTCACAACAAGTTACTGTTGGACAGATTGAACAATTCATCAAAAAAGAAGCTAACATCTCTTTATTGCCAATCCCAGTTGATGTTTACGAAACATAAAACAACATAAAACATAACAATTGCTTTAAAGCTGGGGTCACCAAGTCCGGTCCTCAAGGGCACCTATCGTGCATGTTTTCCATCTCTCCTTGCTGCAACACATCTGTTTCAAATGATCTGTATCGTTATCAGGCTTCTGAAAAGCTTGCTAATGAGCTGATCATTTAAATTATTTGACATTCTTTCAAAATATGTTATTACTTATTTTTTAATAAAGTACACCGTTGTAGAGTGCTACTTCTTAGATAAAATATATCAGTGTTTTATTTTGTATGCTTACTAGTAAAATTAAAGTTCTTAATTGGCTCTATAATTAAAGTGTCACTTGGCTTTAATTAAACGCCGCACAGAGGGAAAGTGGTCTGTTCCAAAATGGATGTCTCGTAGCAGTGGGTAAATACGACAGAATCGATTGCATACAAATAACAATACACAGATAAACTGACAATTCATTTCAACTACACATCGTTATCAAAAGCAAATGTAATAATAAAATGTAAATGGAAGCACATAACAACTTTACTTTTTTTTTTAATTTATGATAGACACGTGAACACCCCCATTTTAGGCCGACGTGTAACCTTCCACCATTCGGGTTACTCCTGTTCGTCCCTCTTTGTCCGGTGGCGAGAGAGAAGGCCACGACAGATTATGGGACCTTTCGCGTTTTTCCTCACAAATTCGAGTTAAATGTTGGACCAGCGAGCATACACCGAGCGAGCGAGGACCGGTTTGCCGGCCGTGACACGCCGGGGAGTTTGAATTTTAAACGGGACGAGCGGCGTGAGCAACAGAGAAAGGGTACAGGTTTTTTGTTTTTTTTTTGCTTCCCCAAGATGGCTAGCTGTTAGCTCGCGAGCTAACGCTAGCACAGTAAAACAGCACTTGCCCCGCAAAAAAACATGAAACGGTTGCTTGTTCTGTCTTTTTTTTTTAATTTATTTTTTACTGATGTGATAAGCGGCCACTTGTCATAAATCACAATTACGGGTGTATAATGGGGAATTTGTGGCATAGAACCGCGGCTACGTGTGAGCCACTTTGGGGTAACGTGGCTAGTTAGCCACCTAGCACATCTGTAAATGATCATTTTTAGACAGGGGACGGTGGGACTCTTTAATTGAGTTAAACTGGAACTTAAAGAACAGAAGGGTTTGTCATAGCAACTAGCTCACTTCCGCTTTTTATTTTTAATAACCTGGCGTTGATTTGGAGACCAAATCCCGGCGTGACAGACTTGGGCCAGTCACCCAACTAGAAGCCGTGTGGTTGTGACATGTCCCCGAGGTGGTAGACGTCGTTCTCGCCGTCACCGTGGTCATTTTTAACCCCTTTTTCTCTTGCATATGAACGGTGACACGCCACCTCACCGGCAGTAGTGTTAGCTAAATGGCTGCCGAATCGGGGAGACTACTGGCGGGACAAGGAAAACGAGGCAAAGGTAGGAAATTGACTTTCACCCCCCTCATCACTCCCTCCCTCAAAAGAACAAAATCCGACTGGATTCATCCATTAGGCTGCACTGGTGCTGTTTTAGCCCCCCTCTATGTACCTGACTGTCCCTGGCGGTGGCTGTTTCCCAAAGAGGTTTCAAGACTTCTTGCTATGAATGGACAGTGAACTCCCACCTATTTGCAGTTCACCATTCACAAACTTAATTAACAATATTTATACTTTTTTTTGTGGAAAGCTAACAATTAGACGAAACCCCGTTAATCACATGGTTCCAAACCCATCCACGATTGGTGAAAATCTGTACCATTGAAAGAACATTCGCTGGCTACAACTCCTAAACAATCACTTTTTCGCAAACCGACCCATGTACAGTACAACTCCCAGAACTCCCAGAGCGGGCGTTTGGGCAAAGCTAGTGAATGTCTAGCCGAAGGGCTGTATCACAACTCGGCATCAATTAAAGCTCGATTCGGTGGATGCTTCAGAATGAAGTCGGGAACAGAAATAAACACGTCTTGCCAGGTGGCAATTTTGCAATGCTGCTTCAAGATCCATGAGTCAGCCATGGGCAAGGAAATGATATGCTTACAAAAACTGCCGAGCTTGAATTGTCAAATGAATGAATTGTCAAGGGCAAAAAATGAACTGCGATATAGCAGATGTTTTCTGTATTTGCTGAAAACTCCCCAAATAGGCGAAAGGTGAGTTTTTCTTCAGGGTATAGTTATTAGTTAGGTTCCACAGAAAAAAAAGTTGCGGTTATGTGAGTTTGCGAATTGGCAGGAGTTCACTGTACCTTGGTATCCTCATGTTTTTTCCAGTCCTCCTCCCCTCATCTTCTGCCTTGTTTGCGGCCTTTCTCTCCCCATACATGCTCTTTTCCTTGCGATTCTAATAGTAACCGCCTGGATGTGCAGCATCTTGTCTATGTCGCTTCATTGACTTCATCTTGTCTGTCAAACGTGGGACAGGCAAAAAAAGGCCCTAGGTCTAAAAAAAAAAAAAAAAAAAGAAAGATCTGATCCACTCTGTCACTAAGGGGTATTGGCCAATCCAAATGTGGCGCTCCTCTCAACTGATGGTCCACCAACTTCATAATAACATATTCCTCCTTTTTCTCCCTCTCCTCTGCTTATTTGTTCCTCTCTCGCAGCCTCACAAATGAAGAGCCCGGAGAAGAAGAAGGCGAGGAAGTCCACATCACAGGTTAGACTCATTTGATAAGCACACTCAAATAAATGCGAGCATGTTACATGGCGACAATCTTCTGGAAAAATGTAATATTAACATTTGAGTTCTTCATTGTGTGTGACATAATTCCAAGAGACTTCTGGGTGACACGTTTGACTTCTTCTTTGTTTTAGTAGAATTAAATATCAATTACATACACAAATTAATTTGACCAAATAGATGTGGGAAAGTAGCCCGACGGGTGCCACTTTCTTCTTCTCTTCTGTACTGGTATGCTATGTGCTAATACTACATTTCTCATTATATTTAGGCGGCGGGGTTCTCTCACCTCACAGAGTTTGCGCCCCCTCCCACGCCCATGGTGGACCACCTGGTGGCCTCCAACCCCTTTGACGATGACTTCGGACCACCATCGCGGCCCGGTGGAGGTGGCGGCCCTGGCGGTACCCCGTTCCTTCCCAGTCCAGGTGCAGGCGGGGGAAGCGGCTATGGTGCCGCGGGCCGAATGGGTGGCGGCGGCGGCATGGGTTTCATGGGGGGGCCGGGCAGTGGACAGCCTGTACCAGGGCGCAGACCACCATTTGGACCTCCCTCCAACGCCGGACCACCTCACCACCAGCTGGGCTTTGGGGGCATGCCTGGTTTCGGAGGAGGGGGAGGGAGTGGCGCTGGCGGAGGAAGTGGCGGTGGTGGGTTCCCTCCCGGGGGCCCGTCGCAGTTCAATATACCACCAAACTTTAGTCCCCCAATGCACCCTGGGTCAGGCTTTAACCCCATGTTGTCTCCAGGTGGCATGGGAGGTCCCGGTGGAGGGGGCCCACCCCACCCTCGATTTGGCATGCCGCCACAACAGCAGCATGGACAGGGCGGGCACCCTTTCAACAGCCCGCCGTTACCTGGTGGAGGAGGCCCCAGAGGGCCTCCGCATGGGCCCATGCCTCCCATGGGTGGCATGGGGCCCGGTCAGGGGATGAACATGATGAGTGGGATGGGTGGTGGTCCTGGAGGCAACATGTTGGGGGGATTACCAGGCATGCCCCCTCAAGGACAATTCCCCCCTTCGCAGGATGGCCCCTATCCTGGTCCCAGCCCACCGGGACCCGGCAATGAGGATGGAAAGAACTTTGGCGGAGGAGGACCTCCCCCTGGGCCTCAGCAGCAGCAACAGCAGCTTAACTTAAACCCGAACGGGCCCCCTCCTCCTAGTAATAACACCCCTGGCCCTCCTCCTAACTCTGGTCCACAGCAGCCCGGAGGAGATTTCTCGGGCCACCCTGACATCCAGCAGCCCACTGCCAGCGCACCTGGCCAGCCATCCTCGGCGCAGCCCCAGTCCAACCCCAACTCCTCCCCCAGTGGGCCCCTGAATGGTTCGGGCCAGCCCCAGCACCAGCCCCCCAACAATGCCAACACCCCCAACTCGAACAACTCCGCCCAGCAGCAGCAACAGTCCACGCCGCCCAACTCTGCCCCGGGCTCCGTCTCCCACAACCAGCAGAACAATACCCCCGGTAGCGGCGGTCCCATGCCCAACACGGCCCCCAATTCGGGTCAGAACAACATGAGCAACAACAACGGAGGCAACACCCCCGGCAGCAACCCCAACCCGCCCTCTAACTCCACCTCCACTCCCAACACACAGTCCCCCTTACCCCCCGGACCGTCCGTCCCCTCAGCTGGGCCCGGCTCGGGCCCGGGGAAGCTGGGCGGCCCCGGCATGGTGTTCCCCTGTGGCCTGTGCATGTCGGAGGTACACGACGACCAGGATGCCATCCTGTGCGAGGCCTCGTGCCAGCGCTGGTTCCACCGTGACTGCACGGGTCTGACGGAGCCGGCCTACGGGCTGCTGACCAGGGAGAGCGCTGCTGTGTGGGCCTGCGACTTCTGCATCAAGACCAAGGACATCCAGGCCGTGTTTGTGCGCCAGGGACTGGGCCAGCTGGTTGCCGCCAACGAGAGCTGAGGGGGGAGGGGGCATTTGACGAGCCCTTTACTCGTTCACTACATAACCATCACTTGACATCCATCCTTATACCTAAAAATAGCACTTTGAGTGAGATAAATGCCCCCCAACACCACAACAGGAAAAAAAATATGAATGTTAACTGACACACACTCTTTTTCGGACAACCAGCACTGACGCCAACACACTACCTCACACACACTGACTGGCACACAAGTTCCCGCACTGATTGAATAACCCCCACACAGTAAAAATTGAGTTCAGATTGAGTCACCCCTGTATCCGCCCCGACATATATTTATTAACATCACACAAAGAGTGCCTGAACTTTTCATAAGTATTTGTAATCATTTTCTGGTTATTAGGTCATGAAACAATCGCTGTAACATAATAATGTTGAATCCAAAGCAGAAGCAAGCGGGGCTTAACGTGTTGTGTTCGTTCATACCTCACCGAGCAGAAATCATTGTAAATATCAGCATAAAAAAAAAGAGCCGGCTGATGAACAAAACTCAAGTTTTTAAAAAAAATATATGTGAAATTCAACTCAGCCATTTTGTCCTTATAAATTGTGAACTCAGTGCTTCTGACATCCTTTTTCTTTGAAAACGTGGCGCATCAAGTAATGCAGTAACTGTCCCGTGTTGATATTCTGGCCTGCACCAGGGCACCAAATGACAAGAGAGGGGGGAAAAAGAGAGATAATTTTGTTGATTGATATTGTCCCTTCATGATTTAATGTCCAAGTTGCCTTTCTTTTTTTTGTTGTCTTTATTCTGAACCTTTGAGCTTTTTGTACCGGCTGACATTTGTGTTGTGCTTTGGCGCCTTCTAGTGTATGCTGGAGGAACAACACGGTGAGAAAAACGATGCAAATGAGGTGTGTGTGGGAAGGTATTGAAAATTGAAGTAAAGACAATTTTTTGTACATAAGTCTGATCATTTATTCTCACGTTTCTCCTGGTGTTAATATTAAACTTCACTAATGTTATGACATTGTACTTTAGGCCACGGTTGGCTTTAATTGTCTTTCAGGTCTTACTGAAATTACGGGTGAGTAAGAACGATTTAAAATGTTTGCGACGTTATTTTTCACTAAAGTATCACCTGAGTTAGTGCCAGGATGCTGTTGAATGGAGCGCTCAGTACCCTCCCTCTTCCTCAGCCCCCGGCCAATGGCATATCTCCGGAGGCGTGGCTACGGCGGGCAGGCGTGTTTTGCAACAGGTTGCTCTGGCAGCGACGAGCAGCAGGCTCCGATAGTCCCCTTGGTCTCATCCCACCCGGACGTTTCGGGATATTTCCGTGCAGGTAAATTTGCCAATAATGCATGTTTAATTGCTCCTACTTTAATGTTTGAAATGTGTTTTTTTTTAAATACATATATTCTTCATGTTACCATCGCGTAGTAAACGGGCGCAAAAACAAAAGACTCCCTGCGTTAATTGGATCGCAGCTCGTTGCGTAAACTAGGATAAGTCGTTGTTATTATAGCAACCCTAAGCTTTAAATGGGATACGACGGCGCATAATGAATGTTTACATGTCTTCTCTTGTGGTTTCGACGCACACCGATACCGACTTACCGGACAGGTGGGTGTGACGCAATCGCCCCGCAGCAGAAATTGAAGTCTTCTAAAAATCCTTGCGTGCTTCATTATCATTATTTTTAATGTGCTTTGATCTGTTCTTGCAGCCATGAATAATCATGACCCTGAAAAGTGTTAAAACAAGGGGACAGTTAATTTGGCTGACTTTGAGGAGATTTTAATGAAGCTCAATTAGCATATTGTTGCTGTTTTGCACAAGGTGAGCCCCCCAAAAACGTGAACACCAAAGGAATACCACAAGCAGGATAGCTTCTCCAATGTGGCATTTTCCCTTTAATTAGACAACCCACAAACTATAAACAAGGCTGGGTGTATTTTTTTATTGGTCTGAATGTGCTTAGAAAAATATTCATTTTGTAATTTTATTTGACACATACCCGCTTTCATTCTACTTAATTATTGATGCATATCATTCAGTCCCCTTGAGATATTGTTGAATCCTCAAACATAACAAGTCACACAAACATTGCAATTGATGATAACCATGTTGATACCAAAAATATTGGCGTTCATTGTCAGTCAGCCCCTTGCTTCTCTTTCTTTTTTATTCCCTGGAGGAATACTCAAGTTGAGGAGAGAAAGTAGAAGCATCCAAGAAGGAAGCAAGGGGGCAGCTTGGCCTGTTTGTCAACATTCCCGCCTCGGTTCACAGTTGTTGCGGCGCTCCTGGTAGTCCATCAAGAAACAGAGGCAGACGCTCTTTTTTTCTGAACTAGGCTACCCATCCTTCCCACTTGTGAGGATGCAGTCCCCCTCAGTGGCTGTCGTGTCCTCTTAATCACTCTGTATTCCATCCAAAGGCAAAGCACGCGCCACGCCGTGTGTAAAGGGACTGTCTGGAATCCGTGGAATGTTTTTTCTCCCCTTTTTTTTTTCCCTCTAACAGAGTGAAACAAAGGCTGACTTTGATTCCCTGGATTCCCAAGGTAATGTGTGTTACACTATAACTGGTCAGTTAGAGCAGGTTAGACTTCATTTCCTGTTGAGGGTTGCAACTGCAACTGGAGCCTATGAAGTCTTGGAATTTTTGCAATCGGAAATTAACATATTCTGTTCCAGGTTCAAACTGTGACAATCAGAATAATACTAACTGCGGGATTCCCCCGATCACCAAAAAAAAAAAAAAAAATTGAAAGTATCCGAATTAGGATCGAACTGCCATGACCAGCCATAAGAAACATGCACACCAACTTGCGTTTATATCTGTTTATATCAATTCTTTGCCATCACTGGTATCCTTCCTGTTGTTTGGCTGAAAAAAATATAAAGAAAAAGCACATCAGTACAGTTAATCCTTACTATGGAATCTCTCAACTATGCTGGTCCATTTCCCCCAATAATCGTGGCCAAATTTTGAGGTGCTTTGAACATTTCTGATGTTTCGCCATCATTGCTCGGTGAGGATGAGAATATTTGTGCTCTGTCTCGCTATTGCCACTCAAAGTGACAAAGTCAACACACTCCGCCTGAGTGACTCCTTGGATAACAGTCTGGCAAAGAGCGAGGGGAGGCCCATAGTGAACAGAGAGCCTTTTTTGTTTTATGCTCTGCAGAGCCAGAACAATAAGAACGAGTATTACCCCAACCTGGGTGTACTCTTCTTCCACGTTCATTATTCTTCAACATGCCAAGGAGTGCTAACTGTTTCGAGTCATGCCAGAAAACATAAATACGCGTTGGCAGGAGTAAAGCGTTTTTTTTACGTTTTGGCATGACACAATGGAAAGACACAAAGGTTATTATTTGTGTTCATTAAAACTCCTGCGGTGCAAAAGCCTCATTAATGTCATTAGTGATGGGAACCAAGACTCATGAAAGTCTTAAAAGCTTCTTATAACGGCCTAAGTATTTCTCTGGACTGCTCTAGTGGAAACAAGTCAGTTATCTAAACAGCATTTGTGTTTGCGTGCGTCTATTTGTCATGCCTACGGGAGCAAGTGTACACTGAAGTCGGGGTTGTTTTGGTGTGTGTTCCAAACACGCCCCCGTGGGGGTGGAAAGCGATCCAGTGGCATGCACACAAAACATTCCCATTAAGAAGGAATTCGAACCTATTCTTTAGAGCAGTGTTTTCCAACCTTCATTGAGAAAGGGCACATATTTTACCCACACAAAAAATCTCACTGCATATATATGGAGATGATGATCTTGTCTTTATTACTATGAATTCCGGGCCTGTTTAGTTGAACACAAAAGTGATACGTTCCACACATTCCCCAATGGCAAGTGACTATTTTGATCGGCGATCAGTCAAGGATGTAGTCAGAAATCAGCTGGGTCCACCCCCTGGCGTGATCCGGAACACAGATAAATCACCTCATTTGCATTTCCGTTTCCCAACAGGCTACCTGTGAACCAGCCCGGAAGTGGCCATGAGTACTCTATCCGCCGACAGAAAGCCCCTTGTGGACTACGGCGTTCAGATCCGCTTCATCAAGGACCTCCACGACACAGGTAGCGCACCACCAGACAAATCCAGAGGAAGCAACTCCGCCTCGCCCCATCCTGCCAGCAAATATGGGGTGGCGGTGCGTGTTCAGGGGATTTCCGGGCAGCCGTACGTGGTGCTGAACGACGGTGCCAAGGGTGACTCGTATGGTGTTCAGCTTAACACACCGGCCGCCAGCCCTGCGACGCCCTCGTCACCATACAAGAGTGCTCCCAAAAGCAACGGAGCGGAGTTCACCACCCCTCACACCACTGGTGCGAGGAACGCGCACTCTCCAGAGGACGAGGACGGGGAAATCTACCAGAGCCCCTTGAGACGACCTCCGGGAGACGGTCAGGCGGGGAGTCACGGGGAGGAGGAGCCCAGGACTGCAGAACCCCAAGTCAAAGCTGCTGCTAGTGAAGCACAGAAAGTCCAGGATGGGACTAGTAAGGAAGAGTACAATGAAGCCGGGTTAAAACCAGTCAAGGTGAACGGTGCTGGACCCAGAGGGTTCCAAAAAAATGGATTCACAGGGTCCCCTTCAAAATCCGCCAACAAGCAGGTTCCAGAATCTTCTACGGAGCCCTCGACGTTGACCGACGAGAAGCCGATCGACACCAACTCCCTCGCTCCGATCAATAAGCTCATCAGCAAATTCAACAACAGGACGCCAGGTGGCACCCCACAGACCAGGGGCCGGAGCGGCGCCCGGCAGCAGCTCAGGTTTGACGAACGCAAGCGCTCCAAAAGCCTGGATGCCCGGAAAGAAACTTCCAGGCCCTCGTTGCCTTCGCCGACCTTCAATCCCTACGCCTCCTCTCTGACTTCCGAATTGTCAAGTTGTGAGCCCGCACCATGGGGGGTTGCGCAGACGAGCTTCACATCACAGGCAAAGTACACTGCCAAGGAGAAATCTCCGGTCATAGCCCAAAAACCTGTAAGCTCCAGTTAGATAGTGATGGCTTTACATGTCAGCGGCTTTACTCATACTTGTCGCATTCCCCCTTCAAGGAGGTACCACCGAGGACCCAAAAAGTCATCGGCGGTGGGGAGAAGGCTCAAGCCAAGCAAGCTATTTACAATGGTCCCAAAGAAGGGTAAGTAAATCTACTAAGGCACTGGGACCGGACTCTTAGTGAGGAATCCACTTGAGCGTTATCCTCCTCCCCATCTGTTCGTCTCCCATCAGCACCAGTGAGAATGAAGCATCCCTCAAAAGTAAGACCAACCTTGTCTACGAGACTACCAGCACCTTAAAGGTATGCTCAGTTTGTTGTTTTTATGAACCCAACAGGATTTAATCTCTTTTCTTAGCACAAAACTCTTAAATTGAGCAGTAGCTTTGTTGAGGCTGATTCTTCAATACTTTCAGGACGCTCATCATTGATGTAACTAATCCATGAATCTTTGACGTAACCATGTTAGTAATTTACATCCATTTATCCATCCGGTCATTCTGTAAAGAGAACTAGTTGAATCTGACGTTTTAAAGACCACCTGCTAAACTAGCTAGCTAAGTAGTTCACTGAACCTGTTACAGCTTCTTCAAAGGTAATGAATAACAGCAATTAGTTTTGAACCAATAGAAATTTTGGTTAAAAACTAATCCGATATGCTATCATGCTAAGAAAGTGGCTAACTTAGCTCTCAGCGAGCACAAAGTTCTCAAACTAGGCTTGTTCTGACACTATATGTTGATATGTTATATTTTCCTATGCTAGATGCTCCATTAACAATCGCTCACACCTTTTTAAGTGTGATTACAAAGCCCACAAGATTTCGCTAGATATAGTTAGCGTAGCACAAAATCCCGATAACTGATAGTTCTGACATTCTGTATTATGTTGCCCTGTGAAATTGTGCCATTCTATCAAGTTAGTATGTTGTATTCTTTGTGCTGTTTGTGTAAAGGGGAAAATGTAGAATGGTGATTGTTTTACTGTAGCTAAAAAATAAAATCTTAAAGCTAATCAATTGACAGCGAACAATTAGCAAATGGCACACTGGTGAGGTCTTGCATGTGGGTCAGAGTGTGTCTGGTGTAATGTTCTGCTAATGAAGCAAACAGATGGCTGGCAGCGTGTCCTCCTTTGTGACAAAATGAAGCAAGGCGCACTGTTTCACTCAGTCCTCTTTTGTCAGCTCATGCAATGATTTAAGGGCCGTTTCAATCCTGCCGCTCTTATGAACACATGCCGCCGCTCTTAGAAATGTGCCAGCTTTTCTGCATAAATTTCCATGCAAACCTACCCATGGTTGTGTGCGTTATGGCCTTTTTGTGTTGTCGCCTGGTCGCTTAGCAACCATGCAAGTGCATGGTCATTGAGAGGCATTAATATTTAAGGTGTATTGGAACCCAGCACTTGCCAGGGGGCTTTTCCCCACCACACGGGGGTCCTAGAGTGGCCCAGTGTTCTTTGTGGCCACCCACGCAATTTTTGCATTTTTAATGTGCGTTGTACTAATTACCAAAATGATGAAGTAGGCATTTGTGTTACGTGAAGTTAGGATTATTAAAATGCATTTGCCTGAATTGCCAAAAATGTGCATTTGCAGTTATTTTATAGGAGGTTGGTTTACTGTCTTTTTTTTTTTTTTTTTTTTTTGTGCATCTTGCATGAGACCACCCTGTTCCTTGCAAAAGCTTAGTTTAGTAACTAGTATCTTGGTGACAGTTGTGCCGGGAAGCAAATTATTTTCATTAAATCCTGTGGCAATAAATGGACTGGGAGGACCTTAGACTATTGTATATCCATTTTGTGATCCTTCCAGAATATACCGTTCATGTCTGTCTGTCTGTGTGTGTGTGTGTGTGTTTACTGCAGTGTTATGTTTGCCACTGACACTGTGGTGTTTGTTTGCTTGCCCCAATGATGCCAGAGTGTTGGGTTACACAACTCGTTTGCTTTTGTCTCCATTGTGTGACACATGCTTGCTTATGACAGTGGGAAATGGCATTACTGTATCTAGGCTGGAGTTTTCCAATTTTATTCCATCCTTAAATCAGTGCTGACTTAGCACTATTTATTTGCAGTCTGGATGCTTAAAATCTCATGCGCTGACACTCCCCCCAGTCCCCAGAAGTTTCCAATTACACAATCATAAAGGGGCTAAATTCGTTGCTTTTTTGGAAAATAGATGTTAGAGAGATAGAGGAAGTCATTCAAGGTGACAACACAAAGCAGCCCTTGCTTTCCTCGCAACACCATAGCTCCGCCCAAGATCATTAACGGTAACAAAAGCCATATTCGGCATTTTAATGAGACTCAACCGCCCGCACAAAAGTGAGCAATTTGAACCAGTGTATAACAAGTGCTTTTTTATTCTTTGGCCTTTCCGACAATAGTATCTCAGAGAACCTTTACGAAGGCACAGAGAAAATGTATCTCTCCTTTTGGAAAAAAAAAAGGGGGGGGGGGGGAATGAGGTTCCCTGAGGAGCAAGATACTTCTTGGTTCAATGTTTGTGTGTGTTGCTGTAATGAGTGTGTAGGAAGATAAGCGCGTGTATAGATCTCCTTCGGCAGCCTTGACAAATGGGGGCGGCAGTGGGCGAGCGTCACCTATGTATGCTCGGCAGCTGTGCGCGTGTGTGTTTGTCTTAACAAATTCACAGCATGCCGCCGGTCCGACCGGTTCTCCGCAAGAAACTCAAAAGAAACTAGGGCAAAGAAAAGAACCAAGGCAGATAATACACAGCGAATAATGTATGTGCAAGGTTGACTCCACTCTTACACTGTACGTGTCTGTGTGCAGAAGGATGGAACCCAGAAGAAATTTAACATCGTGGAGCTCGAGGAGCAACTCGCTCACTGCAAGAAGCAACTGCAGCGAGCCCATGAAGAGTAAGGGTGTAGTATAGAAAATGTATATATAAAAAGAGCCCAACAAGCATTTAACCCACACATACAGTATATGGCTAAAACGTAAAATGGCACCGGTACGCGTGTGTATGCGTAGGTTGGCCGAAGAGCGCATCGGTCGAGAGATGGCCGAGTCTCGCCTGCGTCTGCAAGAAGATCAACTGGCTGAGCTCCAGGAGGCGCTCAGGAGGGTCTCGGAAACGGCGCCCCACCCCGACTCGCTGAGGACGGTACGAACGCAAACTTATTACCCAATTTGTGCGGACAGGGAATCAAGTCGATATTTTCTGACTGTAATGTCATGGGAATCTTCATGTGAAAATGTAAAAAGCAAAAATGGCACCAAAGTCATTTTTGAGTCTCGTGAAATACTAATAGTGGAAATTGATGACTATCAGTCTGATTTCATATAATAAAAGAATGTATTAAACATATAACAGTAAAAGTCAAAGTAAAAAGATGAAAAATAATATTGAGAAATACATAATGAGAACAGCCATGTGATGTGATTAAGTATTTAAACTAGTGATGAAATTAAATGTAAATAAAATAAATAGCAAACATAACAATAAAAGTTTAAAAAATAAGAATCCAATCATGAAAAATATAGACTAAAATACAATATGAGTAAGTAAATATTGATGAAATTGTATTGTCAATACTTTAAAAAAAAAACGGAAAAGTCAATGAGAAATTGCATGATGGCAACACTAATTATGACTATTTTTTGTTTTAAATGACACACATGTATGATGAATAATTAATTCAATTGTAATAATTTTAAAAACAGTTAATTATCAAATATTGTTAAACGTTTAAGTTTTTTTAAAGTTTTATAACAAATAAAAAAATCAAGTGAAGCTTACAAAAATAAGTAATAAAAAGATCCATATGAGTATGATTGAATTGGACACAATCAATTGAGTATATTACATATCTGAGTGTTTTTTTTTTTGTTTTTTTGTGGTGTCAGGACGTGGCGAGCCTCCAGGCAGAGCTGGCCGAGGCATCGGCGCGACGGCGGCATCAGGACGAGACCCTGCGGCAGCGCGAGCGCGAGCTGACGGCTCTGAAGGGGGCGCTCAAGGAAGAGGTGGAGTGTCACGACCGCGAAATGGAGATGCTCAGGGAGCAGTACGGACTGGACATGAACAACCTCAAGAAGACCATGGAACAGCTCACACAGGTACGCCAGCGTCATTCCGCTACTTTTGGGTCCGGCGTTCGAGTCGTCTAAAAGTCAGTCGGGCTCAGCTCGCCGTGCCTGCCGCGACTTAAAAGAGAATTCCGCCACTTGTGATCACTGCCGAAAACTTTTCAAGAGTTTTCCTCGCAGCGGATTTTGGGGTTCGCATTGCGTGCACTATTTCTAGAACGTGTGAGGCCAAGTTTGAAGGCCTTATCGGAGGAGACGTGTTGCGCAGTAAAAAGCACAGTCGGGGAGGAAAAAGCGTCAGACAGACTTTGAGTGCAGACACTTTTGACAGTTGCGCTTCTCGTTCTTCTCAGGGTGCATTTTTACATGCGGTTCAGGAAGCTGACATCTGCCTGTGGAATAAACATCAAACTTGGGCTGCATTTTAAAATCACAACTATCTAGAGGCGTCACGTCTTGGTGTAGCACAGTGTGGCTCATTATCCAAGTTGATTATTGTTCGCTGTACCAAGGAACTCAACTAGGGCAACCTAGTGGAAGCAACTAGGGTTTACTTTTAGTCAATTTGTTTTCCCCATCTAATATTTTTTGTCCTTTTTTTTTTTTTTTTTTTTTTTTTTTTTTTTTACCTACTCCTTGTCAATACTTTTTTTTCATTCTTTAAATATTTTTGGAAATACTCATTCTTTATGTAAAATATTTGTTTCCAAAAAATATATTTTTTAAATGTGTATTTTTTTTCCTTATTTGTGTTCTATCGTCATTTTCTTTTTTTCTTAAATATTTTGGAGGATATTTAGAAAGTAATACTTTTCCCTTTTCATCAAACGTTTTAATTTTTTGGTGACTATATTCTATTTTTTTTTTTTTTTAATCTCAGTATCATGTTCGGCTTTATCTTGACTACTTGACTATTGACCACTAGTTGTCGGTTCATCTTTAGTGTGAGTGTAACATAATTCCATCTCTGGGAGAAATAAGATAAAAATATGTTTTTTGGTTTGTATTTTTGCAGTAAGCAATTTTCTGTTTTTTGTTAGTCACAGGACCAGATCGAGGAGGACCGCGAGCGCGTCAATGCAACCCTGGTGAGCCTGGAGGAGGAGTTGGACAGCTGCAGGGATCAAGGAGAGCACTGGAGGTCGCAGCTGGACGCCACTTCGCAAGAGCTGCAACAAACGCAACAAAAGTGAGACTTGCTTACATAATTTCTCCCTGTTTTCACTCCATTAGAACCTTTCTCATAACATTCCGACTTCATTGGCATGGATTTTTTTTCTCATTAAAATTTGACATTTTTTCCAAAAAAATAAATAAATAAATAATCCCTGATAAAATGATCACGTCACTTTTCCATAATATTATTGGTCTTTTACAATTCTGACATTATTTCCATGAAAGTAACACAATACAATTGCGCCTTTTTTTCTTTTCAATTTTTGGGAAATATGACCATATTTTATTCATAAAACAGATTTTTCCGCATTCCCCTGAAACTCTTCAGCATCACTGTCATTTTGCCCTTTGAACAGTATCTGTGAAAATGAACTAGCCACAAACAAATAGTTGCGCAATAATCTGTACCGTATCATCATATATTCCCATTATATATTCTGTGTTATCTTTTGGAGCGGGCCTTTATGTACATTTGCTGTTTACTTCTTCCACTAGGTTGTCATTACACATTCCAGCTTTGGCCCCACATCAAGCAACTTCTCTATTTGATGTTTTTCTTTTTTTGTCCATTTTTAATATCCCACAGTTCAAAGCAGCATGCGTGGAGATGTTATTCGTTCCTTTTATTGGAGTCTCCTTTAGCTTTCTTCTATTTTTAACACCTGCACTTTTCATCCGGCAGGACGGGGACGCACTCCGGCAGTCACATGTGAGAATTTAAGAGAGCGTGTTTGGCTTTGCGTAGACCTAAGTTTCAAATCAGATGAGCTGTCATTTTAGAGAGTGGATGTGTGAGAGTGTTGAGCCCATTTGAATTACTAACTGGAATCACAAACCCAACACCCCCCCCCCCTGAAATAATTTTTAAATTGATCAAAAATCTAACGGTAAGTGGCCTTGGACCAACAGCTTCACCCCATTTATGCTGCAAATTTAAAGAAGACATATTATGCCTTTTTTTTTTCCGCCACAATTGAAACGGTTCCCAGGTGCCCTATTAACTGCACTTGCTTTTCTCAAAATAGCCCGAATATTCTTTGAAAATAACCTGCTTTGAAGGCTATGCTGAGGACGACTTTTAAAAAGTATGACGCCTACTCCCCCATCATTAAATTCTGACATCATTAAATTCATCAAATGTGATAAGTTCCCATTCTGACGTTCTGTAAAATAAAAGAATAGCAAGTACGCAGGGGTCCACAGTGTTGTGAAAGTTTTCTTGGAACATAGAAACTCTGCGTGGGGGTGGTATTATGTAAATGAGTCCAATTAGAGACTTAACTCTGTGTTATCTTAAAAAGTCATTTTTCCATAATATGTCCCCTTTAAACGTGTGGTTCTTTTTATTTTCTGTTTGTTTTCTTTTGTGGTCTTGCAGTGTGAATGTTGCATGTGCTTATCTTAGCCGTAAGCGTCCTCTATAACCTTGTTGTCATCTTGCTTGTCACTGCCGTAGGCTTCTGAAGTGTCATGTGGAGAAGGAGGATTTTGAAAGCAAGCTGAAGGAGGTCCAGGACTCGCTACTCGCCGGGCACAAGCAGCACTCGCTCTCATCGGCCGAGGTAATGCAACACAAATTGAACAACTCTTCGGGTAGCACGTTTCAACAAGAGTATATTTTGACCGTGTTTACAAGTAGCTCATTAAGGATGTTACAATACAATCAATATTCGGCGTGCTTACACTAACCTCAGTAATTAAAGTCCACTTTGTATTTTGAAGTAAATTTCTCCATATTGTTCCAATATCTTTTAGTAGATCATAAAGGGAAGTAACAAGCACATAGCCTATTTATAAACCTTATTAAAGTGCTCTCCAGTCTTGGTCCGCCTACCCATTAAATCCTCATCCTCAAGGAGCTTCAACGTTGCCATGACAATCTGCGCCAAGCCCGCCTGGCAGCGGACGAGCAAAAAGACGCCCTGCGCGACAAGAGCGATGCCCTGGAAGCCCTGAAACGGGAGAGCGGCGAGCGTGAGGCCCACCTCCTTGCGCAGATTGCCGACATCAAGGCGCAGAAGGACGAGCTGGAGAAGGCCCTTGAAAAAGCCAAAGAGGTGACCAACACCATCTATGCCAATATCTATAGTAGACAGCTACCAGGGTAGCATCCGAAATCATAGTTGACACAAACACTAGAGTTAACGGCTGAGCCCATTGATACTCATTTGCTAACTAAAGGAGTAGAACTTCTTGAAGTCTTTTTTATTTTTATTTTTTTAATTACTTTTAATACTTATTTGTCCCCCCCCAAAAAAAAATTGCAAAATTGAATCTTCATCATAAAATATTTCTGCATCAAAAAACAAAATGCTTGCAAAATTACTTTTTTTTTTTTTCATGGAAATTTGTTTCCAATTTTGACTTATTAACAAAAAAATAAAAATAAAACTGAAATAAAATCTTTTTGGGTCTAAAGGTTTTCTGGCATTATTTTCCTTTGAACGTTGCAATGTTTTTCTCCTTTTTTTGGGGGGGTGAAATAGTGATGTTTTTCCCTCGTAAAATTATAACCTAATTCAGATTTTTAAAAGTTAGGAGAAATTCAACATAATTTTGTGTATAATTGATTTTTTTTTTTTTTTGCCAAAGTTCTGTATTAAAAATTCTCATATTTATCTCTGAATATTATTACAATCTGTCTCATACAATTGAAATGTTCTTGTTCTTTTTTTTCCCTAATTAAATTACAGATATTTTTCCCCTCATCCAATTGTCTTTTTTTCCTCATAAAATGTTGATGTTTTCCTTAAAGAATAAAATTGCAATTCCTTTTTTCCCTCATTAAATGTTCTTTATAATAATAATCTATTTTGCCTCCTAAATTCATGGCTGCCAAGTTTGTGTGTCACGAATCGTAGTATACAAAGTGTGTAAATTCACAAGATGTGGTTTACTGAGCGAGAGACTCGTTTGTGTTTTGCGTGCAGGCATCTTCTTCCTCTTCTGTGGTGGATCACAGCACCAACATGGAGCTCCAGGAAACAAACACTCGCCTCAGAGAGAGAATCGCCCGCATGGTACTTGCTGCAGTACTGTACAATGACAACAGCAGCAACTAAAACACTGCAGAGCTGCACCCACAACACACACATACACACACACACACACACACACACTACCTTATGTAAATGGATATACTGTACAATAGAAAAACAAACAGCCTCCCACACACTCTATTTCCAACCCTGAATGAAGCCCGGGAAATAATCCCCCTCTTCGATTCAAAATAATCTTATTTTTGTAAAGTGATATGCAGCAGAAACAGATTAACAGCAAGTCTTACATTTGTCTTGGAATATTAGCCAATGCCTCACTTCTGGAAAAATTTCAACTATCTAAATTTCTGAAGTTTTGTAGTCCTGTCGTTATTTGCCCCTTTTTCATCCTACGAACAGTGGATGAATTACCTTACCTTGTGGTAGACGAAACCTCACGAATGGACCAATGTGCCTCCCCCCCGGCAGAGGCTGCACTCCAATGCGGCCAGGAGCCCCGAGGCCGAGGAGGCGATGGAGGCCCTGGGGGATGAGAACCGCTCCCTCAAGTCCCAGCTGGAGGAGGCCAAGCGAGGGACGTCACGCCTGAGCAAGGAGAGGGACGAGCTGAACCGCCGCCTGGAGGAGAGGGACCTGGAGCGCGAGGCCCTCCGACGAAGCAAGGCCGACCTGGAGGAGCAGAAGAGGCTCCTGGACCGAGCGTTGGAGAAGATGAACAAAGAGGTTCTGGCGCCACGCCGATGTACCTTTCCAGACGCTTTGCCCGGGTGTTCATGTGAGCTTCCCGCGTACAGATGGAGGCGGTGATGGGCGACTCTCGTCAGTCGGTAGCCACCCTGCAGACGCAACTGGACGAGTACAGGGAACGCTCCAGGAAGGACTTGCTGGAGGCACAACGCAACAACAAGGACAGGATGGCCGAGCTGCAGAGGGCACAGAGCAACCTCAAGACTCAGCAAGAGGAGGTCAGGACTTCACACATACTTTCATCTTCCTAAAAATTGGAATATTGTATTTTTTCTTTTTTTTTTGTGTGTGTGTGACTGCTTATTTTTTGTATGGCTATGCATAAAGAATGGAAAGCCATTAGTGTCATTATATGGCCAGATACAGTGAAATTACTGTACACTGTTTTGGTGTGTAGTGAAAATCTTTTGATTTTTGTTAAAGCTGTTTCCTTGTAAAATGTTTTTTTTTCTTTTAATACTACACTTAATTCTTCTAAAATTCAGTTACAATTTTATTATGTTTTTTCCTGTAAAATCACAATATGCTTTTTGGAATATTTCTCTTGTAGGTAAAATACTACTTTTTAAAAATATGAAATCAAAATAATTTTATGACCTTTTTTTTTCTCTTCAAATTACATTTATGGCAAAATCCCTTTCCCCCCACTTGCACAATCCTGATATGCCTTTGATTTGCCAACATTTTGACTTTTTTTTCCTCATAGAATCCAAAACAATTTGTGACGACAAAACTTTAAAAAATTTTCCTAAAATTATTTTTTTCCCCCTCTTAAAATTGTGACTTTTTTTCTCGTAAATATATACATTTTTCAAATAAAATTCTTTCTTGTACTGGATTTTTTTTTTTCCCCCTTGTGAAAAGGTCATGCTTTTCATAAATTCATATTGGATTGGTAACTTATTCCCTGTTCAGATAATAACAGATATTTTTTTATATTCCTCACATATATACTTCTTCCAGGCGAAGTTAACCATGGAAATATAAAACTACTCAGGCCTAACATATGGCCTGTATAAAGATAAAACCTTGTTACACTTTTATGCGTAGAAATGTAGCAAGCTCAAAGTCCCACTGACGTGCTAATGTGCGTCTTCAGGTGTCCCGGCTGAAGAAGGACCTGCTGAGCTGCAGCGAGGAGCGAGACGGCGCTCAGCTGGAGCGAGACCTCCTCGGCAACCGCCTCAAACACCTGGAGAGCGAGCTGGAGTCGCAGAAGGGAACGCATACGGACCGCAACCGTGAGATCAGGGGCCTGGAGGTGAGGGGGTCAAACAGGGTTCCTAACAAGGAATGCTCACACAGTGACTCGTCTTACATGTTATGAACCTCTAATAGACGCTGGGCCCAAATTAGTCGGCAGGTGTGTCCTGCACTTTGCACAAATAAATACCTCCCACAAATAGTCACATCATAAAAAAGAGGGGGAAAAAGAAGTCATAATTGTAATGTTTTCCGATACAAATGTTTTAAAGAGTTAACTGATGAAACCAGTAACGCACCATTGCTAACAAAACAGCAGCTCCTACCAAAGCAACCATTTTTCCTGTAATTAACTTTATCTGACTCCAAATTTCATTTAACCTTTTTTTTTTTAACTACACTTCAAAGACTTAAATTTTATCGTCATCTTTTTTCAAAATTAAATTTTCCTGTAAAATAATTTTTCTCCGAATACAACTTATTTTTCTTTACTTATGATTTTGCTTCCCCCCATTCTTTTTCTTGCTTAATTCAAATTGTTTTTCTTCAAAAATGTATTTTTAGATTTTTTTTTTCAGGGGCATTGCATATTTGCAAATTTGTGATTTTTCTCAGATTATGCTTTTATCATAAAATTGATTTGTGTAGAATGTACAACCTTAACTTAAAAATGTCAGGTTTTCTCCACAAAGATTTTTATTCTAATAAAATGAAATTTTGGGGGGGCTAAATTCAGATTTACTTAAGAAAATTCTATTATTTTAAATATTTGTTTGTCCTTTTAGATCACTATGTATTTTTTCTTATGTGATTAATTAATATACATTTTCTCCAAATGGATCATGCATCTTAGCACAATTTGTAAACGAGTCCTCTTGCACAGTATTCACGATGATCTGGTTTGTGTGGAGACTAGCAACAGTTAAGCAAATCCCCAGCAAGAATTGTAATGTGTTATACATCGTGTATGTTGCCAGGATAAGATCAAGACCCTGGAGATCGAGTTGGACGAGGAGCGAAGCAGCGTGGAGCTTCTGAACGATCGCATCACACGTAGTCGAGATCAGGTCAGACAAAACGGCTTCACTCAGTCACGTTAATTCGCAAGTATTGTAGTTGACTTGCACACGTTTTGCCTTTCAGGTGGACCAGCTGCGCTCCGAGCTGATGCAGGAGCGCTCGGCCCGACACGACTTGGAGATGGACAAGAGTGCCATCGAGAGGCAGGTGGGCAAGAAAAAGAAGGACGACGACCGATTTAGTGGTCCTTCCGTGACGCCATTTGTGTCTCCGGACCCGTGCAGGTTAAGGAACTGAAGTCCCGCGTGGCCGACATGGAGGGCCAGACTCGACCCTCGGCCGGCATCGCCGTGCTGGAAAGCAAAATTCAGGAGCTGGAGGAGAGACTACGCAGCGAGGAACGGTAATAAAAAAAAAAAAAAAAGAATACACAGAAATGAGCTCTTTCAATGTGAGAGTAACGATTGTTCTTCGCATTCAGAGAGAAGAGCAGCATCCAGGCTTCTCAGAGACGAACCGAGAGGAAATTGAAGGAGGTAAACGCCACGCTGGACCAGGAGAGGATCCAGCATGTAGAACAGAAGGATCAGGTAAGCTAAGTGCATCCAAGAGCCTACAGTGGCCATTTTAACACAAGCGGTAGCAGAGCCGAGTCTGTTATACTGCCCTCTGGTGGCCAAGGCGTGCACAATGGAAGGAGCAGCACAATGCCTTTCAAAATGATTTTTTGTTGGTGGGGGAAAAAAAACATGCAATTTTTCTCAATAATTTAATGACTTTTATTCCTCAAAATCAAAGATTAAAATTATTTTCGTGTACAATTAGGACTGCATTGTAAAAAACGGCACTCCTGACAAAATGCAGACTCCTCCAATGGTTACCAGCTGTTCACGCCCCCTGTGAACCTTTTGCCCTCTGATCTTTTGCCTGCCTGTCTGCCCGCAGCTGACCCTGCGCGTGAAGGCACTCAAGCGGCAGGTGGACGAGAGCGAAGGGGAGGTGGAGCGTCTGGAAGGAGTACGCAGGAAGGTACTGAGGGATCTGGAGGAGCAGCAGGAGCTCCAGGAGGCACTGCAGGCCAAAGTCACAGCCCTGGAATCGGAATTGAAGTAAATACAATCCGTTATCATGATCATAATGATGAATTAATGATTGATTTAAAAAAGATCAAATAAATTCTCCCCAAAATCAGACGGAAGACACCGCACTCCCATCGTAGCGCTTTAGCCACGCTGAGCTCTGAGGACGATGACGCATTCTACGACATCAACGTTGCCGCCATCTTGAATGAGAGCCACCACCAAGGCTCCAACTGTTAATAGCCCACCGCGGGAAAAGTCTCAGGCTGAGTGATTTTTATTTTTTGTCCGGCAGCGCAGGGGTTGCCCGAGTAATGAGGTCAATTTTTGTAGAAATTTTTTTTTTATTTTTTATTTATTTATTTTTTTTTTTAATTCGGCAATTTTTTTGCATAATTTCAACTTTATCGTCCATAAATTCCGGCTTATTTTTGCAAAATACATTTTTGAAAATTGGGTACTTTTTCTTGGAGGGTTATTTTTTTTTCAGCAAATTTCTGACTTTTTACTCACAACATTGGGATAATTGTCTCCCACAAAACTTTGTTCTCAATTTTTTTTTCCCGTTTAACTTTTTCTCCTGAATGCCATTTAACTTTTTCTTAAGATACGTCTGTTTACTTGTAAAAACTTCAAACTTTCAACTTAAACCCCCCCCCCCAAAAAAATGTTGTAAGAAATTTACATTTTCACAACTTTTTTTTCTAAATCCGTTTTTTTCTTCTAACGTCTTGATATTTTTCCTGCCCAAGTCAGACTTTTTTTTTTTTCTTGTAATATTTGAACTTTTTTTCTCGCAAAAGATTTTGCTCGCAAACCCTCTTTGTCGGGACATTTTTTTCACAATGTTTTTTGTTGTGTGTCTTCATGCATGTTAAGCTTTATCTCCCAGTGTTTGTTTTTGTATCGAAAGTAGAGTGATAATCTATTTAATATTTTTATTCTACAATTTGAATGTGACTACACTGGGCCTTTTTAATCATCTGAGCCGACACTGGACACTGTATTTGCTGTGTATATTATTCAAGACAATCACACACATTGGCACTGTGACCCTAATTCTATTTTTGACCCAAATACGAATCTAGAAGGCCTTCAAAGTGATGGTTGTCCCAGCATGTTGTTTGTATGCTGCTTCTGTATTGCACATGCTTGCGTCTTTTTGTACATGACATTATTGGAAGGATTTTCTTTTATTCCTGTGGTGAATAATGTTTAGTAAGTCTTAAAAAAATGTTTTAACTGTGTGATAAATTGCTGCAATTTTAGCAGATATTTAAAGTAGATTTTGACTAATAAGAAAAGCCCTATGTCACGTAGTTTTTCCTCTTATTTTGTTTGTTTGGGTGCTCTATTCCGAGCAACCAAGTTGTAATCCTTAATTAGCTTCACCTTAATTACTCAAGGCATCAAGCTGCCGAAAGGCCTCCTCGCAATCCCGACTCCTCGAGAGGGTTCGTGAACCCTCCCAAAAAATAAGAAAAGTAAGTGCATTTTTGAGCCAACACATATGCAAACAGGCCTGCTCTGAACATCAAACAACAAGCAACCAAAAAGTGAAGCAAATAACATTTCTCCAACATTTCATCATCCGACTTGAGAAATATGAACTAAACATCCTGCGTTCATCCAGCAAGTACAAACAAGTATCTATCTTCTTCTGGAGTGGCCATCCTTCCCAACAAGCCGAAAATGGAGTATAGACCACTCGCTGTGCATCTCAAGGTAAACGAGTCCGGCACTTGTGAGGTAAATAAAGCAGGTGGTAGACTAAACTCTTATCCTATTTGCAGGTCAATACAGAATTAAGTCGGGTAACATGCTGCAGGTGGCCGCCGTTGACGCTCGTTCTACGGCAAAATGTGACAGATAGGATTAAAAAAAAAAAAAAGAAATCAATATTGAGAGGCCATGGCGTCGTTTTGGAAGAAGTTGAGGCAGGGGTCCGAGGGCCGGATGCTGCGGTGGACTAAAACGCAACGCAGATGTTTGACGAACGCAGCCGATGGCAACCTCTCTCAGGTCAGGAAACTCATTTCAAATGATGTTTGGAAGCTTTGATTTGTTTGGAAAGTTGTAAATGTTGAACCATAAGGTTGGCAGACATAACGTCACACTGGATTAAACTTTATTTTTTTAAATCCAGGACCATTTGTTAAATACAGTTCAGGTGTATTTAACTTTTATACAGAAAAAAAAACATTTAAAAAAAATCTGATGTGAGATGGGAGGGTGGCATCAGATAAAAAATGCACAAATAGGACTAATATAAATGTTCCTATAATTAAGCACAGTTAATGTTCAAACTGTGCTTAATGTCACAGCGTCTTACAATAATACTCGATTTTTTCCGGAATATGAAACCTTGCTCATCAGTTCAAATGCACTTAAATGAATTTACGATTAGGAGCCACGACCCAGTTTGGAAACCCCTCAGTCCGCCCCTTTGACTAGTTGGCAAATATTTGGCTGTCTTGCATTAGATAACCACTTGCCATTTAAATGACGCCCGCCTTTCATGGGAAAAGACCATAAAGGTGAAAAGAATGGAATGGGTTTAACTAAGGCCATTAAAATTCTGGTTGACGTGGCAACGTGACACAAGGCTTGAAGTAAAAGAACACCTGCAAGGTTCGACTTGCACCTGGACACACTCCACACACACACACACACACACACGCCCACTAACACACACACACACACTCATGCGTCACTGAGCTCACACACTCACATACTCACTTTACAAGCGTCTCACTCACCTTGTGTGTCTCTTTTTCCACACTGCATGGACAAGATGACAGGAGGGAAGACGGACGAAGACCACCACCGGCCAAGTTGGAGCACCGTGAGTAACTAAGCTCGGCTAACCCTACTAACTCCTCTAACTAGTTAATTCCACTTACTAGCCATTTATTCCAACTTTGTCGTGTCACCTGAGTAACCTTTTGTCGCCGTTCAACGATACATTTTTAATGTTTGGGAGGGACCTTCCCAATTACAATAATTAGCAAATAAGGAAATGGCGAGCTGCAGCATTTTGCGAACGTTGCATTGTTGTGTTTTTATTGTTTAATAAGTCATGGCTAATATTTTTTAAGCTCATTGTTTTGTTTTTTGGGGGTCATAAATATTAAAGTCTCAAATACATTGGAAAAAAATAGACCCGTCCAGCTGTGTATCACTAAAAATGACCAAACATGAGGGGAAAAATACAAAAAATGCTAGCCAAAAAACACTGTACACACATGCAAAGGAATACAAAAATATTTTAAAATAATGCACACATATTTGGAACAAATATCTAAAAGAATATTAGAGGAAAAAATACCAATTTAGAAAAAAATATATATTAAAAGGACAATGTGTAGAATTTAGCGCCATCTAGTGGTCAACTAATAGAATGCAACCACCTAAGGCGGAAACGCGTGCATTTTGAAGCACACGCCCTACGGTGCCTCCGAGAGAGCACACGTCGTAAGCCTACCAACAGTTTCTTCAGCAGAGGTGCAACCAACATGTCATCACAAACGTCTTAAAGTATTCCCTCAAGCCATGTATTGCATTCTTTACACATGCAGTAGTCATGATGCTTAGGAACTCCGTTCGCTAAGTTTGTCTCCTTCGAGTATGTGTAGCACAAAGATGGCAGCAAAACACCTATGATTATATAGGAATAATTACGCTGACATGATAGAGCATACATGTATTTTTTATTTAATTTTTTTTGCATATTGTTGAAATGAATAGTGTGTTTTTAAAATGATTATTGAAAAATCAAAACATTCTACACATTGTCCCTTTAAGGAAAAACGGTAAAATTTTTAGAACGTCTGTGGCTCTGCGCACCTGCCCTGCAGTCTCCCTGCTTACGTGTTAGTGTTCATTTTTTGTTGTCGACAATACGTAAGATGTGATCATTTTTAAAAAACTTTGTCTGTTACACCTTTGACTCATACAAATGACGTTATTGTATTGATTCAATTACATTCAGTCACAGCTAACAAAAACAAGTACTGTACTAGATGCCTGCAATCAATAGGTCAGTGCCTCCAGTTTATTTACCCACAGCCTGATTGTGTCAGTGTGTGTCACACGGCTTGGTTTATTATTAACTAGTTGATGTGTCACTGTAAGTACTGTTCTGGACTTTCACTGCAACTTAACCTGCTTCCATGTCGAAATTAAAGCAGCAGAACCTTTTTCCTGTCGGGACCCATTTTGGCTATTATTCTTTATGTAATTTCGCTGTCATTTAGGTTTATTACAGCGTCTAGCCGTGTTTGTACTCCGAACAGTAATTCAAAAGGCTTGACGGATGGGAAGGGCAACAGTCTCAAACATGGCAATCTTGTATCATTAGGATGAGTCACATTTGAACGACTCTGCTAGTTTTGGGGCATGTTTGTGCTACATCAAATGCTTTGAATCCTCAAAGAAATCGCTGGCCATTTGCGTCATCCACTTAAGACACACAACTCAACCGCAATTACCTTAGTTATAGTTCACGATTAAAGATGCCGTTGCTAATCAAAGCAGCAGCGTGTAAATGATTGAATGATGGTCATAATGTTAAAAATCTCATGCATGACTTTATTCCCATGAAATCACATTTTCCCCATTCAAAGTATAGCTTTTTTTCCCTGAAGAATTTGCATATTTTTCCTCATAATAATACATATATCCCTCAAGACAATTAGGCGTACTACATCTATTTTCTTCTGGAGTTGCAGAAATCATATTTCAGTGTTTTGCGGCAAACACTTTTTTAGCACAATTTTTAGAGCGCACATTGGCACTTTTTCCCTTAAAATGACACCTGTATTCCTCCTAAAACCTATTTATTTTTCCACATAATTTTACCTAGACAATTACAGCTTCTTTTTTTTTTCCACGTGAAAAAAAATCCCACAGTTTTCTTTTTATGCAACACCTGGCCTTTTATGATTTATTGAAAGGTGTTTAAGGCTTCACATTGTTCAACAGTGTTTTTGCCACCTTAAGCCATTGCATGAATATGTGTTTTGCTGACAGCGGGCATGAATGAACAATTTGAAACTGTCCAGGAAGTACACTCTCGAGCCCGGACAAATCGAGTCATGTCACGGAGGGATTTGCGGCTGCGATCAAACATTCAAGGAAAACTCCCTCTCACTTTATTGCTTGCATATTTTTGGGTGTGCGCATATGTGCTTTGACTTCTTGCATAAGGAACATTTAAGAGTCTTGTTGTGTTGTGTCAACAAAGACTTGACGCTTGAGCTACAGTGAATGAACGCCCTTGTGTTGGTGGTTTCAGGTTAAAATAGCCCCCAAACATAGTGCCGAGTTCTCAAACAATGGCAGAAAAGCCAAAGAAAATGCGAAACATTCAGAAGCGTGATGGGGAAATGGTGGCGTGGCGACAAAAACGGAACATAGCGCTCCTCTCGCTAAGTTGACAAGCACAACGTGATGAAGACCACCGAAACAGAAATGGCGGATTAGCATTAGCGCTGTTAGCCTAGCGTAGTGTTTACACCTGTTATTTCTTATGGGAGAAAAGTGCTTTGGGGACATGATTGGCTTGCTTGTGTTCCAAAGAATCCTATAAAAACTGTTACATGCCAGTGCAGCGGCGGTTGGCAGTCAGTTTGCTTGCCCAGTCGTGTGTTGACACTGCACACGTAAAAAAGACACCTCATTAATCTACCTTACGTAATACATTCCTCCCCGCGCTGCCATGTACACCCCTGTCACCTGGCTAAACGGTGAAGAATTAATTCATCCCTGTGATCGGAAGAAATATAGTCGAACTACTTTTGTAACATAATTGACTTTGAATGTAGTGACCAGTGTGGTCCTGCAGGGGACGCTGTCGCAGCCGGAACCGGACGGCGCAAGCGCGCAACAATCCGGAGACAAAACAGGGTTGGGCAGCTGTCTGGTGAGCCTCACCCACTCATTTAAGGCAACCAGGCTTCCCACGCTCTGACTCACACACACAAACACACTCTCACGCCGGCTGTGTGGATCGCAGCTCCCAAGAAGACCACCGTGGTATTCGTCTCTGAGCAGGTAGAAGAAATTGTTATTTTTTTTTGGCAGCCAGTCTGTCATGAACTGCCTTTGAATGCTGAGAGATGCTCTTGAAAATGAAGCGAAGGCGGAAATATCAAAGCGTAGCACAGCAGTCCCAAGATTGTGGAAAGAAAGATCAACAAATCTTTTGAGTCGTATTTGCTCATTCTTGATCTTCTGCTGAAGCAATTTGTGTTGTTGTTTTAATATCACATTCTGAAAAACAAAAGTTAAGTGCTTAATCATGATAGTTTCAGTTGCTCCCTTCCCATGCTTTGGACTAGTCCGGCTTCTTACAGTGCATGTGCAGACCTGGCAAGACGCTAGCAAAACAAAATTACAAACTTGTGTAATTTCAGGTAGTGGTTTGTCTATTCATGCCCTGTGATTGGTCGGCAACCATTCCAGGGGGCAGTTTAGGTTAAGTGAAGATTATAAATTGTCCATAGCTGCGAATGTGAGTGGAAATGCTTGTTTGTCAACTTTTACCAGAAAAAGGTGCATTTTTTTTTAAAAGGAATAAAGTAGGCTTTTTGTTTTGAATTTTGAACCCCCCCCCCACCCAATTTTTAAATGATTGTTTTGTGGTGAGAAGTCATAATTTTATGAGAAAAGTCGTAGTATTACAAGTCTAAAACGCACGTTGTAAAGTTTGCTCCTTGTTAAAGAACAGCAAGTCATGCAAATACTGAAACATTGAACAGTCAGATATGTGCATGCAAATGTTTTGCGATAGTCAAATTCAATTTTCCCATTACAATTGAGTGCATTTTAGGTTCATCCTGAAATTTCACCCAAGGCCTATTATCCCAAACGTCTTGTGAGTTATGTAATAAACTGGCGGAGGCGTTTCAAAACATCGTCTCACGATAAGAAAGCGGATTCAGGATCGTCGGTAAATGTGCGAGAGTCAATCGCCGACTGCAATGCGTGCGGCCGGCTTAATTTGTTGCTTGTTTCATTAATGGTGCACGTTTTGTCGCGTTGCTAGGCGATCATAAAAACAACAACAACCTCCGTTCAGTCTGCACCAAGAGACATTTGGAATTCACGCATTGGCGCTAACGCTGTTGCTACGCTGTTGTCACAAATGTTGATCTACGGCCTGTGAACCTTGGCGCCACATTTGCAGCGGCCATGTTAAAAACCGCACTTCCCTCACAACTTGTTAGTTGTTTTTTTTTTTTTAGGCTTTGTGTGTCTCGGCGCCGTACTTGTCAATCCGCCACGTCGGAAAACAAAATGTGTTCCTGTCCGCCACTTTCACTGTCGCAGCAGTCGAACTAGTCGTATGTCAGTCAACATTAGCTAAGCACACCTGATTGTGTGGCCAAGTGCGTGAATCTCGGCCCCATTTTATCTTATCGTCTTCTTATCGTTGCTTGCTCACAGTGAAAGCGGCTTTCCTCAAAGCACATGCCCTGAGAGCATATTACATAAATTTATGAGAAACATCTTGCAATAGTCATTAAAAACTCATTAAAAAGATGCAAAAAAAAAAGACATTTTGTGAGAATGACGGAAAAAATGTCATAGAAAAATGTTTCTTTTTCTTTGTGATAAGTCTTAATTTGATAAGAATTGTTTTGTCGTTTCAAGAACAAATATTGACAAATCAGTTTTGAGAGAAACAATTGGTAATATTCCAAAAATAAACTCAAAAAGACTTAGGGAGAAAACATTTTATTTACGAGAGAATGTATTTTATAGAATCTTTTTAGGAATTAAATTCTGGCGAAAATAATGGAATTTTATGACAAGATAAGATAATGAGACAAAAAACAAATTTTATGAGGGAAAAATATATCATTTTGCAGTAAATAGTCATAATTTTATTAGAATAAATGTGTAATTTTGTGACTAAAAAATAGGAATTTTAAAAGTAAAATTTTGCGAAAATTATTTTACAAGAATGTTGTTGTTGTTGGACTTTTACTTCCAAAACCTAATACAGTATTAAAATACACAAAAACCACAATTTTATTACATGATTATTTTAGGATTGTATAATTAATTCCACAAAGCAAAAATTTCATGAAATAATAAAAAAAAAATTTAAGACACAAGTATCATGATTTTTTTTTTTTGCGGCAAAACAATAGTTAATCATAGCGGTAAAATTCTGGGAAAAAATATTGAGGTTAGTAAAAAGTTGCAATACTTCTGAGGGCAAACGATCACAATATTACACCTGAAAAAAATATTTTTGCATTTTTCAATGCAAGAAAAATACCATAATTGTAAAAGGGTAAAAGTTGTTTGCGTAGGTGAAAAAAGGATTCAGCATTTTACAAAAAATAAAACAACCACAATTTTGCGAGGCATCCAAGGTGACAGGATACACTTTTCCACTCGTTTGCAGATTTAATCATTAGTGTCTGACGTCTTTTGCGCACGAAGCAGTGCAAATATAAACACTGTCCTGGTCGTGCAAAAGGTTGCGTTTGTGCGGTGTTGTGCACTCCTCCCAGGGCGTGGAAGCCCACTAGCTGCCTCTCATTGCTCACTTGCTGATGGTTTTCACCTCTTTGTCACTCAAGCCAAATAGTTAACATGACTGCCAACCCCAAGCTCCCCTCAAGTATGCGACGTTGTTTCAATGCCGCCTGATTCAATGAGTTTTCCGCTAGGAATGGAACGCTGTGTTCTGCTAGAGAAACCGCCGTTACCTCACTGACACGCACGCAGGCAATTAAGCTCGCTCATCAATCACCATTTTTGTCAGCGAGCACATTTTGCTGCAGGGTTCTTTTGCAGTCTGCTGCTCCCGCGTCATGAAAACCACAGATGCAGTCGACTTGACCTGAGGAAATCGTAGAAATGGGACAAATCGCTTCTTAAACATCTGTTACATTCACTCATGACGACAAAAAAAAAATGAAACACCGAAGTATAGCAAGTGACGAAGCAGCTAAGCTAAAAGCGAAACGTTCGCAGAGCAGACCTCTGCAAAAGCCGCAAGACAGAGTTTTGATTTTTAGCTGGGATTTTTATGACAAACTGACCCAAAGAATTTACGCAAGAATTTACAATTTTAGGAGAAAAAAAGGATTCGTTTCAAGATTCTATCTATCTATCGATACCAGGTGTAGCAGTTAACAAGTCAGTCATCAGTGGCTTGCTAGCGCTAGAAGCTAACATAAGCCATCAATGACACCTTCCTGCATGCCTTGAAAAGCCAAAGAACAAATTAATTTGCTTGGTATTTTCACGCAGTTTGATCCGATGTTTAACAAATTAATGACAAGTTGCTAGCTGCTAGCTGTCTCAGCCTCCCTTTGTGCTAAATGTCAACATTGTTTATGGCTAATTACGCTTAGCCTAGCGCCGGGCTTCGCAACGCTAACATAACTTAACAACCTAACGCGACATGCGAGGAATGTGTCATTGAGGGATTTCACGGTTATTTAGTGTGCGGCAGTGTGGTGCGAAACCTTCGGCTTTTACCGCCATTTCTTTCCACTCGGGTGACGTAACTTTGGTGATTTGAGATCCTCTTGGAATTTCTGAACTGTGTGGTGTGCAGCTCACACCGGGCTGCGAAAACCAGTAAAAAAATACCTGAGAAAATGATGACCTTGGAACTCGAGCCCACCTGTATTCTGGTGTGTTGTGACCACAAATAATGCATCACGGCAGTGCAAACACAACAGCAGAACATTTTTGTTTGTGTCACTTTTGGCACCATTATTATATCATTATTTCTGGAGCTAACGCCCAGAGAATTCTAACAATCAATGTGGCTTAGGTTCACACACACACACACACACACACACAGATGACAAAAGTACCCACACTATGTCCTTAGGTAGAAGTACTTGCATAAACAAAAAAGGCTGTTAAAAGATGTTAGTCAATTTACAAGAAAAATGTTGACATTTTCATAGCAAAATTGTTATCGTTTTCTAAGATGCAGTTTGCGGTATTCTGTACTTAATAGAAATGAAGTTCACCATTTTGTGAGAAAAGAAGTTGTAATACTAATAGAAAGATATTGTGATTGAAGTCGATGAATAATCGTTTTATTAATCGTGATTTCAGTCGCAATCAAAATAATCTGGATTATTGTTATTTCCATAATCGTTCAGACCAGGCATATTTTGATAAGTGTAGCAAAAAAAAAAGCTCAATAAAATGCACAACAAATCCTTTATTGCGAGCTGAACTCGGTTCTTTTTGGCCATGCCAAAGTCTTGCAGCCCGTTTCAAAAAGCCAAAGAAAACGCTAAATATATGCCGAGAGTTGGATCTGCAAAATAATCTGAAGTTCTCAACAACTTTTGATGCTTATGTTGACATCTGCGTCACAAAAATAAAAAACAAACAAGCACTTGGGGTTCATCAATGAATACTTTGAAATTGTCCCGTGACATACTTCCTCCGGCACATGTCGCACGAACGAGTACTCGTGTTATTCTTATCACCATGGTAAACGGTGTGTTTTTGTTGTGAAGACATGGGTGACCTGATTGTTTCTGCTCCTCCAGTGACTCGTGACTTTGCCCAGCGGGTGTAACGTGCCCCTATTATGGGTTGCCGGGCAGCCGCTGTCGCGCCGCACACATCCTCAGTGGCGGGAAGCTTCGGGGCAATCATGTGTCCCTCTTTAAGCTCCGCCCCCTTTGTCTTTTTCTTTCCTCCCTGGTCCACTTATTTTCCACATCTGCTGCGCAGGACAGCAGCGTCGCAACGGTGCCGCCGAGGAATCCGGACCAGCAAGTCCGAACGGCCCCGCCGGTCGCTCCCTCGGAGGAAAGCGTGGAAGTCATCAAAGTGCGTGAGCTGTTCTGGTTTCGTTGGCTTCGTCGCACACGACGCGGACTTAGCGAGGGCGTGTGTCGCAGGTGTACCTGGACGGCGGGGGCGAGACGGCGGACAGCGTCAGGATGTTGACGGACGAGGTGTCGCAGATACAAGAGGTGAGGCGGGGGCGGCGGCCTTGAGCTTTAATTGCGAGTTGGGGTGAGGAATGCATGACGTGCGATTCATATTTGCTGACCTGTCAGGTGAGGTACTGTCTCAAGACCCTGAGAGAGCAGATGGCGGCCAGACAAAATGGCAACATCAAGAAGGTAAGTAGGATGACATCATTGGAAAAATGAATCAAAAAACAAGTTGGACGGAACAAGCTAATGATGACTAATGATGATTAAAGTGTGTCGTTGTTTTCTTCTTCAGTATCCCATCAATGGCTACACGGTCAACAACGTGCCCAACAACCTGACACCCGTCACCAATGGCAACATTTATAACTACACTAACCATGATGTAAGATCATTCAAATGTATAGTATTTGTGCGCATGCGTGTGTTTCTGTCTGTCTGTGTGTGCGTGTGTTGTGCTTCCTTTCCATTAGAGTAAAAAAAAAAAAAAAAATCAATGAAGCACATTGATGATAAAAAGAAGATCCGCTCTCGCGGATGTTTCCGGCTCACGCGCACGAACACTATCCGATTTCCGACTAATTATCAAGGACACACTGGAAGGTCTCCGGCAAGATAATAACATGAAAAGCAGTCACGCCAGCGCCAGAAGCTAACGTAGAATTCGAAATCATAAATCGCAGCTTCTCATCACATGTTTTTTTGCATCCTCAGGAGGGCGACGATAATCACGTGCATTACCTGAGGGAAGAAACCAAGCGCCTCTACGCTCAGTTGAAAGACATGGAAAGTCTGCACCGGGAAGAGAGAGAACGGCTGCAAGTATGTGCGTTCATTAGTGAGGTGGAGCCTTTTTAAACAGGTTTCATTAAAATTCCATTGAGAGTGTGAAGTCAAGTTAGGTTAGTCGAGACTAGACTAAAGCTCAACATGGCTTGGCTAAAATAGTTGAGCTTATCTACGGCTAGGCTTGGTATGGTTAGATTAGGTGCACGCTAGGCTAAGATAAGCTAACACATTTTAGGAACAGTGAAAGTTGTGAAAAAGGAGTCGCCTCCTTTTGGCAGATGGAGTCGGAGGAGCAGCGGGCGCGTCTGGAGGCGCAGTCGCAGCGTCTGCAGCGGGCGGAGACCGAGTCGGCGGAGCGAGGCCGGCGGGTGGAGGAGCTGCAAAGGCTGCTGGGAAACATGGAGGTGGAGAGCGGAGTCCTGCGGGACAAAATGGCCGCCGACGAGGCTGAGCTACTGCGGCTTCAGGCGGACAACGGCGAAGGAAAGGAGAAAGAGGACAGGTAATAAAACCGTGTGTGTTGATGTAGTACTTGCAGTGTTTGTCTATTTGCGTGCGTGTGGGACTAACAGTGGGCGTGTTCTCAGATGTGGCCAGTTGGAGACGCAGGTGGCCGTTCTGAAGGAGAAGATCCACCACTTGGACGACATGCTGAAGAGTCAACAGAGGAAAGTGCGACACATGATTGAACAGGTACACACACACAGACAAACTCTTCACCTTTCAAGTCCTCAGGAAGCCATTAGTGAGGAAATTACATTCGGAAGAACATCAAGTAATTAATTGTGTGTTGAAATCAAACTACTTAATTAGCTACCCGTCAGAAAATCAGCCTGACTCTTTTGTGTGTGTACTGTACAGCTGCAGAACTCGCGCATTGTCCTCCAAGAGCGAGATCGAGTCATCGGGGATCTGGAGGAGAAGGTGGCCTTCCTGGAAGCCGAGGTCAGACCATAAAACGTGGATTAACCCCCCCCCCAAAAAAATAACATTAAATTAATCCCTCCCCCTTCAGCAATGACAAATGCCTCCCCAAAATGTTACTAGTTTAACTCCTTAGCTTCTTTGTACACTTTTTAAAAATGTCAACACAGAACCGCGAGATGCACGACCACATGGAGCACTTCCTGTCTGGCCGGGACCCCCCGACCCTCAAGAGCGCCGAGAACAAGCCGGTCGTCATCTACAGGTGGGCTACACTTCCTGTTAGCCGATCACGCTAATCAACAAGAAACCGTTTCAATGTTGGACCAACCCTGGTTTTTTTTTTCAATTTTTTGGAATCTTAGCAAACCTCTGATGCCGTCCACACACAATAACAAGTCCCTCCCCTTCATCAAAGTCATCGAGATCAAGTCGTGAATGACGGCCGCGATCAATCACAAAGTGTAAATATTTATTTAACGAGTGCTTTGCACCTTACTCCTCATAATTCCTTTGTCCCCACCCCCCCCAACACTGAATCAAGTGCACGTTTAAGAACTGTATAGGCATGGTAGTGTAATCCAGAGTCACTCCTAGTCCTGAGTGGATACTGAATGTGAATTTACAGTAACTGTAGATGGATAAACACTAAAGTGCATTCACTCTGTTTGCATTTGTTTTGTGTACTAAATCAGTGAATAAATTGGATGAAAGGCCAACACTTGCTCTTTTAGCTATCTTGGACACTAAAAGACACATGACTGAATTTCAATGATTTAGAAATTTCAAGTGTTTGGGAGGCACACTGTAAACAAAAAAATATTTGAGAATAAAGTCATAATCCTATGAGAATAGTCTTTTTTTTTTCTTTTCAAGAAATGAAGTCAGAATCCTTCAAGGCTAATATTTTATCTGGAGGAGTCTCCTCACCATAAGAAAGGAAGTTATTAGGAGATTGAAGTACATTATTAAAAAAAGTTTTCAATAAAACAGGTTTTATTTTTTATTAAGTCTGATTTTTTTTTGCTTAAGTCACAACACATGTCCTATTTTTGGAGGAAAAAAGTAAAACCCCCTTTTTTTTTTTTTTTTAGAACCAACCTTTCTTTTGAAAAACAGGTCTAAATCTTTTATAACAAATGTATTATTCGGGTTTTTTTTTTTTTTTATTCTCAACCTGTGAGATTAGTCACTTTTTTCAGATTTTTTTTTTTCCGGCAAGAAATAACAGTTAAGGAAGGAAGAAAATCCATAAGATTCAAGTCAGTGTTTAATGAAAAAAATAAACATACGCATATACATGGCACCATAAAAAAAGTATTTGCAAGGTACCGTTCAAATAAATACATTATTTAAAGGGTTGCAAGGTACCGTTCAAATAAATACATTATTTAAAGGGAACGACACAGCCTTTGGGCAACCAGCAGTGCCATCTAGTGGACTGAAAAACATTGACATGAATTCCTTGAAGAAACTGAAATACATTTTTACACCAGTCAACATTTTCATCTGCGGTGATGCACCAATAAATTATATTTACAAAAAAGTTACAACAATGCTAAAACCCCCGCTTCAATTTCAATTACTGTGCATCAATATACATGTATACACACACAGTTCAGTCACAAAGTGCTCTCCAGCGTATTGTAGTTGTCCTTGAAACTCTTGAGCTCCAGGAAGTGTTTGGGCCTCTTGCTGCGTGGGCCGGTCGACGGCAGGTAGGTCACCTGGATGGTGGATGGAGCGTTGCGGGCCGGAGAACCCGTCAGGTCCTTGGCCGCAGATTGATGCTGCTGCTCCACGGTGCTGCTGCTCCAGTACGCCTTCACGCTGAAAGAGAAAATGCAACAGAATTAATCGAAATACAAAAACTAGCGGGGGCTCCTTGCCCTATAAAGTTGAATGTGAGTACTACTTACACATCTGCTAATTCGTTGAGCGCCTGCTGGTATTCCAGAAATTCCGCTTCCCCGAACACCTAAAACATGATGACGGAGTGAGATATGAGATCCAAAATGGAGCATTAAACGCATGCGACAGTGTGGAGTCCACACCCCCGTGCCGTGGCGGGCGCTGTCGTAGCCCTCCAGAAGCCGGTCGATGAGCGCACCGCGGCTGCTCTTGATCAGCGAGTGCGAGTTGCGCAGCTCCAGCAGCCAGCTGCAGAAGCTTCGGCCAGTAAAGGCGCTGGGACTGCTGCACATCTCCTCCAGAGGGATGCCTGATGATGAAATAATGTATGATGAAGAACATGGAAGTATGAAGGTGTGCATTGTGAGTCTCTCACCTGAGTCCCGAATGGCATCCAGGGCTTTCATCCTGTATAAGTAGTTATAGCAACCTGCAAGATACCAATTATTTACACTGACACCTCTTTCAAAATGGATGCAAGGGGAGGCAGGAACTCACTGAGCTGTGATCCACGCCTCAGCCTTGCATCATTTTCGGGCAGGAGACGAGGTTCGAACCGGATCTCGTGAACTTTAGACAATCGGGAGTCGATCTGCTCCCGCAGGCCCTGTTGGAAACACATATTTAATGTAACATAATAATACAACGTATACATGACGTCCTGATGTTGTTGTTTCTGATTTTTCTTTACCTTTGGGGCATTGTGGCCGATGGGCGCGTGTGGGCCACGGCGGGATCTCATGGCGAAGCGCATAATTTGCCTTTTGACGAAGATGAAGAGCAGCACGAACACCTGTCAAAACACAACGTTAGCATCAACACGTAAACAATAGCGTAAACTGTCAATTTAACTCACCAAGCTGCCATACGCCATCACCAGAACCACATTAACACCCGAGAGCGGTGGCGACTCTGCCATGTTGGCACAAAAGTGTGAAATGTTTTATCTTCTACTTTACAAGAGAGCTACATTAGCTAGCTAGTTAGCATGTCACTACCTTCGAAGCGAATGGCGTAGCCTAATGTGCAAAACGTAAGCTATTTTCTAATTGTATTTATTTTTTATCACGCTATCTATAGATACGAGATAATAGTCTTCTAACATATTCGGTTGATTTAGTCGAGTTATGCGGCGAATGGTGACTCGCTTTTCGGCTAGCTAGCAGCTCAACACTGACCCAAAACACCAGCGTTGGTTGCATCACAATTACCGTAGCTACAGTAAAAAAGTGCACTCTGAAACTGAATTGTTATGGATTTAGTTCATATTGTGGTGTATTACGGTTTAAACATATACATACATATAATATGCTGATGTATTGCGCGCTGTGTTTATATACTGTACGTTAAAATTCACTACGTATGTACGTTACACAACATTTTTTTCTGGTATTTTATGTATGCAACGCAAAATTCCCACCACTGATCAAGTCCATGCGGTCTTTTTGTTCATTGAAAATAAATATTGTTTCAACGACACTCGTACTAACATTCGCCGGCACATGTTATCTTTGATGCGCATCAGTCGCAATGACATGTCACCGACCAGGGGTGGAAAAAAAATATCCCCCAAATAAAGCTTTATTAGTTAGTGATCACATGTTTGTTGGTCCACTTTCCTCCAAGCACTGTGCAGTGGCAGACCACATGACACAGCTCTCCGTGGTGTCAGAGTGGAAGAGAAACAGGTAAACGTCGGTTGTTGTTACGTGTTATGGAGAAGAAGAAAAAAATCAACTTTCGTGTGCTAATTTTTCCACGAGGGGAAGGGGGAGGAGGGAACGAATGTGCTTATCGTGTCCAAAAAATAGCGTCTAGCAAGGTCGGGGGACTAGACCACTTGTCGGCCGGTGTGTTGTCTAGTCTGAAGCCGGGTTCCTGGTCAGTACGGTGGCGTTTATTGTCATTTTTAGGAGAAAGGGCGGGGAATTGTGGCATTGTCTTTCACCCACTTTAATACTGTCTTCCGCTTTTCACGTTAAGAGTGCCTATCAATATTGTGGTAATGTTATCTTAAATATCACTGCGAGCTAACTAGTTAGCCTTTAGCCGTTAGCTACGTCCAGTTAGTTTGGTTAACCTAGCGTGGCTAAGTCGTTAGCATCCAACTAGTGGGGAAATGACGTTTTTCGTGGGTCGGTCAAGTCAAACGCGGACACGTAATTAATCGAATTCAGGTCGTTAACGAAGTAGCTTTTGCACTAATGTGACATGTATGTTTATCATTGAATGGTTTGCGTGTAATTAATCGACACTCGCGAGCTAACGTTAGCTCCGTGCTAAAAGTTAGCCTCGTCGCCATGAGGTGTAGCCGCTCGAGGCGGAAGCCCACCAAGACTTCAAAGCTTGATGCTTTTCACCCCCTTCTCCCTCACTTATTCCACATTTGCTCTCCTTTCCCGCCCCATAGCTAAATCGAATTTATTGATAAGATGGACAGGCCTAAGCGTCAGGCTTGCTTGCTTATTTGTGTGTCAGTCGCAGCCGAGCTTTTTACGTAACGTGTGCGAGATTAAGCAGTCGTTTTCGATAACGAGTTTGGCAGCACAACAAAAACGTCCAAATGTGGTCCCCCTGGCCGTCTTCGCGTTCTCCCGAAAGTGTGATTGCTCGTGGTTTTCCATTGTGATGCGGCTACTACTTCACACAGTGCACCACTGATGTTACTTTCATTTTTGGCAGTGATGTTTTGACTTGTAAACAATTCGTTGCGCACTTGCTGTTGTTGTACCTTGGAGCCTTATCTCGTGCCCCACACCTCTTGCATTGCCTTTTGTCTCGTGTTACTGGAAGTGTGTGATGAGGTCACTCAGGTCTTTCTCTCTCTTCCTCGCCTCAGGTGTGATTCCTTGTAAATAACTTGTTTGTATATACTGTAAATGATGACGTCCATGGGCGGAAACCGGGCCCGGGGCAGTTGGGAGCAGACGCAGCAAGGCCAGACACAGGGCCAGACACAGCACAAGCAAAGGCCTCAGGTACACCCTCAGTTCAACTAAAAGTGGAATGTCCTATGTTGACACCACCCAGAAGTGGAAAAATACGTTTCAAGGGTCAAGAAAAACTTTCATACCATCCTTGCGTGATGATTATGAACTTTGCTTTCACGCTGCCAGTAAAACTAGCATTTTCCCACCTTTTTTAATGGCTTCCTATTCTGTTTATACAGTACCAACACATTTTCTGGCTTTAGAAGTACTATTAGAGGCTACAGCCCCTTTTCACATCGCATGTAAAAGCAGGATTTTCTTTTATTGTGATGCTGTTCTCTTTGAATGCTATGGAAAAAAAGACCTGAGGGATGATATTGAGCCAACAGTTTTCCACCTACCAAAGGGGTGTCGGACTCTGCGATCCATTTTCCCGTAAAAGTACACATTTTCAGGCCTTTTTTGTGTATAACTGTTGATAAATGATACCGGCACAGAATGGAGTGAGGAAGTCAACACAACAATTTTTTGGTAATATACGAGTCTGTTGTCCCTTTCACACTGCCTGGTAAAGCCTGTATTTCATCTGTCTCCGTTCTGTCTTGGTCATTTTCTACTTTCTGAGGCTAGGTTATTTTAATGAGAAGGAATACATTTTTTTCCCAGATTGTTGTTGTCATCTGAAGCCCATTGTGATAAATGTGCTTGTGTCCTCTGGCAACAGGCCACCGCAGAGCAGATCCGACTTGCGCAGATGATTTCCGACCACAACGACGCAGACTTTGAGGAGAAGGTCAAACAGGTGAGAAGCGTTTTCTTTTCTCCGTTGTTGAGATTTGATTCCTGGCTTTTTCAAGGTGGCCATTCTCTCATTGAGATTGGAGAAATGAAACTGTGTTTTGGTTTTCTAGCTGATTGACATCACGGGCAAGGACCAGGATGAATCTATGATCGCATTGCACGACTGCAACGGTGACGTCAACAGAGCCATCAATGTGCTACTGGAGGGCAGCCCAGACACTGTGAGTCTTTCTTGTCTTTAGTTTTATTGTTTTGTCTTTGTTTTGATATGTTTGTTTTTTCTGTTATGTACAGCACTTTGTATGCAGATGTAGTTGTTTTTAAAATCCTCCGTTGAATAAAGTTGAGTCTTGTGTGGTGGGAAAAAAAATCAAAATTTGTGGATGTCCATCTTATGACATATTTTGCAAGTGACGTTGCTACCAGTAGAATTTTATTTTAGTTTTTATGTTTTGGTAATTTTTCTCCCGGTGTGTTCATTTTGTGGCATGTCTTTCTTTGATCGCAGGACTCGTGGGAGATGGTGGGAAAAAAGAAAGGTGTGTCGGGCCAGAAGGAGGCCAGCCAGCTGGAGATTGGAGAGGACGGCAAAGAGAACCGGGAGAAAGTGGAGAAGGATGCAGCACGTCGGCGAGGGGGAGCGCCTCGCAGGGGCCGCGGCGCCATCAGAGGGCGAGAGTGTATGCCTGTGAATGTTATGTTTCTTTCAATTTGCGACCCGTTTATCCTAATTGTCGGATTCCTCCTCCTTCACTCCAGTTCGAGGTCAAGAGAACGGCTTGGACGGAAGCAAGGCGGCGGTGGTGGGCAGGGGCGCGGAGCGAGGCCGCAGGGGGCGAGGGCGAGGAAGAGGAACGCTCGGTGGGTTGAGTTGTCATGACTTGAATCACGTTTCACGTGAACACTCAAGTTTTGCCTCCCTCCCCTCCAGGAGCGTCAGGGCGGCGAGGAGGCCGATTCTCAGCGCAGGGCATGGGGTAAGAAGAGAACACCTGCATGTCCTTAGCCAGACAGAGAGAGGGGGGGGGGGGGGGGCGCGTTTGTTCCACTGTTGCCATGGCCACAGGAGAGTAGTACCCCGGATCTATTGTTTCGTGTTAATCCACAGCAGAGGTGGGCGTGGTTCAGGCTGTGGAACGAAACGGTGTCGGCCCGCGTCTCCAAGGCGGGTTCTCGTCACACGCTTCAAAATACTCATAACCTAAATGATCATATGGCAGCACACGCAAAAAAAAGACTCTCCAGTCGTCCTTGAACGCCTCAGTGGAAATAACTTGATTATTCAGTTTCTCCGCCATGTGTGACTCCTTACAACATTCCTCTAAAATAACTCCACAGCTCCCAACCTGATGCTTTATTCTGTACTAACAGGTTGTACACTAACTTTTGCACTGGTAGCATTGCACGCAGCAGTACATGATTTGGTCATAACCTTTTTTGGGGGAGGTATAGTATGACCATGTTTGTTCATTTAAAGCGTTGTCTTAATAGACAGTTGTTTAGTATGAAGCAAAGATTGACAGTGGCTCAACAATATATTTGTAACATATTTTACGGTGACAAGATTGCCTGTGACAAGCAGTGGCTGATAAAACAGGTAAATTATTTTATAAAACTTCAAAAGTAGACACAACAAAGCTTTTATGGAAACATAATTTAGTTCTATTTATATCGGCCACTCTTATAGTGTGGGTAGAGATGTAGCCGAAATTCCCATGCAATTTTCGGATTCAAAAATATATCTGCAATTCATGCATTTTTAAAAAAATATATTATCTTCATTTATTTATTGGCTGAAATTTTAACCAGCACACACAAAAAAGTTGGCCGCATTTGCGAGCATTTTGGTCGCAGTCCCGAGCACTGACTACAGGTGTGAAACTCAAGGCCCAGGTATCAAATCCGGCCAAAAGTCTCCACGCTAATCGTCAGAGCGAGAGAGCGTCTCGGAATGAGTCAGCAGATATTTATTTCTTCGGTGGCAAAATGCAGGTCAGCTTCTCCTGAATATTGATTTCCACTCTTTTTCACACACACGAGCCGTTCCTGCCTTGAGACATTTTGTTTGTTCCTCCCGCATGTGTCGGATTGAGTGAGAGACAGAAAGTAATATGAAGGAAACGGCGTACAAGCGCTTGGCGGTTTCATTTAGTCTCGTGTCTGCTTTCTGCTGACTTGTGCTCTCCCGATTTACGCGTTTTATTGAAGTGGATGCGCCACACAAGCCTGCAATCAATATATACACTACTGAAAGGTAAATTGTCTGTTCTTCAATTGTATTTTACTTTTTTTTTTTTTTTTTCTCCTCCCAGGACCTTCAACCCCGCCGACTACGCCGAACCGAGTCAGACAGACGAAAACTACGGCGGAGGCAGCACCTGGAACAACACAGCTGGCATGGAGACAGATGAAGGAGCTCGTGAGTACATCGAGAAAACGCTCCTATTTTCGCATTGGATCTTGAGCGGTAATGAGTTTCATTTCCAAACTCTTTTCTTCCCAGGATTGGAATACTCTCCGGGAGAAGCAATGACTTACCCGCCCAAGTTTGACTCTGCACCTGGTAAAGCTTTAATTGACTTTTTCATGTATAGTGCAACCCCTTTTCGGTGTAAGTCTGCTACATGGAGAGATTTATTTACTGCTTTGCTTTTGTCGTAGAGAAATCCCTCAGCTCTTTTTTTGCACCAAAGTCTTTTCCTTTTCTTTTTTTTGTCTATCATCCTGGAGAAAAGCATTGCTCGCAATGACACATGTAACAAACGGGCACGGCTGTCTCAAAGACTTTCTACCTGTAAAAGGATTGCTTTGAACTGGAAATTTCCACGGCAGATGTGTTCCACAAAATAAATTGCTGTATGGTAGGGGTGCAAACGACCTGCAATATAGTGAGCGATCTTTTTTTGACCACCTCCTTGTGCCTGTCAGTGGTGCTGAAAAGATTTATGCCCCACTCACAGGTGCCTGGAGGACGCCCACAGAAGAATGGGGCACTGAGGACTGGAATGAGGATGTGAGTACTTCAACTTTTTTTTTTTTTTTTTTTTTTTTTCCTTTCCAAGAAACTCTATATTTGTGTCAACGTCCATAAATAACTTCTCTTCGCGTTTTTATTTTCATACTTGGCAGTTGTCAGAGACCAAGATATTCACAGCTTCCAGCGTGGCAACCATTCCCCCACCGCAAGAGAATGTCACCATCACCAAAGGACAGAGGTGGGATAAAAGGCCCCTTTTGGTGAATTTTTTTTTTCCCTTTGGCGGAGATAACAGAGCCGTAGCTGATGTGATTTTGCTCGGAATTCTGGTTCCGTATAAAAGGCATAAAGGGGGTTAAATGTATGATTTCACTTCCCATGGATAAGATGACAATGGCTGGATGTCTTGTGGTCATTGATTGAACATTCAAACGTGGCCGCCTCTGTAGGATTGACCTCGCGGTGCTTCTGGGGAAGACTCCCCCGTCCTCCTCTTCCGAAACGGAACCCCAACCCTTGGAGGCCGCCCAGCCCCCCTCCTTGCCCCAGTCGCTGGTTTTCAGCAACTCTAAGCAAGGCGCCCCCATCTCCCAAAGCTCCCCGGGCGCCCCTTATGCCCAGCACAGCATGGTGAGTGGCAATAATGACTTGTTGTCTTGGCCGGCCATTTGGCGCTTCTGATGCGCTGTTTTGGTGGCAGGTCAGTATGATGAACAAGAGTTTTGGGGATGGAGCGGACCAGAAAGGAGGTACCAGCGGGACCACCGGCTCCCAGTTCCTGGAGCAGTATAAAACCGCCCAGGCGCTGGCTCAGCTGGCCGCCCAGCATTCCCAAACTGGGGTGCCTAATGCCAACCCCCCATCCTGGGACAACGGTGCCAACTCACGGGCACAATACGGTGAGATGACGCGACCACCCCAGACCGGAATCCGTTTAGAGTGTTATTCATAGTATGTGGTCAGCAGCTTGTTGGACTAGTGGTTAACCGGTCTGCCTTACAGTTGTGATGTTCAGGGTTTGAAACTGCTGCGGCTTTTCTGTGCGAAGTTGACGCGTGTGGTCTTCGTTTTCTGTGCAGATATAAAGACTCAGCCAGAGTCGGCCATCCACACGCCCTTCGCGAAGCGCCCGCCCTTCCAGGCCGCCGCCGCCACCACCACGTCGTCCATGTTGGAGGTTTTCCTGCCTCCCTCGGCCACCTCCTCTTCCCCCGCTTCCTCCTTGCCGCCGCAAACGGCGTCCTCGCCGCATGCCGCGCCGCCGCCGCCCGCCTCCTCCCTTCCCAAAATGGCGTCGGTCACGTTGGGTCAGCAGGTTTCGCCGAGTTCCTCGGACGCGCAGGGCTCGAGCCCGCTGCCTCTGCAGCAACACAAACTCAGACCGCAGAAGAAGAGGACCTCCATTGCAACAAAGGTAGACGGATATGCTTGGTATTGTGTATAATAATATAATCACGTTTCCTCAAATAGGGGCGCCTCATTTATAAAGGGAGATCTAGTGAAATATATATTTTTTTAAGATCCTACCTTAAACACACTCACGCACTGTAGATGCAGCACACATTCTCATACTACTTTTCACCTTTGTTCAGATTCCGGCAATGGCGGTGGAAATGCCCGGCTCGACAGACATCTCCGGGCTTAACCTTCAGTTCGGTGCGCTGCAGTTCGGCTCGGAGCCGACGCTGCCCGAGTACGAACCGGCCCCCTCCAACGCGGCGCCCGTCAACCCGATGCAGAATAGCCTTTACTCCGCCCCCAACAGGTTTGTACGCAGGAAAATGCAAGGATGTTAATTTCGGTAATCGGAGCGAGCGCCTCCTCGCGTTGTCAAAGGGAGTTAACATGGCCTGTCAATCTGCAGCGAGTCAACTCCAGCTCTTTCCAACTCCAGCCAGATGGACATGTACGAGCAGAGAGCACCTCAGACGCGGCGTTACCCTCCCTCCGTCTCCTCCTCCCCGCAGAAGGACATGCAGCCCAAGGTAGGCCTCGGAGCAGCCGGGCCAGATGTCGGGACGCTCCGAGCACGTCCTGTTGGACTTCTCGATAGGCTGTTTCTGTAGTAACCGCTGAGCTCACCTTCATTGTTGCTTTTACAGAATGGCTTCAGTTCACTACAAGCAACACAATCTGTGGAAGGCAAGTACCTTTATTCTTATTGCGTAGCAATATATGTCGCAAATGATTTGCTGCCACACTAAAGTACTTTTTTTTGTGACTTTATTTTGCTTTTACTTTCTTGTTTCATTTCTTTTTCTCAAATTTATTTATTCTGTTTATCTTATTTCTCATATTTTCCTATTTTGTCTCATATTGTTTTTTCTTATTTTGTGATTTTATTTTTTCTTTCATTTCTCATTTATACATTTTATTTTCTCATGTATTTATTTTTTTGTCTTCATTTTATTTTCTACTACATTTCTCTTTTTTTGAATAAATGTTTTCCTCATTTATTATTTTATCATATTTAATTCTTATGAATTGCTTTCTCCTTTATTTTCTGTCTAGCTGCAGCGGGTTCTGCAGTAGCGATCAAGCCGACATCGGAGTCGACGGCGCCGGCGGCGACGGCGGTCGCCGGCATGACGGACGGCAGCTCGGGTCCGGCCTCCCTGCTGACGACATCCAGTCAGGCGCCACTCGGCGCGCTGGGGCAGGCCGAGGACCTGCCGCCGAGCACCGCCCCGCCTCCTCAGCACAACAGGTGACGACGCGAGTCGACTCCCCTCGCGTACGCGCCGCAACCGTCGGCGAAGCGGACCCGATTCTACTGCCGTGTCTCGTTGCAGTGCACTCTCGTCACAGCAGAACAGCCTTGCTCCATCTTCAGGTCGCACGTCCAACTCGAGCTTATTGGTAAGCGCCCCCCTATCACACAAGGACACCTCTGAACGATAATGACACACCCTCACACGGATTGCCACATTCTAATGGCGTCCGCCTCTTTCCTCCGCAGCACCCCAACGTAGACGGCGACTCCAGCCTCCACTCCTCCTCCGCTTCATCCTTCCCTTCTGTCTCAGCTGTGTCGTCGTCAGTGCCCCCGTCCTCCTCCTCCTCTTCCTCCTCCGCGGCGGCGCAGGTGTCCCTGGGGGCCCCGGTCTCGGCCCCGTCCGGCCTCGGCCCCGTCAGCAACATGCCCATGGGCATCAATGCGGCCTCCATGGCTGCTGCGCAGGGCGTGGCCTCGTCCCCCGCCGCCGTCTCGATTTCTGCGGTGGCCTCCGCTGCTCCCTCCTCAGTGACTTCTTTGTCATCGCGCAGCTCTGCAGCACCCTCAGGTCTGGCATACCCGCCTGCACTATTATTTTTTTTCAAATCTTTACTGCTGTTATTACTTAACTACTGGATTATGGAAGGTTAACGATAGTAGACTACTTTACATTCCGACACACGGGCCAGCCTTAAAAGCAGTACAGCTTATCATTTTGTGTTTTTGCTGTCAAATGTAGGGAAAGTACCTCCAAATTTGCCCCCCGGAGTGCCCCCTCTGCTGCCCAATCCATACATCATGGCCCCGGGACTACTACATCCCTACCCAGTGAGTGTTATGCAAAGTCTGTGTACAAGCACAATGCAGTGTGTGCGCGCGTTGTGTAATAACAAGACATGATCGTGTCAGACTCAGGTGTACGGCTACGACGACCTGCAGATGCTGCAGACAAGAATACCCTTGGTAAATTGGAATTTTCCATGCGAGTTATCATTTCCTGTGTCGTCGTCATAATCTTGTTCCCTTTGCGTGCGTTTCCAGGATTATTATAGCATTCCCTTTCCAACCCCAACAACAGCACTGACTGGCAGAGAAGCTAGCTTGACCAACAACCCGTACTCTGGTGAGACTTCCTCCGTAACGCGTTTGTATTAACGTAGCGTTTGTACCAATTTTTTTTTTTTCTTCCTGTGGTCATCTTCTCTCAAGGTGACTTATCCAAGTTCGGTCGAGGCGACGCGTCCTCGCCGGCCCCCGCCACCACGCTGGCGCAGAATCAGGGGCAGAACCAGACGCAGACGCACCACTCGACCCAGCAGCCCTTCCTCAACCCGGCGCTGCCGCCCGGCTACAGCTACACGAGCCTGCCCTACTACACCGGCATGCCGGGCCTGCCCAACACCTTCCAGTACGGCCCCGCAGTGTTCCCGGTGAGGATTGCACTCGCAAATGCAGAACAGCTCTTGTTTTCCTTTGCCAGAGAATTGATTTTTGTGTCCTTCCAGGTGGCCCCTACCTCGTCTAAGCAGCACGGAGTGAATGTCGGCGCGTCGGCCACGCCCTTCCAACAGGCTAGCGGCTATGGTTCCCATGGATACAGCACTGGTGAGCCACCGCGAATGGAGACGGCAGGTCTTGCGCCGTATGACGTGACGCGCGGCTAACGCTGCAACTGAAGGCGGCAAGGTCACAGTTGTAAACCCAAATTGACTTAAGAAGAATATTTTTCGATGGTGCGTTTGCATCTGCGCATGCAGAGGGACGGAATGGAACGCTGAGAGCTTGGCTTTGCTGTTCACATCTTCCATTGCTTCTTAATACAATGGCCCATCGCATATTTGCGGTCCTGCATCCGCGTATGCGCATATTTTTTGGGTGAGGGGAACCTCTCCACCATTACTCCCTAACAAGCTTGTCTATTTGTGCTCATGCTAAAGCAATAAAATTATTACTTTGGCGCCATCTGGTGGGTTTTAGATGTTCGATGTTCCTTTTTATTGCTTGTCCCTGAATGCACCTGGCACATCAAGTGAAAGTATGATTCTAGTCTCCCAATGTATCTTCTAAAAGGCGTTCTCTACCTCGCTTTATTCCGTAACATTTCTTGTGTGTCAATGCTAAAAGATGAGTTTAATGTTTCTATAACGTTTGTGTAAAGAGGTCATGTTGTGCATATTTGTTTGCCAATGTGAGATGCCACGTCAGTTTACGTTACATGGATTCATGATTGTGTACATGCCAGATGCATTGAGATGATTCTTTGTGGTCCTCTCTCAAGTGCTTTTCTGTCATCTTTTGGCATCTACACGTAGCTGGCATAGATAATGAACATGCATTCTTTTGAATGAATTAGACATTTTTAGACCAGTTAAGTTTAATTGGTGGTTGGGGATCACATTGCGTTTCTGCTCTTTTTTTTTTCGGATAATACTTCCTATCAAACAACTTTTTATTTTGTTTTTTTTGAGATGCCTCTTCTGCTGCTTCCTGCCATCACGCCAGCTTACTTTCCACCTTCCCACACACAACCTTCCTGCTTCCCACTCCCCCTCACCTCCCTCATATAGCACTTGCAATCTATTTGTTAGCTTCTTTGTAGTTAGCAAGTGCTCTCTGAGGCAGGGCTGCCTCCCGCCTGGTGCGTCTAACGCTGTGGGCTGCGGCTGTGTGTCTCGACTGTTGCAGGCTATGAGGATGTGGGCCAGGCTTCAGGGAGTGGGGATTTCTGTAAGGGCGGATACGGCAATGCCGTGGCCGCCGCCGCCGCCGCTGCCGCCGCCGCTGCTGCCGCTGCCGCCGCTGCTCAAAACAAACCGGCCAACTCCGTCAGCGGGCCCGGAGTCGGTGAGTGCCGCCCCGTGCCAGGTAGTAAAAAAAAAAAAAAAAAAAAGCTGGCGACACCCCCCTTTTGCTCTTGTTCCTCTGCCTCATCGCTGTGCGAATGGCATTATGCTACTTTCGCTTATCTTGGTGGAAATTTCATGATGAATCTAAGATGCACTATCATCTTTACAGATAAACTTAATTTGACATTCTCAAAACTATAGAATACACATTGGACATCCGGCATACTTTTAGGTTGAATTACAAATTTTCCGGTCGCCTCTAAAGTGTCTGTTTTGTGAGCCGCACACCAGTTGACCCTGTTCTGAATCTATGTGGCGATACAGGGGGTCAGTGTGTGCCACAGCGAACCCCAAAGACGGCAGCAAACGCCACACGACAGTCAGACTTGAAATGATGTAGTCTGCTGGCAGTGGTGTGCTGCCACATGACGCAGTCACGTAGATGAATTGCTTCCCAGTCATTTGCTGTGTCAGGTGTCATTTTTGTTTGCTTGTTTTCCAATGTTGAATTTGTCTTTTGTCTTCTCTAGGAGTGTCTGTGACCTCGAGCAACACCGGGGTACCTGACATTTCGGGCTCAGTTTACACCAAGACGCAGGCAAGTATAGATATTATAAATATATATAAGTATTTATCTGCCATGTGCACCCCGAAATGGGATAGGACTTAAAAAGTTGCCTATTCATATGTTTCCAGCAGTCATTTGAGAAGCAGGGTTTCCACGCCGGCACTCCCACGGCGTCTTTCAGCCTCCCTTCCGCACTGGGTAGCGGCGGCCCCATCAACGCCCCGGCCGCAGCAGGCTACGCCCCGGCCCCCTTCATGCACATCCTGGCGCCACACCAGCAGCCCCACTCCCAGATCCTACACCACCACCTGCAGCAGGACGCACAGGTGAGACTCTTTTTTTTTTTTTTTCCCCCCCTCATGTCTTCTCTCTACTCCCACCGCTCTCTTATCCTTTCTGTCCGTGTATTCACAGAGCGGCAGTGGCCAGCGCAATCAGACCGCGTCCCTTCAGCAGAAGTCTCAGATCAACAAGTCTGCCTACAACAGCTACAACTGGGGGGCCAACTAACATCCACCGGCGGGGCCCTGGACTCCCCACCGTCCCCTTACTCGCTAACAGAAACTGTGAATGAGGGAGGGAGGGACGGAGTGGGCAGGGCTCATCTCCTGAAATCCAACTTCATGTCGGAAGGTTTCCTCCTGCTGAGTTTCAGACCCCCCCCCCCCCCCCCCCCCCCCCTCAAATATTCCTTCTCCTCCCTCCTTCCCCTTCTTCTCATCCCTTTGCCAGGTTGTGCCGGGATGGAAATGGGAGGGCTAAATGGTTAGAAAAATCAAATTCACATATTGAGTGTTTGGGGAAATTGTATTGTTAATAAGTTCAGCACCGACCGTTTTGCATATGTAACAGAATTGTTTCTAAAACGAACAAGTGTTTCCCCGTATGGTTCTTTTACATTGTTCTTGTGCTCTCTACCCCCTCCTCCTTTTCTTTCTTACTAATTGGGAGGAATGAAGTATTGCGGGATGGTGGCGATGGATTGGTGGGGGAGGCCGCTTTTCTATTTCACACCACCTCTGCACAAACTTCATTTACTTGATTGCTGTTTGGTTTCTCCCAATCCCCTATTTTATGTCATTTTTTTAAGTTGAAAGACAATTCTCTGGATTTGGTAGAGTTGTGAAGTTTATTTTTTACTAAATATAGATATATATATATAAATATATATATAAATATATAAGTCGGCTGGCTTGGAGTGAGGATGTTTGTCATGTGATTGCGTGCATGTTTGTACACAAAGACATGTAGGGGGGTAGGTTGTTTACTGTGCTGTTTTTTGCCTAGCACAGACTTTTCATAGTGTATAAAACACATGTACAGTAACTGTTACCATGTGAATATGTTGTCACAAGTTATTAAAGGTTCTTTCCCAAGGCCAATCCGCCTCTCAATAATGATACAGTAATGTCTTTTCAGTTTAGGAGACCTCTCCATGCGCCACCACTCTTCCCTGCTCATTTTAAGGAATCCTTGCAGCATCCAATACTGATGGACGGAATTGTACTTTTGTTTTGTTTTTTGTTTTTTTGTCAGTGATTTATTTTTCTTTTTGTACTGTGCATTTTAAAAAAAAAACATGTAAATGGAAAAACATGTCTTGTACATATAAACAAAAAAAGTACTGTAGTGCCTGTTTGTTTGCTTTACTCCTCCACTTCCTTGCAGATCTTAGAGCTTTTTGTTCCATTTTTTTATTTTGTAAAAATATATAAATATTAATAAACAAGGACTAAGACATTTTCATCATATTTGGGGATGTGAATGTCTTGCGGAATCCATATTGTTGTTTTCTTTGGTCTCCAATTGTTTACTCAAGTTTTACATTGAAAACTCCAATGCGTTTATTTTTTTTTACTAATTTAAATTTAAATTTCCCTGTTGGTACCGCTTTGCATGCGGCCATTACGGTTAAAACTGCTTTACGGTAATTACGTCATGTAAAAACATCGCTTTACGACACTGTTGGCAACCGAAGTGTCATTTTAGTCTACACACTTTATACCGTCAACACATTTTAGAGTAATGCTAGAAGTTACTATTTAATCGACGTATCCTAAATGAGCGTTTTTGATTTATTTCGTGGCTTCTTTGGAGTTCCCGGCGGCCATTTTCATGGGCGAAGGTGAGTTAGTATAAGCTAAAGTGACAGCTGCTATGTAGCTAACAATTTGCAAGCTAGCACAAGCTATTGAAAATGTGCTTTTTAAAATGTCTACAAACAGCTTTTATGTTGCATGTTATGTTTAACCTATCGAGTTTATCTTTCTTCGGCCGTGTATTAATGTTAGGAATATAGTTTTAGCAACTTCAATTTGTCAGCGTAATTTCAATATTTCGACATTTCCTCCAAATTCACACAGTGATGACAAGCAAATTTTATTTTACACTGAAAGTGGCGGCTGTCACATAGTTAACGACAAACTAGCACAAGTTGGTCCCAGATTCACCCACGCGAATAACGGGGGTTAACGGGGGCGATGTAAAATGGACATCCTTGGAAATTATACCACCTGTTGCTTTTCATCTCGAACACCAAGTTAAGTGCAAAAAGAACTGAAACGTTGAACAGTTGGATTCTAAAGTTTCAAGAAGGTCACATTTATTTCACTTGTAAATGTTAAAATGCATTTGAGGTACATTCTTGAATTTCAGCAGAAAGCTGAATATCCCTAACGTACTGTAAATAGTGTATGTTTGCCACGTCATGAAGTTCGGAATAGAGTTTGAATACCGTTTAATATTGAGTCAGTACTGTCAATACACGATACTTGTGGTGGAGAATTTATCACCATTTTGGCTGCTAATCTCATTCAATAGGGACCCCTTCTTTGATGCCATGACCCGTGATGAGGACGACGATGGCGAAGACGACAGCTTCCACTATGACAGGTTCCGGGGAGACGGGCAGGACCCCTTTGATAGTGCCTGGAAATTTGATTTCAGCTTCAGTCCAGATGGGATGAGAATCCAAGAACCTCCTCTGTTTGGCCACGTGCTCAGAGAGATGGAGGAGATTTTTTTCCCAGCTGGGTCGCTGGGACTCGCATTCCGGTAGAGCTGCCTTTTTTAAGGATTGCAAATGGGCAATATATGGAGTTGTGATGGCGTCTATCATCATTTACTGTAGGTATTCCCAGCATTGCGCCACCGCCACGTCAGGAGGGAAGTCGCGGATCCAGTGGGAACCCCCTGAGAGACTTTATGCTCAAATCTCCTGACAGTGATGGCCAAGGGAGGAATGAGAACTGTCCTTCCTATGAGTCTCCACAATTCCCAGGCCCCCTCCCTTTTTCTAAAGTAAATAAGAAGTCCATTCTAGCACTGTTTTTGTTATTTTACAATCTGTCAACTACTCTTTTTGTCCAAAGTTCAATGATGTCTGGAGACAAAGGCTACAGAAAATCCCGCAAGATGAGCGTAAAGAAGACAGAGGTGCGTGGGTCTATTTCCTTTGCCGTATGGACACGCCCTTTTATCTATATGATTTATTGAAATTCCCAAATGTGGCTACTTCAGCAGCTTACTAGCGAGCAGCGACTATGAGAAGCTAGCATAGCAGGCTACGTCTTCACTCATCAAACAGCACAAATAGACGATCATCATTTTTCCAGACCTGGACTCTGCGGTGTCCTCCAGTGGTTTGGATCAGATTCTGGCGCCACCCACTGACCAGGTGCCGAATCAACAGCCTCGAAGCAGGTCCTTCTTCCAGTCTGTGACTGTCACCAAAGTGCTGAAACCTGATGGGGTAACAAGCAGTTGACAGCTAACTAGTTAGCAGATACGCTGACCTCATGCATGGCCATTTCGTGTATTAGCATTTAGCCACTTATTTTGTTTTTGCCTGTCAACAAGACGCTGGAAGAGCGGCGCACAGTCAGAGACGGCCGAGGCAACGAGGAGACCACCGTGACCCGCTCGGGGGGCCGTGGTGGTCAGGAGGGACCAGATCATCATACCGGACCTGCCCTACCAGGTCTTTACACACACAGACACACGATGCAGTACAGTGAACCTTCGCAATTTGCAGGGGTTTGGGAAGGACACCCTCGGGCAATATAAAAAAAATCATCAAATAGAAATTTGCCCCACTCACAAATGTCTATAATTGTCTGTAAGGTGTTCCCTCACTGAATCAATTTTGTCATTTTCACCCCTGCTATCGTGCAGTGTTTTAAGCAATCCCTTATTATGGGTTTCTACAGTATCTAAGTCCAAATTTAGAGTAGCACACCTTGAGTGTAGTATTGCGTTGTCCCACAACATACTGGGCAGCACTGAGCTCGACTGGAAGAAATGCAGCGTGTCATAAAGAGCAAGAAGACGAAGCAGTGAAGTTCCCCTTCTAAGCCCAAAAGAGCAGATGGACATGTGTGAGTAATGTTATGCTGTTTGGTCTGGGTTCAACATTTGGTTGTTTAAAAATATACAGTGTTTAATTCTGATTTGTTATATCTGTTCATGATCGCCACAACCTTGATGCTAATTTACGTTAGCTTGTCTATGGTGTTTTGAAAGCGAGCTGACTTTTTGGTTAGATGAAATTGTGTGGTTTTGTTGAACATAATTGGTTGTAAGCTGTCAAATATTTGTAAGTCCGTTTTACAGTAAACATCAACTGCGAGTGACAAAAGGCTTCCCCTCGATAAACGGTGGTTCACTGTTGTTACTTTCTGCAGAAAGATTTGGTGAGCATTCATTGCACACTGTATAGGAGCTGTGCTTATTCACTGTCTGCTCTCATTTCAGGCTCTTCATTTTCAGACATGCGGGACGACGACAGCGACTTGTTTTCAAAGCTCTTTGGAGGCTTTAAATGACTTGATTATAACACACGCAATTTGTTTATGTTATAGAGTTGTGCATTGCACGTTGACGCTACAAGGTGAGATAATATTGCAGAATAATCCCTAATTATTACATTGTATTTATTTTTGTATCGCCCCTTAGTGGCTGTTGAATAAAAATAATGTTGACCTTTAAAAAAAAAAAAAAAAAAAAAGAATTTTGTGGCTTTGTCTGAGGTTTTTGATCTGTTTTTAGAATTTGCTCTGCAAACGGGATCGAGCGCTTGTGGTGTAGGTTAGCCACTACCTCGCTTTAGACATCGTGAGCGAGGTGGGTTTGAACAAGCCAATGAGAAGAGCGGCAATCAGGGTGCCAGCAGGTGAGGACACTTTTTTCTGCCCAATTAATTAAAATTTGATCATTTTTGTAGATAATTTTTTAAAATTACTAATAAAGTAATTTTCAAAAGAGAAAAAATCTTTTCAAATATTATTAAATGAGGAAAAAAATTAAATGAAAAAATATCAATCACAAAATGTCAAAACATTCAAATGTGGCGGCTAGCAAAGGTGCTAACGTAGCTTTCTTGTCAAGTGTTATGAACAGAACATGCAAATCAACTCCTGTCATCTCTTGAACATATGTTGAAATGCTGAAATGCAAATGTATAGTCTATAAATTATTTAGAAACTGCATTCATTGGGGAAAAAAAGAAATAATCACTGCCCTGTCACGAAAAAAAAACATGGAGTAGCCTACGCCTTGACTACTTTTCTTGAAAACAAGATCCAAATCAAAGTCTCTTTTTGACATTTATTCGAAAACTGCACAAAAGTGAATGTATGGCATTTTCAGCAAGCAGACCACAACCATGAAAAAAAAAAAACATGAATGTTCCACTATTATCATCCATCTATATAAATATGATATGACACATATAAAAAGATAAAAACACGACAATTTTTTTTCTTCCAAATGTTATAAAAGAAATGTGAGCATTGATACACATTGACTTCCTCCTAATAGGGTGCTTGTTTGATACTTGGAATAAAAAGGAACAGTACAGTACAAATACTACACGTATTCACATTATCATAACAAGTTAAGGTTTTTTTTCTTGTAGTGTAATAATGTATTTACAGAACAAAAACCACATACTACCCACTCCCCCCCCCCTCTTCTTCTACTGTCTTTATGAACATCACAAATTATCCTGGCCAGCTCGCAGCAGTGTTTGATAAATAATAAATATTACGAGTACAAATCCAAGTTCCAGGGAGGTCAGTAAAATGGCGGCCGTGCAGCGGAAGTGTTTCACTCAAAAGGGGAGGACGTCCAGGCATGCATCAACAAGAGTAGGATGATTAAAACATTCTAGAGCAGCGGTTCTCATAACTGGGGTCCGCAAAATAATGTGCAATAAATTATTTTATTTTTTGTATCTTTTCTTTTTTCTTTCCCAAAAGTGCAAACCTGTATTTGGGGCATGTCTTACAGAATGAGCCGATTACTCGTCCGTATCTTAGCTTTGGACCAATTAAAAGCTCTGATGTACTTGGTTCGCTACTTATGTTTTTGTATTCTTTCTATAACACTCTTAAGATGAAAAAATCAGTAATCAAACGGATACACCTAATGTTTGTGCACTGAATTTTAAATAGTGTTATGAGATTTTTTTGGGGGGGGGGGGCGGGGGGGATATTTACAGTTGACAATGTAAAAGGAGTTGGATGCCGGCGTCAATGACTTGTTTTTCCGCTGTTCGCGATAGGCCTCCATCCCTTTAACCCTACGAATGCCGGTGTTTTTGTTTTTTTTTTAAATACGGATTTGTGATTAGCTACCCACAAATGCATTTTTAAAATGTTTATTCAGCCTCAAGTATTCGCTCAAAAACGTCACTAGTTTCCTTTTTGTAACATCTAATATAGCAGTATTGCTTTGGCGCCATCTTATAGCATCTTGGTGCCACGTTAGTAGAAGTGAGAGTATTAATGTCATTGGGACAGGCTATTGCACTGTCAAACAGAAAAGTAGTGCTTTGCCGCCATCTTATGGAATTGAATTCAATTGAATTTGTTACGCCTTTCCATTGAACAGGTCAATAATTCCAATCGCATTCAGGGGTGTGCACGGTATTTATGCTTAGTTGGCGTTAGGATGATGAGAGGGTCTTCAGAAAAATCTCTCCCCTGCACCCAAAAAGTTTGAGAACCTTTGTTCTAGACTGGCTCGGTTGCATTCTACTGGGGCTTGTCCGTCTTGTGTGCGGTGAGGAAGGCCATGCCGTGGGTCCGGAAGTGGGTGTTGAGGTCCGAGGCCTTGTCGAAGCGCCGCCCGCACACCCTGCAGATCAGGTTGCCGTCGGCGTCCTCGCCCAGAGCTTGAGGCGAGGCGGCGCCGGCATGGGGCGAGCCGTCCGGGGATGCTCGTCCCGCGCCGCGGTCGGCCTCTCCCTGGGCGTCCCGCACGCGGTGGCTGATGAAGCGGTGCCGGCCCAGCGAGCCGGCCGAGGCGAAGCACACGCCGCACTGCAGGCACTGGAAGGAGGCGGTGTCGGCGCGGTGCTGCGGGATGTGGCGCTGGAACTCGGCGCCGTCCTCCGTGGAGAAGCCGCACGGCACGCAGCGGAACACGCTGCCGCTCTCGTCCTCCGGTTCGGCCGAGGCCCGGGTTCTCTTGGCGGGGCCCGCGCCCCCTTCCTCGCCGTCCTCCGGGGCATTGTCTTCCTCGTCCGCTGGCCTGCCGCCGGGAGCAGCGCCCTCGCCGTCCTGTTCGGAAGAGCTGCCGGGACCTTCCGCGCCCGTGGCGGCACGTTTCCTGGTCATCGGGGCCGCCTGAAGAGCAGAGTTGCAAAAAGGTTAGCAATAATATTTTCACACTGAACTGGCCGCCAAGTGAAATTTGTCACACATGCTAGCTTTACAGATGTTTACTTTTTTTTTTTTTTTAACCAGTCACCTGGTACCTCTTCTGTGATGCATTTCAATTTTTTTTTTTTCAAGCTAACACTAGCACCAACTTTGGGACCAAGTGACTGAGCGCTGAAAGCCAGCAAACAAGATGGCGGCTCTGCTTGAAACGCGGCAGATGAGGAGCAAGGGAACCAACTCACCTGTCCGTCGGTGCCTCTGTGCTTGAGCCGGATGTGTTTGTCCAGCAGGAAGCGGCTGCCAAAGGTACGTTTACCCTCCGTGCAATACCTGCCACAATATTTAATAATTAGGACTGCTTTTATAATCATTAAAGAACTAAACAGAAAAAAACATTGGAACCACACATGTACAATATAGTGACATACAGTGTTTCAAAAAATGACTGACAATCAAGTATTTGTAAATCTAATTATCCGATGGTGAGATGCTGTGTCGCTGTGTGAAAATACGCCAAGTTGCGGCAAAATTTCTGGGTCTTGTGTGAAAGGCCAGATGAGCGAAATCTTGAGCAACTTAGCAAGATCTCCGCGTGCTCATGTTTGTCGAATTAGCTTCCAGACTTACTGGCAATGGAAGACCCTTTTGTTGCCCTCATGAATGACTCTCTCGTGGCGTCTGAGGCTGGACGACGTGCTGAAGTTCCCCCCGCAAATGCGACACGGGAACTGTGGCGGTGGAGAAACAAAACAAGACAACATTGAGTAGATGTTATTTTTTTAAAAAAAAATTTTTTTTTAAAAGGCCAGCATCAGCGGCACCTTTCCGTGCTCCATCTTGACGTGGCTGATATAGTCGTCATTGTCGTTGAAGGTGCTCTGGCACTGCGGGCACGTCCACTCGGTGGGGGCGCCGGGCGTGGCCCCCGCGGGCCCCGAGCCGGGCCCCTCGTAGTCTTCGTCCCCATCGTCGTCATCTTCCTCCTCCTCGTCATCGTCCTCTTCCTCCTCGTGATCTCGCCCCCAGTCCTCGCCGTCGGAGTTGTCGGGCTTGGTGGAGGGTTTGGCCTTGGGAGCGGCTGCGGGGACGGCGGCGACTGGGGTATCGGAAGCGGCTTCCTGTTTTGCCGCGGGGCCTCTGTGCGCCGTCTGAAGGGCGGGATGAGTCTTCGGTTAACCCACGTTGGACAATTACGCGGTAGCACTTGTACTTGGCATGGAACTTAAGACAAGGTATCATGAGGAGAAACCTTGCCAAGGCCGATCCAAGCAACTTCATGTTTGCCTTTGTTGACACCGCGCTCCGTATGGGAGGCAAAGAGCGGGCAACACTTAAGGCGCAAAACACGAGATGCCGTTTTGCTGCGTGAACCCCGAGCGGTGACTCGCCTTGATGTGCTCCATCATGGAGCCTTTCTGCGCGTACAGCTTGGTGCAGTCGGGACACTTGAACACGTGCACCTTTTGCTTGGCCAGATGCGTGTCAAAGTGCATGTAGAGCAAGGGCTTCTGGGTGAAAACCGTGTCGCACATCACACACTTGTAGATCATCCTGCCAAGAGACGATGATGAGCGATGAGAGTGAAGCGGGCGGAAACCAAGAGGAAGCCAAGCGTGCGGCGCTTGTACTTGGCCTGTCCGCTGGCGAGCGCCGGGTGCTGCGTGCCGATGTGGGTCTGGGCGCTCGGGGCCGACTTGAAGGCCATGGGGCAGCTGGGGCATTTGTGGAACACCTCACAGTGAGCTGTCTGGATATGAGACTTTATGGAGTTCAAGCCGCCAAACACCACCTGGCAGCTGGAGCATCTTCAACCAAGCACATGCCGCCAAAAAGGCTCAGAAAATGTTGGGGTGGAGGGGGGGTAAGGATCAAGCATCAAACAAACAGCAGGCGGCCACGATTTTTGGCGGTCCGTCCCGAGCTGTGCGCTTACCTGTAGCCGATCCGCCTGGCAAAATGCAGGCAGGCCTCGTCCAGGTGGGTCTGGAAGCCGGCCTGCCGGGCCACGCCCCCGCACTCGGGGCACACGTGGGGCGCCTTGTGCTTGTGGATCCTCTGGTGGGCGGAGACGGCGCACGAGTTGGGCAGCATCATGGGCGGGGAGCACTGGGAGCACGTCTGGAACACGAGGAGAAAGCGGAACAAAAAATAGAATTTTAAGAGAGATGGAAAATCTTTAGTTATACTGTAAGTTTCTTCACTCGTGATCAAGATCCACCGCCACTTTCAAGCAAACTTGTTAGCCTCTGATGAGTAGCACATTCTTGATTGCTAGTTGAAGCTGTTGATATAGTGTTGGGGTTATCTTGGGCATTTGTGTTTGCTGATGTGTAGTGCTTCCTTCTGAACTGAAAATTCTTTGTCTTCATAGGCACTCACTGAGGAACGCCCCCCTCAAAACAAGCTAATTTCATTGAGGCTAGTACCGGTCGGGTGCAAAGATAATTTGATGAAAGTGATTGAAAATCCTGTGAACTGTTGAGAGCCACCCGATTTTTCACCTTCAAACGGATTCAACGCTCTTTTGCTGTCAATTACTCAAATTTGCAGAGTCCGGTCACGTGACCTCACCGAATTGGGTGCGGCTCTGATCTGCTGGAAGTGTGTGACCAGCGCCGCCTTGCCCGAGAACTGCGTCTGGCACTCAGGACACTTGTAGTTGTTGTACTGCAGGTTCTCAGCCTTCTTGCAGGGCAGCGGCATCAGCGCCTGCGGTCCCTGAGGGGCGCGGCGGACCTGTCGGGTCGGACCTCCGGCGGGCGCCGCCGCGCCGTCCTTCATCGGGCTGGAGCCGGCGGCTGACGAGGTGGCGGTGGAGGGCGACGAAGAGGAAAGTACACCTGATGGGAAGTCAAGGAAGTCAGGCGTTAGAGAGGTGGACTTTGGTTTGTTTTTATTTAGACCATCGAAACTAAATTGCACTTCTCCACCGCGCAGTAGTAGTTCCCCCCCCCCCCCCCCCCCCACTCGTAATTTGTGTCGTGTTTTTGTGCTTACTACCGACGGGCGTGACGTCCTGCTGTCCGATCATCTGCTCCACGGTGACGGGCCTCATGACCAGGTGCGAGCACTGCATGACCAGGCCTCGCTCCTTGTGTTCGCGGGCATGCAGCAGAAGGCTGCACTTGTTGAAGAAGGCCAGCCGCTTGGCGCAGTGGTTGCACGTCACCTCGATGCGCAGGGAGCGCCGGTCGTAGTGGCGCGCCAGGCTTCGCTCCAAGGCGAAGGCGTCGCCGCACTCCAGGCAGCGGTAGCCCGACGCCGGCAGAGGGAGCCCCCATTCGGGGGGCGGCGGCGCCGACAGGTCCGGCTTGTAGCTGGGCAACAGGTTTTTGCTGTTGAGGATCTTGTTGAAAGCCTCCACCAGGCTGGACTGGCTACGGGAGATGACGGCACCCGAGCTGTTCACGATGGACGCGGGCTTATTTGACTGCGGGGTACCCCCCGCGCCGTTGGGCGACCCCTTGGCGGCCGTCCGCACGCTGATCCCGGAGAACTTTGGCGACGATGCCACGGCGGGAGTGGAGGGCAGAGCGGCGGATTTTGTGATATTAACAGCGGTGACGGAAACCTTCGCCTTGTCGGAGGTGGCCATTTTGTTTTGTACTTTGGTGGCTGCGGCAAGCATGACGCTGCTGGCGGCAAGTGTGGACACCGGCAAGGCGTTTAAGGCGCTGACATTCTGCTGCTGGTCAGTCTTTTGAGCTTTGTTTGCCAACGCCTTGCGCTCACCGCCCCCTTTCGAGTCGGGGCCTTTGCCTGCGGCGGCACCCTTAGGGGCCACCCTCGTCACCGTTCTGGTGATGCCGCCCGTGGATGTCTTGATGGTCTTTATTCGCACTTTGAGGGGCCGCGAGGGAGCCCCGGGAGCGGCCGGTGCGGCGACTACGCCACCCTCTGGGGCGATGGCTTTGGGCTTGCCCTCGTCCGCCTCAGTCTTCTCCTCGCATGCGTTTTCTGGCTTGTCAACGTTCCCATCAGCCGCCTTGTCCGTCCCGTTCCCCACCTCCATTTCCTCCTCCTCCTCCTTGGGCTCCCTCAGCTCAGACGGAGGCGGTGTGGAGGCCACAGCGGGGCTGGAACACATTTTGGTGGACACCACTTGAGCGGTTGACTTGGGCGCCTCCGGTTCGGGGCTCTCCGGCGAATCCCTCTCCTCGATAACGTGCTCCGGGTGCTTCTCCTCCGGCTGAGGGGTCTCGTTCCCCGCAGAGGCCGACTCGGCGGTCAGAGACGCCCCCTGGGGGGTGTACCCTGGCTTTGGGTGAGGCGTAGTGGACGACGTAGGCTGGGTTAGATCCTTGTAACGACGGTTCATCTGAGTGGAAACCGGCGAGTCCGGGTTCTCCTGGATAACCAGTGGACTGTCCAAATCTGCGTCTGAATCCTCCTCCTCTTCCTCCTCCATCTGCTGGTGCTGATAGTCCGCCATTTTGGGGGCTCCGTTAAAAGGCTTGACGTGTGATGAAAGGGCGGCAGGTGGGGCAGGAAGAGGCTTTGCGGGCGGGAAGTAAGATGGGGCCAGTCCTGCAGAAGATCCGGAGGGTAGCGCCGCTTTGAGGCTGTCCGCTCTCTCCTGCCCCACTTCCTGCTGCTGCTGCAGGAGCTGCATCTTTCTCGCCCGGCCCACCGGATCTCCAGAACCGGGGCCCAGGAGAGGCTTCAGTCTGTTAAAAATGTTCCCTCCCTGCTTGGTGGACTTGGCAATTGCGCCCACGCCTGAAGTTTCCGCTGACGCTTTCGGGGTATTCAGGGGCCACGGGGCGCCATTGGACTGGCTGACGGAAAGCGATGCAGAGACGCCGGACACCCCGAAACCGTTGTGGTTGAGAACGTCAGAATCCGCCATCCCACCCAGACGAGGACCCACGTCGACCCCGGCGATTACGTCGATGGCATCCGGTTCTGCGTCTCCGTCTTCTTCGCCCGCTGCTGTCTCGGTACGCACTTTGTTTTTTACAATCACGCTTACGATGGACGTATCCCCCTGTGGGTCCGAGGGACTGGGCAACCCCACTGTGTTGTCTGTCTTCCCCAGAGGCGCCCCGCTGGGCCCGTGAGGTCCCTCCGCCTCATCCGGTGCAGACTGAATGGCCTCCTTGGCGTCAATGTCCGGAATGTCAAACGCTGCCAGCAGGTCATCGAAATCTGGGGTCTTCATGTCCCCCATTACGGGATTAACGCCTAGAAAAAGGAAAGTGACAGAGCCTTCAAGTGACAGTTGCCCACCTTTGCAACTCGCCCTACTGAAATCTGTGATTATGTTGACCTCGAAAACCCTGGACTGCACCCCAATCACAGGCAACATACACACAAACAGCTATGCAATGAGCCTAACCTCACATGCACTTTTGGGGGGAATGTGGGAGAAAAACAGCATACCTGGGGAAAACCTATACAAGTACGGGAATAATGTAAAAACTCCAGACAGGAGCCAGATTCGAACCCAGTACATTTGACTGCTAGGCAGACCTGCTAACCACTAGTGGACCATCTTCAATATAATCTAATTATATTTTAACACAACAATACAATTTTAATATCGGCTGGTGTGACAATTAGCAAGTATAATTGCTTTTTTACATTAATTTTTATTTTCTACAAAGAGGCCAGAGTGACATCGGTTAGCATTAGCCAACTAGCCCGCTAGCATCCAAACCCCTCCTTCGGCGTATATTTCACTATGAATGGGAGGCAAATACGGCTTCTTTGTTGGTTTTAATACGCGTCGGACAATAAGGTAATTGCGAACGGGGCGGCCGTCCGAGCGTAGCCGCCTTCCGCTGCTGCGACATCGGCCCCTTAAAGCCCGAGCGACACCCCCCTTTCCCCAACGTCGGACTGCTGGCTAGCTGGCCAAAGAGACGGAGAAGAAGGGGGTCACCGAGCTAACAGGCTAGTCTTCGCCATTAGGAGAAAAATTGCACTACAACCAAAGGATGGAGTGACAGTCACTAGAAGCCTTCGACGATGGCGTGACGTGGGACGGCCAGGGTGAGGATTCTCGAGTTCATAAATGAGGCGTTTTTGATTGTTTACCTGGACGTGCGATTTCCGACTATCCTTAGCTCGGGTTGCAGCTGAAATCGCAAGCGCTTCCCGTCACGTGACGGCGGCCTTCCAATCAGGAATGTCAAAATGTCCCGGACCGCATTGTTTAGACTCGCACGAAAATGGAAAAAAATATTCACAGTACTGTATTTACATGAGTACATTTGCTTTAATACTACACACTGTATGCACGCTAATGATAACTTAGCATTGCATTGGCAATTTAAAATCAATATTTTTTTTTTAGTTCATATTAAAAAATAGGGGGGTCACTTGGGTGACCTGTTACAATTTAAATTTACTATTGATGATGATCAAGCAGTTTGTGTCCTTTTTAATTGAAGTAATAATTGAGTAGTGATGAATACCTATATTTTAATGTATAATTCCATCATTAATTTAATTAAAAAAATACATTATCAGTATGATATGGCATGGTGGCCTAGTGGTTAGTGATGCGTGGTTTTTTTCTGTACTGCAGCTACCTTACCAGCAGCCCTAATAAGGAAAAGTGCTCCAGAAAATGGATGTATGCTTATTTATTGGGGTTCTTTAAAGTGTCACAAAAAAGGTGGTAGATAACATTACTGTGCGGTTCATGATCGTATTTTCACGTCTAATGGCTGTCGACTCATTTCTTCTTCTCGTCATCTTTTTTGGCATCAGACTTGCTGCCCGTCTGGGAGGCCAGGGAGCCCATGGCATTGCGGATTGCTTCGTTGTTGGGGTCCACGCCGGGCAGGTTCTCCAGCACGCTCTGCAGGAACTCTGGGTCCTGCATTACGTCGTAGTCGTCTTCCTCCTGAGCGAGTATGCAAAAGCGATTAGCTTATCTGTATGGGCTTATCATTCACCTTTAGAGCGATAGAAAGACACAAAACAATGTAGCCTTGCGTACCTTGACCGAGTCTGTAGCCTCCATTGGAACACCTGTGTCCATCTCACTATACTCTGTTATATGAAAAGACGGGAGGGGGGGGGTATTATTGCGGTGCCCGAAAAGATGCCTCACTCCTCTGCAGTTGAGTGAACTGACCTCCTCCGGCGAGAGACATTTGCATGGCGTAGGCGATCTGCTCCTCCTCCGTCATGCTGCTGAAGTCGGGTATGACGGCGGCGCCCGTCTCAGGCTGAGACACGGACATCTTCAGTAAAGCCTCTTCTGATTCTGTAGGGGCGGGGAAAGAGATATTTGACGACATGTTCTGCTACTCTTGTTAGGCGCTCTGGATAGTGCGTACCATCCGCTGCAGGCATGGGCACGCTGCCCTCAGTCACCGACGCAGCTGCGGCTCTGTGGGCCTCCTCCTCCTGCCTCTGACGCTGCTCCTCCATGGACACGCGCAAGGCCTATAAAAACATGCTCGGAATGTTATCACCGGAACGCAAGGATGGAACTCAAAGTATGTTGCGTTTATTTAGCCCTTTCCCTCAATAACTGGTTACGTAAAATGTATCAATTTTTTGGACATGGATGTTTCATCAAAAATACTCAAATGAAACATATTCAACTATAATGAAATGAATTACATTTATTCACGTTTCATAAAGGTTAATTTATTGATTGTAAATAATGGTTGATCTATGGCAAATAAAATAAAAATCAGTAAAGTTACCAATTGTACTGTAAATTTTCAGCAATTTATTGTACATAATGAAATAAACAATAGTCACGCGCCACGTCTCTCTCAAGTACTGACATCATGTCGTGTCGGCTTACCAGGGCGAGTTCCGGGTCAGCGCTGGGGTCGACGCCAAACTCAAAGTCGCTGGCGCCGAGGCCCATCATGGCGCCACCCTCGCCGGCCAGGATGGGCGAGGAGAGCAGGGCGTCGGCCAGGCTGGGCCCCGGGGGCACCGTGACCAGGTGAGAGCCCGCACCCTCCTTGCCATTAAGTGTGTTGATGAAGGCCGTCAGCTTCTCTGTGTTCAACTCCTGAATCCGTACGATAACATACCTTAAGTGTAGCATTTGCAACTAAAAAGTCCTTTAGCTATCTTTAATGGCAATTGAAGAATGCATTTGTTTTCCAAATTTTGTTCCAAAAATACAACGAAAAAACATTGAGTTGTTAATACGAAAAAATGATTAAAGTACACAAGAAAAAATAAATTCTCCTCACCTCCTCTCCAAAGTTGATAATATCCACATTCACCTTCTCCTTTTTCAAGCGCTTTGCCATTTTGACAAGCTGTCACACACAAAATAAAAATTTAATTGGAGTCAGTTGTGTAAAAATAAATAAATAAATAAATAAAAACACACACTAGACTAGAACTCACTTCCTTTTCATTATCCTCCACGGGACTCCCCACAAAGGCGATGATGCGCATCTTGTGATTTTTACCTTGACGATGCTTTAAGGCCAACTACACAAGAACACAAACACACAGTCCATTTAGTTGTCGTGCCCAAACACACACAAACTGTAGCAGAGTTACATTAATTTTGAACGGGATACACACATGAGCTACTCGAATGCCCGTGCAGAAGCAGATATTCCCTCGGGGCTGGACGGCATGAAGTTTGGACAGAATGCGTCCAGAATCTGGCGTCAACGTGGTCAGCACTTCACAGTTACTAGGACAAATGAGCACAGTCAGTTTCAGAATATCCACTGTATATATAGTGACAAGTCCCCAAAATCCAGTTTGGGAGCATTGAGGGTTTCTTACTTGGCCATGGTGATGAGGCCCACGTTGTTCTCGGGGTTACTGCGTGTTTTGGAGTGACACACGATGTTGACGGCATCTTGTTGAGCTTGCAGCCTCGTGGGTAGAAAGTCGCCATTTCGCATGTACTCGCTGTTGTCCACGCTGGTGACAACAAACAAATCCATTTGACTGGCTAGTCTAATGAGTTTTAGTATTAGAAAAAAAACACCATTATGAAAATGAAGTTGTACATTTTCTAGCTAAAAGGTTGTATATTTCGAGATTGAAGTTGCAATGTTGGGATAATGCAATTTTACATAATAAAAAAGCTTTTTTTCTAGAAAAACGTTTTTTCAAGATGAGTCATAATACTCTGAGAATAGTCATACATTTTTGAGTCTGTGTGTGGGGGATATTTTCGAGAGAAAGTCTTGTGAGAATAAAGTTGTATGTTTTAGAGAAGAAAATTCTACTAGATAAAAAAAAAAAAAAAAAAAATCAGAATTTTCGACTTGTTGTAATTTTACAAGAATACGGTTATCCTCCAAATAACCAATTAAGTGTAATAAAAGTACATATTCCACTATTTCACTAATTCCAGCCCACGTTGTAGTCCTTTGAAGTTGGGCCCCGTCAAACTTGCAAAGATTAGCAATGGTGTGATTATTCTTAAGGTTTTACTTGTCAGTGACTTGACGTTGATAAGTGTTAGGTTATGATTCATGCTGAAAGCTCTCAAATGTAGAATACGAACGAATGAGACGTTATAATTATAAACTCAATAGGGTTAGCAACCAGCTAGCATTGGCTAAATGACTCAGCCGCTCCTAGCCATCAAAATCTGGAATGAAATTTTCTCACTCGTTCGACGTGGATATTAATACCGAATTTAACACGAGTTATTTTTATCCAAACCGTTTAATATCAGTTAATCGCGCAAGGCGTTTGAAGGGCGGAAAGCGAGTTACAATAACAATACTGTGCTCCTTACCAGACCATAGTACTTTCGAGCACCATTTTGGAAATTTGTTGTTGATTCTAGCGGCGGTCTTAAAAGCTCACAGCCCATTGGCCGGAAGTTGAGCAAGGCCGCCCATGATTGGCCGCAGTTTCTACTGTCTTGTATGTGATTGGTGGATGAGCGTTCCATTAAAACGTCACCGGTCTAAACAAACGATGAAGTCGTCGTCATAGAGAATAAAGGAATAATTACATTCAAATTACGTTATTATTAAAATGTGTGATGTCTCTGTATAGTATATTTTGTGACACAACTCAAAAACTGCACTTTGTATCAAAGTCAATTTTATTTACAAAGGATTGATTTAAATGCAATAACAGAGAAAACAGCCATACAGTAAAACACTGTATGAATACACATTAGAATTTTGGTCCATAAGGCACGTTATAAAGGATAAACAGTAAACCACCCAAATAATGATTTTTCCTCACTATAATACCAACTTTTCAATGAGTGAATGTATTGCACCATTTCCAAAGCCTGTAAATATAATGAGCATACAAAATATGTATTTGTAAAACACTTATAAATAACTCCTCCTCAAAGTTACTTTTGTACAGTATACTGTGTAACCGGGTAACATCACCAGAGTGTTAAAATTGTAAACTCACTCTGGAATGAAAAATAGACACAATAGAAGTCAGATATTATCATAAATTGTTTTCAATGTACAGCTCATTTTCGATGGTTCGGATTGTGTCTTGGCACTTTTTCATGTCAATTTCTGGTGGTTTGGTCCATCCACTGAACAGGCGTGGCATTTCTCATCCCAAAGTCATTCAGTAAGTCTTTCAAAATGCTAAGTTGAGCGGGTGAGAACCATCCTTGGTTGCAAGTCAAAGCATTCCGCTGAGATGAGTAACAATATGACGTTCTGGGAGTCCAAAGAGAATCAAAGTGCAGTTGAAAACGCTACCAAAAAAACAACTTATTTTTGGTGCCACTTGAATGGAGAGATGTCATCAGGTCTTTCCACTCGCCTCATTGGATGTAGGTGTTTCCTTTACACCTGTACAACAAAGAAATAAGAACATTTATCAGGGAATCTGGGAAACAATACAATAGAAAAATAATTCTCTTTACACCAAGTACCCTCTCAAAAAATATGTGGCTCTCCCAAGTACCACCATCATGACCGTTCAATTACAGTAGTGTAGTAGGCCTTCAATCTATTACAAAACATATATTTAATATTATTATAAGCCACTGCAACATTATGCAGTTTCAACATTAACAATGTGCCTAAATGTAGGAAAATAAAAAGTAGTACTTAAGTAATTATTTATTTAAAATGCAAAGCTAAATCAATAAAAGTTAAATAAAAAAATTTACCTAACTGTTGAAAAACATTCCTTGAAGATTGAGTGCAAATGTTTTGTATTTAAAAGTTAAATACATACAACTGAAGTAAACAAATGTACTGCATTGGATTAAAAAAAAAAAAAGTTTAAGCCACTTTAACATGATGCACTGTTTGAACATGAATTCAGTGATTATTTCACATACCACTAGTGGGAGCCCATTTACCACACTTTGCCAATCAGTGCATACGAATATGGCCAACAGTTGTGAATAACACATTGCAACATTTTGCCGGAAGCTCTGGACGTAACAGCACACACAACCATCCTCAAATTCAGTTCTTACCATTATCCTGCCCCGCGTCATCTTTGCCCGCGGAGCTTTTCTCATCCTTTACTACGGGCTGCTGGTTCTCATCCTTTCCAATAAGCTGCTGGTTCTGATTCTGGCTGCTGCTCGGTTCTGCCGGCTGAGCTACGGCACTGTCAGACTTCCTTATAGTACTGTGGCGCCTCTTGGATGGCGACGTCTTCACTAAAATACATTTGATGATTTAAATGGTAAGAAAAATAAGTACCTCCCGCAAAGAGTACCTACCCAGAATCGTACCGTATGGTGTAAATGTTTTCCATGAGCAGTATTAACGATCTTACATTCGATATGATGTAATGTAAGATTATTGTCATATAAAATATGACAAATAAAGAATGGCCCCCCCCCCCCCCACCTGTAGTTGAGTAAATACAAATATTCACTTTGTTCTTACATTGGACTCTTTTGAAGACCGTGTTGCACATGAACTTCTGGAATCGGTCGGCGTAGAAATCCGGTCTGTGCACTGACACCGTGTCCTGAAAGAGTGATAATAACTTAACGGGATTGGTCGATAATTTTCAGAATCGTTGAAGGACATCGCAGTTGCAAATGTACCCCGTCTTGAACCAGAGATTTCCACGTGTGCTCCAGCATCTTGACGAATCTGCGAGACGAGGCGCCGGCTTATCACGTCAATTTTTACATTTTAAGTACAAAGTACGACGGTAAGACGACTGCTCACCTGTATGACTGCAGAATGTCAATGATGCCAATGTAGATCAGGAGTCTTTGGCCTTTGGAGTTCCGTGCTGGAATCCCTCCCGTGCTGACGAATCAAATAAGATTAAATGAAATGCTGGAGAATGAATGAAACGTATCGACTATAAGGCTTTTCTCCATCAATTTGAGAACTCCCTCATTGAAAACGTGGAATTCATCAAAAAGTAGGTTACATTTTGAAGTCCAAATATGTTTGAAATGGCGGGAGAAATGTAGAAGTCTCCCTCCATTGATTTCAAAGGGCTTTTGGAAATGGAAGAATATTTGTAAAAATATCTCCATCCGTTTCAATTCCACATTTCCCGACGGGAATATGCGGGATTGTGCGAATGCTTGAACGTGCCGTGACTTGACACTCACGGGTCGTGGCTTCCCGACGAGCCGGTGCCCCTGGCTTCCGCCTGAATGGCCTCCATGGGCGTGCTGTACAAGAACTTCTGGTTCTGCGGCTTCCTCCTCTCAGCCGCCGGCTCCGTCTGCACCGTCTCTCCGCCGGCCTGATCCACCATGTGAATCCCCAGCAGGAGGCTGTAGTCCATGATCTTGAAACTCTGCAGCACCTGGGGGAAAGAAAAAAAAAAGAAAAAAGAAAATCGGCATTGTTACCGGCGTTAGTTGGATGAATCACACAGAAATTGAGCAGAAAATGTTCCACCCTTTCGATACCCTACCGCCGCGCATGTCTCTCACCAGGCAGTCCCGTTGGACAGTCTTGCAGAAGGCGTTGTACATGTCAGCGTCCAGCAGCATCCCGTCAGGCATGTCCTGCAGGAAGTCAAGGTCCTTGAAAGTGGGTAACGGCTTGGCCCGTTCCTTGGTGGAGGCGCGCCGGTTGTACGTGGAGCCCTTCAGGTCAAACTTGTGGTGCAGCTGCACCGAGGAGGGCAGCAGGTTGTTCATGACCACGATGCGGATGTTGGTGCCGTTTGCCTGGATGCAGTAGAGGCCGTAGAACTTGGGCAGCAGGGTCCGCTTGTTCTGGTTCAGGTTCTGCACGATTGGGAGGGAGAAGGGCAGAAAGAAGGCCGTAGGACATCTTTTGAAATCTTCAATGAAAGAGAACAAGGGTCTCTCGCGTTTACGTCTTGGCATAAGCAGACACGTTTTGATTCAAGTCTCGATTTAGAAAAATGGCACTTTGCCAAGAACTAAACACATTTCCGTTGGAGAACGCCTGAGTTATTTCCAAGTTCTTCACCCTGTGCTTTTCCGTTTTGTCTTACCATGAAGTATCCAGGAAGGAGCTTCTGCAGAAACTCGGCCTCCTTGCGCTGCACCGTCTTCATGATGAACTGGTCGTCGTTGGAGAGGTAGAAGAGCGACCCGCTGGCTCCCGGGTTGGACAGCTCAATCAGGTCCTCGCTACACAGGGAACACTGAGAGAAAACACACCGTTAAGCTGAAAATATGTTTTCGAAAAAAAAAAAAAAATCATGCAAGAAATCAAATATACCATATAGTCGTCAGGCTGGATGCAAAACATCTCCCTGAAGTAGCGGAACGCGATGGGCGCGTATGTCTTGAACCTGAAGTCTCCGTAGTGGTGCGCTGGTGTGTGGCTGCTGCCTTCGCTGTTGAATCAAAGAAAAATAGCACTCTATAAATGTATTTGATGAAAACATATATCTACTTTTTTTTTTTTTTTTTACTTAAATTCACATGGACATTGTGCTTCTCCTTCTGGTGTGTGTGCCTTGGCAACCTTGAGCGGTATAAGACCAACATAAAAATATACTGTACATGGAGTCAGTCTCAGTGCCACAGTTTGCCACTAGAAATAGTCGCTCTTCACAGAGGATCAAGAAGATATGCCCACGAGTATCATTATATTGTCTGTGTTGTTGCATCGTTTGTGTTCAAATATCCGTTGCTTAAAAAGCTTTTCTTTAGCTCGTTTTCCCTTAGGCGTTAGTTAGCATTGAGCTAGCGGACTATAGTGCACACAATGTCCGCGTAATACTCTTGAGTCAAGTCATGAGACCTCTGCTTCGCATGCAGGTGGTAAAAGACACAATGCCAACAGCATTGCTTGAATCATCGTGGCTTCAGGCCACCCACCCGGGGAAGTAGATACTCTCCACCTCTTCGAAGTCCTGCAGGAGCACGTCTCGCTCGGACTTCTGAGCCAAGCTGCACACCGTGTGCGTGATACCCAACTGGATGGCGCCTTGCAGAGCCCACGAAGGCGTCTGGAAGGCAAACACGTCTATCATGACAGGACGCACGAAAAAGTCTCAAGGCTCCATGTCCGAAATTGAACAGGAAGTTGTCCATTTTTGATTTTGAGGCAGCCATTTTGGGCGAATTCCAGGGCTCGTTCCCTGCTAGGTAATTTGCCCCATTCACAAGCAAGCATGCTAGCCTAGCGCTACAATACAACTCCGTACTGACCACACTGATCTCACCTTTTTGTACACAGTCTCCCCAGTCTGATCCACTCCGCGGTGGCCGATGGTTTTCTTCACAACTGGTGCTGAGCTAATTCCTGGAATCTAGCGGTAAGGACAACATAAGTATGATTTTTCTCCCCTCCGAAATATTGGAACAGTAAGGCCGTGGACTGAAAACACTTGGGTTAGCCATCAGTAGATGAATAAAATCACCAAGTCAGCTTTTATATTATTATATTGTAGTATTTCACAACACAAGGCAAAAAGATGGCCCTATTCATTTTTAATGTTTCTGTTTTGGGGATTGGCATGCTCGGCTTTAGCCAAACCTGACATAAACAGGAGGCGTAATGAAGAGAGATGTAAATGCCTTCCTCACATCTCAGGTGGATTACTGTAATGCAGTTCACTTTTGGAGTCAGCCAGTCCTTCCTCAAACATCTCCAGTTGGTTCAAATCACCTCTTAACTGGGAGCACATAACCTGTTATGGCCTCCCTCTGGTTGCCCATGCACTTAAATGTTGGTTTCTGCTCACATTCTGCTATTTTGTTTTCAAATTTCAAAATGGTCTCACGCTGCTTTACATCTCGGGGCTGCTCCATTCCTGCACTACTGCCCAGTGCCAGTGGTCAGCTGACCGGCTGCTCCCGGAGGTACCAAAGCCCAAGCAGAAGCTCAGAGGAGATTGGGCTTTTTCTGTCACTGGTCCCAAACTATGGAATGACCCCCCGTCGTCCATTTTTTAAAACGTTTTTAGTATTTCATTGTGTGCAAATTATTAGTTCAATTGTCGTATGTTTTATGTTAGATTTTTATGTAAATCACTTGGTTTCAGCTGCAGATGCTTTTAAAGTACTCAATAATTAAAATTGAGTTGAAGATTGAGTAAACAGGAAAACCAGAGAGCCAGCTAGGCGAGGAAAAAGAACAATTGTGAAGCTGTGTCGGCAGCTTTTAAAGACCATATTACAACGAGTCTGTTGATGAATAAACTAGCAACTGTCAAGCATGATTCAACAGCTAAAATCAAGGTACTAACCTCACTTTGTGTCCACCTAGTTTTCAATTACACATTTATTATTCAAACAAATATTAGGGTTCTGCCTGTGAAGTCCACATTTTTACTCCAGTTAATGATTTACCAACATGAAAATCAGAGAGCTCTCTATGGGTGGAAAAACGACTGACTACGAAGGATTTGGCCTCACGGTTACAATACTTTTTTCAGGGGAGTGCGCTGACTGAAAATGTAATTTTCCATGCTAATATATTGCAGTTGCATAAACTGTTTATAAAAGCCCCTCCCCCCATAAAAATTCTTACCTCTTTCCCGGCCTCAGCTGAATCTGGAGACAAATTGGAAGACAGTGTAAAGGTATTTATAGGAAAAAAAGAAAAAGAAAACATGTTTTATTATGGCAGTGATTTAAAACTGAAATCTTAACTGTGGAGGCGTGCAGCTGGGCTGGGGCCCAAACACGCAGACACACCTTGTTCACTTTTAGCAATGAAAGACTCACTTGTACAAGCGCTTTCTATACCACTGAGTCGAAAATGAACTTTTTACAGACAACCTTTTCTTATTTATTTTGGTCTGGCATTTTTTAATCGTATGGCGATTGAACTCATAAAAGCTACCACGTTAGAATAATTTGATGACGTCAGACTTACTTCCAGAGTGGCTCTGGAGCCCCTGCGGCTCCTCTGGAACTGCGGCTGTGGCCATTCCGAGACTTCTTCACACTTTATAAACACACCGGAGCCCGAAAACTAATTAAACGAAGGAAGCAAACTAAATAAATGGTCAAATTATGTTGATTAAAAAGCCATACTTTGCGGCGTAAAGCAAATACTGTCATTGCGCGTTCGTAAACAAGGAAGCAACGCGGAAGTTGTCGACGTATGTCGATAAAGCAGAATGAGAAAGAAAGTTCCGGTGAAAGTTTTACAGAATAAACAGCATGTCAATAAAAGCAGCCCAAACGGACTCAGGAGTCACATTGTGCGAGCTATTGAGCACAATTAACGCGTAAAGTTGAAAAGTTGTTTGGTAAGTGTTTGTCTTAAAGCACGTTTATTGTTCAAAGGCATGTTAGCGCTCAAATAAAACCTCAACTATTTTATTTTGAAGGTGAACTCTAAAGCTAGGGAAGTGTGCGTACACCTACTCTTAATTTTGACGTTCTGTCAACGTTTGTAAAAGAATCAAAGAGACTTCGTAAGTCACAGTGGAAAGTTATTAAAGTGTTTATTAAGTTTTCTGGTACAACTTTCCATTCAGGATAAACTGTAAACAACAAGGCACGTCCCACCGACAACTTTATCCATAAAAACAGGGACCTCTTGTGGACATACTATAGATTGCAGTCATAGAGTACAGTGGTTATTATTTATGATGATGTGATGTATTATTTACCACAAAAAACAACAGCTCAAAACATGACTTGTTTGGTACGTTGACGTAGGCAGGATCAAACCCTCTGCTTGGCTGAAAACACTTCTCTTCTGAACACCTGTGGAAACATTCAATCTTTTTTCTTTTTTGCATGATTATTCATCATTTATATCTAAAATGTTCTGTACCTTTAGCAAGCATTTGGGTCAAAGGCGAAGTCGGGCTCGAGGGGCATTGCGGGTGCGATGTAGCCCGGCGTGGCAAGGTAGTCCGGGTTTGGCAGCTCGCTGTCAAAGCAGGCCCATCGTTCGCCCCCTTGCTTCCTGCAGCACTCGTAGTGCGCTGTCATAGTTCCGAACTCTTCGATGCAAAACTGGCCCAACGCCTGTTTCCACTGAAAGCACACGGATGGAAATGAGCTCAAAGTAACATAATGTCATCCGCAGGTGGCAACAGATAGACTCGAAGACTCACAGAAAGAAATAGATGAGTACGACCTTGCAAATATTCCTAATGACCTGAGGGTAGTGCACGCAATTAAAAAAGTACTTATATGACAAAATACGAATAAAAAAATAATTACAATAAATGCACAACCACAACATTAAAATGCAGTGGCTACCAGTTAAAGCTTGACAAACTGGGTTAAAAATAAATTATTTGACATTGCTGGGGAAACCAAACTGGAGGTCTGGGGTTCTGGGTTCAATTTTGTGTGGGTCAGTTGTCAAAGTATTTTTTTTTAATTGATCATTAAATAGCACAGACCGATTTTGGGGGTATTTTGTTGTCACCAACTAATCTATTTTGGAGTCTTCGTCATGTTTTATCTGCTTATGCACGGTGCATGTTGTTGAAAAAATTATCAAGGTTCAAAGTTGTTATAGCAAAATTCTGATAATATGTAAATGAATTATATGTATTATATATTATATGTTGTTTTACCCTGCTCTCTGCAGCCAAGGTCAGCATTGCAAGAAGAATATGTTCTCAATTGCTTTACCTGGATAAAGGTTCAATGAATAATGAAAACTAAATAATTGGCCATACTTAAAAAAAAAATGGAATACAACAAAATGACTGGTTCAAATTTTTGTTGTGCATGTTACCTTAATCATTAACAAAAGTTTTTTTTTAAATGTAGAATTCAAATAATCATACATTTTGTAAAGTGTGTGTTAATTGAAAAAGTGAAAGAAAAAAATAATGCAATTTAATTTGGCGATAAAGCAAGATGCAGTGAGTGGTTATAATTTGAAAAATCTGGGCAAAACTTAAATGCAAAATTTGTAGTTGTAACATGAAATTCCTTCAACCAGTCAAAAAAAGTGTACTTTTTTTTAATGTACACTGAATGACATTTTTCAAAATCAAATATCAGCAAAAGTTTGAAAAACCCTAACTCAAACCCTACTGATAGCTGACTTTTTCTTATATTGCGTTTGACTCACAGCTTGCCTCGCGCAACAGAGGACGGCGGCGTCCCTGTCCTCTGCGTCCAGACAGCAGCACTGAGCGTGCCAGGACTCCAGTCGGTTGATGGCCTTCCCGCGCCTCCTAAAGTGTCCCGCCCCCCTCCTCGGGAAGAAGCTCTCCGGGTACCTGGGACGACCTTGACCTTGGCTGCAGATGGCCGGCAAGTTGAGCTCCGTGGGCCGGGCCGGTGGGAACGGCACGTCGACTTCTGTGGACTCCGCTGAAGAAACAAGCAAGCCGGATCATCCTGGAGGTACTTTGCGATTTCATAACTAATTGACATTACCTCTGAGATTTGTTTGGGAGACAATTAGAAGAATCCCAAATCCTTGAAGAAGTCCAATCCAAGTCATGGCTGGAGTGAGTGAATGTGTGTGGGGGTTTTTTTTTCTGCAGTTTCTTGCAAGACCTGAAATGCAACAGTTTACAGGCAGGCTGCTTATATTAACCCGGGGGGGAAAGGGGGTGGGGGGTCCCGCCCCCACTCTTCCGTTCAACCCTTGAGAGGAGGGTCGGGCATGTTTGAGCACATTGGAGACAATCTGCTGAACATACGTTACAAAATGCCGACATATAGGAGTGCGGATTTCCATTCCATTATTAGTACTGCTTATCGGTCCGATTCCTTATCAATTCTCATTGACCGTTGTTGCATTACTGTCGCGGGTGTGTAACAATGTAAAAACGAATATCAAATGATCAATGTAAAATACAGTAAATAGATACCAAAATAATTATGCTTAATATAACATTAAATCAACTGTAGTGCCTGGTTACAATTTGATCAATCCGCCTCCAAAAAAAAAAAACTATTTTCAAAATATGTATTATTTTTCATGAGATGCAAGACTTTTTCGCTCTTTCGCAATGTTCTGAACTCCTCTTTACATGCCCGTCCGCTTGCAAGCCAACTTCTTATCGAGTCATTCCCGGAAAAAAAAAACAAAAAAAAAAACTATGCTGACCGTGGACAAAATGCCAGGGGGTGAAGAACATGACGCATCCTGTCGTGTGTTTATGAAAAGCGGTCATCCTCCTACCAACAAAAGTTCAAGCTGCCAAAAAAAACATGCCACGTTTGCGCTTTTGTTATCAAATAGCAGCCGCCGTGCTCACGCAGCTGCTTCCTGTTTTCACACACAATCACAGTCAACACGTTCTTTTGACTCCGGTTGGAATAACATCACAACGTAGTTACGCAATAGCCATATTGTGCAGTGTGCTCGGGAGCTGCACTTTCCCTCTGCTGTCATTGCTTACAAGCCACTTCGGTTGCCGTGATGTGATTGGCCGATGTAACACGAGCAGCTCTAATTGCGACCGGAGTGCATCTCAAGTACGTCCTGTGTCACTGGTGCATGTGACACTTTGGAACGAGAGCCGCTGTGACACGGATTTGCTTGGCCGCCGACCAGGTCACACACAGGACAAAAACTCCAAACCGTCACCATACCTGTCTCGTGTCTGTCAAAGTGACAACTATATCCCCCGTCCAGGTGGGTGTAATTAAAAAAAAAAAAAAACATTCCGGAAACATTCATCCTCATAATAACTTTAAGGGAAGTCAAACATACCTGTCCAGTGTGCAAAAGATGTAAATACATCCCTCAAAATATCCCCGAAACATTCATCCGCAAAGTAACTTTAGCTGAAGCGCTACCATACCCACCTTGCGTGTGAATATGCTAAGCTGGGACACCTAACCTTTTATTGACTTCACATGAGACACAACCATACCTGTCTAGTGGTTGCAAAACCTACCACTGGACTCGCTCTACACATCTGACGACAAAAATATTCCCAAAACATCCCCAGATGTCATCTATGATTATAGTCACTGCATCCGAGCTGCATTCATACCTGTCTAGTGTGTGCAAAAGTGACAATGACGTCCCATCTTAACACGGGTCTAAATATACCCAACTCGTCGCTGTCGGTTATGCATCCTCTTCACGAATTTAGGAGAAGTGCAAACATACCCGTCTAGCATGTGCAAAAGTGATGGCTACATCCCTTCTTCACCTATGACGCAAAAATATTCCCCAAAAGCCCCCATATGTCATCCATCCTTTTAGTGACTCCAACTCAGGTGCAGCCATACCCGACTGTAACACCCTAAAATATCCCGCAAACGTCTTTGTAGTTTATCAATTCTTATGATAATGATTAGGTTACTCATCAGTTGTAGACATACCCATCTAATGTGTGCCAAAGATACCGCTGGATTCCTTCTGCGTAGTGACCACAAAACATATACCCCCAAATGTCCTTGTAGGTGGTTAGTGTCCATAAACACCGTTCAGGTAACGCGCATGAGCTGCAGACATACCTGTCTAGTGCATGCAAAACATTTTCAATTAATTGTAGCAACTTTAGGGCATTCAAACTGTGGTTGTTTTCCCTGACTTCCTTTTGGGTTGCCCACTAATGAGTAATTCATACCCGTCGAGCCCTGCTCGACACTGAATGAGAATGTCTCGGCAATTTGACCTGCAGACGCATCACCGCTCCGGGCCGCCGCGTTCGAGACGGGAGGGAGGGAGGGAGGGAGGGAGGGAGGGAGCGGGCAGGGGGGTTGCGGGGGGAGGGAGGTGAGTGGACGCATGTCTCGCAACAAGCCGATTATTGAAGGCTACTTGATGAGCTCCTGCCTGGCAATTTGCATCCATCTAGGCAGGAGGGCGGATGAAGCTACATGTCACAGACAATTGCGACATTTTTTTTTTTCCAAGTAGTTAAGAATGACAGCTCCATTCTTCTTGTAAGTAGACACTTTCTTTTCAAACATGACCAGCCCCTCCAGGAGCCTGGGTGACCCGAAGGGCTTCAAAGAGAGTCCCAGTCACAAACCCGACACGGCGCGCTACCGCAGCTGGAGCAGCCTGCGCTTCTCCCGATGGCGGAGCGGCTCCCAGAAGGCCAGCTGCCCCGGGACGCCCTCCTCCAAGACGGACAAGCACAACGACGTGAGCCAGACGCTCTTCTCGTTGGTCAAGACGCACAACGACGACTACACGGCCGACCCCGCCGGGCTGCTGGACCTCGACGGGGTTGACGACGACGGCGAGGAAGTGGAGCTGGACCGGTCCACGTACTTCCAGAAGCAGCTCGGATCCATGCTGCAGCCCGGCGTCAACAAGTTCTCCCTGCGCATGTTCGGCAGCCACAAGGGCGTCGCTGCCGAGCAGGCCAGGGTCAAGTCCTTTGGCGTGTGGATCATCCATCCTTACAGCGATTTCAGGTGAGGTGCAGCCACACCTGTCTAGTGTCCGAAAAAGCCGCAACTACATCTACGTCTACACGTATGACTCCAAAAAAATGTTCCCAATGCGTCACTATACCCTATCTCATACATCCATATAGTGACTGAAGGTGAGGTGCAGCCATACCCATCTAGTGTCCAGAATAGATACAAAGACACCACTTCTAAATATGTGATGACATTGATATTCCCAAAACATCACTATAGAACATTCATCTTTATACCGTCTTTAGCTAAGGTGCAGTCATACCCATCTAGTCTCTCCAGTAAAAAAAAGAAAGACAAAAAAAACCATCCCTTCAACATGTTGTGACTGCGGGTCAGCTGTACTTTCGGTGACTTCAGATGAGGCGCAGACATACCCGTCTATTGTCCAAAACAGATACAACTCCTCTTTGTATATTTTCTATACGTGACTACAAAATACACCCAAAACTTTTCGATAGGTCGAGGGTGTTCTGTACAAAAGCTACATCTCCTTTAAACTTCAGCTAAATGTCTGCAAGCATACCTGTCTAGTGTGTGAAAGCGCTCCAACTACATCCCTTCTAAAAAAAAAATCCCCAAGTTTCCTATTGGCCAAGGCTGTCCTAACATCACTTTACAAACGATTTCATGTGCGATGCAGCCATACCCATCTAATGCGACTACATTTCATCTTTTACGTATTTGACGACAAAACCATTCCCAAAATGTCCTGCTAGGTCATCACTGTCGAAACATCATAGTGACTTCAGCTAACTTGTGACATGCTCCCATACCCATCTAGTGTAACCGGCCAAAATATCCCCAACAGACAGGCTTGCAACTCCTAAATTTTCAAGTTCAGAGTGCGGCGCAGCAGCTGATGCAGTGCATGGTATAAGGCGATGAAGGGATTTGATTACTGATACAGTATATAGGACAAGATCATCTGGATTATTCAACCCATCTAGGTGAACCCCCCCCCACTCCTCCCCAATCATTCATTCATTCGCCTCTATCATTTCTGCCTGTTTTTTTTTTTTTTTTTTCAGTTTTTTGGACAACATCTCATTGCAATCCATCTGCCGTCTTACGTACTATTAGCGGCGGCTAATTCAAACAAGGTACAAGCAGCACGCGTCGCAGGCCATTGGCGGACGGCCAAGCCACGTGGGATAAATGCCAAGAATAATTCCAATCTTGCCTTATTATGCAATAATATGCAGACAGCTGTGGCAGAGATTATGGCGCGACCGTTTTGCCTCGCGCTCCAAACTTGCCTTCAAAATGGAGGCGGAGGTCAAATGTTGTGATCCGTCCCAATGACTTTATTTGGCCGGAGTACAGAGGTGCACAGAGGACAATCGGCGGGAAATTAAGGGCGGCCGATGGGGGAAATGACACGGAGTGGACAGAAGGCCAGGGTCTTAGCCACCAATCTGCCAAAACGTCTGTCTTTTCTGTCCCCGCCCTCCTCCGGCATCATTTATTGTTGTTTCTATTAGCGTTGTGATAGTCCGATTTTTCCTTTTTTTTTTTTTTCTTTACTAAGGCAAAATTCTATGTTTTTGCTTATATTTGGAGAGGCGGATTTGTATTTATATTTGTTTAATATCTTTTTGATGGCAGATTTTTTTTTTTTTACACATTTTTCTGTGACATTATTTCTCTTTTCTAGTATGTTATTACATTCCATTTTATATTCATTTCATTACCGTTGTAAAGGTCTATTTTTCTTTGTAAATGCTGATTTTTTTGACTTTATTAAGGCAGGATTAAAATGATTTTATTATATTTCATGAGGTAGATTTATATAATATTTATAATTATATGAATACTTTTCATTTTATTACCATTGTGATGGCAAATTTTCTTTCTGTATTTTATTTACAAAGGCAGATTTTTCATAATTGAGTGTACACTTTTTTTTTTTTTTACTGCACCATTCCCAGCCTTGAAGTTTGACTAGAATGCGAACACTGTTCTCTATGAATTTTCTTTGTCATGCTTCAACAGCTTTGAAAGCCTCCGTAGTCTCTGGAGTGGCCACTTAATCCGTTGCAACATGAGAGCAGAAGACGACGAAGTCCTCATGTTAACCCGCCCGTCACGTCCTCTTTTCTCAACGGCTCGACATGCCGTGGCATCGGATGAAAAAGAGCCTTAATGAAGTCGAGGCGTCGAGTGGACCGACGGCGGACGGAAAAAGAATCTGTGAGGAAAAGCGGGAAACCCAAAACCGGGCACCCGCAGGACACTGGAGACCCGTATGGCAACTTGTAGGGCATCCGACTGAAACATTTTGGCGGCGTGTCGGGCGGCGCGGCGACATTGTCGCGGTGCGTTGTTAATGAGAGCGCTCCCTCTCGTTGCCGTGATATGGGCCGTGCGCGGTGTCGTTTGTCTGCATGTTAGCTTGTTGAAATTAGTCGCCGCCAATAAGTGAAGTCTCGAGTGACAACGAGTGTTCCAGTAGACTCTGACGCGCCTGATCCCGCATCCCCGCTGGTCCTTTCCAGGTTCTACTGGGACCTGGTGATGCTCCTGCTAATGATGAGCAACCTGGTGATCTTGCCGTGGGGCATCACGTTCTTCGAGGACCAGAACACCATCCCGTGGATCACCTTCAACATGTTGTCCGACACGCTCTTCCTCATGGACCTGGTCTTCAACTTCCGCACGGGCATCCTGGGCGAGGACAGCCACATCGTGCTGGACCCCAAGTGCATCCGCCTGCACTACCTGCGCTCCTGGTTCCTGGTGGACTTCATCTCGTCCATCCCGGTGGACTACATCTTCCTGGTGGTGGATCTGGAGTCGCTGCAGGACTCGTCCGACGTGTACCGGACCGCTCGAGCGCTGCGCATCGTGCGCTTCACCAAGATCCTCAGCCTGCTACGGCTCCTGCGCCTATCCCGCCTCATCCGCTACATCCACCAGTGGGAGGAGGTACGGGCTTCCGTTCCTAATCAGCAGATGTGGCAAATCCAGGTCCAGAAAGTAAAAACAGAACGGGAGTCCGCTTTTACAGCGCCCCGTTTTTTTTTGCTTAAAAAAACATTGGGCAGAGGGGGGCACAGCGTGGGTTTGGAAAAACAAGTCCAGCAAACTGACACACATTAATACAGAAGCACGCGCATGTGCAGGTGGGGTGGGGAAGTGTCAGGCGGGAACATAACAGCCCGGATGCAGTGAGCGGACAAGACGACCAAGCGTAAAAAGAAAAGTTTGCGTTTCGTCTGCTTCAGATGTTCAACATGACGTACGACCTGGCCAGCGCGGTGGTGCGCATCGTCAACTTGATCGGCATGATGCTGCTGCTGTGCCACTGGGACGGCTGCCTGACCTACATGGTGCCCATGCTGCAGGACTTCCCCGCGGACTGCTGGGTGTCCAAGAACAACATGGTGGTCAGTAAAGTCATCTGTCCGACCATAATAGGAAAGTAGTACATTGGTGCCAAAGTACGACTCTATGTTGAAGAGATGAGAGGAAAAAAATGGAAATAGGCCAGTTCATGAATAGTTAAACTTTATTAAGAGGGCGATTAGTGCGCTGTACTACTTTCGTATTAGATTGGGCGTTGCCGCCATCTTGTGGCGTCTTAGAGTGATTCCGAAAAAAAAGTGCAAATAAGTGTATGGTTGGAAATAAAACGCAAATGGGCAAATTACCGTGACGGTTCTTGACTTGTTCCTTTGTTTGTGGTCAGAACGCCACGTGGCACATCCAGTACTCGTACGCCCTCTTCATGGCCATGAGTCACATGCTGTGCATCGGGTACGGCGCCCACCCTCCGGAGGGCATGAGCGACGTGTGGCTGACCATGATCAGCATGGTGGTGGGCGCCACTTGCTACGCCATGTTCCTGGGCCACGCCACCAACCTGGTGCAGTCCTTGGACGCCTCGCACCGCCAGTACCAGGAGAAGGTTGGATCAGCCCACGGGGCATCTGGAAAGCTGACGTTTGCACAATGCATTTATTTATTGTCAGTGTTAAGGCATATTTGTATTTTTTTTATTTTTTTTTATCTATGTGCAAATAGAATTTTTCAAATGTATTCTCCTCTCTTTGTAAAAGGCAGATTTTTTTTTCGGGATTATTTTCTTTATTATTCTATTTTTGAAACACGTTTTATCTTAATAGCAGAAGTTTTACATTATTACCATCTTTTAAAAGTAGTTTTTATTTTATGGCATTGTTTTGATTTCGCTTTGTAAAGGCAGATTTGTTATTTTTAATTATTTATTTTTAATTCCCCCAAAATCTTTCTAAAAAGCACATTTTAAATCACTTTTTTAGAGATTTTATTTTTTTAAAATGTATATCTTTTTTTTTTTTTTAACAATTATTCATCTCTTTATTTTTATCTTTTTCAATGAATGAGATGGTAGCATATGCACTCGTCATAACTTATATGGTCAGTATTTCCGGAAACACTACTGATATATTTCTCCTTAATTACCAATGGAGCAGTGTTATTAGAAAACATATGAAAATTATGATCCGTAAAATCCACGACTGAAGCGAATGCACAAATAGCAGCTCCTTTCTTTGGTGATGAGCAGTTGCTAAAAGCTACTACAAATCATCTTGTAATCCACTCAAATGAGGACTAAACTAAATCCATCATTATTGTGATTGCGCAACACATGCCGGCAAACGTGGCGCGTCAGTCCTATCGTACTTCATGTTAAAGGTTTATTCCTATTCATTTCTTCTGCAGTATAAGCAAGTGGAGCAGTATATGTCGTTCCACAAGCTGCCCGCAGACCTCCGGCAGAGGATCCACGACTATTACGAGCAACGCTTCCAAGGCAAGATGTTTGACGAGGACAGCATCCTGGGAGAGCTCAGTGATCCGCTTAAAGAGGTAAGCTATTTTCATTGATCATAATCAAAATAAACCTCTGACTTTCTCTATTTATGTCGTTCGGCTGTAGTGCATCGAATTGGAATTCAAACTTGAAAGGGAGACGACGAATAGGGCTGACATTTTGATTCGGCCACATTTTAACCTGCGTTTTTGGACTTCTTCCTCCCGACAGGAAATCGTCAGCTACAACTGCCGCGGTCTGGTGGCCAACATGCCCCTCTTCGCTAACACCGACCCCCACTTTGTGACCGTGATCCTCACCAAGCTGCACTTCGAGGTCTTCCAGCCCGCCGACTTCATCATACGGGAGGGAACGCTGGGTCGGAAGATGTACTTCATCCAGCACGGCACCGTCGTGGTCACCCCGCGAGGCAGCAAGGACATTAGACTAAGCGACGGGGCCTATTTCGGGGGTAGTTATCCGACTTGCTTTTCATGTGGGAAAAACGGCGATCGAACATCAATTCTCTCGTTCTCAGAGATCTGCCTGCTGACTCAAGGCCGGCGCACAGCTAGCGTGACGGCCGAGACGTACTGCCGGCTTTACTCGCTGAGCGTGGACAGCTTCAACGAGGTGCTGGAGGAGCACCCGCTCATGAGGCGGGCCTTCGAGAGCGTGGCCGTGGACCGACTGGGGCGCGTCGCCAGGAGGCCCAGCCACCAGCCGCCCTCAAACGAGTGAAGGAAGCAACAAACTGAACGGGACTCACGACAAGTCTTGAAATACTTCACTGGTATACTACCAATGAATCATTTCATTTAGTTTTAATCTCCACTTTTGCCGTACTATTTTCAAAATATCCTTCCTACCGCGCGCAGTTGAGTAAATAAAGGCCACTATTTATGGAAATATAATTAAACAAATGGTGTGAAGGAACACAAAATATCTTTTCTCTAAGTCCTATTTGTAGATACCTTTTTTCCATGTTAATGTTGCTCAATATCCTCTTGTGCTTTCTAAGACTGAGCTTGTCAATCATGCAGGATGTTGGCAGCAGCTGGATGGCCGCAAAATCCTCACCATGTCGCTTTTGTAATCACACATGCTGTATGTGCATGGGGGTGGGTTTACGGACTAATGTTCACCATGGATAAGCTGCCGTGATGTCATCATGCCAACTGTACAGGTTGTACTCATTATACACACCAGGCGTGGGGCAGCCGTTTTACGGGTACTTTGTATGAAGTCATCCATCCATTTTTAGTCAGGCATGTTGTTGTTAGCCTCCCGAGTGTGTGCTTGTCCCAGGTAAAAAAGTATTTCTATCCTGTTGGGAAAATGACAAGCTTAATTTTTTTACCTACCGTAAAAGACGGGGACTTCAAAATAAGACGACATGAATGTGTACATTTCATTTTGATAAATTGTGGCGGATTGTTGATTGTATTCGCTGTGGTTTTATTTTTTGTGTGTCATTAAAATCTTGAGTAAAAAGAAGAAAACAACGTTTCCATTTACAGGTTGCAGAAATCAATTTCTGATTAATTATTTTAGGTGAATAAGAAATACCGTGAAGTTATGACTTGTTTCTGGTCATGGCTTCATAATTGTAGATTTATGATTGAAATAAGGAAGAGAAATACAATAATACTTTTACCAAAAGTTTAAAAAAAAAACAAGTTGCTATAAATGTATAAATTAATTAATTTTGTTACGAGTAAAACTTTACATAATGTGAGCATCAATTCCTGCCATTTATGACTGAATGAATAAAAATATAACTTTTCTCGTTAACCGCAGGGTGTTATGGATAAGTATAGAGAGGGAAATTTCTAATAAGTAAATAAAAATGTATTCTGGAAAATGACTAGCGCTTCCCGTCATGGCAGGAGCTTTATATAACAATTTATTAACAATAAATTTAAAAAGTCAAACACGGGTCGTTATTAATACATGTGGACGAATATTGAATTATTTGTTTATTTTGGGGGTAAGAATAAGAAATAAATCCATAGTAGCCGATTTAGTGACATAAACAACTTGTTATGGAATGTGAGCAACACCTCCGGTCATGCGTAGAAGCATTACAGTTGTTAATTTAAGATGTTATAAATAAAAATAAAACCAGTAGGACTTTTGTCAGGTTAGAGTTGATTGAAGGACTAAAATTAAAAATGTGAAAATAAGTAAATACATTTTTAATATCCCACGCGGTGACGTAAACGACTTCTTCCGTAATGTCAACAGCGCTTCCGGTCTGTATTTCATAAACTCTGGACGAAGAGCAGGTACGTGATAGCTTGCCAAAGTGAACCCAACATATTCCTGTTTCGGCTCATGCAGTCTTGTTCTGTGTTGATTACAAATCAACTTGTTCGTTCCGTGTGGATGCTTGGACACAATGTCGCGTTTTCTCCTCTGAACTGGCGACGCAGGCAAGGTTATAAGAGCGAGCCAGCCTAGCATCACAGGCTAACGCTAGCAGTAGCGCCGCTGGCGTGGAGGTCACTGTATTAATGTATTTTTATAATGCATGTGCGCATATATATGTAACACACTACATGGATATAGTTACAATCACGCAAAGGACCACAGTTGCTAATACTGTATAGTACGTGTTGATTCAGCAGTGTTAGGACTCAGCAGTTTGGATTAGCTCACTTGCATAACAAAGTTATATACAACAAGGTAATGCTTCAAAATGCATTCAGATGATGATTTGGTGCGATTATATCCTACTGAACTAAATGTGGAAATCGTATTTGTCGTGTTTGTCTTATTAAATTGAATGCGTTGCGTTTTTTTACACTACTGGACGTCACGTTTCGTTAAAATGTAATTTATAAGCTATTCATACCCATTTATATAGGCATTTTGTAGTATTGGTAAATTGATAAAAATGCGTGTATACACCATCATTCCAAATTTTGGAGGGCACTTGGAATTATCCTTAATTTTTAAAGACGAGCACTTACGTGCGTGTACATAAATCATACACTACTGTTGAAAAGTTTGGGAGTGTCTGTACTGTGTCCGTGTGTGATATATATATATATATATATATATATATATATATAATGCAAACAATGTTTTTAACGGTTAAAAAATGTGTAGTTGTAATACAAAAAAAGTACATGTTTGAAAATGTAATTAAAGCAACGTCCAAGTAACATTGTTCCAAATTATGACTTCCCAAGGATGCTGTCCCTGTCTCGGGCTGTCGTAAGCGGGGTGGCACGCGCCCCCGCGGCACTCTGTCAAGGCGCCATCGTCCGATTCAACAGCACCGCACAGGTACCCTCTGTATATTTAGACTGAAATCATGACAAAATCAAACAGTTTAAATATAGCTGTCTATGGCTTTCCTCAGACTCCTCCTAAGAAAACCACATTTGGACCACTGGCAGATGAGGACAGAATATTCACCAATCTCTACGGCCGTCATGACTGGAAGTAAGATTTAGCAAAGCTATGTCCGGTACATATTGTTCTTTGGTTAATTTGACACCAATGCGCTTCAGGTTGAATGGCGCCTTGAAGCGTGGTGACTGGTACAAAACCAAGGAGATCCTTCTCAAGGGCGTGGACTGGATTCTCAATGAGATCAAGGTGTCGGGCCTGCGCGGCAGAGGAGGCGCAGGGTTCCCCACCGGCATGAAGTGGAGTTTCATGAACAAGCCCAGTGACGGCAGGTTGGAAAAACACTCATAAAACAATATTCCCATGCATATATTCACATTCATTTCTGTGGAGCATATCCCCAGCTAAGCGCTTTCTGAAATGCCCTAAGATGCCATATAATTCTGTCAAAGCCTTTTCTAAATAGGAAAGTAGTAGTCATTTGTAAAAAAAAAAAAAAAAATAATGTTTTGTCCACCACTCAGGCCTAAGTATCTGGTGGTGAACGCCGACGAAGGCGAGCCGGGCACGTGCAAAGACAGGGAGATCATGAGGAACGACCCCCACAAGCTGGTGGAGGGCTGCCTGGTTGCCGGCAGAGCCATGGGGGCCCGCGCCGCCTACATCTACATCCGCGGGGAGTTCTACAACGAGTCGTCCAACCTGCAGGTCGGATCACATGCCGCAGATGCTCAATCGTGGCAGCACACGCAGCTGTTTTAATTGCAGTGGACTTCCACGTTGTTTTCATTTCAAAACAAATTTTCCCGTAGAAAATGAACATTACTGTCCCCTAGTGGCCTCTTCTAGTTACTGATGGATTTTGTGTTGTGTCCTGTACAATTAAAATAAAGTAGAGCTTAAAGAGGGGAAATCAACCCAAACATATTTTTTTCAAGAATATGTTCCCAGCAAGCCCACTAGTTGAAACACGGCATTCTGATTAATATTATGTTTGTGGATTTGTGGAATAAGGGTTAAGCAGCAAAATCCACCCATTTTTAGCCATCTCAGGGGGCGGCCATTTTTTCATATCTGCCGACTGAAAATGACATCACAACTGCTCAGGTAACGACCAATCACGGCTCACCTCTTTTCTGAAGCTGAGCCGTGATTGGTCGTTACCTGAGCCCTGAGTAGTTGTGATGTCATTTTCAGTCGACAGAAGTGACAAAATGGCCGCCGCAGGGATGGCTAAAAACGAGTGGATTAACTCTTATTTCACAAACGCAATATTTATTAGAATGCCTTGTTTCAACTAGTGGGCTTGCAAAGAACATTCTCTTGAAAAAATATGTTTAGGTTGACTTGCTCTTGAACAAAAAAAAAAATGTAAACCACATAGTTCACTGTATTTTGCACTACATTTAGCAAAATAAACAAAAAAAGTTAGCAGTATCGTGTCTAGCACGTTCATGTGTACCTAATGAAGTGTCTTTAATAATCTTAAGTATAAACGTGATGTGTTTAGGTGGCCATCAACGAGGCGTACGCGGCGGGGCTCATTGGCAGGAATGCGTGCGGCTCGGGCTACGACTTTGACGTGTTTGTGATGCGCGGCGCCGGCGCCTACATCTGCGGCGAGGAGACGGCACTCATCGAGTCCCTGGAGGGGAAGCAGGGCAAGCCCCGCCTCAAGCCGCCATTCCCTGCCGACGTAGGTGAGTCTATGCACAGAAAGTGCGCCGTCGAACTCCCGTCTATACAAAAACCTTTTGAGCATCTATTCCATAAACGCTGTCATTCCCCCCCCCCCCCCCCCCCCCCTCCACCCCCACCCCACTTGTTCCTGCGGTGAAGGCGTGTTTGGCTGCCCGACAACGGTGGCCAACGTGGAGACGGTGGCCGTGGCGCCCACCATCTGCCGCCGCGGAGGCACCTGGTTTCTGGGTTTCGGCCGGGAGAGGAACTCGGGCACCAAGCTCTTCAACATCTCCGGCCACGTCAACCACCCGTGCACCGTCGAGGAGGAGATGTCCATCCCCCTGAAGGATCTCATCGAGAGGCACGCGGGTACATAAGCGCAAACAACCCCAGACTGAGCTCAGCGAACAGGCATACATTAATACACGATACAGATTAGCACATGTGGAGGTGGGGGAACATTACAGCCATCCAGGCTTCACAGCCAACAGGGTGCCACCACATCCAATTCCACAGGTGCGCCATAATAGAGGAAGAAGAGGCGCTATTAGAGGTGACAGGCTTGTGGATTACATTTACGTGATCATAGCGTGTGCGTGAACATTTGTGATACAGGCGGCGTTCGCGGCGGATGGGACAATCTGTTGGCCGTCATCCCTGGCGGCTCCTCCACGCCGCTCATCCCCAAGAAGGTGTGCGAGGAAGTCCTGATGGACTTCGACGGCCTGGTCCAGGCTCAGACCGGCCTGGGCACGGCGGCGCTCATCGTCATGGACAAATCCGTACGTATGTCCCGTTCGAACTGGCGTCTTATGATCGCATTCGGCGTCTAAATTTGTGTTTGTTTTTTCAGACGGACATCATCAGGGCCATCGCCCGCCTGATTGAGTTCTACAAGCACGAGAGCTGTGGCCAGTGCACACCTTGCAGAGAAGGTCCCGATTCCCTTCATACTTAATTTACACTACGTTCACTGTGTGACTAAATTCTTTTCTGCTCGTGAAGGAGTGGACTGGATGAACAACATGATGTGGCGTTTCGTGCAAGGCGACGCGCGGCAGTCGGAGATCGACATGATCTGGGAGATCAGCAAGCAGATCGAAGGACACACCATCTGTGCCCTGGGAGACGGCGCCGCCTGGCCCGTGCAGGTAAGCCCAATGGAAATTAGCAACCGCATACTAGTGACTAGCATCTGGCGGCTAACGAGCTAGCACTTAGCATGAGAACCTAACGTAGCAGTCTAAAGCTTTACTCAAAATGTGCCATCTTATCCAACATGAGTTCCTTCTCTCATTTCAGGGCTTGATCCGACACTTCAGGCCCCTAATGGAAAGCCGAATCGCCCAATTCCAGGAACAGAAGCAAGCCAGCGCTTAAAATGTCTGCTTGCCCTTCGTCCTTGCGGGCGTGCTCCTGTGCCTCATTGTCATCTGAAACATACAAATGCTTATGTTGTTCACAAAGTATTTAAGAAAAAAATAACATGCTCTTTTTGTCTCCTTGTGTGGTGGAAATGTCAATAAAGTTCTATGAACCTTAAATTCTCTCTCTTTTCCAGAATAAAAGGTTGAATGACAAGTCGGATTTTTGAAATTCTTTTGTTAAAATATAACTAAGTACAGGACATAAATAAAATGTAAAGATAAATACGAGTGTTACAAAGTGCAATTGCCAATTATACATCTGCATGTTTTAAGAACAGTATCATTGTTAATTTTATCTTGTAGTTTTAAAAATAATAACTGTTTGGAAAAGTGAAATTATTTATAAATGTATAAATCTGTTAAATAATAATACTTAGTTGAACAAAGTTTAATTCACAAGTCCTGAACGTATTATGGTAACTAAGCACTGTGGAGTTACCGGAGGTCTCGCGCGCTGTGCTACGTGATTTGACGCGCTTTCGCCTGTCACGTGACCCGGATGAACGACGCTTGGCGCCGTGGATTCAGGGGTAAGAAAACCAATTTGTTTTTCTCTAATATTCATATCTTTAGGTCCGAGTTGGCCCCGTTAAGTAGTGGTTAAATGAACCGTACATGATGCCTAAGCAAAGAGTTGAATTTAATAAAGCACTATGACCGTTTCGCTATCTCAGTCGACCTCTGTTCGTTTGTGTTGTTTTTAACCAATCGCGACCGTCTATTGTCGTCACGCTCTTTATCGTAGTCGCTGTATAACATTTTAATGTGATTTGACAGTTTTCGTGTGAAATGGAAAAAAACATTGACGTACTGGAAATCGAGGACGTCATCGTGGGCACAAATATGAGCAAGACCGACCCAGAGATGAGTTCTGATGAGTCTTCTGCGACGCCCCTGCTGCAAATACGTAAGCTGTGCAAATACACTACTTACAAATACGGTCTCTAGAAAAGAACAGAACTTCTCATTTCTGTTCCCAGGGCATTGTTTGATTTTTTTGCACGGGACAATTTTGTGAGTTGTGGTGTAAAAATATCACAACACAGATTATGTTGTCCTTATTCTCACTCACATTCTTCATAAAGAAACCTGCATCTTCCTCGACTGAGCTAACTTTTTGTGAGTAGTGTATGTGCATTAAGCTTCCGCCTGTAATTATTTGTGATTTTTGATGCAGCAGAGGAATATGCCGATCTGCACTGTCCGCAATGTCTCATCACCTTTCCATCCGCTAAGACCATTAAGTACCACATGAGGAGGACTCACCCGGAGCAGTACAACAGGCAACTAATACAGGTAAACATTGTCAATATTCGCTGGTCTCCAATGAGCCTGTAGGCCATGTCAGTCAACATTTTTTAATCTTTCCGCAGAACGACACGCTGTTCTCGTGTTACAAGTGCGATAAGCTTTTTGGTACCTCCGAGGAACTTAGGGTGCACAGTGGGCTCCACCACCAGGTGGACGACATCCCTGTCTGCTCTTCCTGCTCCAAAGTCTTTACCAATTTTAGTGGGGTGAGTGCAATGAACCCCTGTTTATCGTGGGGGATTCATTCCACACCCACCTACAATAGGGGAAAATCTGCAATAAAGGCTGTCATCTTGACTGATTGTTTGGTCACAGCTTTACAGGCACAAACGGAAGGGCTGCGTGCCAGGCGTTTGGCACTGCCGAGACTGCAACGTGGGCTGCCGCAGCCTCCTGGACTTTCACTTGCACTGCATCGAAGAGCACGACCGGGACGTGATGGCGGCGGCGCAAAGTGGCGGGCGCCTGTGCTCCATCTGCTGGCGCCACTTCCTCACCGACGAGGCGCTGCGGAGCCACCAAGACAGGGTCGACAGAGCTGAAGTGAAGCCCACCGTTAAACGCAAACTGCAAGCCAAGACCAAGAAGGTGCGCGGTAAGAAGAAGAAGAAGATTGAGGAGGAGGAGGATGACGATGACAACGAAGATGAGGAAGAGGAGGAGGAGGAAGAGGAGGAGGAGGAGGAGGAGCAAAATGAGCTGAAGATCCCGTGCCCCGAAGCTGACTGCGATCTGGTGTTCCCGTCCATCGACGCCCTGAGGGCACACAAGAGAAGCCAGCATTCGGCGCAGCCACCATGTTCTTCAGCAACTCGCAGGAAGCGCTGACCATGCCATAAATGCCAGTTTGTACATAACTATTGTTTGTTTTCAACACCATAGCCTTTTTTCACTTGTACACTTGATGGCAAGTTTTTTCCTCATCAGCAGACATTTTAGTTGTGTTGAAGTCCTCAGCAGGTCATATTAAATTCGTGTAAAAAAAAAAAGATCTTATTGTTAAATTCACGCATTTGTGATTTTTTTCCAAATGAACTCTTAAAATTGAAATCCACAATATTTGACTGAGAAGTGCTTTTAGGTTAATATTAAAAATTGTCTGGAATAAACAACAGATATTCATGCTGATTTATTATTCATGCTTTCCCCCCAAGGTTTTTTCAATATTCTTGTGACTGTATGAAGTGTCATCAAAATTGTCCACTTAAATATCCGTTCACATGCTTGTATTTATTTACATAGGATACATTTTGAATATTAACATTAAAAAATATATTTGGTGTATTCATTTGTTTAATATATTTTAACAGATTTTAATGACATTTGTTGTTATATGTAATACTCCATACATTTAATGAATGTATTTTAATTAAAAAAAAAAAAAATTGTTCATCCTTGTGAGGATAGGCAGTTTGGATAATGGATGAATTTATATTTGAACAGATTCTAATTACATGTAATGCAAATTAAATAGATTTTAAAAACTACACTTTTATAGTTCATGTACAGTATTCATTTACATTTAATAAGTATCAATTCTAAAGATTTGTTAAATTTTGCATATGTAGGGCGCGTCCGTAGTTGCGTGTGACGTCATGGGAAATAGAATATAAATATAAAATGTTTAATAATTGAATTTTGAATTTACTATTTAACAAGTCACAAGCTGCAGAACCAAATTTTCGAAAACCACAAAATCAACGTCAAGAAACATCCGTAATTATAAAATTATATGAAGGTAATGTCAATGAACTAGTTAGAATCGGTGTTTGTTTGGGCTTAATTGGCTAATTTTATTAAAATTAATATCGAAATCATAGTTCGTGATATTAATTATTTATACGTTTTCAAACATTGCGAAAAATAGTAATGAACGAAAGTGGTGCAAGCAAACAAAACAAACAGAGCAGCGAGAAGTTTTTTCCCATGATGCACTTGGCCTCCCTTCCTATCTGGCGCCTTCTGGCTGAGAGCGGTCCAGGTCCATCTTGCCTGTTCGTGTTCGTATCCGCCGTGCTCGGCAGGCTGCGCTCTCGCGCTCTTCTTCTCCTTGGTGTCGTCGTGCTCAAAAATGGCGGCGTCGGGGGGCGGATTGTCGTCGTCCGCCAACGTTGCGGTGGCTTTGACCGGCCAGACGGTCGCCCGAGCTCGCTTCCCGGGCCGGCCGTGCGCGACCCGCGTCGGCCGGCTGCGGCTGGGCAAGCGAGGCAAACGCGGAAGGCTGTGCTCGGACGATGGCGAGTCGTCCGGCGGAGGGCCGAGGCCCGTAAACATCGGCCTCGCGTTGAGCGATGACCCGGCCTTGCTGCGACTGCTCGGGATGGCGGAGAAGCATGGGCGGCGCAGTGAAGCGGGCTTCGAGTCGAGCCAGGAGGTGAGCGAGCCAGCAAGCAAGCAAGCCAGCCAAACCGCCTTGTCAACAAAATGCCTCACTTGGTAGAAACACACGAGAAATGGCGCTTGGGTGCACTTGTTGTTTAGGAATTACAAAGGATGTGGAAGCCCGTTCATGTTATCGGCAAAATAGCTTTAGCTTCGGCTTCTAATAACGCGGACGAACGCTTAGTTCCGGGATTAATTGTTCATTTATGGTCCAAACTGGCATGTACTTTTTTTAAACAAATATCGGTCTCCGTCTAAGCGCCGCTAGGCGGAAACTTGAGTGGCTAGCGACGGGTGTTTATGGAAACGAGCGCTGTGTAGTAAACTTTAGCCAGCTCTTGTGCTAAAATAAAAGCACACAACGTCTTTCATTCGTTTTGGGCTCTGCGCATTTTTCGTCGTGTCGTGCGGAAAACGTCACAGTAGCAAGTTGAGCATCATCATACTTTCCCACGTTGGAGCTGTCAGCTGACTGCAGGTTGGAAAGCCTTGTGAGCATTTATTGGATATCCTTGATATCAGCTCAAGGACCTTGTACTAGTACACTCTTACTCCTCACAAGTAGAACGACTAGGATGTACGAGTTTTTGCACTACTAGGCCAACTAGTACGACCTTAAGATCGGTATTAAACCCAGTTTCATACCCAGTTTAAGGTCCATGCGCTAGTATACTCACTAGTAGGATTTCAGTGCACTAGTAGACCAGCTGTGATTTACTAATAAAAAAATAAAATAAAATTTGCAAAACCAGCGTACGTTTTGGCCTACTAGTACAACCCAAATAGGTTGCACCAGTAAAACGATGGTGTCTTACTATTAATGTATTGTTCCACTTTTGTCCTAGTAGTGTGCAATTAAATCTTCATTACAATACTAGGCTCAACCAGTGTGCACTAGAAGCCTCCTCGATCCGCACTTATTAGTAGCATGTTTTCCCGCCAGTATGCCAAAATTGTCTTACTTGTGTGCAAATGTCATACAGTAGAAAAAAACATTTATAGTAACACACAGTTACTCTGGTATTGTGCTTAATTGTTTTAAGGTTCATGTCCTAAAGATATGTTACTTGTCTTCACTAGTTGGATTCACTAGTTATAGTGGCAGTGTTCCAATGTGAACTAGCGTCCCGTTTTGCCTCATGAGTAGCCTGTAGTTGTCTTAACTGTTTTACTATAGTAACAGCTGAGTAAAACAAAATAACAATCGCCAATAAATGCTTAAACTCCAGAGATGTTTAATTACCCAAACAAAATGTAAATGTAAATGAAAAAGGCATTTTGCCAGTAAAATGTGGGACTGATAGATGATCAATAAAGAAGCTTTCAACATTCTACTCTTGCCGATCAGTTGACCCCATTTTGGTTGCTGGCGCGCAGTGGTGAAAAACTCTTGATGTTTTCAGGGAGTTCATTTGTGTTCTGGTGGAATTAGCGCACAGTAATCCCTACTGTATTTGTTTGTATTCTAATTGAATTTACCAGTTCATGTTTTTATTTTTTTGTGAAACCTTTACACAATGGTTCGGGTTTGATAATGGGTTTTTAATCATGTTTTGGGGTCTCAAATATGGGATTCAAATGCGTTTCAAGACAGGATAATGGTTTCACAATTGTGTGTCAAATTAGTGTTTCAAGCCTGGAAAAGTGTTATGGATTGGCGTTACAAATCCTTGATTCAAGCCAGAGTTGGTTTTTACGTGACTTTGATTGCCCCTTCGCACTCGGCGTATGGAAACCTGAGCAGCTTTCTATTCGTTCCGTGCATCATGATGTCACGCTTCAATGCCTATTGGCATCATGGTCCTCCTGGTGTGTTTGTCTTGGCCACCAGGGTGCAGTATAACACAGACACACACGATACTCAAAGAAGAGTTTCACAGTTTAGTGACTCAGTAAGCTGCAGTCATATGAGTCGTTTTCCTTAAAGGATAAATAATATATGACAGTGAGTATGGTTATGTAGTCTATCTGCATGTGTTGATACACCGTTTATTCAAATATTTGTTTTTAAGTGTTAGATAAGATTGATACTAGCTTTGTCTGAATAAGTCACAATACCGTCGTATTTACTTTGACTTTAGCAGTACGTACATAGTTTCGGTTGAGCTTCCACGCCAGGGGTGGTATTCACAGTTCTGGTCACCTTTCTTTAAGAAGTAATGCAATGTGTCTCTTTGTTGCTATTTTTTTATTTTTATTTTTAAATCACCTAAGCAACAAAGTGAAAGGGAAGGGTCATGACATCAGCTGATTTGAACAAAGCCTTGATGATGCGTGGACCGACAACCGAGTGGTTGACTTAATTTTTGGAACTGCCACCACAACGTCCAAAAAATACAAAATAAGAACTGGGCAAATGTGCTTTTCCCATCTGGGTAAAACGATTTTAAAAAAGCAATCTCTAATCGAGCATAAATGGATTACGAAATCCGTGGCAAGTAAAAAGTGACCCAGTTCTGTATTTTAAATAGAATGGTGGCTTAAACCCTGGTTTACCCACAATTTTTCCTCATATACCAGCCCATGTGTGTCAACCAGTTAAGTGTAAAACCTTTCTGAAATGGATGTCAAATGTGGTTGCTAATTCAGATACTAAAATGGTTCCCCACTTGCATTAGCCAAATGGTTCCCTGCTTAAATTACTACTCTATTTGAAAAAGTAGATTGACATGTACGCCTAAAAGTGTTGTGCGTATTCAAATTCTGGATGTTTGAATGCTGTGTTTTTGTGTTTTATTTTCGTCAGGAGGAAGACTTTGGTGGTTTTGGCACAACCGCAGCTCGTTCATGCAGCAAAGTGAAACCTCCAAAAGTTGCGCAGCCTCCCAAAAGTGTGAAGCAACCTCCTACAACCGAATCTCTCATTGGGAAAATATTACACGAATCCCCCAAAGCGGCACTAATTGGGAAGCTTGCATCTCGGGGCACCAAAGAAGGTGAGGAAGAAGAAGATGGGCTGATTGGCATCATTGTACCGCAGAGTTCCAAAGAAGAAGAAGGGCTGATTGGGACGATTATACCGCGGCGGTCTAAAAAAGAATGGGTGGATGTCAAAAATAGAGAGATGAAAGTCAAAGAGGCGCCAAAGGGGATCTTTCAAGGGCAAGGCAGGAAGGCAAAAGGCACCCAGGCCTGTGTCGGTGAAGCAGGACCAACTGAGGAAGTCCGAACAGCCGAGAACGCGGGGCAGGTGGATACGGTCGAGGTCAAAATGCCGGACGCCGCCTCGCCGCCGAGGCCCGCCAAGCGCGCCAGGCTGTCGGCGGCGTACCTGCAGCGCAGCCACAGGAAAAAGATGGCGAAGGACGTGGCCGCGTCCCCGGAGAGTGGTGCGGAGGCCGGCGCCCAAAGCGGGCCGGAGGCAGCCATGCCACTGGAGGGGATGTCGTCTCCCCCGCTGCCTGTGTTGCCTGAGCACCGCGTGCACAGACGCCACCATCGCAAGTGCTTCTATGGCAAAAAAAAGAAGGGCAAAACTGCCTCGCCGGCCGTCACCGCCGGCAACAGAAGGAAGCGCATCAAGCATGTGTTTTACGCCTACGTCGACGATCCCAGTCCTAGCGCTCCGCCGGAACTCGAACCCGGCCCCCTCGCGGAACAGCACAACTCCTCGACCGTGACCACTGCACGCTCGTCCCGCGTCATCAAGACACCCAAGAGGTTCTTGGATGAGGCCATGGTCCCCTTCCCGAAAGGCCACTTGTCCTCATGGCTTAAGAGCCAACCCAAAGAGGACGAGAAGACTAGCACGTCCTCTCAAGACTCCGCTTACGATACCAAGTTGGACGGGGACGCCGCGCCCGTGGCTGACAAGGCGTCTCCCCCAGCGAAGCTCTCTGCGAGACCAATTCACGCCACCAGTCACCTGGACTTCTACAAGAAACTTAAGAGGCTGACCTTGAAGCTGGCAGAGAAGAAGAGAGGCCAGTACGCCGTGCGGGTAGATGACGACGATGGCTCGCGTCCGGACGATTTCAACGTGCACGTCAAGAAGCGGAGGCGGCGCAGGGCCAAGCTCACCGTGGAGGAGATGGACTCGCCCGGAGTGGTGAGGAAGCTCGCCGTGGTTGTCAACAGCGACGCCAAGACGTCTTCGCAAACATCCCCGGAAGACGGCGACAGGAATGGTAAGCAACGGCTCGGTTTATTTGATGACGTGATGTGCCTAATGAGGTGTCCGTCTCATGTCTGCGCAGACGCCGTGCGCAGCGGCGAGGCTCGCCCCGCCGTGGCGCTGGCACCTGAGGTGGGCGTGCCCGGGCACCGCGCGGTGGGCCTGAGCGGAGCCAACAAGAGGATGCTGCACCTGCTGAAGAAAGCCAAAGTGCAACTCATTAAGATTGACCAGCAGAAACAGTTCAAGTTGTCGCAAGTGAGCGCGGAATTCTTGCAGAACACGGAAATAAATGCACATAAATTTATCCTTATTGGGACTTTTTCCCCATACATGGATACACATAAATATATCCTAATTGGGACTTTTTTCCATATTAACAGTTGAGCTCCAGTGACACTCACGTGGCAGCGAGCGGACGAAGGAAAAGGAGAGTCAACCGGTCTGCTAAACTGTGTGCTCAGGTAATAAGCATGTTTATATTTCATTAATTTTTAGGTTCACTGTCATACACGCTGGTTTTTATATATATGAAAGAAGGAGGGAGGCAGTAAGTTGGCCTCACTACCTTTTATAGTATAAACACATTTTATTTTCAGCATTTTAAACACGGCATGACGCTCATAATAATCACAAGTGAGCTTTAAAAATGCTTTAATTAGTTGTCATTTATTTGTTTTCAAAGAATTATAAACGCATAAAAATTGTAATCGATCAGTAGTAACATAGAATAGTATGTTTGTTTGATCATTTAAATTGTTCTAAATGAGATTTTTGTCAACAGGAGCAGCCTCTGGGCGGTCCCCGGATCAAGCACGTATGCCGGGCGGCGGCGGTTGCCCTGGGCCAGCCGCGGGCGATGGTGCCCGACGACATTCCCCGGCTGAGTGCTCTTCCGCTGCACGAGAGGGAGGGGATCACATTTACCCCCGCAATAGAAGGTATGCTCCATGCACACGTGTTGATCTTTTAACTGGCACATTAGACAGATACAAAAAAAAAAAAAAAGTGCATTCCCAGTGCACAACCATTTTTAGTCTCGACTGATCCTCACTTGTGTGACACACAAACTGTACATGACCTTTTGTTTGTTTTCAACACTCAAACCAAGACACCGAGTAGACAAATAAGTAAAGAGGGCAGTTGAGAAAGCATCAAAAATATCTTCACGTTAGTACATCACTTTGCACTTGTAGCAACAATAAAGCATCAATCCATCCCACCCCCCCTCCAAAAAAAAAAGAAAAAAAAAAAAAGTAAAACACAATTCACCAATTCCAAAAAGACAAACCGTGCCTTGTAAGCTCAATGTAGTTGTAAGTCAATTATTTGCCAGCAAAAATATCTTTTGTCACACACAGATTAGCCACTGCTGTTGGAAAGCTTTACCCAACACTGGTCGATCGGCCATCACTCTGTATGAGGTGAGAAAGTGCGGTTTGACCATTAGACTCGCTGCCCTGAAGCACACATAGGGACAATCTTGCATCACATGAAGGAGGCCTGGGCTAAAATCTACACAAATATTATACATCACACTAAATTCCTTTTCTTTTTTTTTTTTCTTTTTTTTTTTTTTTCTTCTTCTTCTGAATATATGTTGTGCTCATCTGCAATGACGACAGAAAAGACACTGAACTGGAAACAGAGAAAAGTTGGCATGTGTTGTGTGAGAAAAGATTGCTTGCGTTATCCAAAATGATGAATTATTGCGTAATACCAAGCTATAGTTTTAGTCTCTCTCTCTCATTCATCACCAATAAGAGTGGCAAAATGGAATGTGTGTTTAAGAAACATGCGTCGACTGAAGGAAGATTTATAGAATGCAGTGTTCCCCACATATTGCTTTGGCGCCATCTTGTAGCATTGAGGCGCCACTGAACTATTTTGAAGTATGAGGAGGAGCTTCCTTTAGATCATGGTCTTCCTCTATTCTTTTCCTCCGTAATAGTCCATAAATGCCATATATTGTTATGTATACAACATTGTCAATAAAAAATGCAGCCTCCCCCAGCCAGAAATAAAAGCCACAATGCTACAATGGTCCTCAAAATGCATTTTTAAATGTACTTTTGAGCTCCCATCCATCGTCTCCCTCTCCCGCCTGCAGATGTCGCAGACGATGATTATGACGACGACGACGACGACGACGTCGCTGGAGGCGGGGCCGAGTGGCTTGCCTCCCAAGAACTCCTCCAGGAGGAGCAGAAGCACAGGTGGCGGCGCGGGCGGCGGCGCGGCCGCAAGTTGAAAAAGCGCAAGATCTTGAGCCGCTACCGGCCTGGCGGCGTGCGCTCGCGGCGCTGCGGTGCGTGCAGAGGCTGCATGGTGGACAGCGACTGCGCCAAGTGCACCAACTGTCGCGACAAGCCCAAGTTCGGCGGGCCCAACAAGAGGCGGCAATGTTGCATGTAAGCAAATACGGTTGTGTGCTTCCATTTAAGGAGTCATTATGTTTTTTTTTTTTTTCCCCTGTCATTCTAATGAGCTTCTGCTCACTCCGGCTGCTTGGTGGAGCTAGCGATTGCCGCTACTAGCCCAAAGTGTGAAGCAAAAAACAATGCGTATAAAAGGCTATAGTAAACAGGCCAGTTTTTTATGGAAGTAACTTTTTCCATTAGTTAAAAAAAGTTCACGCTTTTTTATGCTCTATTGTCAACAGATACAGGAGGTGCGATCGAATTGAGGCCACAAAGACGGAGCGCATTGTCAAACAATTTAAAGGTATGTATTGTCAAAATAATGTCCCTTTCTCTGGATAGAAGGGATTGCAATTTAAAAAAAAAAAATGTATAGTGGTACCTTGACTTAAGAGATTTACTGCTGTTAGAATTTGGTAGATTTCCACCAATTTTTTTACCACAAATCCATACTATGTCGGTCTACATATGCGTGCTATTTTTACAAATTGACCAATGGGAAGTGTTTTTTCCCCTCCCAATGTGAAGTGTTGAAAATGGCTTGCTATCTTTGATGCAATGATAATGATTAAACAAATATGCCTTTGGGGCGCAGCTCCTCAAAAGTAATATTTTTGAAGAATTCAGCAATATGAGTCAGTTGAGAAAAGAACCTGGTAATGGAATGGATTCAACTTGTAAGGCAAAGTACCACAGGATTTAAAAAAAAAAAAAAAAAATTGTAGCATGGGAGAATTTTTGAGTCATTAAGCAAAATAATGGCTTGCGTGTTCATCACTCGTCCGCCTCCGTTTTGCCAGTCCGGGCCAGGCGGAATTTGGTGCCTGTGTCAAGCAGCGATGACGGCAACTGGGGAGTGGAGAAGTCGAGCAAGACGCTGTCCGTAGCGCCAACCAAAATCCGCAAGCATTCTTTGCGTGACATCACGCCGCGCTCCTTCAGCAACCTGCTCAAGTCAGAGTCGGATGAGGAGCCAGAGGAAGAGAGGAAAGAGTTCAAGGAGGAGAAAATGGCTGCAAAGCAAGGTAAACAACAATTCTTGGATGCGCCCCCCAGAAAATAAAACAAAACAATAGAACTACGTCTTAGCTTTGTGTTCTTTTTTAGATCTCGGACTTGGATTGTCCACGTGTGGTGACCTACCTGTCGGGGTGGTGAAGCAACGGCGGCCATTTCCCAAAGGAAGCAGACCAAGAGCCTACAAGGTATTGTTGCTTGCAAGTGTCTTTCTTCTCATGTAGTGCCTTTAGACTCCTGGGGTAAATTATTTGGATTACAGTTTACTACTATTTCCTGCTACTGATCTGTTATGTTTTTATGCTAAATTTGTTTGGCAGTCTGACAATTTCCCAACAAGAAAACAACTTCCAACTAATTTCCTTCCCAGGCCTCTTTTCTTTTCTTATTTTGTCCACCAATCTAAAATGTGCCAGAATCACATCCTCAGCGATATTTGACCTCGATTGTCAGCGATTAAGCTAGCCTTTTTTTGCCCATCTGCTTTTACTCTTTTGTTGTAAAATGTCGATGCTTTCAGTTTGTGTTTTTGTTGCAAAGACATCTGGAAGAGGCTATTTTCATACATTTCACTTGCTGGCGTGGGGGATGGTTGACAGCAACAAGCTTTTTATGGGGGATGTAGATCTGGATTGTAGGAAAGCAAGTTAGCAGTTTATGACAATTTATATTTAGTGAGAGTGGTGTTAAAAGCAAAACGAAAAGCACTGCCGAAGTCAGCCGAGCTAATCAAAGATCAACTTTTGGACTGTGCGGGCATGTTATTTCCAGCGTGCATTAAGGCCTCACACGTGGACTCGTCCGATAGAGTGTTTGCGTGCGTCGGTAGGTGCTGCGCGTCAGTGTGTGGACAGTAGCAGCGATGAACTGAGATGATTGGATTCTTTTTTTTTTCCCCCTGGGATATTTGAGGAAATAAGGTTACCGTACCCTTTTTGTGGTGAAGCTGATGAAATTAAAATCTGCGTTACTTTTTTTACCCCCAAAAATCTCCATTATGTCAAAACCAGCAGACTCGGGTTATAAATATGTGGACATAAAAAACAAGCATGCCTCTGTACATTCTTGCAAGTTTTTCGCCCTTTACCTGACTGACCCTGGCTAACATAGCGTCCCAACAATAGGGCTCCTTCCTTTGTCTGTCGCCTCCGTTGCATGCGCCTCTATGCAAGTGTAGCTTTTGGAACCTGTATGGCTGGTTGGCTTAGGCAGTCCCCTCCTCCGCAGGAATTGCAGAACACGGAAGAGGCGGCGCCCAGCGATACGTTCCCCTGTCCCGGCCCACCCGGAAGCCCCGTGTCCAAACTGCAACGGGAGCTCAGAGTACACTTATACCGTCTCCCCGATCCTCACCTGCAGTCGCCCCAGCACCTGGATCCATACCTTAAACAATCAGAACCCAAATTGATGCAGCCCGTAACGCAGCCTAGCGAGCCGCACGCACTGCATGCCGTAACGCCACAGCTCGTAACACGGCCGCCGCCGGAAACGCAGCCCCCTTCACGTGTCCTTGTGTTGCGACTGCACCCCTTGCCTCCGTCTGTGGTGCACGCCGCGTTACACAGGCGGAAAAGTGAATCGCCGCCACCCCAAGGGAGTCCAAAGTCCATGTCGCACTCGGCGGCTCTGACAGAGGTCGCGACCACGTTGCGCTTTCAAGGGGACGCGCTGTCGCAGCTGCAGCCCCGCCGCCACGCTTTGACCGACAAAGAACCCACAGTGGACGGAGCGGCTGGTGCCCGGGACGATGGCCAAGACGGACAAGAAGGGACGGGGCTGCAAAGGCCGCCAGGAATTGACCCACACTGTGTCCTTCCTTCCCAGAACGCCGCCGAGGGCTCGTCGTTCAGCGCCCCCGTGGGTTTCCCTCACGGATATCCCCAGAAGGGCCCGGTGCTTGACAAGACAAAGATCCGTGTGGATTTTAAGGTGGGCTTGGATGTTACTAGGCTTTCTAAAGTATTTCCAAGTATCGTCCACATTATCCAAAGCAGGCAGCTTGTCATATCACAAATCAGAATGTCTCACTCATATTTTCCATAAAGGGTCAGTTCACAGAAGATTAACGTCAATTCAATTGTGTCCTCCAGGAGGACTGTGCAATTCAAAACGTGTGGCTAATGGGGGGCCTCAGCGTCCTCACGTCTGTCCCCACCACACCTCAGCCCGTCTGTCTGCTGTGCGCCAGCAAAGGGCGATACGAGGTAAAGCCGGCCGTGAAATGCCCCTCTTGTCTGATTTTGAGTAGTCCTCAATGAACTCTGCTCATCTCGTCTGCTCGCAGATGATCTACTGCCAGATATGCTGCGAGCCCTTCCACAACTTCTGCCTCTCTGCCGAGGAGCGACCTCAGGGGGCCAACAAGGAGAACTGGTGCTGCAGACGCTGCAAGTTCTGCCACGTGTGTGGGCGCAGAAGCAAGCTGTCCAAGGTGCGAAAGCCAACTCGCTTTTGGCTTGCACTGTGCTTAGCCAAGTGCGTTATATATACATCTAAATAAAAAGTTATGACTCCTGATATCAACTAAGTGATATGTTTCTGCAGCCTGTGCTGCAATGCAAGAGATGCCAAACCTCCTACCATCCTTCCTGCTTGGGACCAACATACCCAAAGCCAATGAACTGCAGCCTACCCTGGGTAAGTCTTTTTTTAAAATTTTTTTATCAAAGCTAAGAATTTAAATAATCCTTTGAATAAAGTGTTGGTTGGAATTTGTGGAACAATCTTGTCTGTTGTTTTTTTTAAAGCTCTGCATGACGTGTATTCGCTGCAAAAGCTGTGGTGTGACGCCCGGAAAGTCCTGGGACGTGGCCTGGAACCACACGGAGAACTTTTGCCCGGACTGCGCCGTTCTTCACGAAAAAGGTTTGTCACTTAAATCTGTTGACATGGTGTGCTTAACATCGTTGCTTGACTTCCAAACTGCAGTTCAAAGACGTGAAATAAATCGCAGGGAGGAAAACACAGCGAGCCGTTGAATGAAATTGTTTACCATTTGGATGCTCTACTGAGCTGATGTGTTCCATCTACGCAGGGCACTACTGCACAGTTTGCAACAAGTGCTACGACGACGATAGCGGCCAGCGGGCGCTGATGATTCAGTGTTTCAAATGTAACCACTGGGTGCATCAGAGCTGCGAGGGCCTTTCGGGTGAGTTTCATTGCAGAAGACGCCTTTGTGGCTCTGTCTTTGCCAACGCGAGCCCATGTCGCGTTGGATTTATTTTCTGTTGCAGAAGAGCTGAACGGGATGCTGTCGAGTGGATCCCAGGACGCCGTCTTCACCTGCTCCCCCTGCCGTCAGCGTAGCGGCGAGGGCGGAGGCCTGCGGGAACGTCTGCAAAACCAACTGCTGCTCGGCCTGCAGGAGGTGCTGGCCGGCCTCCTCTCCTCCAATGCCACTCGGCACCTTGCGCTCTGTCAATCGGTATGCCCGCGCCTTGGCTCAAGGAGGTTTACGTACCTGTTTGTTGCTTTTAATGAGGGTGACTGTGATTTAGTGTCAGGAAACAAACAAGACGGAGTTAATCGGGGCGCAGCCACCTGTGTGTGATCTACAAGCCATGGATAGGAAGTTGAAAGGGGGAAATTACTCATCCATTGTGAGTATGAGCTCAGTGGTGATAAATGTTGCTAAAAATGATGACGCGTGTGTGCCGTTTAACTATGAACCCGATCTTGCTCTCTCTACCCACTCAGAAAACATTCCATGCAGATGTGGTTTCTGTGATGAGAAAATGGCTCAAGGAGGACGCAGATGAAAAGCCCACCATCCAAGCCAGGGAACACTATGCCAAAGTAATTTTCCCACCTTAAAGAGACAATTTAAAACAACTCTCATGTGTCCTAATAACCTGTGACATGTTTTGTCAAAATACCCCAAAGGGTCATGTCGAATTCAAGCCGATTAAAGATTGACATTTTTCCCCATTTCCATTCAATTTCATACCTCATGGGTTATCAGGCACCCCAGAGAAAACTTGTACAAAACACATTAAAAAGTACATTTCCAATATTTCCCCTTTTTACAAAATTGTCAACATTGTGTGTAGGAGAGTTGCCTTGAACAGGATTATTGTTTGCTCTGACAGTTGATGGTGCAAGTATTCTGCTGGCTTCCTGTACACCACCAAATGAAGTTGAGATCATTCTCAGAGGACCTGCCGAGGTAAGTTTAATACACTCTCATATTAGTGACTCCTGCACAATCTACTGACATCCTGTGGAATCCTTTGCGCTGCAGTGGCATGCTCCCCGAAGCGGTGATCCCGCCTTCGAAGGAGCACAGCTATGCGCAGTGGACACAGAGGACGTACCAGCTTCGCGAGAGCAGAGGGACGCAGGCAGGGAAAGGTATGGAAGACGTCGGACAGCAGCTGCTTGCTTGTTGTGTGTATCGTGCTCACATGAAATGTAACAACATCTTGCACCACGCAGGTGCGATGAAGGATGTGGAAGCATTCAAAGATTCCCGACAGTGCGCTTTTTGCCAGCAGTATGGTGACTCTGCTCCCAGAGTAAGCAGAAGCTCCTTTTTCTTTGTTTGGTGCACCACATTAAAATCTATGGAAAGATTTTTTTTTTTTAATAGGCTTATTTTGCCGTAACCTCGACAGGACGGCGGACGACTGTTGTACTTGGGCCAGAACGAGTGGGCCCACATCAACTGTTGCATTTGGTCTGCCGAAGTCAATGAGAACAACGGCGCCCTACATCAAGTACACACTGCGGTCTACAGGGGCCGCCACCTGGTACGCAGAACAGTGATTGGTTGTTACAAAGGGGAAGAGAGAGTTGCACCCTTTCTTTTGTTGTTGTCGAGAGAATTGACACGATTTAATTTTTTTTTGCCGTCTTCCGTCAGCGTTGCGACCGTTGTGGGCTGTCAGGTGCCACGGTGGGCTGCTGCCTCTCCACCTGCCAGAGTAACTTCCACTTCATGTGTGCGCGAGCCCAGCACTGCGTGTTCCAGCGGGACCGGAAGGTCTACTGCTACAAGCACACGGATCTCGTCAGCGTGGCGGTGTGTGGGGGCAGTGTTGTAGTTTCTCTTATGAGTAATTTGAGCTGGAAAATCATTTCTTGACCCGTTTGCCAATTTTCTTCAGACGGTGTCCGGGGCAGGATTTGAAGTTCCACGGCGAGTCTATGTTGACTTTGAGGGGATCACGCTCAAGAGGAAGTTCCTCACGGGCCTCGAACCTGAATCCATTAACATGACCATTGGTAGACGTATTTTGTTTATTATTGTTTTGGTTGCGCATCGCTGCAAGCTACGCTGACGACAATTGTTGTTTTTAGGGTCCCTGCAAATCCAGAAACTGGGTGTGTTGTCAGAAATCTCATCAAATGGGAGGATGTTATACCCTGTTGGATACCAGTAAGCCGTCCTCCTCATGACATCAACTTGAGATCTTTGAAGATGCGAAACCAACGTCCCATACGAACACGCCCTGTTTGTTTAGGTGTTCTCGGTTATACTGGAGCACTGTGGATCCGCGCAGACACTGCAAGTACACCTGTAAGGTGACCGAAGTAACCAGCCCACTGCCCGGCGAGGAACAGGAGCTCCTCATGAAGTGCGATCAAGAGGAGAATCAAACCATCGTCCACAGTCCCAACTTCCACAGAGGTAATAGTCCATTACAAAAAGCTTGTGACAGGACGCTTGGATGGTGTTCGGATGCCTAAATGTGTGCTGTCCCCCGACCCCCCCCCCAGAAGTGGAGACTCTGGACAGTTTAAGCACCTCATCCAGCCCAGTTTCTTCAGCTACTCCTTCGCCCAACGCCAAACTGCACAGTTCGCCTGGATGCAAGCACCACGGCTACTCGCAGACCAGGAGGCCCGCAGGGGGGTCTTCTCGACCCCTCCCGTCGCCAGGTATACAACACAGTAGCCGCACAATGGCATGTTTGGAAGTCAAAGCATTTTTTTTTTTTTTTTTTGTCTCCTGTGAAAATCCACAACAGCAGTTTTCTCAAGGCAGTTTACAGTTTGAGGAAGCCTGCATGAGCAACTTAAATTGTCCGGTAGTCCAACTGAAAACTGAAAGTTGGGAATAACTGGGAAATGATCAAAGATACATAAATAGGAAAAAGTAAACTGCTATACTTAGTACATATATAGTGAGCCTTTGCTTTTCTCATGGTTTTGGGACATTGCACAAATCGGTGGGGACAAGTTTGAAACTCTAGTCAGTCTTGAGTTAACTTTTTTGTTTTAGGTTCGGCGTCTTCCAAATCACATCATGTCTTCACTCTACGGGACCTGGAGGACACTCAGCGCCGTCGAAGGCTGTCATCCAGGAGCCGCTGCAGCTCCTCGCCGACTGACAGCGGCCCCGTCCACTCCCGCTGCGCTCACTTCAGCTCCCCGCCGAGGTCGTCCAACTTTGCGCCGATCTCTCCTCCCCTATCGCGTTCCAACTCCCTGTCGCCCGGCTGGGGCTCCCCGCCTCGTCCGATCTCCGCTGGCTTTTCGCCTCGCCACGGCTCGCCGAGGGGCAAGCACGCGTTCAAGATCACCACTCCCGTGTCTGCTGAGGTTCCCCAAGATTTCTTGGCCTCGTCTGAGACGGAGGATGCGGCCGTGGCGACGACAAACGGCATCTCGCTGGCGCCCGACAACACGGATGGACACTTGGAGCTACCTACCACCGTGTTCGACACTGACACAGAGGTTGCGGTGGCCTCGGTTCTCAACGCCAAACTGGAGCTTGACGACACCCTGCTGACGGATAACATGCCGGAGGTGGACTCCGAAAACGAAGACCACTGCGTTAAACTGACTCGCACGGTGGTGTGCGAGGCCGCCGGTGGTGCGCAGACCTCGGCCCCGCCCTGCACGCCGTCCATTTCGCAGTTGGACGGCGCCGACGACGGCTCCGAGAGCGACCGCAGCGAGGAGGCCGACGACGTGGGAGGCGGCGGCGCTCCAATTCACACCGACGTCAGCTCGCCCACGAAGCAGCTGACAGTCGCTCTCAAGAGGTTGGAGTCTATTTGCGAGGCAGAACAAGGTACGAGCGTGGCAAGCATCTTAGCGGAAGATCAGTCAGCCCCCATTTTCCTCGACGCTTTTGATATGGTGCAAAGCGAGGAGGTACTTATAGACGGCGACACATCTGCCAAGGACGTGTCTCTCGAAGAACCCACCGGGAGTTCCGTTACCACCAAAGACGTCAGTTTGGTGTCCGCGAGTAACACTCGAGCGGATGACAATGACAATGCGTCATCGACAGACTCCACCGAAGGCTTCAGAGACGACATTAATGATCCGGACTATTCTCCTGAGCCCAAACACGTGTCGCAGTCGCCAGTGAAAAGAATCATTGTCAAAAAAGTCCACCAGACTCCCACAATAAAGTGCTTGTTGCCAAAGCAGAGTGTCCCTCAGCAGCAGCAGCAGCAGCAGAAAATCAAGGTGCTGCTGCCCCCCAGGTCTGTTCAGGTTGTCAGCGCAGCAACTGTGACCACCGTCGCCCCGAACGTCACCTCGCCCGTCCTCTTCAACGGGGTTAACGCTTTAAATGTCCAACCGGCTGTCATGCGAGGCAAAACCATCGCCATCCGCTTGGACAAGCCCGTAACATCGCAGCAGCCGACGCAACTAGTGATTCCCGCTCCGGCAGCGGCCGCCGGCGTCGCATCGACACCTCCGCAGACCCCCCAGGTGCTCCTCGTCAACAGTGAAGGTCAGATCCTGCTGAAAAACCCCAAAACCAACACGTATCAGACGCTCAACACAAGCTCTCCCACCTACAGCAAGATAAGCCAAATTGCCAAGATGCTCCACAAGGGTAACGCCTTGAAGCGACCCACCCCTCGCGTCACAGTCAGACCCAGCGCCAGCAGCCAGCCCGCCAACGTCCCCCACACACCGCCGCCCAGCAGCAAAATCATCTACCGAGTGGTGCCCATCAAACGCGTGACCGGCCCCACGCCGGCCGTCACCGTGCAGCGCAATCCCGCCTCGGTTTTGTCGGAGGCCGAAACGGCTCAGGCCATTATTAACAGATCCATGGAATCCCACCGTGAACCCCCCCCAAGGGCGAAGCCTATCATCCTCAGCGGCCCTCAACACGCGGGCGGCAAACCTCCGACGCCACCGCCGCACCGTCAAGACGCCCAGCAGCAGCCGGGTCGGTCGGCCGGTGGAGCCGCCGAGTCCCCAAGTGTCGTGATCAGGGTGCCCGCTCACAAAGCCCAGACGACAGCCGCGCCCCTGCCCAAAGTGCGTGTCAAGCTGCCGACCATCATCACTCAGGGGAGGAAGAGGAAGAGAGGCAAGATGGACATCCTGACCGAGCCCTCCAGCGATCATGAAGACCATCAGGAGTCCAGGTCAGTGCCAATCTTATGATGATTCAAAGCTCTCGTGACTATGCTTTGCACAAAGAACCCAGCAAAGGCAGGATAGGATATTCCTGCAAGTAATTTCTGTGCAGACACACAACAACAAATAGGAAGTGTAATAAAAAAAAAACACTTGGCATTTATCTACATTTGCCTCTCAGATAAATTAGGTGCAAAAATCAAATTGGCGCCAAAATGTGTGCTAGGACGATATTGCTGATTGTTTCCCCATGACGACGCGCCTTTTACACTCTTTCACACAGAGATTCACGAAAGTCGTGGCATGAGATCTGTAACAAAAGTATTTGTCTGCCTTAGCCTTTCACACAGAACCCAGCGAAGGCTGGACGTTGCTGCAAGTGTTTCGAACAAAGACACTGCATGCAGCAGTCTGAAAATTGGCGCCAGGCGGCGACGATTGCTTTCAAGTCAGAAGGGGTAAGAGCATTGCTGAAATTCCCTCACACACAGATGGCCCGTTACGTGCAATTGGCCAGAATGCTTGTAAAATAAAACGCGTCCTTTTGCAGGCAATGTAAAAAAAAAAAAAAAAAGTGGGGGGGTGGTGCAGATATAAAACATCTGTGTAATCTCTGGGCCTGATTTAATAAGATCCACACGAGCGGCTGCTAAATTGCAAGTTCCCTCGCATACTAACAGAATGCGTGGCAACAGGTGTCAAATGGGCTGTGAAACTAAACTCTCGAGTGTCATTTCCGTCCACAGATGTGTCAAAATAAAAGCTCCGCCTGTAAAACATGTTCCCGATGTGGACAAGGAGAATTTGAGAATTACGGCACCTTCGCTGCCAATGTCCCCACGGTCAGCTCACCTAAAAAAAAAAAAAAAAAAGTGCACATTTGATCAATTGTGAATATACTTTTTACTTGATGTACTTTGTATCGCGTGTTATGCTCAGAAGTCCTCACGCGGAGAGTCCCAGCAGTCGGGCTACCGCACACAAGTGGGTCAGCGCTCGCCATGGAGACTTGTCCGACTGGGGCCCCCTTGCAGGTGGGTCCGTTTAACACTAGAATATCGTCAGCCTCCCAGAATAATTGAGTCATTTTCACAGACGACACAAAAAAGTGAACCGCATTTTGATTAGATGTGTGAACAATTTCATTTTAGGGTTACAATATGTTTGATATGTTCTGTTTATTTTTGTTTACTTTCTTAGGTTGTAGTTCGGAGGATGAGGCGCCTTTGCCCAAACACAAAAAGAGGAGCTACATGAACCAGCCTCACCTGCGTTTTGAAATCACCAGTGATGACGGCTTTAGCGTCAAAGCTAACAGCATGGAGGGTAAGAAGCAATGGATCTTAGCGTCAAAAGTCACAGCCACACACATTGCCCCCCCCCCAATCTTAACCTTTTGCAGATGATCCGTGATGAGTAAAAAAGTACAATGTTTGTTTTGACTGCTCTTTATAGTGTGTGTTGTTTTCCAGATCATCTTCACGCACACGATGATCACTCTGGATAACCTTTACACACTCTCATGGAAAAGAGAAGAAGCTTATATGTTGATATCCCAATTGTCTCCCCGCATCAGTGGCTTGGCGCGCCGTGATCGACGGCATCCAGGAGGCGCGGGCGGCTTTCCGCCTCGGGCAGCTGCCCTTGGGCGGCATGAGCGGGCCGCGGGTGCTGGGCGTGGTGCACGACGCCGTCATCTTCCTGCTGGAGCAGCTGCGGGGCGCCAACGACTGCAAGAGCCACCGCTTCCGTTTCCACCGCTGCAACGACGTCGAGGAGGAGCTGCCGCTCAACCCCAGCGGCTGCGCCCGCGGCGAAGTCTACGTGCGGTGCGCTGCCCTTTTTTTTTTCCTTTGCTATGCTTGAATTTGGTTTTACACGATGAACGTCTTTTGGTTTTGCGCAAACAGGAAAGCGACGTTCGACATGTTCGACTTCCTGGCGTCCCAGCACCGAGCGCCGCCTGACTCGGTCGGCCCTTACGACGAGGAGGACGACGACTTCCCGCTCAAGTCGTCCAGGTCGGTTAATTGGATGTAAATAAAACGGCCAAACGACAGAAATGGCGTTACGGTCACGTGTGTCGGTTCAACTTGTCCACCAGGCGCGCCACCAGCAGTGAGCTTCCCATGGCCATGAGATTTCGACACCTGGAGAAAACTTCCAAAGAAGCCGTCGGTGTTTACAGGTGACGCAAGAATGGAGAAAAGTCTTGCCGTTAGGTGGAATGACTCAACATTAACGAGTTTTACTTTTCCGCAGGTCTCTCATTCACGGCCGAGGGCTTTTCTGCAAGAGGAATATCGAAGTGGGAGAAATGGTCATCGAGTACGCCGGCACAGTCATCCGCTCAGTGCTGACTGATAAGCGGGAGAAATATTATGACAGCAAAGTGAGTCAGTTGGAGAATAAGCCTGAGTGTCTTGTCTTGTCACATGCCACATGCTGAAAGAGAAAAAAAAATCATAAAATGTGGAGCACGTTTTGGTATGTTTCCATTTGGAACCGCCTTCTTTTCATTGGTCAGCCTTTGACGTGCGCTGACTAGGGATGAGTATTGGCAAGGATGTTGCAATACGATACTGGGGTCACGATACGATATTATCACGTAATCACGGTATTGCGATGTTCTACCCAGTTAATATCAAAATTACATGTAGTTATGAGAAATGAAGTTGCTGTATGTTAATCAGAAGATATAGACCAGAGGACAAATTCAGTCAAAACTATTTGCTTCAAAACATCCTCCTAATTATTTGTTGCTGACGTTGCCCCGCTTTTCCCAGGGCATCGGCTGCTACATGTTCCGCATCGACGACTTTGACGTGGTGGACGCCACCATGCAGGGCAACGCGGCGCGCTTCATCAACCACTCGTGCGAGCCCAACTGCTACTCGCGCGTCATCAACGTGGACGGACGCAAGCACATCGTCATCTTCGCGCTGCGCAAGATCTACCGCGGCGAGGAGCTGACGTACGACTACAAGTTCCCCATCGAGGACGACGAGAGCAAGCTGCGCTGCAACTGCGGCACGCGGCGCTGCCGCCGCTTCCTCAACTAGCGGCCTGAGGTATGGGTTACCTCCAACACACCTCCTGTGAATTTACCAGTGCAAATACATCCATAAAATAACATTTTACAACAAGAAGAGTACGCAGGCGTTGTGTCCCGGCTGGAATCTTGACAAAAGGAGCCATATGTCAATCGCAGATTTTCTATAATGCGCACAAGGCATTGTGATGCTCTTTTACCATATTCAGCTTCACTTTGTTCGTTTTTTTTTTTTCCTTTTCTCGCAGGGAAATATTTATTTATTACTTGCTCGGACGCAATCCTTTTTTATTTTATTTTTTTCTGGTCTGGGATCCCATGCTTTACTTTGCCCGTTTTCTTGACTAAGGTGCTGGTAGAGTTCAAATCGTTATAACCGCACTCTCAGAAAAGCCTCTTTTATCCTGCAGTCTTGTTGTTCATCTTGTCTGTTTTAAGAATAATACAATGCTTTTTGCACTGTCCCTTTATAGATTTTTTTTTTTTTGTATATTTGAATAATAAATGTTTATGGACTTTAGCGCATTTGTGCTTTAACATTTCCCAGTGGAAGGCGGCTAAAAATGGGACTTTTGAGTTTTGAGGTGGCTGACATTTGCAGCCACATCAGTGTTTCCGTGTGTGCTACCTCATGATGAAACAGTTTGTCCTTCAACATTTTGTCCTTAGACCTAACGCAACATTAATTGCTAACCTTCATTTGATATACCCGCTGTTACTAGTTCGAATAGACAACCACGGGTTTTTGTCCAAATACTCTGCCACAACAAAAAGGTTTTGACATGTTTGTTTTCCCCACGTTTGGGGGGAGGGAGGGAGGGAACTGGTGGTGTTTTCAGCTTTGCGCTTTGTACATAGTTGTATAAAAGGTCTTTCTAAACCTGTTACATATTTTTCTACCTGCGTTCTTTTTTTTGTTTTATTTATGTTCAATAAACCTTTTTACATGTTCCAAGTTCAATTTGTGCCCAAGTGTTTTGTTTTTGTTTACAGAATCAGTAATGTGAGGCAAAAGAGGAAGTGTTATAACAACCATACAACAGGAGACAATTTTACCATGCAGATGTCGCGCTACACAGTGCACAATACTTTTGCGTCCATATACGTGTCATGTTGCTTTTTGTGAGTGCTTGAAAAAATAAAATAAAATGTGGCGAAACAGGCTTTAAAGAAATTATAATTTGAAAACACTTTTTTGCGGGGAGATCTGTGTTTTGTTTTTTTTAATCTGAAAATGTAATTTTTAAAAAAAAGTATTTGGTGGTACATGTTTTTTGTTGGACAGCAACAATATTGTCCTTGTCCAATGAAAAGCATCTCTCACTGCTAATTTGCACCGAAACGCACGCCGTTTTCCTTCCCGATTACAAATGCGGCTGGCTTGTAAGAGCTGTCACATGAAGATGGCGTCAGGCCACTGTTGATATGACTCAAGGTCTTTTCAGCCATATGCTTGTTTTCCCAGATTGTACTCTTTGTGTTCTTTTTTTTTTCCCCACCCAATACTGACCTTGAGAATGGCATTACAGTGTGTGTATAAATATGAGTCCTCCGCCTGCTGCTTTTCGGACATCCACGCGTGCACACACCTCACCATGAAGGCCTTTATTCTGCTGGCTTTGCTCGGAGCAGCATGTAAGTATATTTAACGTTTATGTTATAGATAGTGTGTTATGCATACCTCAAAAATATTTTGAGTGGCTTTTTGGCTTATTCTATCTTTTGTAATTACTCTTTTTAATCCCATGAATATTATTTTACCAGGTTTTTAAGGTATTGTACATACAAAAATATATTTAAATGTTTAACTTTAGTTAAAAAAATAATTACGGTACTCCAGGCATGGCTGTTTAAAGGTAATACTAAAATGCCTGAAGTGGTATTTTTCTATTTTCTATTTTATGTATTGCAATTGCTACTGGTCTAAATTACATGTATTTTTTTTGTTTGGTTGTTTTTAGATTTAATGGCTAATAGTACTTTTGTTTATGTTGTTGCAACTTGTAAAATAAAATTGAGGACATTTTTTTATTAATGTTGAAAATGTTTTTACAGTGTATTTTTTTGTACTATATTCTAATTTGATTTGAGTTTAAAAAGGGAATATTTATGGGCAGGTAAAAAAACAAACATTCCCTCTCCAATACAGCAAGTCTTGCAGTGTTTTAATAGTAGCTACTGGAAAAGTTGTATGTAGGCTTTTTATTTTATTTATTTTTAACTTTAATAGCCAAAATATTTGTAAGCCTCATGTGCCATTTGCCAGTTGTTGCTGCCGAGCAGGACGATAAGATCGTCGGGGGCTACGAGTGCCCACGTCACTCGGTCCCCTATCAGGTGTCGCTGAACGCCGGCTACCACTTCTGTGGTGGCTCCCTCATCTCCAGCCAGTGGGTTGTCTCTGCCGCCCACTGCTACAAATCGTAAGTGCAAAATCTTTCTGAATTACGTATCTATTTTTCTGACCATTTTTTACTTTGACGCCCAACATTTTCAAACAGAAATATACTTTAGACTACAAGATAAAACATGCAGAATTTGAGAGGTTAAGTCCACCATGGTTGAGAAATGTCGGGGGTAAAAGTGGAAATAAATAATCAAGTGCAGATGGCTGACAAACCACTGTTGTTAACCAAAACGGCAGCAACTAAACTATCGCCTCTGCCTCTCGCAGCCGCATCCAGGTGCGTCTGGGCGAGCACAACATCGCCGCCAACGAGGGCACGGAGCAGTGGATCGACTCGGCCATCCTGGTCAAGCACCCGCAGTACAACAGCCACAACCTGGATAACGACATCATGCTGATCAAGCTGAGCCGCCCGGCCGCCCTCAACAACTACGTTCGCACCGTGCCGCTGCCCTCGCGCTGCACCTTCGCCGACGAGAACTGCCTGGTGTCCGGCTGGGGCAACATGGCTGCCAACGGCAGTAAGTTGATATGCAGTGAACAAAATAAATGTATTACTTGGATGCCTTCTTGGTGACAAGGTACTATGTTGAACTGAATTAAGGAGCTATCTCTGACAAAATGTGTGCTTTGCTGCCATCTAGTTGTGTCTTGTTGCCAAGGAATTATGTTGAAGTGAGTTGAGGGGTTTTATTTACACCAAAGTAGTGCTTTGCTTTTGGAGGTATATTAAATAGATCAGGACTGATTTTTTTTTTTTTTTCCACCCCCAGACAACTTCCCCGACAGACTTCAGTGTTTGAGGCAGCCCATCATTGACGACAGGATCTGCCAGAACGCTTACCCGCACCTCTTCACTCAGAACATGCTCTGCTCCGGCTTCATGCATGGCGGTGCCAGCAGCTGCCAGGTACACCCGCAAAAATGTAAACAAAATACACGTAAGCAGCGGCTAAATACAATGTGCGCGTGTCTGCAGGGAGACTCTGGCGGTCCTCTGGTGTGCAACGGTGAGCTTCAGGGTGTTGTCTCCTGGGGTTACGACTGCGCCATGAAGGGACACCCGAGCGTGTACGCCCGCGTGTGTCGCTACAACAGCTGGATCAACAACGTCATGAGGAGTTACTGAGTCATTGACCAATAACTTGTTTATTCAATAAACATCACTAATTGAAATGTTTGCTTTCCACTTATTCTAGAAGACCCCCCCCCCCCCAAAAAAAATGGTTACACGAGAATAATGTATAGACCTGTGGAAATTAACCCCAAAATACATACAATGATAGTGAAATATCTTAATGTAACAAAGTATGAAAAATCGAATTCTCACGAATTTATTTTTGTCCCGTGGTATTTTTGGTGCTTTAAAAAAAATTACTTGGAGAAATGCTAATTCAGTCTCAAATGGTGCAGGTAATTATCTTGCAATGTAGTGCTGTTGTTGTTGCGATACTCAGTTGCCTCATCCGGGGTCGCCACTACTTAAATAACATTGAAATTAATTACAAAAAGTGAAAAAAAAATGAATGAGAAATAATTAAAGAATTTCTCATACACATTTGATCTTCATTAACTAATTATGAAACATCAAATGAAGACAAAATTTAGCCCACATGGTCAACCCTTACGCATCTTCACACTATACGTTCTAAAACCTAAAAAATGGACGTTTGTCGTCCATACTAGAAAATGGGGATTTTCAATTTCATCCCTGTTAAAGACAACAAAAATAAGGGCAGCCCTTCTTTTTGTTTACTTAAACATCTTCAGTTTGAAACACACACATATAAGTTAATATGGTTCTGTTTTTCGCCTTTTATTGTTACTTTATATGTTCATCGAGAATGAATGACTGGTAGTCCTTGGTTTGGATAGTCTTGTACAGGTTTTAAACGCAACTTTTCAATTATGACTCGTCACAAACTTCTGCTACTGCTGCTGCTTGACGTCTTCTCTCGCTCTCGCGTTCCTTTTTCTTTATGGCCACATAAGGCAAGCTGAACCCAAAAGGTGAGTTTAAAAAATATACATTCAATGATGTAATAAGCGGCGAAGAAATGTACTGTGTGAAGTTGTATTTTAAAGACTTTTACCTTCGAACAAGGCTGATCGCTACAGATAGGATGCTAGCGACGATGACGCAGCCTCAATTAACCTTTGATTTTGAAGCCTCTTCAAAACCATAAAACGTGACAGTACCAACGATAAATTTAGTATTACATAACCATTCTTATTTTTCAGTTCGCATTAGTGTAAAAGTCATGTCTACATTTTTTTTATTTGAATTTTTTTCGTGATGTACTGCTGCTGACTACCAGTTGAGGGCGCTGTTAGGTTGTGTGCACTCATTGAAGCTTGTTTATTCTTTTAACAGTCTCCACAAAAAGCTTCACAAGGACTCAAATCACCTCAGCATTGAAGGCGGTGCAGTGGAACACATGGTAATAAAAACTAAAAAAATTCACTCTTCTCCTCAGACACACGGACAAGCTGTGTAGGTTATGCATGAGATCATAATGGATGTAAAAATACAAATGTTCTTTGCTTGGTAGTATCCATGCCGTCGTCCAACATGCAAGGGGACTGCTGCCCTAGAATGAGAGCCGGTTGAGCATTTATTTCATATCCTTGATATCCGTCGTAAGGGCCTCAGTGTAGGCCAATTCAGCATACTAGTAGAACAAGGATTGTGTATTTAGTCCTGTGTTTTTTGCCACTGCTGTACTGGAAATTTTTATCCAAATAATTCAGGTGATTAAATAAGGAAGGCGCAGGGGGGACATTTCCAGGGGTCCTTCAAAGTGGAATCGTGTCGGCCAAGTCGGATGACTCGCTGGAAAACTCCCAATTATTTTTTGAACATCCAAATCAAAGTCCTTTGTTTTCAAAAATGTAGTCAATACGACGTGACAGGGAGCCCTAAAAGCAGTGACGCCGCTCATTCCAAATGGACATTGAGGACGGATTTTTCCCTTTAAGGCGTCTGATCTCGGTTATGTATTTGACGCTTAGCATGCTAGCATCGTCGTGTCGTGTGTGAAAGTGTGTCTCTACAGTCAGATGGATGTACACACGCACACACACAGAGCAGCCCTGTGCTCTCTGCAGCCCGTCTATGCTTCTTCCCCTCCCCCCCACAGTCAACGTCTCTCTCCCCTTTTTGTCCCCCTCGCCCTCTCTCCGTTTCCCTCTCTCTCTCTCTCTCTCTCGCGCTATTTCCAGAGTGGGCGAGTGAGGCAGATGCGCAGTGAGAGAGCGAGGGGAGGGGGGTAAAGTAGACAGGATTAGAGTTCAAGTGCACGTGAAGAAAATGGCCTGAAAAGACGGCAGCCAAGCAGGAGCAGGAATCTCTCCTTTCTTTCGTCCTCCTCTTCCTTTTCCCTCTCTGCGGAAGAAGTGAAAAAGAGGAGAAGAATAATATTCCCTCTTTCCTCCTCCGCCTCCTCCCTCTCTGCTGGATATTTCTCCCTCGCTCTCTCTCTTTTTCTCTCCCTCACCCCTCCCACCTCCCAACACACACACTTCTTCTTCTCACTCCTTCCTTCCCCCCCTTTCTTACTATCCCACTTTCCCCCCGAAGACCCAGCGCGACGGGCTTTTTTCCTTCTCTCGGCAAGGTAGGGTGAGCTCGGATGCTGCGCGTTCCATTCGATTATCACCCCCCATCGCCCCCCCGCCACCACCCCGCCTCCTCTGCGAGATTCCTGCCTGGGAGGCGGGGGGGGGGGGGTTTAAGAGGGTAAAATGGAGAGCGTGGTCATGCGGGAGAAAGAGGAGAACGAGTACCGGCACTGGCCGAGGATAAATGGGAGGGAGGAGAGAAGCGAGGAGGGATGACTGGCTAGAATTAAAAAAAAAAAAAAAAAAATTCAGGGAGAAAAGGTGGGGGGGGGACTCAAGAAATGGAACCTCACTTTTTCTTCTTCTGTGGTGACCACATCATTCATCTGTGAGTATTCCGTCTGCTTTCCAAAATGTCCCTCCCGCTCTCCCTACCTACTTGCGTCCGTCACGTCCCGTTTAGCCAGCCGAACGAGGGCGCCTGCTTTTTTTTTTTTTTTTTTTTTTTTTTTCTTGCATCCGTATATCTGCGGCGTACACATGTGATCGTTTTTTTTTGCCTTTTTTTGTTGTTGTTGTTTTTCCTCCATGTGATGTCCTCGCGGGAGCAGGAACGTAATGTTGCGTTTGGCTTCTTCCCATGCTTACGATAACTTGTGAAGGTAAGACTAGTGTTAGTGCCGTGGTTGTTTCTTTTACTCAAGAAAAAAAATGATGGACATGTGATCAAAACGAAGGTCTGATGTCAAGGTGTCCGCAGAGATGCTATTGTCCCGTCACTATCCCCTTTCACTCTTCCTTTTTTGCTACGGCTCGTGCTTCTTTTCTCTTAGCTTCCGTTATCTCCGCCCCCCCCCCCCCCCCCCCCAAAAAAAAAGAGACCGTTAGCTTGCAGTTAGTAGCTGGCCTGCTCCAATCATAAGCATTTCGATGGCTACGCCGCCGCCATCCGACATTTGTGATAAAGCAAGCGAGGGGGGACGGCTTTTGTTCGGCATTGTGTCCTGACCTCAACCTTACCCTGAACTCCCCCCTCCGAGAAAAATCTCTGACTTCCCTACCTCAACTCCTACTTTGAACCAAAATCCCACATTTAACTGTACTTGTCACCTGTGAATCCATTCCTTTGGGGCTTGGGTGCCCAGTGTAGTGCCCCCCCCCCCCCCCCCCCCCGCACCCACACCTTCTCCAACTCCAACCCCCTCAGATTATGAAATATTACTCAGACAGACCTGCTGTTATGTAATCTTATATAACGGAGGTGGCGGTGGCTCGTGATCTGGCGGAGGGCTCTGGAGAAGAAAGCTATATGGGTCTGCTTATGGAATGAACTCAGTGGCAGGGTGAGCATACTGGCGAATACCCCAGCCCTTAAAGGGAAAGAACACCCCCCACCCCCCCCGCGTAAGGACACTTCACACGTGTGCGGCGGCCTGGACACCTCCACACAGACTCGGCGGGTCTAAGCAGCGCAAACGCTTTTTCGTTGTAATTACGAGCCGAGCTTGGATTGCTTTCGGCGTTTTGGTAATCCTCATGAATGGACATTTTGCAGTTTTTCTACTAAAAGTCCACATTTCCATTGCTAGGTGTCCCCAATAATTCCAAGTACGCCGCCCCCAAAATCCCAAAAGACACAGTATGTCGGCCATTTTGATTTTAAGCAGCCATTTTAGGGTCATTTTGGACCTTGCAAGGTGTCCTTCAAAGGCGGACAGATTACTGCGAGATATTATGTCCGATTGCTACCAAATTTCGTGTTCTATAAGAGACGCCAGGTGTGCCACAGGAAATGATTCAAATTCACATAATTGGTCTGGTAATATTTTATGTACTTTTGTTTGTTCATCCATCTATGCCGGTGATGTATATTGATTGATTAGCAAAGCTGTTAAATGCGCTTAACTCATGTGAGCGCTTTTTGTGACATTGTTTGGCCGTGTGCTGTGAGATTTTTTTTCCCCCCCTCATGTTTAATTAAAGTGCCTTGTCTCACTAAAGGTTAGGCAACACTAGATTAGACAGATGAGCGACACTAAATTGCCAAGTTTCTGTCAGCCATTTTGTTTCAAAGCATCCATTTTAGGTTTTTTGGGCCACGTCTAGGGGTCGTTTGAACAAAAACAACCAGAGCTGGGCATCGCCTAACCGTCACCGAGTTCCTGTCTGCATATTTAAACGACCCACGTGGTCCCAGTCCCTCCCTGGCCGGTGACAGCCAATCGGCGTCGAGAACGTAATGTTCACGTCACACGCAGGCGCCATTTTGATTTGAAAATGACATTTTGGGCATTTACAGCATTTCTTTGATCGCTGCCTAATTTGAACTAAGTGTACAAAAAAGAAAAAAGAAGAACACTAAATTGTGAGGAATTCAAATTTTTGGCGTTGTGTGCGGATGGAACATGCTAGCAAAATTTGATGACTCTCTATATACCATGAAACTCCAATAAGTTCTTATCTTGAAGTGGCCATTTTATGTTCATTCCATTTCCAGGCATCCTGACACACAAACTCATTCTGGAGATTTGGTCCAGTTTCTATGAAATTTGAACCTTGTATACAGCACAGATAGCACTAGCATGCAGCGCTTAAATTGTTTTGGATAACTGCCGTACACACACATTGTTCATTTTCATTCAAGATAAAGGGAAGAAAAACACCAGCAGCAGACCACTCTATAACTGTTTGCCTTGTCGTCAGGCAAGCGCAAACAACAACTTAAGTGATTTTTTTTTTTTTTTTTTTTTTAAATCCACCCCGGAGTGTCATAACGCCCAAGTGCCAAGGGATGTTTATCTTCTATAGGTGATTCTTGGATGACGTGGTGTTATAATTTAACATGCTTGTGTAATTTAGTTTTTGTCTGTTTATTTTTCAGACCGGGACTCCAAAGCAAGCACTTTGAAGATTTTTAACAGGTATGAATGAATTTACTCTACTTTTTGTCATGTGCAAATTAAAGTGGCTTTCATTTAATTGAATTGAATACGACACTCATCGACTAACTTACTTGGAAGTAGAGGTGGGCGATACACATCGTCATCGATGTCATCGTCAGTCTTGCTTTCACGATGTGTAATTTTACATTATCGAGTATTCGGTCGCGTGACTCTGTCCGAACTGCAGCCGCTTCGATTCGAGTATGGGGGAGTGTCCGGCGGGGAATAAAAGCAAGGCGCAAGTCCACGTCGTCCGTAGTCCGTAAATGGTTTTGAGCTTGACAAAACTGAGGTCGGTGCGAATAACATTGTTCGATGTGCCAAAACGGCCACCGGGAAGAGCAATTCTGTTGCACAACGGGCCATATGGATTACGAGGAAAACTTGGCGACCGCGCAAGCATGCTAAACAAAAGCTTAGTAAACACGCACACACACTCAGAAAACAGTCGCCGAGTTGAGCCAACAAACGCACTCACGCACACACACGGCCAGCACTTTAGCGAGCAAGTCAAACGTGGCGGATGTTCGGTTAACATTGAGTTTACATGCTTTTATCCCGCATCGTTCATAACTAGCCTGCACTCCTGAGGCATGTTGCGCAAACTACGGCGGCTTATTAGTGTGACGCCGGCATACAGCCAAACATGAATAAAGTCACAAGTCTGCATATCACAGCGATGAACGAGTGGGAAAATGCACTTTTCGGTAAGTTGCAGCTTTGTTATTCAACTTTATTCTGAATACGGTGCCCAATGTATGCGGATGGGTGTTGTCATGACGACGTCTTTTTTTTTTTCTCTTGCTTGGTGACACTTCGTCACACGTCACATATCAAATACATTTTTTTTATCACTCTGATTGCTCTAGTAGTTGGCAGTGGCACACCAGTACTTACCGCAGCTCAAAATGTCACATCATTATGGAATAACAGCAGAGACATTTAAATGACATAAGTACAGTATTCCCAAAAATCAATGTAAATTAATCCATAATTTTTTATTGTTTAATATTATTGTAGAATATCATTGTTTTGCAGAAGCTGTATTTATTTTAAAAGAGATGTTGTTCACAAACGCCGTCTATCCACAATTGGTCTGTGAAGCAAGTGCAGATTTAAAATATTTTTTTGTAGAATATCGTCAAATTGTCGTTATCGAGTTTTTAGAAAAAATATCGATTTTTTTTTTTTTTTCTTACAATTCTGGTGAAAAATTTCCAAACTCTTGTCTGCATCGTCAGATGTGGCCCAAGCATGGCGTCGAATGATCATTTCCAGGAATAGCTATATATAAAAAAAAAAAACATTTTTAAAAAAGGGGTGTGTAGGCCCGTTGGTCACTGATAATGAGGAAAAATCATGTTGATATTCATTTTGACTCATCTTCAGCTTTGGCTCCTTCTCTCAATGTAAAATGTAAGTTAAGTGCAGCATGGAGCCCTTTACCGACCGGAGTTTGCGCTTAATGGAACTCAGCAGCGCGATCGAAACGTCAATCTGCCATCGGAGTAATTGAATTACTCCTCCCTGAGTCATTGTGTCGCGATTAAGCTGGCAGCTATGTGAGCGCACGCGTGTGCCGCCTGTGTCAGGCGGCCATTTTGCCACCCCCCCCGTCGCCGAGCTGAGGCCGAAAAAACTGCGGCGACGGCGCCTGTCTCGGCCAAAAGGGGGTCACCCGTCGGCCATGTCCCGATTATCAGACGGGAGGCGAAAAAGTGAGCGAGCGGCGTCTATGAAGAGGCCGTTGTCGCATTGCGAGCAGCTTTTGGCCATGCCGCGCATTGCATTCATCATATTTGTGCTGATGTCACCCTGCATGCCCCCTCGCCGGAGCAGCCGCGCAAGCCTGGGCCACACAATGGAGCCCTTCTTGTGCGATGATATTTTCACAATGTGTTTTTGCAGAATCCCACACACGGGCACACACACACACACACACACGCATTGTCTCCAAGGCACACACGAGCTGTTGATTCACACACGCTTGAACTGTGTGCGTTGACTTATATTTCCGTCGTGAGCATATTTGCTCAGAGATTTGTTGCAGTCGATGGGTTGAGCATGTTGGAAATGAGCCGCGGGCCATTTTTATTTGATTCTCACATTAATGCGCACCATGCGCTCTGAAATCGGCGTGCAAATTTCTCTTCCATACGCCGCATGATGTCAACAGCTTCAAGATTGTTCACTTAGCGTGGTACATTTTTTTGGGGTGGAACGTAGCTGCTTGTCTCATGGGTAGTAATGTTTTTTTTCTTCAGGAATTTTAACTGTATGCTTAACTCATTCACTGTTGTATTATTTGTTAATATTGGTAAATGGAATACAGCTATGTACTGCTAGCGATGCTGTACTTTATATGCTACTCGTCAAGTACGTTTTTCAACGGGAAGGTGTGGAAAGAGAACAGAGAAACAGATTCATGCATGGTTTGGGATTTCAGATCAGCACAGCTTTTGAGTAGATGATAAAGATTAGGGGATGAATCTTGGCTTGTCACCTCCACTATGAAGGGGGAAAATTGGCTTGCTTTTGTTGTCACATCGTTCGAGGTGTCACTCAATCAGAAAATACAAGCGTCAAATTCACAGCTCCGATTTTTGGTGAGAAACCGATGTGTTTGTCTTTCTACTGCAGACGAAGACTGGAACAAGTGAGAACCGACAAAAAAAAAAACAAAAAAACGTCTTATTAGGTTCGGCGCTTGTCTTGACAGAGCGGAAAAATCAGTCAAAATGCTCTAAAACGACCGTCAGAATGGGGCACCCTGCTTTGAAAACGGCTGGGTAGTTAATGTCCTCGCATGTGGGAAAGGAGAGCCACAGTCACCGATGCACTTTTCAGCCATTGAGTGACCACTAACTCAATGTACACACTCACCCGCCAGCTGCTGTCGTCCACAGCTCACACCCAGACACTCACTCGCCCACGTCATACGCCCCGCCTCTTAAAGGCACGTAATGTATGTCTAAAATAGCCTGATTCCAATACCTCAATCATCATCATACAATCACCGTATCGTACCCCGAATTGACAAGCTTTCATCACACTTGCATAGAAGCGGCGCGAGGCATTCTTGGTTTATCACGGGTTAACGCGGCAAAGACTGGAGGAATGCGTCCGGGGAGAATTCCTCAGCCCCGCGCGACTCGGTCACCGACGGGGAGTCTGCCACCTATTTTTGCACACTCCTCTCCGCCGCCGCCGCCGCTGCCGCCTCGCAGCTCTCCTTGCTTTTTGCGCATCTTTTGTTCTTCGGCTTCTTTGTCTGTCGCCGTCGGTTAATCTGCCCGTCGTGCAGTCACGCAATCTATCGGGCTTGTCCTAGTTTGCCCCGCGCTGCTCATTCCAAGCGTCACCGTACACGTCAAATATTCATGCAATGAGGCATTTGTGCTGGAAATGTTTGTTGATGCTATTAAAGAGCTGGTTAATCTATTGTTTCCTGAATAATTGAAATATTCCCCAAAATGTATAACTGTACAATTTTAATAAGTAATTGGTTAATGTAGAGTAGACGATATCAAAAATATCAGTAAAGCAATATACTCTATTTAACTTTTTGTTGTTTGTATTTAAGAATTGGTGAATTAATTTACCATGGATCATACGGCGAGAAATATCCGTCAAGTTTAAACAGTAAAGTTAGAGCACCAATCAATTTCCTCAGACGAAATGGGAATATTTGTTGTTTGAAATTTGTGTTCAACCTCCCCCTCAACGGATCCGGCCCATCCATCTGTTTTAAAAATCAAATCTAGCCCAAATGCATAAATGTTTGCCCTACGCATGCCCTGTTGGCAAGCATGTCTTCGCCGCCGCGTAGTGGCATGCGTACGATGCCTGCTTGTGCTGCTCATTGCTGATTTATACGCTGTACGCGCACGCACACACACACACACACACACACACAGGCGGAGGGACTTCATACATACTTCATATGATCTCAATGTATTCCCATGCGAAGGACATGTTAGAGCCGCACTTCCTCACTGGCTGACAGCGGGGCGGGCGGGGCGTGTGGATGAGTGGGGAAAGAGGCCTACGCCAGACCAAAGCGTTTTTTTGTTGTTTTTTTTTTAATACCCCCCCTCCAATTTGACACAGTCCAAATCTTCACCTGCCCGCTGAATTCCTCTGACACGCAATGTCGAGTTTGCAGCCGCATCTGGTCACTGAAGGTGTTCCCCTTTACGCTACAAAGTAAAAACATGTGACTACGACCCGGGACGCTCACGGCACATGACAGATGCTTATGCTCTGCTACCACCAAATGTTCAAGCGGTGACATTGGATTGCCCTTTTTAAAATAACCGCCCTTTACTTTTTCCCAATCCGAGCGGACATTATACGGCACCGCATTGTGATATACGACATTGTTGGCAAAATACCGTCCTGCGGTATCATGAGTTGCCATGCCATTGTGGTTCCAATATATTGATCACCTGTTACAGCCTCGTGAGTCACTGTCATCCCATTATAACTTTATCGTGATACTTTGGATGTGCCGAGACAGTGTTATGAAATGCTCAGCGATTATGACGGTTAGCCGTCAAAGGCGCGGGCGTCCGGGCGGGTCCAGCCAGGGCGACAAGGTGAGACGAGCGCGGCGTCAGCAGGCGCCGACCACGCCGCGGGCAGACGCCAAAATACGCCAAAGCGTATTAAAGGCGAATGAAGACAGCTCACGGGGACGGACGGATGGACAGACGGAAGGGGAGGGGAGTTGTCAGGAAGGAGAGCAGAGAGACGTTTGCACTCTTTATTTTTTGCTTCAGCAGACCGTCTCCTCGGAGTGGCTGTTGTAAATCACTGCCTGAGGTATAGCTCGCTTTCTTGTTGGCTTCAGAGACGCGCTTAATAATTTAGCGCTCAAGCCTAGCATTGTAGCTTGCGACGTTTTCATATTTTTCCTCGCGAAGGAAGGCCTGTCAACCTACAGTACGTTGCCGCGGGAGTCTTTTATGCAACACTCAAAACAGCCTCATTTTTATCCGCAGCGTCTATGGCCTCCTTGGTCACGGCCTTCTCAACTTTGCTCCCGGTGTGAAACGGGCCACGGTTGCGTTCAACAAGGGGCAAATAAGTCAAACTCCAGACAGCACTTTCTACTTATCGCGTCTGAACCGCTGACTCAAAGGAGTCTCAAGCAAGCAATAGCAATTTCTCTTATTTTTATTGTTAAATTATCCCAACCGAACTTCCCGCCATTTAGCGTCTCGTAAAGTCGAGAAAAGGTCTTCATACGCAGTGCTCTCTACACCCGCTAAGGACCTTTCCTGGCTGAGTGGTTGTGTTTCCCTGATCACAGTTGCAGTCCAAATGAAATCGGGCACTCGGGCGCAACTTAAGTAAGTGAACGTAAGGCTTGATGCCAGGCTTCCCACACTGTATAGAGTCAAAACATCAACGCATCTATTTCAAGGCCACTCCTAGTAATTACACTCTCATCCCCCGCCGCAGGATGTATTTCTCCCAGGTATGGTGTATAGTGCACTTAAAGCTAACTACAGTGTTCGTCTGTGAAAAGGCGGCGGGGCCTTGAGCTGGAAGCGGCGCGCGCGCGAGTGCACGTTGACAAGCACTGAAGCGCCGGCGCGTTTTGTTTAGTTTTCGCCGCCGCCGTTGGCTCTCCCGACTCCCAAATGGCTCTCGACACTCTGATCTCGCGACCGCGGCGATGAGATGAGAGGAGACGCCAAGCCGAGCGATCCCGCTAACAATGGCGGCGCCACGCCGGCGGCTTAAGAGTCTCAAATGTTATTTTTCCGCATTGACAGAAATCGCCACTTGGCAGTCAACGGGGCCTTGACCCGATTGCTGTCAGAGGAAAACAGTCAAATGCTCACGTGAAATTCCAACTGACTTAACTTAAAATAAATAAATAAATCTGAATTTTATGAGAATAGTTACATTTCAAAAATCAAACTTTATTCAAAATAGAGAGGAAAAACAAACAAACCAAAAAAAAAAAACGATCTTACCGCTCACTTTAATCACACTTAAACTACACTTTGACTTAGTAAAACACGTCCAAAAATTGCTAGCATAAAATATACGTATGTATTTAATGAATTCTATCCCAATGACATATTTATGTCATTTCACTGATATGTCACAATCATGCCAGAGATCTTAAGGGAGGTGTAATTTTTTTTTTTTTTTTTTTTTTTTTGCAAATCATACATTGGCCTTTTGGAGCAATGTCAGGTTCACTTGTAAAAGTCGAGATCAAGCCAAGCGGGAGTTTGAAGTTCAGCGTGAAATCCTCTGCGAGTGTTGCAGTTTGCTCGGGGTGAAAGCGCTTGCGTTATTCATGAGCGGAAAAGGTGAAAAGTTCACTTTGACCGCGGCCGCTGTGAGCTGACAGTAGCAGATGTCGTTGCCCCGGTGAGACGTGAGCGCCGCGTTTGTTTATTTTGCATACATGCATAAAAACTGAAAAGAGAACAACCGCCGAAGTTCACTCGAGACTGCTCGACCTATTTCAAAAGACATTTTCTCTTCGGAAATAATGACTTCATTCACTGTCGCCATCATAAAAACTTGACTAACAGCACGGGAAATTTTCAATCCATCCATTTTCTACACCAGGGATTTTTTTTTTTTCTTCCATGAACATTTCCAACATTATTTCCATAAAAGTCACGTCAGTCCAGAGACTTTAAAATATTGGATTAACAAAAACAACAACATGTCTGCCTTTGAAGACGCCAGACCGAATTGTCATTTATCAACCGTAGCAGTGATGTTTTAGACACATTTTATCATCCCTAACTATCAGGCGAGTAAAAACAATAAATGAAATAAAAGCGCTCTGCCTTTGAAGACATGTAATTTACGAACTATGCAGGCAATGTCTGAATAACATTTTATCATTCCTAACTGTCATACAAGCGTACACTTGGCTTTATAATATTACGACAATAAAGTCAAACCACTCCGCCTGACACACACGTAAATTATGAACTTAACCGGCGACGTTTTAATTCGATTTTACCTTCTTAACTCTCACACGAGTCTGAAGAGAAGTTCGCCGCTGCCAGCTATGCTAAGGCGGCCATTTTGCCCGCCACTGACCTCGCAGTGCTGACGTTTTGGCTGTGGAGGTCCCAGCCGTTCCCCCCCCCGCCTCCTGGCTTCATATTGATCTGAATTCATTTGTTCCCTATCGATCCTCTGCCGCAGTGGACAAACACGAGGACACCCACTCGCACACGCAGGACAAGTCTCGCCAGGTGAACACACACACACACGGGCGGCGGCGGCAGACGGCCTTCTGACAAAACTCATGACATTCAAAGGATTCCGTATTGATCGGAAAGCCGGAGAGCGCGACGCTCGCAGCTGCACAAGCGCGCTCGTCACGGTCGCCGATGCAACGACGGCGCTTCGATGGGCCCGATGGTGAACGCTTTGTCATCCGGAGCATCGTTGAACTTGACACAAAACCGGCAGCTGATGTGGGCGGGGCATGGTGTCGATTGGCCTGCAAAAAGGGAGCGCAAGGACCGGTAATCATTTTGGGGGAGGGGAAAAAAAAAAAAAAAAAAAAAAAAAAGTTCACCGGTTGGTGTGTCATGACAGGCCGCATGCCTGAACTTGAAGAGAAAGTCGGCCATTTTGGTTTGAAGCTGCCATTTTGGATTAATTCCACTTGGATGAACTTCTGCTCGGAAATTATTTCTTGATTAAATGCGTCGTTCATTTGGGAGGGGGTTTTTTTCTTCTTTTTTTTCTTTCTGTCCAAATTCTCAACCGTTGGAAGCTGCCTGGAATTGAAAGAGTGCGCATTAAAGCACTTGACGATGCTGGATGTTCTCCGAGGCCGCACAGATGCCAAGCTGCTATTTTTGGTGTCTGAATTTTGGATTTGTCATCCCGGCCTTATATTTTTCCATCAATGCATTATTCATTAGCCTTGTCCTTAACTGCCTGTGCTGTACATGTTTCTGTTCCTGCCCCTCCCCTCCTCCCATGCCCACTTCACGCCATTATCTCCCACTTAGTTAATCCCTTTCATACTCGTACGCTATGCGATGTTTCTTATGTTTCTATTCAGCACTTTGTGTTAATCGGGGGATTGTCCCGTTCTAATTTAATTAAGGACGTCGCGCTCGCCTTTAATGACGAATCGGCGGCGGCAGAAGCGAGATCGAAGCCAAGATTGTGTTGTTTGACATGGGGGGGGGGGGTATTTGTGTTCCGTGGGTTCAATGTGTTTGTTATTGTTTGCTCTTTGCTGTGCTGTGGTATGCTGGCAATAATCTGCGCGGTGCTCCGCTGCTTGCAGGAATGCGGCGGTCAACCAGAGACGCCGCACCCGACCGCCCCCCGACCCCGCCCCCCCGCCCGGCGAGGCCAGCCATGGGAAAGTCCGTGAAAGGTGGATGCCGTTCGCCAGGTAATTTGCTTAAAATTATGTTTACCCCCCCCCCACCCAAAAAAAAGTCAGAGAAAGAATATACATCGTGGAGCATTTTCACATGCACAACCCCGGTAGCTATTGACATCTGCGCCCTAGCAACCATCGGAGGCATCATGCCAAGTCATTGAGTTGAGCCTGCTGGTGCGTTCCCATGGTAATCTCGTTCTGCCTTTGTAAATAACGTACGAGCACAAGGGCTTCTCGCCACAAATTGCTCATGCCGGATATCCAAAAAAAACGTTCACTCGTTCGCGACGGGTTTTCAGTGAGCGGGGAAGATGGCGAGCAAAAGGCACAAACGGATGGATGCCTTTTGTTGACGTCATACAAAATTAGATGGATTTAAAAACTATACTGCACATGTTCATTTTATCACTCCTAGTTGAAATTTACTGTGAAACTGAAGCAAATGAAACATATTATTAAAAAAGTTGGCATTTTACCAGAAATGTCAGGATACAGCGACAAATAGACATGTGAAGATTTTTTTTAAGAATAAAGTGGCAATACTACAACAAAATTTGTCATTTGACCAGAGTGTCTAATATTAATAAGAATCAAGTTCTAATGTGATGAATTTTTTTTACCAGAATAAATTATTCACAAAAGTACTCAATTTATTCATGCACAGTCGTTGTTGCAACAAATTGTTTTTATCAGAATAAAAATAATGTAATATTCTGACAAAAAGTATACTTTTTTTTTTTTTTGCATAAAGTTCAATAAATCCAAAAAAGTCATTGTACCAAAATGAAGTTGTAATGTTACAAAACGTTGTCATTTTAGCGGAATAAAGCTGTAATAATATGAAAATAAGCAGTGCTTATAGTCAAAATATTCAATGGAGAAAAAAAAAAAAAATCATTGTATGCATAAGTCATACTTTTACCAGAATAAAGTTGTAATACCAAAGAAGGTGTGATTTTATCCGAACAAACTCACATAATACTCAATCAGGAAGTCGCAAATTGACCACAGCCATAACATTACAAGAAAGTAAAATCTTTGTATGGATATGGATGACTTTGTATTCTTGTAATGTGACTTCATTTCCAGTGCGGTCCTTACAGTCCTTAACTAAACAACAGATAGTGGCAAAAAGAATGTTGCCTCTCTTCTTTGAAGTGGACGTGTTTATCTCGCTGCTAAAATTGTTTAGCTTTAAGACGCCTCTGGATGACGTACTGTCACATCACAAACATTTGGACATGAAGCATTTGCCAATCTTGGCTTGAGCGCAAATTCTCACGACCTCACGACATGCTGGCGCGGGGGGGGGGGGGGGGCTTGGGGCTTCCCCCTCCCCGCCCGCAGCCATCCATCCAGCCGGCCGCACTGGCAAAGAGCTGGCTGGCATTGGCACAACCATGCCGCATTCAAGCGTGGTCTGACTTTGAATGAGACCCGAGTGTGGTTGGGGGGGGGGCTGACGGAGAGCCTCCGAAGAAAGACAACAGAGAGGTTGTCACAGTAAGAAAAAAAACCACAATAAAGTTGCTGCTGCTCGAAGAGGCGAGTGGAGGGCCGGCGAGAGAAAATGGAGGGCGGGCGGCGGGGTGGTCGGTCGGCGTGGCGCGGAGAGGCGAGTTGAACGGGTTTGTGCTTGGACCCGCTCCAATAAAAGAAGTCTCTGTGAGGCGTACGCAGCTGCCGTACTTAACACCTACTTTCACTCAATCATGTGAAGCCGGCGGCAACAATGGCGGGAGTCAGGGACGCGGCCGCTACCCTACCGTGTTGTTTGTCTCCAGGCGTTAGTGAATAGACCACTCTTGTATTTTTGCCGCATTGTGGCCGGCTGAATAGGAGGCCCCCGCAAACTAACTCCGATCAGGCAATCAATGACTCCTCCGGAGAGCTGTCAAAACACGCATTGACCGCTAACGGATGACAGTTTGCCGCGGACACGCCTCGTTGACTTCAACTTACTCGGAATGCTCGCGTCGTCGATTAGCTGCATCACTTCGCATTTTCTAGAGCCCAACAAGATGGAGAAGAACCTTTAATGTACAATACTGTCCATTCTAAGACACGGTTAAAAAAAATTTTTTCAACCTAACAACGAAGTCATTTTAATAGAAATTACGGTATGATTTTTTTTTCGGGGGGGGGGGGGTTACTTGCTTTTAAGTAAGAAGGGGCGAGTTGTCAATACTATCTACTTTTTAAAATGAATAAAAGAAAACAAAGAAAATGCGCCTTTCATTCAGTAATTACTGGATGTTACTGTGTTGGATGTGCCTTTTAAGGGGTGTGGCCTAGCGATTGCTGTCAGTCAGTCTGTCCTTAATTTCAGTCTGAGCATCTTTTCCTTGCGAGTTGACTGTTTGCCCCCTTCGCCAAACAGCTGAAAGCACATCGGCAAACTGTGGCTCTCCTTGCCCAACGTAGGAGGACATTTCAGTGTCTTAATTGCCCCATTCTTTGTCAGTTGCCTCTCAAGAGCCATGCCTCAACTTTGTCCAATCCTGGCTCATTCCCATGGAAAGTTACCAACGTTGAAAAGTCCAGGAATTTTGCAACCGCGCTGAAAATCCATTTGAATGGAACTACGAAATGTGAATGAAGTGACAATTATTTTGGCTTTGATTCTCCGCACACAAGTGTCATGTGTGCGTTAGCACGTCCCTCCCCTGTATGCCGCAAGTTCTCGTCGTTTTATCTCCCGAAACGATCTGCAGCGTTGGGAATGACAAAGCCCAAGCGCTCGCTTGGGCTCAATCCAGCCTTTGACGGCGTGAAAGATTCCAGCTCCCCCTTCAGTGGAAGTAGGTCAGGCAGACGCCTACGGTGAGCGGCTGCAGGTTAAGTGCTCGCCTTTGTGATCCTACAGAGGAAAGTGGGAGGGGAGGGGGGGGGGGCATTCGCTTTCAGGTGGGAGGTGGGACGGAGCATTTCGGCATCCACCCACAAGAGGGAGACAGGTCCACAATAAGGGTCGAGTTCAGTGGGTTTAGTTCACACACTTGTCTCCATCCATTGTCGCCGTCAGACAGGAGGTGGTGAAAGTCGAAATAAAAATAAAGCGTCAAGTAAAGCGCATGTTTGTGCAAAGTCTGCTCAAGAAGAGGAAGGGGCGCTCTGCAGCGTGAGGTAGTTGGTTGTATTGTTTCGCGTCATAAGCAGCCTGGAGATAACTGTACAACCTTCTAGCTTTCCCTGCGGTGTCGCCAAGTCCGCTCAGCCACGCCCGCCGCATTCTTCTCCGGCTGGTGAGTATGAAGGCCGAGTCAAGAACAGAAAGTTTAAAAAAAAAAAAAAAAATTTTTTTTTAAAAGTGGTAGTTGGCTTCCTCAGATGTTTCAAAATGGAAATGATTGGATTTGACACGGACGTGAATGAATTAATAATACGGCTTTGTGTTGAACGCAGGAAAAGTTGGGCCATAAACACAAACGCAGACTGCAGCATGGTGCAAGTAACGTGTGCCGTTGAGCAATATCTTCACGTGTAGGCAAGGAGAGCTTCATGATGCGCTTTGGCCAGTGGGAGCTCCTGAAGTCATGCTCAAGGCCACGCCCCTTAAAGGGCACAGCCAAACACATGAATACTAAAATACGTACTGTGATTAGACTACAAAACCTTTTTATTTAATTGCATTCTTTTTCGAATGTTGAGTATGTTCATTTTTTTATACAATAGAGTGCTATTTTTTCTTTATTAGAAACAAAAATTCTTTTTTCGACGGTGGTGGAGATGGAGTCATAAAATATTGCTTCATTCCAATAGGGAACATTGATTCATGGAACAAATTAATCTCGTCGGTACTTCTTAGCTACATTTTTGTTTGGTGCTGTGCGTGACATTTTTATCTCGTGTAAAATATGTGCCTCGGCTCAAATCGACTCGATGCTGACTCGAGGAGTAGAAAGTAGGGGTTCAACCAATTAGTCAAATCAACTATTCATTTGTATTGATGTTGAACGTTTGAAGTCGATTAATCGTTAATCCCATTTTTTTGGGGCACCTCGAAACGAAACTGGTCCATGGCGCAATTACTGCGCCGAAAATTTTTTTTTCCAGACGTGGATTATTTGACTTGCGCTCGACTCTCGTCGCATTAAAGTCGGCATCCGTACAAAGACGCTAACGACGAGGACGAGAAAGGGTGGAAAACCCCGGTTGCCTCGCGGAGGAGGTTCCACCAGCCCAGGCGACATCATGTCCGCCTTCCTCCGCAATGCTGCAGTCCGGAGTGCTCCAACACGCACAAAGTCACACATTTGATGAGTTTTCGAATTAGCGAAGTGTCGATTTGAGGCTTTGTTCCGCTTCCCTTACAGGTTGTTGTCAGTATGCCCCGAAGAACATTGTGCGTCTGCGTGCGTGTGCGTGTGTGAGATGAACTCGCCTCGCCTCGCTGCGCCCTCAGCCGCCACCGCCTCTCCCTCTGCCCCCCCCCCCACTTCTGTCCCCCCACACTGTGTCTGGCGAGTGGCTCAGACGCTCAGTATCCGCATTGCGTTGCGGCGAGGAGGGGGAAAAAAAAAAAAAAAAGCATATATCAGCAATCTGTGCAGGGCGCTGCTCTCTCCTGTTTGCACACACACACACACACACACACACACTCTCACACACAAAGGAAGAAAGCAAGCGTCTTGCAAACAACTCATTTGCTCCATCTTCATTCACTTTCTTTTGTCAGGAATTCACTTAAACCTGAACCTGACTTACGACGGGCGCTTGCTTTGGCCTCTTTCACACAAAATTGCCGCATCAGAGCCAGAAGCGAGGATCAATCCAGGGAGGGCCGGGCGATGAGTCCACGATTGATTAAATTGAGGTTCATTGCTCAGGAGGATTTCTTTATTTCCTTGATGCGTTTATTTTTGAAACTTCCACTTCAAATGACGTCCTTGATCACGCTTGTACAAACAGAGGCAAGGCCACTGGTTTTGTATGGCGCCATACATTTCATTCACAAAGCGGAGACAGGGCGCTTTACAGACTCAAATAAAAATGAATACAAACAAGATGACGCGAAATGAAAATATGAAAATCAAGGACGCGCCCCAATAAAAGCAGGATGGATCTGGACGTCTCCCGGGGAACTAAAAGCTTTGAGAACATCTTTAGCTTCAAGGCCATTGCTTTGTACATTAACAGTCATATTTTCAAATCTATTCTGTGACCAATCAGCAGCTTTCGGGACCAGATGCCGCCGTCAGATTGAGAGGAGCTAGTCGACGAAAGGCTTAGTCAGTGTTGCCAAGTCAGCACTTTGGTGGCTTTATTTAGCAACTTTTCCAGCGACTAAGCGACGTTAAATCCCGCTACGGTACAAGACAAAAAAGGAGCTCAGTAGAAGGTAGTCATTTGACCCGAGGTATGTGCTTACTTGTCACGTTTGTCGCTTCACTAAACAATGGAGCAAATGTTTTTTTTTTTGTTTTTTTTTTTTTCAAAAAAAAAAAACATTTCCCGCCTTTCCTAACACACAGTTTTCCGTTACGGCTCTGATACGACCTCTGAAACGGGACTTGCCATTCATTCCCTGTTAAAAAAATAAATAAAAAATTGACTTTTTCAGGCAGCGTAAAAAGCGTTTCTATCCCACTCACTTCTGCGAGTGAAGCGTTTTTCACACAGAGGTCCGGCAAAAGTGACGCATCGGAGCCGTAACGGAACTCGTCTTTCATACAAATTCCACAGACGCAGGATCTTGCTTAAATCTACACTTCCGATCTCAAATCCTACCTGAACGTGTCAATGTCATTTCTACCGAACCATAATGCGGACAAAAAAAAAAACAAAAAAAAAAATTACGAAAAGGTCTTGTACAACAAGCGTGATTGTGCACTTTGGGGACATGGGGAAAAAAATGGAAGCGGTCTAAATGTCTCGCCGCCCTAACGCCGCCGTCGCAATACCAACAACAATCAGACACCTGAGCGTCTTTTGTGTCAAGGCAGAGCAGACTGCAAGTCGGGGCGAGACAGGACGTCACGCCTGCAAAAAAAAAAAAAAAAAAAAGAAGGGGTTACCGCGGAGGAGAGAGAGGAGAGGGGGAGAAAAGAGAGAGAGTGAGCGAGAGAGAGAGAGAGAGGGGGGGAAGGATGAAAATGAGAGGAAGGGCTGAGACGGAGCAGAGGGAGGCGGGGATGGAAGAAGAGAAGAAAGAGCAGTAGATGGTGATGCTGCATGCTTGCATAAGTATCTCCGCGCGCGCGCGTGTGTGTGTGTGTGTGTGTGTGTGTGTGTGAGCGCGCGTGTGGTAGATGACACAGATTTATGAAAGGAGGTGCTCATAGATGGAGGGAGGACATGGTGTTGTACCAGATCACGGCGTGTGTGTGTGTGGGTGTGCGTGCGCGCGTGTATACTACCTTGCCTCGGACTCGCCAGTGTGACTTGGCAGAAGGCAAGCGGGCAAGACAAAAAAAAAAAAAAAGACACAAGGCATAGATCTCGTTTTTTTTTACCAACCACTGGATTAATTGTTGCGGTTTTTCGTCTCTGAGGCGGGAAACGGATCAATAGCTGGCGGCGTGCGTCGCGTGTACTTGACTAATGACGGGCGCAAAGCAAACGACTTGACCGTTCCCGCGTTGCTGTCTTTTTTTTTTTTTTTTTTTTTTTTTTTTTTTTGGACGTTATTATGGTTTCTTCGGATGTGCGGCGTATCAAGTTGTGGCTGCCGTGGTTCGGCGGCACGCGCGAGAGAGCAGCAGAGGGGCTCGTAAAAGTGGGCCAGAGAGAGACAAAGAAGGGAAGATGGAGCGCCGAGTAAATCATGGCGGCGTTGCTCGCAAACGGGCCCGTCACGTACGTTCCGCCGGCAGAAGACCGAGCGGGGGAAAGCAAACAAACATCTTTTCAACACTGCTCCTAACTTGTATATCTCTTGTTGCAGTTGGCGACACAAAATGGCGGACTGCGGCAGCGACTTTTCTCTCTCTGACCGCTTTTCTTCAAATCCGTGGCCCCTCCAGCCCGCGCCTGACTCTTCTCCAGAGCCGCAGTGTGCTTCCTTGTCCCTGAGACCCTTAACCTGTGATGATGTGAACGCTCACAGGTGAGGTCCTTGGGAACAAAGACGCACGCAAAAAAAAAAAAAAAAGGTGCTTCCGAAATGGCCAAATAAGTTTCCAAAAAAAAGGATGGGAAGACATGGCGTGGATGTCCACTAGGGGGCGGTAGCAGTAGGTTGGCTTCCAGCACGTGTAAATGACACGTCAAAGCCATGTCACTCTCTTCAACGTGGCAAACTCATTTCAGATGACGTCGCACAGAATCAAGCGACAAAAGTCCTCGACAGGAGCTTCCGGTCATAAAGAAACAAGTCCTAAATCTTAAGACGGTACATATAAAGTATGAAAGGTAAAAAGTCTTCACTTTTACTTCTGTAATTGTGTTCATAGTTGTGTCAGCCTTGTTTCCATCTGTGTTACCTGCAGAAAGAAGGAACAAAGCTGAGATCTTGAATCTTAGATTTGCGTCCCGGGCAAGCGGGATGAGGTAACGTCCAGCCGTATGCTTCACTCTCATTTCCGTTGTTGTTTGTTTGTGTTCATTAGTTTCTGTGCTGTTCAATGACCGCATGCGGTGTCTGATGATTCCAGTCTGCAAATAAAGCGAAGCACCCACCCTGAAACGTCTCGCCTGTTGATTGAGTTAAGGGACGCCTACGGCAAGGCTTCCACCCGGATGCCCGCTTCACGCAAGCAAACCTCCAAAGTGGAACACAGTCCACTACATTTATGGTGGCCCGCTTCCAAATTGTTGACATTTTAAAGCAATTTTCCACGCAAGAAATCATGTTAAGTGAATGAATTCACTCCAGGCATTCTCAAGGTGTTACTTACAATCCCAACTGGGTTTTAAGTAACACTTAAACGGGCATAAAATGTCCAATTTAGTCAACTACTATGTGATCTGACTAAATTAAAGTAAAACTACTCGCTCATTGAGAATACCTAATGGAGAGGGAACAAGGGGGAGCATGGCTGACACCCAGTGGTGTTTTCTTGCTACTTCTGGAATGAACAAAGAACATTTACAACACTATATAGTGTGAGCAGTTCGGGTAATGGATGGATGAATTATAATTTAACAAAATAAATTCTCGATCACCTATCCTGTTTAGGGGCACAGGGTGCTTTTTTCCCCCCTTTATTTCTCAAATTTTTTGTTTCGTTTGTGATAGTGGGCAAACATCTGTGACATAGGACTTGTGCATTTGCACATCCCGAGCCAGAGTGAGACACATTAGTACCCAGATCGTTCGCTGGCTGGCTGAAAAAGAACATTAAGTGGCTGCATTGGGAGCGCTGTGTCTGGTAACCATGGCAAAGCGCGGGATGGGGTGGGGTGTGTGTGTGTGTGGGGGGGGGGGTGTGGAGATGGCAGAGGGTTCAACATGCAGTCCTTCCCCATCATGGTGGGTATGTGTGTCCTTTACTTTTCCCGCAGCCACATTTATTTGACCACCTCCATTTGAATATGTCTGCCATTGTTCTTGCAATGATGCAGATCCAGCTACTGTGGACATCCATTGCCCACAGTGTTAGCCTGATGGCAGACAGTATTTGCTTGAGTCATACTGGAATATTTTCAGAAAATAAGAAAAAAAAAAGATCAACTCTTGAATTTGTTCTTTGATAGGATTCCACCTTTGCAGATTACAATGACCTGGATGACTCAGAATCTACACTAATGTAAAAAAAAAAAAAATCTCACACCCACATGCGTACAATTTTACATTTTTTTCACTAATTAATCGCAACATTTTCTGAAATCGTGGTTAATCACATTTTTCTACTTCTACTATTTCCTGCAAAGCTTGTAAAAATATTTACTTGAGTAAAATCTTGGAATTAATGTAAAAACATCAAAAGGAAAGTATATTTACATTCACAGACTGTTCCGGTGGCTTTTCTTTGAATAGAACAATCAAAACTGACTCAGCTGTACAGGCATCTTATATTCTACCTATAGAAACAATTCTCAAAACTTCTCGCTGATAAGTGTAGTTAGTTGCCAACAAGAATTACACTCCAGCAGTGTTGATTTGCTATACCCAGTGGATGTAACCTCAGCAGGGTACTTTGCTCTGAGATGATACACCAAAGATGTATAACTAATATGGTATTTGAATTTGCTTTTGTGTGTGTATGTGTACATATAATTTACAATATAGTATGTAAATGTATATATCTGTGTGTATATATACAAGTATGTGTATACACACGTACGTACGTGTGTGTATACAAATATATATATATAATATATATATACAGTGTGTATATATAAACAATATATATATATATATATATATATATATATATATATATGTATATATATACAGTATATTTTATTTCATGTACTCAAACACACTAATGCTACTAATACTATCAAAATATGTTTTAAATTTAAATGTATACATTATTTACGTGTGCTTAATGGATGCACGCGTACGCTTTAAATTGGGAACGGTTATATTTTCTTTTGTTAATGAAATAACACGTGTGCGCGATCAAGAACGTTCTGTATGAATACATTTTCACGTCACTAATATTCTAGGAAGTGGAAAATTATACTTGAATTTTACACGGAATTTATTTAATCACAAGAGTACAGAAAAACGTCGCATTGTCTTCGCTTGTCGTTATGCTTATTTGTTGTTTTTTTTCCTCGATGTGCCAGTACTTTTTTACTTCAAAAATATTAAAATCAACAATTAAAAATAAACAAATTTGAAAGAATTTGATGTATTACCCTGAACTGTTAAATGTTCGTTTTCGTTTAATTAGGAAAAAAATGATGTAGGAACGAAAGTGACGCAACATGTCGCTCCTACCGGGATGGATTACAATGCACGGACCGCCGGAAGCGACAGCAAATTTATTACCGCCGTCACAGCGATAATATTTGGCGCATTTTGGGGGTGCTTCTCCGACGACATTTTAATACGTTGTTTTGTGCCAAATCAATTCAAAGGCATCTCGGGGACCCTTTAAAGGTAAGACGACCGACGGTTGGTCGAATGTGATATTTTAAACGGCAACGTTTGTTAGCTTCACTGCTCGCCTCGGCGCCGCGGTCGATTTTGAAACCGGCTATCACCTGGAAAACAACCCGTTCCATAAAGCATTCTGATTGTTTGCAGTAAAATGATGGGCGTGCATGGTGGGATTTCACGGCGAAAAATTGCGCAGACTCGGGCGATTTTTTTAGTTTCGTGCGTTGAATATTCCGAGCGCGTGGCGAAAGTAGATATTATGCGGCGCGCGGTGTTATTACTGTGAAGGATAATCAGTAGTTTGGGGAAACACTTGAATGTCGCTACGCCTTCCCGCCATTTTAAGAGTGATGTCCAGGAATTAGCCGGACCCTCGTAAACACACCCTCTCAAGCAACAACGACTGCACCAATTTACCAAAACGACTTTTCCGCTTGATTTTGCGTATTTTACACCTCAGGAAATTTTTATCGTAGTATTTTTGCTTTTTTTTCGGGCAGTTAATTATATAAATGTGCCAGCAATTGTGCAGTTTTGCTGGCGGCATAAATGATAAAAAAAAATAGTGAAAACAAAACATTTTTTATGACCAAGTCCCTCTATTAAACGTGACGTTTATACATTTGTTTAAAAAATGCATTTATTGTGCTCATAAATTATTTAAATATTTGGCGAGAGTGTGTATTTTCAGCACTGAAGTAGAGTTTTAAAAATAAATGCATTAATAAGGATATTGGCAACTGATTAGTAAGTATACTTTATGGCAAAAATAAAGTTATTAAAGGGCTACAGTCAGTAATTGTTCATGACTGAATATATTTAAATTAATATATAATTAGTATATGGATTTTTGTTAATTACTTGCAAAATGCGATTTTTTTTTGTATTTCTTTTAATTTTTACTGATAAACTATTTAAAAAAATGGAGCCAATAGTGCCTCACCTCGTCTTGCATCACGCATACTGACCAGCAGAGGGCAGCACCATTCATTGTGAGTTTTGGTACATTGTATCAACCTTTTTGTATTACAGTGATCTCGATGACTCAGAATCTATAACGACATACATTTTAAAAGTATATTTTTACCTAGCCTATTGCTATTCCCACACCCTCTTTTTTTAATTTGTTGTCTAAAGTTTGATACCAAAACCAGCTTTGAAACAAGTTCCTGTCCGAGCATTAACTGGCATCAACTTCCACCGAAATAATAGCTGTATTTTTCTTTTCAGATAATGTGAAAATAAGTGATTCTCTTTGGAAAATGTTCATTTTGTCAAAGGAAATGAACGTAAACACAGTTCTTGATGTAAAACGATTCGACGATTCATGGTAGGGCTCTGTAATTATATTTACTTCACTGTAATCATCAAGAGATGCCGATGTTTGGCTTTATACTTCACAGATGGCAATTTAACTGAAACGTCCCGTGCGAACGGCATGGAAGAAGACCCGACAGTGGTTGCAGAGCAAGGCAACGTTCCGAGCCAACAGGAGTCCAGCGAGGACGTTTCTGACAGCGTTTTGGTGAAAAGGGGCAGGGGAAGACCCAAAGGTTCCAAGAATCCACAGATCAGCGTTCCCGACGCAAACCTCATGGAGATTGTTTCAGGCATCGCGAACAGCAGCCCTGCGCTGGGCTTCGAGAACATGAGCAGTGGCGAAGATTATGTGCCCAAGAAGAGGGGCCGGCCAAAGGGCTCCGGCAGCAAGCGTACGGTGGAAAAGGCGCCTGACGACAACAGCTCAGACACGCCGAAAAGGGGGAGGGGGCGCCCCAAAGGATCCGGCAAGCGAAAGGCCGAGAACGTCACGAGTGAAGACGAAAGCGACGGAGCGGGGCAGACCGATGGCCCGGACAAAAAGGCGCCTCGTGTTGAGCTAGGTGGCGATGACAACAACTCGCCCAACGGCATCGCCACCCCACGGGGCAGGGGAAGACCGAGGAAGAGTAGCGCCGAGCGGCGCCCGCCGCCTTCCGCAGACGGCCCCAAAAGAGGGCGGGGCCGACCAAAAGGCTCCGTCAACAAGAAACCGCCCAGCATGTCTTTAGCGCTCTTCCAAGCGGGTCGGCCCCGCAGAAAGCAGATCCCGCCTTCCAGGCTGGTTATACGCCTCCCCGGAAAAACTGGGAAGCGCGGGAGACCCAAGAAAGTATCTTCGGGGAGGGGCCGTCCCAGGAAGTACCCTCTTCCGCCCTCGGAAGACTCCAAAAACAGAGTGTGGAAGCCCCTTGGGAGACCCAGGAAACATCCTATTGCTGCGGGGGCAGCACCAGCCGGTCGACGGGGTCGAGGTCGTCCGCGCAAGTCGGACGCCGTAAAACGTCCCGCTGCCTCGTACGACGGACCGCCGCGTAAAAGAGGCCGTCCCAGGAAACACCCCTCCGGCTCCCGCGATGAGCCCGCTAAGCCCAAAGTGTGGAAGCCCCTCGGGAGGCCCAGGAAGTATCCTCTGGTGGATCCTCCGGAGGGAGCCCCCGCGCCTCCCCGGCGCACACCAGGTCGACCGCGCAAGTCCGAATCCAAACGAGGCGCCCATCTGCGCAACCCCGCCTCGCCCCGCCCCCCCGCACCCCCTCGGTCAACGACAGGTCAGGACGGCACGCCGCGCAAAAGGGGGCGCCCCAAGAACTCGGGCAACAAGAATGAAGTCCAAAGCGAGGCTCCGCCGGAGAACACCCCCTGGAACCATTCTGACAACGCCGGGGAGGAGCGCGAAGAACAGGAGGCGGAAGAGCGTGAGGACGACGCCCCCGCCCAGCAGCGGGAAGAACAGGCCGCTGCCGCGGAGGGGGGCAATCCCCAGGAGTGACATCATAAGTGTCCAAATGCGCACTTGATGAACAATCCATCAAGGTGTTACACTTATAGGCAACAATGTAGTCTGGTAAGTTAGATATCCTTCTGCCGACTAATTCTCATTTCTTTTTCATGTCTTACTAGAAACTCTTTTACTTTTTTTTTTTTTTTTTTTTCATTTGTTTGTTTGTTTGTTTTTTTTAAGACTTTTTATTGCTCCAATTTAGCTCTCGCATAAGAGTCTAGTTTTTAGCGTGACACCGCTCTGTTCAGGCGCCTCGTCTCCCTGGCAATCTGGAGGAAATAGAATAGTGATAAAGAAAACAATTCATGCGTAGAAGTATGTAATGTTTGACTTTAAATAAAAAATTTTTTTTTTACACCCCAGGAGTCCATGCTAACTCATTTGTTAGCAGTGATTTTTAAAAACTAAAACAAAAAAAAAACTGAAAAAAATTCCCCCCACCGGCACGTCTTACTTTGACCCTTCTAATGACTGTAAAAGGTTGGTGTTCACACTTGGGGAAAATAATGATTTTCAGCTCACTGCGAACACGCCTACTGTGTAATACTTCACTGCGTATTTTGTTAAATTCCTCATTTTAGAAAAAAAAAAAAAATCATGCTGTGTTAAATGTTTTTGTGCTTTTTCTTTCTCCATAGTTTTTCTAGTCTGGTGGATAACATGATGTAATGCCTGATAGTCCATTTAATGGCCATCTTCTCCTACGTTCACAATGCAGGGCCCAATTTGGATTTTTTTATTTTTTGTCAAATCTAATCTTTTTGTAGTTGTCACGCATTCCAAAAACAAACGCACCTTGTAATGTGAACGGAATACATCTGTGAAGTGGCATGCATGCGCACAAACCACGCCGTCAAGCGGCGCAGTGTTTCGGAAGTAAATATGGTCCCATGTTTCGGGGTTCAACTTTATTTCTCCATTTTAAACTTCCTTGCTCCTCGCTTTATATGCTAACAGCTCCCACCAGAAATTGGACGCGTGATTTACAGAAGAGCTTGGCGGGAGTAGGTCAAAAATGTTTTGTGGAATTGAGCCGATTGCTCCTCAATCTTGTCGCATCGGATACAAATCTGATTTTTTTAAATTAATATTCCCTACATGGATTTGAAGAAAAAACAAAACACATTCTTTGCATTGCACGAAAAAAAAAATCATGTAAAACATGGGGGGGAAATGAATTGACCTGCAGCGTGAATATAGCCTTACTTCAATTCGGTTGTTTTTTTTCTCATTGATAGCCAAAGCTTTGAATGTACCTCGTTATTTTATTTTTTTTTAACCGCTGAGTTTTAGTCTCATGTATTGCTTGACAAAAACAAAAAATAAATGAAAGTATGGAAAAAAACAGAAGCAAAAGAGCTCTGTCTCAAACAAACGCCTTCCTGCCATGAAGATATTTTCCTTTCTATTTGGACTTTTCCCCAACTTAGAAACTCCCCGCTTTTTTTTTTCAAGTTACGTTAGTGCGTTCTCACCTTCCTCAATCTTTGACATGTAGCTCTCTAATATTTTTCATACTGTCATTGTTGTTTTTCTATTTGTTCCTAATTGTTGGGGCACAACATAAAAAAAAAAAAAACATTTAAAATGGCCAATCATGTTTCTCAATCGCATCCATGTAAACGTTTTGATGGAGGGGGGAAAAAGGAAAATCCAATCCCAACCAATAAAATGAAATGATATTTGGATTTTTGTGTTTTTGACAAGAAGCCAATTTGTAAGATATGCTCTTGAAATAAAATGTTGACCTTGTTGTTTGCATTTTGTGGTCCATGTGTGTCTGTCCGAACTCGGGCCTTCATTTAACTTGTCTAATAGAAGTTATTGTTGAAAACTAATCAATTTGTTGGACTTTACAATTTTATTAAATTTAAGATAGATTGATGTCACGCCGATGCCGGCATCACCAAAACGGTCAATTTTAAAATTCAGAGTCTAGTAAAATTTATAGAGCATATAAATGTTGTGGGTTTTTTTCAGTAATAGGCTCTTTGAATGCCATTACATCTAAATATGGTTTACTGTATTTGGCAGCCGAATAGTTATGACGTTTCAGGGTGACGTCAGGGCTCTTTCATTCCGTTATGGTTTTAGTTTATTTTTTACTTTTATAAAACAACACGGCAGGTCCGTGTCTCATTTGGCCATTGGATATGTTTGGAAGCAGATATTAAAAATCGACTTAATTTCATTATAAAATAGAAACATCAAAATTGAAATACGGCTTGATTTTATAAGTTGTCTGGAACGAGTAAGGAAACCTCCAAAAACTGTTTGATTTTCAAAATTTAAATCTTCGAATAAAATAGAAAACCGTATAGCACGAGTCACAAATCGAAATACGGCATATGTATTTGTTTTACATTTCCGGAAGTTGACACCGACAGCATTTCTCATACTGACCAGGAGAGGGCGATGTTTACTATAATTCTCCATCAGACATTGCTTTTGAATTGTGGTTCATCAGATTTATCTTTAAAAATTAACTCATGAAACTGGCCTGGACAAAATGTGGGGCGGATGTATGTATGTTACAGGCCTATTGTATTTGCAAACCAATGTGCACAAATTGTGAGCAAAACAAAAAGAAAGGGTTGGGTTTGTTTGTTTGACACAGTGTATCAAAAACATTCTTAACATTTTAAAGTGACAGTGTTGTTTCGATTTTTCAAAGTTCATTAATTTTGAAAACCCAATATTAATTTCAGACATGTGCAAAAAAATATGTTACATCACATCAATGTAATTTTTTTTTCTATAATCGTAGGTGAAGTAATCTCTAATTATATTACAAAACCTACAGGAGACCGCCATGTCTCGCCGCCATCTTTCTACTACGGGTAGTCGAAGGAGACAAACTTAGCCAAGGTAGTTCCACCACATCATGTATCCTGCAAACGTAACAAATGATATGCATTTACTTTGTCCGTTGTGGGATTACTAGAAGTAGTTTGCGCTAACACATTGTTTGTACTTCAACTAAAGAATTAACTAAAGTTGCCACCGACAGCATTTCTACTACTAACCAGGAGATAGCGACAATGTGCCGCCTGAAGACGATGTAGTGTTGTGTAATGATAGCCAGGGTCCCGAACTTTATGACGTGTAATTCATTTAATTTTTTTGTGGCGTGAAATTGAAGCAAAAATGTCCCCAGTGAGCCAAAGCCTCACCATGACTGGTCACCGCGTGGCGCTAGTGTGCAAAGTGCCGATCAACAAACGAAGAAGAAGACCGGCTTGGATTGGCACACGTCACGTGCCTGCCGGTGACTTGGAACAGGTGTGCAGAAGGGTCGAGTGCAGTGCACAGGTGCGGCAAGATGGCGACCGACCACTTGGCGTTTTCTCAGGCAAGTGAGCGCACGAGCAAATGTTTTTTTGTTTTTTTTTGGCCAATTACATTTTGTTTGTTGCAGGATTTGCACACTTGAGGGACGCAACAGCACGATTCACTTCTTGGCTTGATTTAGCAGCGCCGTTGAACAAGCAGAAGGTAAAGATTGGCTTGGATTGGCGCACGTGACGTGAGGCCTGCAGGTCAGTTGGCGACAGGTGTGCACGACGGCAATCATCGCGTACAGTGCACAGTGGCGGCAAGATGGCGCCCGTGAGACCAAATGTTTGTTTGTACCGATTCTCACAACATTTTGCTTGTTGCAGGACTTGCACACGAGGTCCGCAGCAGCGTTTTGAGGTTTGAGCACAGCATGTCACAATTCACATCCCTTTGCTTGATTTAGCACATTGTGCTCTGTTTTCCAAATTATTTTGCTTTGTTTGTTTAATGCTGGCCAGCTCTTTATTTTTTTTAACTACTCCTAATAGCTTTGTACTTGGCGATTGAACTGTAAAGTTTTTTTGTTTGATAAATGCTTGGTGTTTATTGAATATGGTGTATTTTATTTCAGGTGGTATGTAACTATTTTTTTCTGAGTTTTTCTAATGTCCTGGTCTTACAGTTTACTGTCAGGGTCTAATGTATTTTTTGGGTCCCCTCACCCAATCTGAGGTAGTTTTATTTGTTTTTGTTGTATTAATGTGGCAGGTTATTCACCAATGTGCAGTGTGCTTTCTTTGTGTTTTGCGAACTTGTGAATGTGGTTTTGTCTAACCCAGGGCTGCTCAAGTCGGGTCCTCAAGAGCCTCTCTCCAGCTTGTTTTCAATCTCTCCCTGCCTGCAACACACCTGATTGTAAATGATGCACTCATCACCAAGCTTTGCACAAGCCTGATAACTATTGTGATCATTTGTATCAAGTGTGTTCAGGTCGGGAAAGATTGAAAACAGGCAGGATAGGGGCTCTTGAGGACACATGATCTAACCCATGACGCCGATTGTCACAAATTTCATTTCAACCCTTTCTGCTTCAAATCGTCAAACGCGACTGTATTCCTCCACTGCCGGTTTAAAAAAAAAAAAAAAAAAAAAAAAAAAAAGCACACATAGTAACATTTTGCAAGCATTCGTTTCTCTGGTTTCCGGTCGGGGGGGATACTTCATCTGATTTGGATGGCTAAGATAGCCTCACGCTACTCCACCAATTTTTGGACTGCAAACTTGGATTATCTGTCCAATTTGAGGTAAGTTGTGCTAAAATGAAAATATGTATGTCATCTTGTGTACCTGTATCTTTGAAGATATTTCACAGATTCGCTTTGATGCTAATTTGCTGCAGTCAACCACATTGGCGTAATTCCGATGCTGTACCTCGACGGCTTTGAACACTCGCACGCATTTCCTTGGAAAACTTCCAGACTATTTAGTATCTAATTATTACAAAATGTTCATGTTCAGTTATAAACGTAATTTCTGTTGATTTTTTTGTAGAACTAAAAACGAATGGAGGATCCTTCAATACAAAGCAAGCAGGAGGACCTCAGACCAGGTGAAAATAATTTGGTGTAAAGTTTCAGCTTGTTTGACATTTATGGATGGAACTGTGTACACGTTGATTCCATCTTGTCTAAACTGATTTCTTTTTTTGTCTTGGTCCAATTGAAAGGGCCGGACTGTCCAAATGTGCAATGTTCATCTGTGCCTCAACAGTTTTGTGAATTCCACAAGTGAGCTGAAGTGACATGCTCACAGTCCACACTGAACGGTCGCTCAAACTGAGTGGGAGGAAAGGTAAGTCAACTTTTTTTTTTTTTTTCTTCTTCAGACAAATGTAGGCATCAAGGAACTAATTTGTGCAGTGTCGCTTGACGGGAGCCGGTCGTGAGGAAGAAGCGCTTCTCTGAAGGAGTCCACCTGCAGCCATTTGATTCATGAAATGGAGTCTCGTGTTGTTTTTGTGAGCATTGTACTTGTGTCAAACGACGACAAATGCAAATTTGAAAATCGTGCTGGTTTTGTAGGTGTGACAGGAAAGGCTGGACAAGGTCACAAAAAGTGTTTTGGTTGAACCATTGCGCTCTACTCGAATGAACGTCTAAGCTGCAAACGTACTCGTTGCCCATGTTTTGTGTTGCAAGGCGGAGCGGGATGGGCGAGAGGCACCAAGATCCACCGGATGAGGGGAATGACACCGACAGATATGGAAATGAAATGAATGCACAACTCCAGTTTGGTTTTTGTTGTTTTTATTGCAGTGTGAAGAAGCCGCTTGAGACGGGTGACACCAAAGGCAATGAGAGCAAGACTACAAATGCACCAAAGCAGATTTGTAGGGGGGGACGAGGAGCTGGGCAGAGGTGACAAAGCACAATTTGATATGCAAGGGGCATGACTCCATTTTTTTTTTTTTTTTTGCCTACGACTGCTGGAAGCGCTTTTGCCCGCGCCGCCCTCGACGTTTGCCGTAGTGATGGTCGCGAATGTTGAGCCCTTCGCACGAGTGGAGATCACCAGCATGCTGTGCCCGTCCCGCCCGATCGGCCGTCAGTCGACTTGAACCTTCATCAGATCTTCGGCCATGATAGTCAGGTCTCTGTGTACTTTTTTTTTTGTTGTTGTTGTATGGTTCATGTTTTTCCCCTCATTATCTTCCCTCGATTACTTGCTGGGTGTGTTACAGGGCAGTCGTGGAATAAGACGGCCCAAGAGGCGGCAAGACCGGCCGGGCGAGGGTAATCGGGAACTGTGGGCAGCACACAACTAATTGCACATTTTGCAGGCTGGACGATGAGCCGGATGGGGGTAACGGGCAATGAAATGAGCTCCTAACTTCCAACGACAGTATATCCTCTGTTGCAGTTGCAGCAGCAGGGTGCAGAAGCCGGTAGGTACGAGAGTCACCTGGGAGAACCACAACAGGGTCAGAAGTATGAATGTGGCAGTCCCAAAAGTAATACTGTGCGTTTATGGGCTTGTTTAGCTCCTCTAGTGGAAGAGGAGCCAAATGCAAGGCTGAACAAAGATAACAAAACGCATGGCAAATATAGAAGCATATGGCACACAATGACAATTTTTTTTTTTTTTTCTTGTCACAGGGCTCATAAGGCCATCGATGTGATGGAAAAAGAGGAAGGACTGCTCCAAGATGAACAGCTTCTCGGCTTTTGAGGTGAGTGTCAAAGTCGTGCACGTTAACATGGATGTGGAGGCCTGTTACGAGTCTTTTTTCGCGGTAGCCTTCCCCAAGGAGAGGTGCAGACGCAACGGCGCTCGGAGGGCAAAGCGTCAACAATAGGGAGAGTATGTTTTTCTTCTTCCACTTGGTGTGTGTGTTTGTCTCCTCTCTGTCTGTCACTCACTCACTGGGTGTGCACTGACTACCACTGACAGCATGATGAGCATTTTGTACTGAGCCGTGCGTCAAGGCAACAATGCTTGGTTGGAGTAACTTGTTCTCTGAAATGTTTGTTTTCTTGTGTGAAGCCACATGTAAAGCTTCCTTTCTGGATGTTCCAAATGTGCCTTTGTACTTGAATTAAAATTGTGAAATATCAAGTGGTCTATTTTTTTACAGTGGAGAGGCAGTACATGTTTTATAAAAATGACTGCAGGGTGGCGTTTTCCTAAACATTCCATAAGGCATTGTTTAAAAAAAAAAAAAAAAAAAAAAAAAAAATGGCCTAAGGCTTACAACATGACTAAAATAGTCAAAAGTATTTTTTTTAAATTCAGGACAAGTACATTTCTAGTAAAACGAAATGATCCTAAGCCCAAAAAGTGCAGCGTAAGACGAAAACGGGCCAAGTGAAGCGTTGGAACAAAAAGGACTCTGTTTTGTATATTAAAATGAATGGTAAAATTGTTTAATTGTAAGAGAAATAATTTCACATTGGATACTTTGCCAGTGACACTTTTGTCATTTATTTTGGCTTACCACATGTTGTCTGTCCTCTTTTGGGTCACTCGATTGACTGCGTTCCAACTGACCCTCAAACCTCTTCGCCAAAAGGTCATAAGTCAGTAAATGAATTTGGAGCGGTTAAATGTAAACTCTGTGATGGTAATTTTTGCATGTTTTGTTTCACGTCTTGACATCAGCGTCATTCGGTCTCGTTACGTATGTGACATGTTGATATACGAGCATTTCATAGTACCGCTAACATTACAAAGTGATATGTTCAGACCCGAATCTTCTTTGCAAGTTACGACCATATACAAAGGCTTTTTTTTGGGGGGGGTGAAAAAAACGGCCATGTATAGTAAGGTGTTTTTTGGTAAAAATGACCATGTATGGTAAGGTGATTTGGGGGGGAAAAAACATGTATATATAGTTAGGTGTTTTTTTTTTTTTCGTCATGAGTTAACTAGAAATCATGACGAGTGTATATGCAGTGGATGTTAAATTTGAAGTTGCATTACAAAGTGCATTCAATTTGATTTGCTGATACCTGCAGAAAGCCTGAAAAAATATTTTGTCGAGAGAATCAGTTATTCCTCATTACTATGTACACACCTATGTGCATTGTAAAGTGCAATACACACTGGACAGTTATACGATTGGGGTTAAAATAGGTGGGAGGTGTCGGATAATTATTTCCCAGTGAAGGGGTAGTGATGGCAAACCAGAAATAAACACATCGCGCACAGACCATGAACCGCAAATTATTACACTGTCAAAAGACGCTTTATATATACACGTTGGAGAGAGATTAACGGTTAGGCTCGGTTGCACGCATCGTACAGACACGTGACACGTTACGGCGGGGCTCGAACCGTGGACCTCAAGTGAACAAATCCCGCGTGATTCCTCTCGGCCAGCGGAGAGCTGATGAGTTTGCCGCCGTTCATCTTCGACAGGCGAATGTCTCGAATGAATCCGCATGCCTACTGCGCAAAGCAAGCAAATCTTTATAGCAATTTTAAATGTAGTTAGTTATCGTTTGTTCCGGCATTATTTGTTTTTGAGCAATTAAAAAATAAAATAAAAAAATACGTACCTGTGTACATGTAAAATGCTAACATTTAAGATTAAAGAAGAGAAAGTTCATTTCAAATACCACTTAATTACATTGGAAGGAATTTCGGCGTTAGAGTTAGAGTTAACAGCATACATTGCACAGTTCATTGGTTAGGGTTAGTCGCACATGACGCACGGTTAGGATTAGTTACATATTTTGCACAGACATTTATATATGACATGGTATGGTGGGGTTCGTACCCTGGATCTCAGGTGTGCGACCCCCAGACGCAATCCTCTCGGTAAGCGAGGACCTGAGGATGACCGCCGCTCCTCGTCCATTCATACTTAACAATTGAATACGGGCGCTCGACAGAGGTAAAAGTGTGCAGCGACCGGTCAACAGGCACAGCCACCGTGGACGAGTGGTTAACATAATACTGCAGCAAAGGTACGGAACCTGGTACGAATCTCCAAGCCACCACATCCGGATACAAAGCGGAAGATCTTGGCGGACATTCAAATGAGTACACGGGATGCACATTAAGTGTTGAAAGGATATTGATGTACTACAGTTGTTTTTTTTATAGGTTAGTTAGAATACTGTGGGCGGGACCCCCTGTGGGAAGTGACCTGCACAGCCCCGCCCACCCCAGGGCCGCGCCCACCCAGGGCCCCGCCCACGACAAAACAACACTAGTATGTTCAAACAACCCTACTAATTGACACTAATAGTTTTGTTAAGAAAGACACTAGAAAGACACTAGGAGGGTAGGAGCTTGTCGAAGGCTCTACTAGTGTCCCTACTAGTGTCGTTAAGAAAGATGCTTGGAGGGTAGGGGCTACTAGCATGACACTAGTAGGGCCTTCGGCCGGCCCCTACCCTCCTAGCGTCCCCCTAGATAACAATAGAATAGAAACAATAGAAAGAGACTAGTAGAGTACCCTACTAGCCTCCTTCTAATGTCAACTAGCATGATGCTAGTGGGGTAGGGGCCGTCCCCCTAGATAACAATAGAATAGAAAGAATAGAATAGAAAGAGAGTAGTAGGGTAGGGGCCGGCCTTCGGCCGGCCCCTACCCTACTAGCCTCCTTCTAATGTCAACTAGCATGACGCTAGTGGGGTAGGGGCCGGCCTTCGGCCGGCCCCTACCCTACTACTCTCTACCTTACTAGCCTCTTTTCATGACAATAGAACTTCATGACGATAGAGTAGAGATGACATGAGAGGGAGACTAGTAGGGTAGGGGCCGGCCTTCGGCCGGCCCCTACCCTACTAGTCTCTTTCTAATGTGTACTAGTGTCTTTGTATTGTCATTTCCATTATATTGTCATTTAAAATGAGACTACTAGTGTGATTGTTTGGTGGGCGGGGGGCCCGGGTGGGTGGGTTGGTTGAGGCCACGCCCCACCTGGTCCCGCCCACAGTATTCTAATCCCCCAAAAAGGAGCTGTAGCACTTAAATAACATTTTTAACACTTGTTTTGCAACCCATGCACACTTTTGAGTGCCTCCCGGCTCTCAGTCGGTTCTGGTACGGGGCACTGGGACTGGTACCAGGTTCCGAGGATTTGCCACACTGTTATGTTAACCACTCGTCCACGGTGGCTGTGGTGGTTCACCGGTCGCTGCACATTTTACCTCTGTCGAGCTCCAAGTGGCGCACGCCTTCAATTGTTGAGAATGAATGGACGAGGAGCAGAGGTTGTCCTCAGGTCCTCGCTTGCCGAGAGGATTGCGTCTGGGATTCGTACACCTGAGGTCCAGGGTACGAGCCCCACCATAACCATGTCATATGTAAATGTCTGTGCAATGTATGTAACAAGCCCTAACTGTGCGATATGTGCAACTAACCCTAACCAATGTACTATGCAATGCATGCTACTAACCGTACCGCCGAAATTCCTTCGAATCCAATCAACAGGTAAAAACTAAAATTCTCTTCTTTAACAGTGTAACATTTAGCTTAGCTTTTTGCATGTACACAGGTACGTATGTTTTTTATTTTGTTTGATGATCAAAAGCAAATAATGCCAGGAATAAACGATTATAAGTAACTACATTTAAAATTGATATAAAGGTTTGCTTGCCTTGCGGAGCAGGTATGCGGATTTGATCTCTCATCTACCATGATTGCAATCGGTGTCACTAACCACCCGACCACGGCGGACACGGGACAACTTGACCCCCATCACACTTTTCTCTCCAACGTGTGTGTATATATAAAGCGTCTTAACAGTGCAGTATTTGGTGGTCATGGTCTGTGCGGGATGTGTTCATTTCCTGTTTACCATCACTGTCCCTTCACTCGGAAAATAAAAGCCTTACTATACATGGTCGTAACTTGCAAAGAAGATTCGGGTTTGAACATATCACTTTGTAATGTTAGCGGTACTGTGAAATACTCGTATATCAACATGTCACATACGTAACGAGACCGAATCAAGACGTGAAACAAAACATGCAATAATCACCATGGCGGATTTGACATTTAATCGCGCCAAAATCATTTACTGACTTATGACCTTTTGGCGAAGAGGTTTGAGGGTCAGTTGGAACGCAGTCACTCGAGGTACACAAAAGAGACAGCATGATAAAAGGATGACAGACAACATGGGAAGGAAATAAACAAAAAAAAATAGATGGCTCATCTCAAATGGTAAACCAAAATAAATGACAAAAGTGTCACTGGCAAAGCATCCAATGTGAAATTTCTCTTACAATTAAACAATTTTAAGCCTTACCACAGTCATTTTAATATACAAAACGGAGTCCTTTTTGTTCCAACGCTTCACTTGGCCCGTTTTCATCTTACGCTGCACTTTTTGGGTTTAGGATCATTTTGTTTTACTAGACATGTACTTGTCCTGGATTAAGAAAATACTTTTGACTATTTTAGTCATGTTGTTAGCCTTAGGCCATTTTTTTTATTTTTTTAAACAATGCCTTATGGAATGTTTCGGAAAACACCACCCTGCAGTCATTTTTATAAAACATGTACTGCCTCTCCACTGTAAAAAATTGACAACTTGATATTTCACAATTTTAATTCAAGTACAAAGGCACATTTGGAACATCCAGAAAGGAAGCTTTACATGTGGCTTCACACAAGAAAACACAAACATTTCAGAGAACAAGTTACTCCAACCAAGCATTGTTGCCTTGACGCACGGCTCAGTACAAAATGCTCATGCTGTCAGTGGTAGTCAGTGCACACCCAGTGAGTGAGTGACAGAGAGGAGACAAACACACACACACCAAGTGGAAGAAGAAAAACATACTCTCCCTATTGTTGACGCTTTGCCCTCCGAGCGCCGTCGCGTCTGCACCTTTCAGTGGGGAAGGCTACCGCGAAGTAAGACTCGTAACAGGCCTTAGCATCCACGTTAACGTGCACGACTTTGACACTCACCTCAAGAGCCGAGAAGCTGTTCATCTTGGAGCAGTCCTTCCTCTTTTTCATCACATCGATGGCCTTATGAGCCCTGCGACATTTTCCGTTCATCTTTAATTCACAAACTATGACACCAATAGCATTTAAAAATTTTTTTTTTTTTTTTTTTTTTTTTTTTTTTTTTTAAAAAGACCTGTTCCCCATGGACATGTTCTCGCAGACAGATTATACACTGGTAACTGGCTGTGCTGCTTCTTTCTTGATTTGATGTGTGGAATCGCTCCGTCTGCAACGACAACAGCAAAAATTGTCCCGTAGTTGTGCCACCTGTTTGAGTTGCCATGCGTGTGTTGTTACCTGTGCCGGGCCTTTCCTTCCATCCGGCTCCTCTTCCAGCCTGCAAAAAAAGACACCAACGCGGCACGCCATGACACTTGTGCTCATGGCCATGATATTGCCACACATTTGCACTTTTTTTACGCTGTCACGGTTGGACGCGACGGGCTCCGTCCCGAGCGGCTCCTCCATCCTGCAACGACAAGTGCATTCGTGGAGCCCTTCGAGCAAACCCACAGTGGACGAAGATTAGTGACACCACCACCTCGTGAAGTGACCACAGACGGAGGACGGAACCCCTTCCCGGATGAGCAGGCGACAACATTTCACACGATGTCAACTCAAACAGCATGAGACTATTTAGCAAGTTCAAGACGACAGGCAGGAAGCAGTTCTTCCTCAGAACGTAGCTCGCTCGATCTATCGACGCAGAAGACTCCAGAGCGACGCTTCTGGGGGAAGAGGTCTGCCTCAGAGCTTGTCCCGTCTGCGGCTGCAGAATCCACACAGCAACTTGATTGGAGCATCCACTTTCATGGTTCCACTCACCCGTCCGTCCTTTCTCCCCTACGGTTCATCATCCAGCCTGCAAAAGGTGCAATTAGTTGTTTGCTGCCCAATGTTCGCGATTACTCTCGTCTTGCCGCCTCTTGGGCCGTCCCACTCCACGGCTGCCCTGTAACACACCCCGCAAGTAATCGAGGGAAGATAATGAGGGGAAAAACATGAACCATACAACAACAACAAAAAAAAAAGTACAGAGACCTGACTATCATGGCCGAAGATCTGATGAAGGTTCAAGTCGACTGCCGGCCGATCGGGCGAGTGCGATGCTCTTCTGTTTGGCCAAAAACAACAACAACAACAAAAAAAATCATGTTTGGGCCACATTGCTAAGCCTGACACTTGTCTGATTTAATGGCTTTTGTCAACTTTGCTCACCTGAATATTGAAGCATCTGACTCGTCCACCAGGCACAACCACAAAAAAGAAAACGCATTTCATTTGCGTCTTTGTTGATTTTTCTCGCCGTCGTCTGGTGGATCTTGGTGCCTCTCGCTCATCCCACTCCAACGCCACCTTGCAACATAACCCACAAGAAAACGCAGGCTACAGTACAAAACAAACTCAACTTGCATTTTCACAGTAAATGTACGAAAAAAGATTAGGAAATAAAAAAAACATACCGCGAGTAGATTACAATCAAGCAAAACAAGGGCCGTGCGTTTTATGACCTTCGTCCAGCCTTTTCTTTCTTCCGGCTCCTCCTCCACCCTACAAGTCAAGTGCATTTATATTGCCCTGCATTTACAAGACTCAACTTATCAGCTGATGAAATGCGGGCAACATGCCCTGACCTAAACGCTTCAAACAGGCAAAATGGGAAAAACTGCAAACCCCATTTGGGCGGGCAGAAGAAACCTAGAGAAAGGATCAGAGATTGAGGGACCAATCGCCTTCCAGGATGCTACGGCGGCTGAGTGGGCAACATTTAACACAATGCGGTGTTAAGTTAATTAAAACATGAGACTTCATTTCATGAGCGGAAGCGCTGCAGCTGGACTCCTTTTAGAGAAGCGCTTCTTCCTCAGGACCTGCTCCTGTCAATCAATGCAAAAATCCAAAATGGCGACGGGAAGCGGTTCGCCTCAGAATCCACACAGCCAAAGCATCAAAGAGTAACGTGGAGTGTCACTAATTTGATTGGAGTCTCTACTTTGTTGGTTTCCCTTGCCCGTCCTGTTGTTGTTCCATCCGGCAAAACGCATCATGTGCTGCTCACTTCATTGTGCGTGTGTGTAACGCTAATCCTCATGAGGTGGTTCTTGGTGCCTTTTTTTAAACCGGCAGCAGAAGAATACAGTCGCGATTTTCGAATATTTGGAGCGGAAAGGGTTTAAATGCAGTTTGTGATAATTGGCGTCAAAGGTTACACAAAATCACATTCACAAGTTTGCAAAACAAACAAGTACATTGCACATGTGGCGGGTTATTCACCATAAAACAAATAGGAGAAATAAGTATTACAAATATGCATACCTCAGATTGGGCGAAGGGACACAAATAAAATACACCATATTCAAATAACCAAAGATCAGTCCGAAAAAAAAACCTCTTACAGTTCAATTGCCAAGTACAAAACCATTAGGTGTGTCATTTACAACACAAAAACATTTTTGGTACTGGCAGTAAACCTCATAAGACCAGGACATTCAAAAAAATCCAGAAAACAATTGTTACATACCACCTGAAATAAAATGCACCATAATCCAATAAACACCCAAAAAAATGAGACAAACAAAAACCATTACAGTTCAATTGCCGAATACAAAGGCATTGTCATTGACAAAACCCAAAAAAGAAAAGAACAAACAAAAAAGAGCTGGCCAGCATTAAACAAATAAACCAAAATAATTTGAAATCATAGCAAAAGAAACAAAGAGGACAATGTGCTAAATCAACCAAAGGGAAGTGAATTGTGATTGACAAACCTCAAACGCCTTTGCGTCCCTCAAGTATGCAAATCCTGCAACAAACAAAATGGCATTGTAATAAACGGCAAAAAAACAACAAACATTTGCTCGTGTGCACACTTACCTGAGAAGAGGTCGGACGCCATCTTGCCGCCACTGTGCACTGTACGCGATGATTACCGTCGTGCACACCTGTTCCAAATCACCTGCAGGCCTCACGTCACGTGCGCCAATCCAAGCCAATCTTTTTCTTCTGCTTGCTCAACGGCGCTACTAAATCAAGCCAAGAAGTGATTCGTGCTGTTGCGTCCCTCAAGTGTGCAAATCCTGCAACAAACAAAATAATTGGCCAAAAAAACAATAAACATTTGCTCGTGTGCTCACTTACCTGAGAAAACGCCAAGTGGTCGGTCGCCATCTTGCCGCACCTGTGCACTGCACTCGACCCTTCTGCACACCTGTTCCAAATCACCGGCAGGCCTCAGGTCACGTGCGCCAATCCAAGCCGGTCTTCTTCTTCTGTTTGTTGATCGGCACTTTGTACACTAGCGCCATCCGGTGACGAGATGACTGCTTGGCTCACTGTGGAAATTGTTGCTTCAATTTCACGCCACAAAAATTGAAATGAATTACACGTCATAAGGTTCGGCAACCTGGCTATTATTACACAACACTACAAAAAAAAAAAAAAAAAAAAAATACACAACACTACATCGTCTTCAGGCCTGGCGTTGTCTCCATCTCCTGGTCAGTACTAGAAATGCTATCGGGACAACTTCGGGGAATGTAAAAAATAAATAAAACTGGGTCCGTGTCTCTTTTGGTCGTTGGATATTATAAAGTCTTAAAAAATATATATTTTCAATTTTGAATTCTTAAACGAAAATAGAATACGTAAGCACTCTCACCGACAGCATTTCTCACGCATGCATGCATGCATGCATACGTGTATACATACAAATACAGTATACTAATTTGTTTATTCATTTATGTGCTTATTTATGTGTTTATTTATTTGTTTTGCTAGTGGAGCATAAGGGGCCAAAATGCACGTTATCACCCAGGCGGGAATGTTGGTCTTTCCCCATGGTTGTGATGGAGTATGTATGCCTGAAAATAGCGGCCAACTGACTGCTTACAAACTACTTGAATTGTGGCTCAGCAGATTTATTTTTAAAAGAAAATAACTCACGAAACAGGCCTGGACAAAAATGTGGGAGGTTAAAGACTATGGTGAAACAATTGTAAGATTGCAACTTCTTTTAGGCTGGTATTCAGCTACAAAGACGTTGTGAAAAAGCTGCCATTGCAGACTAAAGATAAGAACAGACTAAAGACATTTGTCATTAAGGACACCAGACACTGAGGTCTCCAGCAAAGGTGTCACCGACAGCATTACTCCTACTGACCAGGAGATGGCAATAGCGTAGCCCCTGAAGACGGTCCGTGTCTCTTTTGGTCGTTGGATATGGCGTTTGGTTACAGATATTAAAAATATAAAAATTACTTGGACACCAAAATTGAAAAACAGCTTGATTTTCAATATTTAATTCTAAAACCAAAACAGAATATAGCACGTGTAAAAAATCAAAATACGGCTCATATATTTGTTTCAGATTCACGGAATTTGTCAGCATTTCTCCTACTGACCAGAAGATGGCGACACCGTAGCGCCTGAAGACGATATCGTGAACTGTACTGTAATGCCATTTCTATCCTAACTCCCACAAACTCAAATTACATGTGTAAAAATTGTTGCTATCAATGTAAAAGAAAGTGATAATTACAAAAATAAAATAAGAAAACCATTCTCACATCAGGATTTCTTCAATTGTGTGTTTTAAAACAAAAGTAAAACAGGTGCAGGCATATGAGATTTTTTTTTTGCGGCCACAATATTAATATACCATGGACACAAAATGTTTGACCATAAAATAAATACAATGGGCGCACAAAATACTGGTTAAATTTCATATCAACAACTTTGACATCTGGATTAGCAAATGCAGCACACCTTTGCTGGAGACCTCAGTGTCCTTCATGACAATTGTCTTTAAATACTCTGTTCTTATCTTTAGCCTGCAATGGCAGCTTTTTCACAATGTCTTTGTAGCTATCTGCCGAACCTGCACGATCAGGTTCTTCTGCTCCACACATCACACTTTATCTGCTTATGATCGAAAGGTTTTATTTGACGCTTCTCTACAATACACAGTATGTGTCCCAGAATACAGATTGACTAGTGATAAAAGATGCAGTAACAATTCAGCACTACCTTGAGTACACGCCACTGATGAACGACCTACTTTGATGTACAGCAATGCTGTAAAGCAAGATAAATATGCCATATGTGCAAGATTATGGAAATACATCACTTTTGTTATTCTCATTCATCTACATAAACACACTGCATTTCTTCATAACAGGCCTTTTATAAATTAAATACAAATAAAATGTAAACGAATATACTGTATATATAAAATGCAAACAATATATTCATCCAGAAAAGCCCCTTTTTGATGAGTCTTAACTGGCAACATACAAGGTTATATTCCAAAAATGCCCACCCCATCTGCAGTTAAGTAAATCAATGGCCCACTGGCCAATGGCTGCAGAAACACAGTATCGTGTTCTTTTTGTGACGTGACTAAATGAGATCGTACACACTGAATGCCACATAATATACATTTTTATATTAATTACATTTATATATCGTGACTTTGATCGTGGATGATATGTGAAGCTGAACGTTTTTGGTGGGCTCACATTTGTCACCTCCAGGGGTCGAACGATGCCACGTTGTTTTACAGCACCAAGTGCGGCATCGGGGTTGATTCATACAATGTTGTGTGTGCGTGCGTGTGAGAAGACGGTTTAAATGGGCTCCACTTGAGGTTCGGTTGGCGGGGTGGCGATGTCTTCCACCAGATCCGAGTGGGGTTCCGTCACCACCACGGCCACCTGCTCACACACACACGCAAACGCAGTCATTCGTGTCTGTGTGTGTGTGCGTGTGTGTGCGTGTGTGTTCATGCGTGTGTGCAGTACCTGGGATGCAAAGGGCTCCGATGCAGCCGGGGGAGTCGCCCGAACAGCCTGAACAGCGGGGGACAGCGGCGGGCGGGTCTGTGGGTAACGTGGTCGCTCACTTGGAGCCTGAAAAACAAAAAAAACATTTCTAAAATAGAAAATATGGCATTTCCATTAATCAAAAAATAAATGATCAATTGCGCATTTTTAATGTATTTAGCATTACAAACATTTCAAAAATAATTAAAAAAAAAAAAACAACTTTAAAATAAAGCCAAAAAATGTTGCACAGTAAAAGCACTGACAAATGAAAATTATTTTGAATATAAAAAGTTGAAAAAATATTTTTCAGATATTATACAAAGTATTAATACAACCATAAAATCACAATATATATACAGTATATTTGTTATTGAATGCACATTCCACTTACTGGAACTTACGAAACACAACTCTAGGGTTAAGGTTTCAAACTACAGTTTTCAGATTTCAAATTAGGGTTTCAAACAAGAGTAAGGGTTTCATAGTAGGGTTAGGGTTAGTGTCTCAAAGAAGGATTTTAATCTAGGGTTAGCGTTTCAAACTAGGGTTAAATACACTTTCCAAAATATTAAAATAATCTGAAAAAAAACATTTAAAAAACATAGTCGCACAGACCACCAAATAAAAATAACGACAAAAACTGAAATGTAAATACAAGTACATCCGAGAGGACGTACACAAAACGCGATTACGAAGAAGTAGCTGAACAGGACAAGCGGCTAGTGACCCAAATGAAAGCGGGCAACAAAAGATGACGCCCGAGCGGAAGGTCGCCACCTGAGTCCTGCGCGCGGCGAGCACGGTGAGGCCGAAGAGCATGGCGGTGATGCAGATCAGCAGCTCCAGCACCAGGAAGACCACCAGCGTTCCGAGGATGCCGTCAATCAGCATCTAAACAACGCCAAGACAAACTCGTTTAGAACCAACGCAAAAATGTTCCGCGCGGGCCGAATGCGTGAACAACAAAAAAAAAAAGAAAAGAAAAACATTCGATGGCTGTCCGCTTACTTTGCACTTTTGCTCGATCAGCTCGGTGCATTTCCTGAAACAATGCAACTGCAAAGACAAAACATCAAAGAGTCGGCTTTGGGCCACGAATGCGTAGCAACGGTTAGCATGATAGCGTAGTAGCCGCTTTTAATTCTCAAAATACAGTCAACCCCGCTACATCGCGGAATTTGAAGTGTTTTAAACGCATTTTCACAGTACACAGGCTCGTCGGAATTTCAAGTGTAGTTCCGCTTTGTGCCACAACACGCCAGGCAGCGCAACTCGTGGCCGGCTCTGGAACATAATCCCCTGTCGATAAACGGCATTTCACGATAACATTTCCTTCCGTCTTGCAAACACATTGTTTCAGTCTTGCACCGGACAAGACTCGTTTAATTAAGCGACGCTCAATAAGGTACGGCCGCGCAACCTAACGAGACGCAATACAAGTGCTGGTTGCGGTCGCATTACCACGGCGTGGTACTCCAGGCGGCGGCAGTGCTCGCAGTGGTACGAATCCTGCCTGTACGGGAGGTGCTTGGACATCAGCCCCAGCGCGGCGGTGGCGAACGCGGCGCTGATCAGATGAAGAACCAGGGCGCATTTGACCTGCAACAACACCAGAAAGAAACCATGCAGCGCAACAGTGAAAGAAACATGCAGAAAAATATTGCAAAGTAAATAAAATGCACTAATGATGCATAAATAATAGCAGTATTTTTGTGGGTGCAACACATTTTGGAATTAACATAAATTTTAAAAATACATCTTTTTTTTTTTTTTAATAAATACTAAAAATATAAATATAATAAAATAAAATTAATATAAATTATGGGTATTTAGTAGCGGTCAACTGGTGGTCATACAGTATTTGTCTTTTTAACCGAGGCAAAACAGCATGTGACTGATTGGCTGAAGAAATAAAACTATCCAAATTATGTATTTAAAATGCATTTCCAATTTGACAAAAACAACACTGAAAATTGAAAAAAAAAAATACAGGTGTTTCATTGGGTAAAAAAAAAAAAAACTGTAATGGATGTATCTGTTTTACAGACTAGGTGGAGCAGCATGTGGCTCCTTGCCTTTGGTTATTCTGCACGCAACTATGAACAATAGTGGACGCTCACTCACCCAAAACAGAGTGGGCCTCCTCCCACTGTGGATCAACACGGAGCCCGACAAAATGACCTGGTAGAAAGAAGATCCGGCGGCTCAGTGAAGGACGTTGGGGGTCGGGCCAACGCTCAACATAACTCTCCCACCTGAATGACCACGACGAGGAAGAGCGCCACGTCGGCCGTGAAGTGGATCTCGTGCACCCGCAGCACGGACATACTCAGGCACAGGATCAACACCGCGATGACCAGCTGGATGGCCTGAAGAAGACAAGGTAGCCGCTATCGTTTAGCACACTGATGGCATGTTAGCATTTTGCCGAGTCTCATTAGGCTTTCGAAAAGAAAAAAAAAAGCCGCAATGGCGCTAGGATTGCTGGTAGGCAAATTGTTTGTGCTTTTCTGCACTCACACTGCTATCTTTTAGCATACCAACTGCTAGCATGTCAGCATTTTAGGTGGTCTCATTAGCTTTTTGAAATAATTCCATAACTGCGGGGCCCGTTCTAACATCCTTACAATGCACCTTATTGCGGTTCTTTTAGAAGGATAAATGTTAGCATGTTAGCCTTTTCATTTGGTTACATTACTAATAGGATCAATAATGGTAAAATCTTCATTCAGATTTAAAAAAAAATAAAAATAAAACAAAAATCTTATGGGGCTGTCTTAGTGCTTCCTGTACTCAATTTGCTATCTTTTATCAAACTGATAGCATGTTAGCATTCTAGTAGCTCAAACTAAGATGTTAAAATGGTCTGGTCACCAACCCCCAAAGTCTTTGGCTCCATCTTGAAGTGGGACTGCAGCTGGCCCGGGCTCAGCGTCCCCGGTGGGGGCGTTGGGTCTTTCGGGTCGTTCTGGGCCATCTTGCTACCTTTGTGGACACAAACAAAAGATTTTGGGACACGTTGAAAATGTGTGAAAGCAACCACAATGCAGTCCACACATAATATAGAGTATATCACATATACATTGGTATTATTTTATTTAAAGGGAAAGTCAACCCAAACATATTTTTAGCAAGGATATATTCTATGCATGTCCACTAGTTGCAACAAGGCAATACGATTAATATGAAATATGAGTTAAGCAGCAAATCCACCCGTTTTTAGCCATCTCAGGGGGCGGCCATTTTGTCACTTCTTTCAATTCAAATTGACATTACAGACCCTCAGGGCTCAGATAACGACCAATCGGGGCTCGGCTTCAGAAAACGGGTCAGCCGTGATTGGTCGTTACCTGAGCAGTTGTGATGTCATTTCTAGTCAACAGAAGTGACAAAATGGCCGCCCCCGGAAATGGCTAAAAACGTATTGGATTAACTCTTATTACACAAACACAATATTAATCAGAATGCGTTGTTTGAACTCGTGGGCCTGCATAGAACATATTTGTCAAAAATATATGTTTGGGTTGACTTCTGCTTTCACAAACTTTACAATTTCGGTTGTAAATATAGGTGAGTGCTTCTGATAACGCTTAGGTCATCTCCATGTCCTCTATTTGACTCAATGAGGGACAGCGGCCTCTTAAAGGGAAAGGCGCCGAGCCAAAACATAAGGCACGCCATCGATCTGCCTCCCTCATGTTGTTCAAAGCACATTTCTATAACATGCAGTGAAAATGCAGATTTTGGTTTGTATTTTTCACTTAATGAGACTTATTTATATCGATGCCAACATTGCCAACTATTAAATAAAACATATCACTGCAGTTGACACACTGCAGCAAAATTGGGACATAGCTGCAGTATGACTTGGCTGTGATCCACAGGGACCTATATATACACAAACACACACACACACACGCTCACAAAACACACCCAGCCCTCATGCATCTCATCAGCAACATAAAAATGTTCTTACCTGCGCCGGGCCACTGAGGAACCTGCTCTCGGTCAGGATATTGTTGCCGTGCAGGCAGACTGCTAAAATAAGAGTGCGAGTGTGTATGTGTGATTGCACTGCAGCAAACGGGCCGCTGCAGACTTTTCGCAGACTTGCAGTCCTGGACGGAAGGAAGGAGGGAGGGGGGGAGGGAGGGAGGGATGCGAGGGAAGGGAGGTAGTGCAGTGATGTCATCACATGATGACACTGAAAATAATTTATTGATAATTGTTCTTTTTTTAGTTTTTATTATTTTTAATGAAAATAAAAGCTAACTAATGCTGATTAGATGATTGCTATATCAATTTATTATATAATTAAATTAAACAATACTGAACAGATTTCTTTTGCAGTTTATGGCTAAATGTGTGTATATATATATATATATATATAAAAATTTATGTACCTTCACAATCTTTGTTTGGCCATGTGGTAGCGCTAGAGAGCCCATTAAAAACTATCTTTTGGAGTAAAAACTGCATATTCTTAAATGGTATCCATTAGGTACACCTGCACAAAGCTAATAAAGCGAAATCATGACTGACATTGAAAGGCATTCACATAACACAATATTTATTATGACAGTGGTTGGGTTTCATCGTCATATTTTTTAGCTGACACTTTCTGTAGCGACAGCTGTGCTCTACCCTTACGGATTCGGTCCAGATGTGAAAATAGACCATTACACACCACCCCTCCACCCCAAAAAAAAAAAGCATCCAAAGGGAGTCCAACTTAACTTCCCCAGATGAGTAAAAACAGCATATTTGGTCCCGTTTTCTTCCCCAACGTGGGGGAATTTAAAGTGGTCACAAAGCACATTAGTACCAGGTTCACATTTCACATTCAAAACGAACACACTAAATGGTTCAGTAGTCACATTTTTACAGGGTCCAAGTGTTGTAGTGTAGCCAAGGCACGTTCAGGAGCGAAAATGCCATCCCATAACACGCCACCGTATAGTAGTAGAAAAAAAAAAAAAAGTAATACAAAAGTGTTCCATAAAGTCTGTGATGTGACAAAAGTGTGCAAACATTGATTTCCAACTAACAACAATTGACATTTTTGTACGAAATCCTACTAAAACGAGAGTTCTGTACATGTAGCAGTCACGTGGCTTCAAATGCTAACGGGTAGCATTCGGTAAGGTGAAAACGTTAGAAAAAAAAAAAAAAAATGCCCATAATAGGCCCCGACACCGGGCATTTTACAAAAGGAGTGTTAGGGCCACACTGAAATTTGCAAGAACAATTAGAGATGAACGTCTCTAAACGAAACAATTCCAAGTATCAGTTGCACAAAAAATGTCAAATGCCTTTTGCAGCAATTTTCTTGTTGAAAGTTGAAATGCATAAAAATGACCAATTTTGGAACTCAAGGCTATTATGATTGTTGTAACATTTTCACGTTCTTTTCGCCATACTATATTTTGTTTTTGTCAAATATTTCACGTTTAACATGCAGTGTGCCTTGTAATATGAAAAATTATCTGAAATATATGGCTTTATACTAGGAACATTTGTTTGTTTATTATCTCACAATTTATCTCATAATATTCCGACTTAATTCCTGTCACATTACAAATTATTTTGGTCCCACTTTTTCCCCGTAATGTTACAACATTATTCTTGTGCATGCACATTTTCCTCAAGGAGTAGTATTAAGCTTTACTCTTTCTTATGATTTCATTTCCAATAATACAATTTAGCACTTACTTCCTTTTAATTCTTTTTTCCACTAATGACATGTTTCTCCCAACTTTCATTCATAAAGTTAGGGCATTAACCTTCTCTATAAAGTTTTTGCTGTTCTATTCGGCGTGACCCAAATACACCTTTGGTGGCATCTTACCTGGCATGTTTCAACATTTAAAGTACCGCAATGACACCGACGTCATCTTCCCTCCAATACCTGCAGTGCCGGCGCTCAGATGGGCGTGTTGGGCAAGTGTCCGTTGGAGGCGCCAAGCGCCCCGTTGCAGAGTTGGACGTGTCCGTTGCGCTTGCTCTGCTCCGGCCCCGCTCGGAGGGCCTCGTGCTCTGCGGGGGTCCGTCTGTCCGAATCAGCCCCCGCCACCCGCTGTGGCACGGTGCGGCTACGCCAACGCTGTTTAACCACATAGAGGAGGATGGTGAGAAGCACGCTCAGGCAAAGCACTAAGAGGACCGACACGGCCACCAGCTCCTTTAGGTAGGAGGGGGTGTGCGCCGACAGGAGCGAGTCCCCGTCTCGGAAGGCGGCCTCTTTGGGTGCTGCTTTCGCCATCCATAAGGTGAAGTTGCGGCCCAGCTGCCCGGCGGTGCTCAGTGTGGACGCGGGTCGCGAGGGGCTGGGCAGGGGGCCGCTCGTCTGCTTGACGTGGTAGACGGCCATGGTCTGCCGGAAGCCGTTCTCGGCGGACAGGCACAGGTAGTGGCCCAGGGTGGCGGGCGTGGCCACGAAGCTCAAGCTGCCGTCATCCAGGTGCAGGTAGAGCTCCGGGGACAGGCGGCTGTCGGGGCGCTCCCACGACTGGCGGGAGAGGCGCGACGCGGCCGGACACGGGAGACGCACCACCTCGTGCAGGGACACCGACAGCTGTTCGCCTGCGGGACAGGGAGCTGAGATACGGATGACAGCTCGAGAGCCTCCTGGGGAAAACGACTGGACTGATTACAAAGTCAACGAATCAAAATGGACATGCCTCACTACATTGAGAGATACTTTTATTTTTTAATCCCACCACAAATTCTGTTGAATTTTTCTTGGGTGGGAGGGGCAGATTTTTTTCTTTTTCTTTTATTTTTTTTAAATTTTAATATAGTTTTGTTTTAATGTTTTTTTGGGGGTTGAAAATATTAAAGATAAATTTACAAATGCAAAGATTTTTAGAGGAGTAGTCAAGTCAAAATGATTCTCTACAATAATATGTTCTATGTGGCACCACTAGTCTATACATGACATTCGGATTAATATTGTGTTTGTGGAATACGAATGAAGTGGCAAAATCCACCCGTTTTTATCCAGCTCAGCCTGGGCAGCTATTTTGACACTTGTTGTCAACCAAAAATGACATCACAGTTGCTCAGGGCTCAGGTAATGACCAACCATGGCTTACCTTGCGAACGTCACATGACCAAACTCCGAAAACGGCATAGAACAGAATACTATTGTAAAGAACATATTGAGTTGACTTCTCTTTTAAGGATTCTAATATAACATATAAATGAAATGTGTAAGAAAATAAATCTTTCAGTACCCATTACTCAATGTAGCGTTTAAAAAAAAGTCCCCCCCCCCATCAAAAATTTTTTTTTCATTTTTTCCCCCCCAAACATTAAATGTGAAAATTGGTGGCCCTGAATAACTTTAGCTTACCCGCAGGCAGGTTGTTTGGTCCGAAGCGAGCTCTGTGCATAGATGTCACACTCTTGCACGCCTTCTCCACGTTGCCCGCCTCCACGTCCTGGCCCAGGTGTGCGGCCGAGACCCCCACGCAGGCCCGGCGGGAGGCGTCCCACCCGCAGAAGGGGTCCCGGGCGAGGACGCATTGAGCGCAGGTCCAGTAGAAGGAGCAGTTGGCCGCCGGGAGCCTGAGCACGCCCTCGGACGTGCCGACGTAAATCAGGCCCTGTTGAAGAGACGGTGGCCAATCTCGTGAGACTTTTTCGCCGTTCTTTGTGACGCCGCCACATGAGGCTATCGATGAGGTCAACCTTGGGTATGGACAGCTTCAGGCTCTTGACAGGTTGCGGTTTGAGGAACACCTGCACCTCCTCCACGACGTGCGCCCCGCTCTGCAGCAGCACCGCTTTGTGAAGGTACCCCGACTCTGAAACACCCAACACGTTTGACGCCTGACCCGCTTGCAATCCTGGACAAAAAAAAAAAAAACTCACAAAGTGGTCTTACCTGTGAGGAGAAAGAGGACCGTGTAGTCCACGCCGTTTGCCGCCCGCACCCTCTGAACGGTCAGGTGGCTATAACGGTGCTCGGCGGACACCAAGATGGGACGGCCGTCTGCCGGTCGCACGCTGTCGTCCGCCAGGAAGTTCTCCTTGACAAAGCGCAGGGCGTTGTCCGACGCGTTGTGCAAGCCGCACTAAAGCCGAGAGAGGAAAGGACGGCCTCAAAAATGAACCCCAAAATAACAACATATACTCAATACTCATTCGATATTCTAGAGAACGGCCAATTAATGGGCCGGACGATTTAATCGGCTGATTGTTTTCTTTTTTTTTTTTACATTTCATATTCACACATCGGCTTCCATTTTGTGTTTTAGTACCATTTACCTCGCCCGGGTTGGCCACCCTCTCTTGCACCCTGGTGCTCCACTGCAGTGTGTCACGGTTGAGGACCTTGTAGCTGCCCGAGAAAGCCGATTTCATGTCCGCCAAGCGGAAAGAACACACGGCTGACAGTCCCGAATTGACTGACCTGCGTTAAAAGGGGAAACAAAATAAACAATGCGTGACTCTACAGGAAACACCAAAAAAAAAAAAAAATGATAAAAGACGGCATTGTGAAGGAGAAGCCATGTGGACGCCGGATGACCAAATCACATGTCCCATAATATGCCGTGGAGAATCTTTACTTCCTTTTGTCCTTACTATGAAAAAATGGACACTCGACTTTATTTCTGAAGTACTTAAAAAAGACAAAGAACCAAAGCGATAACAAAGTGTTGTACATAATAAAGATTGAACATAATTTAAATAATAATAATAAATGAATAAAATGTTATTTTCTAATTTAAATACACCTCTATAAAAACCTCCCCGCTGCGGCTCCTGTGTCTCTGACCATATTTTCATAATGAAATTAAATATACACTGTGTTGAGTTCAGGGTGCCTGGGGAATCAAAGCACTGAATCATTTTAAAAGAGAATACATGCAAAAAATTTGGAGGGTGAAGTCTAATCGTTACTGTATTAAATTAAAATTGGACAATAAAAAAAAAAAAAATTTAAAAACCATTGAATTAACTACTATGAAGACAAATATTTTTGACCTTTGACCACCTGACTGACCACTGAGAGGTAAAGATGCCGTAGAAAAGCGCGTCGTCCGCCGGCGTGCCGTCAACTGGCAGCAGGCTGTCGATGTCCTGGATGACGTTATAGGGCAGCTCGCCGTCCGCCTGGCACAGCAGCTGCGCTTTGGCAAAGGTGGTCCAGCGCCGTTGGAGCGTCCGCTGGCCTCCGACGTCGCTCTAAAAAAGAACGCACCGAAAAGAAACAATGTTTTTGGAGTAATATACCCTACTCCCTCAAATAGTGACCTTCCATCCGTTGTTACCGTGCAGACTTGGGAGACGCGCGAGACCACAAACTTGTCAATGAAGTCGTACTCTTGACCCACTTCGCTGAAGAAAAAGTAAATTTTGCCCTCGTCTGGAACAAAGGCGGAGCTAATGAAGGTCGGATCTGCACAAAGAGAGACAAAGCAACTCACTAGGTACAACAACAAAAAACGCCGGGCCCTCCGCCATGTCCTTACCCTCCAGCCATCCCAACGAGTCGTCCAGCTTGAGGTCCACGCGGGTGCCTTCACTGAGGTGGCGGGAGATGAGCGGCCAGTTGCCCCGGTAGTCGGCCACCGTGCCCGTGTAAAGCTCCCCGTCTGGGGACACATCATGACAGGACCGTCCTTTAATGTTTGCTCTCATCGGTAGCTAGATAGCGTCGTGGTCCGAACGCACGATGTTTCCGGAAGCAGTCGATGTTAGCAAATAGGACAGGAGCGGTGAGCCGCCTGCTCAAGAAATAGCTTAGCGTCACATACCTACTATGATAGCAGTGTTGCGCTGGTAGGGATCATAAGGGCAGCGACCTCGTCCCTCGTCGGGCTTGAGGCTTACCGTTAACGTATCAGAGTTCTACAAAATAAATCAAGACGCACGTACAGAAACTGCAATGGTATATATCTATATTAGGGCCCGAACGATACGGATTTTTTGAGGCCGAGGCACATTCTTGGTAGGATTAAATTCCAATAACCGATTCCAATAATCAGATAAGTTAAAAAAATATATAAAATAACTTATTTTTTGGTATCTTAATGCTTAAAACAAGCAATAATTGAATTACAGGCAGAATCTTTGACTGGTCCTTTAGTATTAATTTAAATTTAGAAAAGAAACAAAAATCGGGAAAGATTGGCCAATTTATTTTTTGCCAATTCTGTGGGAGGGGGAATGTTTGAATGTCATCATCTTTGTCTTATGTTGTAACGTTTTAATGTGTTAAAAAAACAAAAAACAATTGGATGATTTTTTTGGCAATTTTAAAGAGCTAATATCAGCCGATTAAATCAGTCAGACAAGTAATCGGTTGGGCCCCACACATATATACGTAAGGTAAACTTACAATGTAGATACAACGCGGACTGAAGGCAAATGTTCCACAAGCGTAAAGGTGGGTGGCGTTCAAGAACAGCAGCACGCGGATAAAATTAGGACAGTCCGTCTGGAATAGAAAATCAAAAGTATCACAAAAGAACATTTATTATTTATACTAATTTATTAACTACCAAAAAGACAGATTTTTATGTAAGTTAAAAAAAAAAATGTCAAAAAACAAATGTTACAAAAACTGGGCCATTTGAAAACAAAAGCCAGGCAATACATTAATTGAACCAACCAATGTTTTTTTTTTTTTTAGGCCGATGTCAATTCAGATATTTGCTGGAATAAAATAAATAAAAAGAACATAACATTTTGGTCCAAATGAAAAATCAATCTGTCATGTATCTTTCCTATCGTAATGTAAAAACATCAGCATTACATACATTCGCTGCCGACTCATACGCAATGATTACAATCCAATAGACAAGAATGTAAATGTCTATTGTCGCTCTGAACTTTGGATTGCAAAATGTGTGCAAACAAGCTACTTGCCATCTTTTTGCCTTTCATGGAACACTGCTCCAGGTCTTTCTCCGAAGGCCTCCAGTCCAGCTACGAGAGGAGAGCGCAATGCCCGGTGAAAACCACCCAACGTGCTGTACACCCTCCGACTTACCGCGCCTTCCCTTACCTTGTTTCTCAGGACGATGGCATCCTCGAGGCTGACGTCCAGCGCCAGCACAGCGTCGCGCCCCCCCACATAGAGCGTATCGCCGCCCTCGCTGAGCAGCAGCGTGGTGGTGTTGCCCACGTCGGCGCTGCTGAAGCGGGTGAGACGTCTCCCGGGACTACCTGCGATCACACATGGGGATGAGGGCACTTTGAAGCCAAGGCAACAACAATGCTTTGAGATGTTGGAGAGGAAATAGAATAAACGGCATGGATGTGGAATTGGGGGTGAGGGGGTTGTGGGCGGAGAAAAAAAAAAAAAAAAGTCTCCATTCACCCATGGGGAAGGAGACCCGGGGCGTCAGCGTGGTCACAGAGGCACTCAGAAATCCAAGCAGAGTCACGGCAAGGGGGAGCAAGTGGTAGCCACTCGCCATCGCGGCAGAAAGTTGAGGCGCGGGCTGGTGGTCGTCGGTGGGGATGGGGGGGGGGGGGGGTCAAGGAGACGCCTTTAGCAGGTGCGGCGACCCTCGCTGAGACCACATTTTCTGGTTGCCGCGTCCCACCATCGCTGTGACAGCTGAGAGGGAACAACAGGTTACAATTGCAAGTCACAAGCAGGTGTGGAATTATAGTAGGTAGGTAGGTGGGTGGGTAAGATAACTAGCTGCCTTGCTCAAGTAGTTAGGTAGATGTAGTTACCTTGTAACTCACCTATTCCGCCTTGCTTTTTAACATCACTTAATCGTTGCTATTTTTTTTTCTTCTTCTGTTGGTTTTAACTGTTTTTATTTTAACAGCAGGTTTTATTTTACTCACTTATTTTTGCTGTGAAACGTCTTTGAGTGATATGAAAAGCGCTACACAAATAAAACGTATTATTATTATTATTATTAGCTACCTAGGTCCCTTGATAGCTAGTTAGATAGCTAGTAAGACAGATAGACAGAAAGACTTCCATCTGTCCTTATCGCGGTGACAGTAATCTAACAGAATTGTTCCTAAGCAACAAGTCAAATTAATTCTCGCGTTACTAAGCAAGGAAGTGAAGTTAAATGGGCGGCAAAATGAAGTTTAAATGTAATAAAATGATCATTTATTTAAATAAATGTCTTGGAGTTTGTGTTTTACAACGTTTTGGGGGTGCGAGAAAAGCCAAAAACACGCACTTCACGCTGCTACGTTAGCTTACATGCTAACAGTTAGCTTTCCTCCGAGCCGGTTAACTATTGAAACTTAATACTACCATCGAAACATACGATGAACAGATGGAATATGACACTACAGCTTAGCGTTACTATCCCCAAAAAAAACGCTTTTTGCGCTAATTAGCCTTCCTCTTCGTATCGTCGTAGCCTCGCAGGTATGGTCTTTGTCCAAAAGATTTACAGCCATAACACCAACGAGGCGTCCACATTTCAAGCAACCCACAAATACTTTCAATATTCTTACGTATTGTCCGGTTTTATCCCGTCGGGAGGTCTTGAAATTGGAAGACGAACGCGTGTCGGCGTGGCGAAAACGCTGACCGTGGAGCGCGAGATTGGGTGAGAGGGTGAGAGAATGGGGTCTCTGCTATGTCAACAAACAGCCTCCCCCTCCCACCAGCCGGGCCAGAGAGACACGGTGGGGTGTGGGGCGTTGGGGGGGATCGAGCGAGCGTTTCCACGACCCCGCGTGACAGGCTGACAGCCACCCTTTAAAGCAACCTGGAAATGATCATTTTCCCGAATCGATCTTTGATTAGTGCTTTAAAACAAGAGGAGCAGGGTGAGGACTTTACTAAGAAAAAGACTTTGAATCCTTGACTGTAATTTATTTTGATATTGGAATTAGTTGTGTTTTGTACTTTGTTTTCAGTGTGAAATGCCTACGGTGTCTGATGAGACCAATCTGCAAATAAAGTGAATCACTTTATGGTTTCACCAGTTTAATTGAGCTGAGAAACATGCACACAACCCAAAAGATTTGATTTATTTAGCAGACTTTTAGGTTCAGGAATTTCTGCCTGTAGCCCCTTTCACACTGATTTTAAAACCCGTTCTGTCCTTTTTCCTATGTTACTGTTTTGTATAAATTGACACAGACATGGAATGTGGAACAAAGTGGAAGATAGTTTTCGATCATGCGAGATTTGTTCGCCCGCCATGTTGGAGGTCAAGTTTGGGTGTATAAGCTTGGCTTGAAACGGAAAAACTAGTAGATTGACTCGTGTTTGTTTTTGTCTGTATAAGATAATCACTTCATATCAGCTCCGTTATACTTTATTTTCCAGTCATCTTATGATGGCCAAAAGGTCGAGTATAGAGAAATTTTAGATGCAGTGGCAAAAACACACCATAATAAACAACTACAATACCAACAAAATCTCTCGCAACCTAACTGTGTGAAGACAAGTGAGAATAAAAACGAGACTGTCTCACTTAATGACTCAAAATCATTGACATCTTGTCTTATTTTAGACCCCCCCCCCATTTTTTGCATGCAGTTTGCGACCTGCCAAGCCCTGAGGCGTGAATAATAAAAATTCTTCCAACTGGGTACAGACTGTTCAATCCCCACACGTTTAGTTAATGTCTACCAAGTAATTAATCCCAATCAGTCTTGTTGGGGAATCCCCCAGCCCCGGAGGTGTCATTTTGTTGAAGTACCTGTCAAGTCTTTAGCCATCCATCTTCTATGAGTAGACTCCCATGACTCGACGGGATTTTTCCGCATAGAAAGCGGAGCGGTCAAACCCCGCGGCCGATCTTTAGTCACTCAATTTCAAGTCTACAAATTGCATTCAAACGGCGGTAAGGTTACCCTCGATTTCCAAGCGGGGAAAGGATAGGGAGAGGGTAAGATGGCTAATCAGAAGTAAAGGAGATTAGACAGGATTAGCGGGGTGACCTGAAAACAGACATGTGGGTAAAAAAAACGGGTAGAACTACACCCCCCCACACACACCCCCCACTGAAGGTGACGTCACCAAAATTCACTCATGCACTCATATATTCCCGATTAACATTAACTGAAATGTCATTAATCTGTTCCAGCCACCCAAAAAAACAAACAAAAAAAACCCCACCAAGCACTGTGATTTCCAATTGTCGTTGATACGGACCAATATCAGTTGCCTCTTGAGCCCCCTATTAGCCACTGCAGGCTAGCAGCAGCTAGTAAGGGGCCCCATGCGGGGGATTCTCGACATGTTGTCGATGGAGCAGTGTCCAGCTGGAGCCAGTCGGGTTGGTCTGTTAGTCGGCGTGTCTGGGCGCGAGTTGTGGCCTACAGCAGCTTCTTTGGAGCCTTGTCCGTTCGCGTTCTAACCGTTTTTCACTGCCCGTAAAAGCCGTCATTGTCCACTCTTTGTCATGTCGTCGATTCGTAGAACCTTGTGGCTAACCATTGTTTCACATATGGACGGTTTTGATTCCAGATCACTGCGACAACATGGCTTGAGGTTAATTGTGCACAGGGAGTGAATTTATTCAAACATTTCACAAACTGGTTCTAGTCAACGCTGATCTCATCCAACTGCCAATAAAATACATTTAATAAGTAAACATAACCCTTTTGGACAACGCCCTGACTATACATGAAAAGGGGGAAAAAAATATGAATGAGAGTTAATGATTAGCGCAGGCATGGCCTTTTGTACCCATTAAATTTGACGCATATAACAAGATATATTCATTTCGATTTTACTTTGGTTACGAGCACCAGCAATCCCACCTTGCTGGTGGAAGAATGTTAGTTCGTTAACTAAACAAAACAAACAAGAAAAATATAAAAAAGCATTTTTTTTGTGAGTAGATTTGGTCAGAGAGAAAACTAGCCTGCTTTGGATTGTGATTTTATTACACAACGCATGATGGAAATGTTAAAACCTGTCATATAGAGATGATAGCGTATAAAAATGGAATGCCTTGCTCGTGGGCCATCTTCTTTTGTATTCTGCCCGACACCTGATGATGATTGGTTCTACATTTCCACGGTGGGTTGGGGGTGGAACCTCTGAGCTGTTTTTTTTGTTGTTGTTGTTGTCGTCGGTTGTTTGTTGAGGGTGTTCACAGGAGGGCGCAGCTGCACGAGGTGCCCTTGTTGCCGCCGAGGAGGCCGTGCTGCGAGCTGGCTAGACTCTGGATTAAATTCCAGAAGTGGGAGAAGGAGATGCCCTCGCCGTCACCTACGCCCATCTTCCGCAGGACCTCGCTCAGGCCCTGTTCTGTCAGGAAGCCCTGCGGAAACATGTGGAAGGAACTCAAAATATGTTTTTCTCCACTGGTGACGCACAATTACCAACACGACATGCAAATGCATGACTTCGGCTCAATCAACCTCTAAAGTAGGGAAGCTGTACTTTTTTTTAGCAGCCCGCCGCACATACTACAATATTTGTGTGTGTGTCACTTCACAACAAGCAGCAGTTTGGCAATTAGTGAACAATTTGTCTGAATATAAAACAGTTAAACATGTAACTAAACTTCACACAACACCATATTGTTTATCCTCTGCAAAGAACTTTTGTCGTCATATACAGAATGTATTCTGTGTATTGTACTGCCACCCAGTGGCCAAGACATGCACACCAGAATGAGTCATGTCAAGTCTCTATGGTCATTGAGTTGAAGCAAAAATGGTTTAATTTCTTTGCAATCTATTTAATTGTATCATTACTGTTTGCTTTTATAAAGTATAATACTATAGAGTGCTACTTTTCTGATTAAAAAACACATTTTTGACATTTTTGTTTTTGGGGTGAGGCTGGAACAGACTAACGGCTTTTCCATTCATTTCAATGGGGAAAGATGATTTACCTAAAGGGGCTTTTCCAGATGCAAAGATAACATTTCTCTTCATAACGCTTCACCGAATAAAGACGATTCAATTTCAGACGCAGAACTGGTTTGCTCCGCTTTCTGCTCCACGCCAAGATCCGATTTGCCGGCATAATGATCCTCAAGCAAACACTGCTTTAAAACTGGTCAGTTTACTACATTGCTCTTGTTTGTTTGCCTTTTCATTTGCAGAAAGCTTTGACATGCCACTTTTTCAAAAATGACTATAATACACACAAACGATGCACACTAAAGTAGACAAAAAAAAGTATTATCCCTGCAACTTAGCACAGTGAACCAACCAGCGCAAAGCAGCCGCGAACACGCCCGTCTCCAATTCTCACCTCCACCTTTGTGTCCGAAGAGTAAATATACCTTGAGGCTTTAACAGTAGCACAAAGTATGTAAGGCTATATTCGAGCCGCGTTCCTTCTGCCGCTCGCAAGGGCCAACGGTTAACTGGAGGAATTCAAAGCATGTGCTGAATGATCACGGGGCTGTCGGAACACTGACGGCCGGGAACCGTTAAAATATGCCCACCCCCAGGCCCATTTGTTTGAAAACAAGAACAATTATGGAAAATTGACTTTTTGATGGCTTGACAATAATATCTGATACCGTCTCTTCACATAAAAGTTAACAGAAACCAAGCTGTGGTTCTTCGCGTAGGATAAAGAATCTACGCTTGTGTGTGTAGTTGCGTGTGTTGAAATCGATTGTGAACAAATAAGTGTATATGTTGTTTATAGTTTTATAACTACAGCAATATCAAGGCTAGTTTTTTTTTGCCTGTTGATGACTTTGCCCGTTGTGTGTTAGCATTGAGCTAATGGACTTTAAAGCAAAGTGTGTGTTTTTTGTTAAATTCACAGCGTGTAGTTCTCTTTGTTTTATGGTCTCTGGAGAGCCTGCCCACACATCGAGTAAGGAATTAAACATATGATTGCTCTGGGGGGGTGGGTGGTACTTGTAAACTGCTGCCTTCGTGAATAAAAATTTTCCACACTCTGGGCTCCGCTTCCACAAGTAAAAGCCACTAGCCTTGACGCAATCACCACTAGGTATAACAACAAAATAAAAGTGATATTTTTTGTTTTTAAGAAAAGGCAAAAATAAGGCCAGCACAATAAATTCAATCCGTTTTTCCTCCTCAGACTGTCAAACAGGTCAATTTGAGCCACAACATCAAAATTACCATGAGTTCCCTTGCTGCAGAAAAAAGAACAGCTTCCATTTATAGGTATCAATCATGGTGTATACACGCCAGAACGCAGCGGAAAAGACGCCTGGACAATATGTTGAGTTGCTCTCAAGGCTGCGAGTGCGGTTGGCTATGGTTTCCGCTTTCCACCCCCCCCAGCGCGCATCTTTTAGAGGCGTCGCTCAAGTCCGCGGAGGCGCTTACACCACACAATCGGACACGCATGTCGTCCCCGAGCGATCCTCCTTCCTCGCTCGTCTGCGTGTATGAAACAAGCAGCCACACCCAAGCTACTATAAATCCACTGGTTGTGTGTGTGTTTCTGTGTGTGTGTGTGGTGGCGGGGGCTCACACGTCAGTCTTACCTTGGCCAGGTTGGGCAGCTGAGAGGACAGAAGCCCTTTGAACTCGTCCACCTTTAGCGTGGAGCCGTTGTCGGCCGAGGCCGAGTGGAACTGGGTGACCAGTGTGTTGATGGCGCCCTCCAGGTCCGAGTACTAAACAAGACAAGAACAAGACAAGAAATTGGAAACCAACTGTATGCTCCGAGTCCGCCTTTAGGCTGTTTTTACACTATATAGAATGCTACATAGAAGGTTTTTTAATTGTTTTTTTTTCATGGATTTTGACAGTATAAACTACAGGCAAGGCCAAATTTTTATTACATTGTGGCACAATATTCCATGCAGCAGCGGTGTACTGGATGAGATGCGTCATAATTTCGAGCAAAAAGAGGCAAAGAAGGCCCTCAACAAAGCTGCAGTCATAATCGTTCCCACGGAGTCGAGAGATCAACGTCTCAGTGTTGCTGTATGTTTATAATTCCGGTAACACCGATGCTAATTTCAGCTAGCCAGTCTATGGTGTTTCGTAGTATACGTTAGCTTTAAGCTACAGGACTTTTGAGAGGGGAAAAAAAAAATAAACGAGTGAACATTTTGCGGTTTAAATATACAATGTTTCATGTACTTTTGTTGTATGTGTCAGTTTTATATTAAAATTCAACGCAAGCAAACTTTGCATCTTATTTGGACAATTGAGCAAACGAGTGAGAACAGGAATACTTTGAAAAGTGTGCTTTAACACATTTAAATACATTTGAATGTGTTCAAGAATGTATGAGGGGTAAAACTCCAAAACAATGTTTTTCCCCATGTTTTGCAGATTTCCACCTATCCGGAATGTATCCCCTTGCAATAAATGGGGCTCACTGAATACCTTTTTGCTGCTGCTACTATGCAATGTGCTGCTATTTTATCTCATATTGTTACAATGTTGTTGTTGTTTCACTTATGCTCCTTGAAAGGAGCAACTATCCTAATCTACACTGTGCAAAGACAACAAAAGCCATTCTATTCTACCCTTGGGCACCCTTATACTTAGGCACACCTCTCAGGTCAATGTTGAGCCACTCTTTGTTCCACCCACCTGCTACATTTGTTTCTTTGGTGCGCCAAAAATGTTCCTGGGTCAATGTGACCCGCTGCTTGTTTAACCATCCAAAAATTAAACAAGGGGACTTTCAAAGGCGTCTAAAGTGTGAAACGTTCTGCTATTCGGTTAAGTACCACAAGGGCCTTAACTGCTGAAGTCGCTTGAGGGTTAAAAGCATACAAATCATGAAGTCACCAGTCACGAGGCTTTTCAACTAGAAATGATGCAGGATTGTAGACCACGATAACGCAGCCCACGGCCAGGCAATCTCCTTCAAAAAATATCAAGTTCCAAGACCATTGACTTTTTTTTTTTAAGACATAAAGAATTAAGTGCAATACAGTGAGCTCCAGTTTATCTCGGTGGCTACATACAGACATTACGGTAGGTGCCCACCCGTGACATGCAAAACACTTTTTTTTTTTTATGTTTTACCGCTCTTTCACTTTTTTTCACTGTTGAAAAGTTCACTGGTGGTTTCCCACATGCAAGGGCATTACAGTAAATAAGTATGTTTAAAAAAAAAACATGAAAATGAATGCTTAAAAAAAAAAACGCAGTGTAGCAAGGGCGCTTATGATGAACTTGAAGACTGCAGTGGAATAGCCCTGTTGCGGATAGCAAAAACCTGCAAATAATTGACCCCCCCCCAAAAAAAAGATTCATAATTGCCTATGGGTATCGCAAGATTACAGGAAAGCATTACATTTGTTTAAATGAAGCTCCTCAACTCATCATTGGCACCAAGATACCACAAAATGGCGGCAAACTTAGCCTACATGAATCTCTTAATGTTATTCCTTGGCATCAAAATGCCAAAAGACGGCAAGGCAATACTTTGGCCTGAGCACAAAAACAGGGAATATGTGCGCTTTCACGCGTATATGCTGTAGTGTCATTTTGGTATTATTTGGAACTTGTACACAGTGTGTTGGAATCATTTATTCCGCTGCCTATTTGTGATATAATAGACTTTATATCACAGACCAATTACCATCCAGAGGGCCAATCAGGGTCTTCTCAAAGTGCCACAAATTAAGTTACGATGAGTATTTTGAGGCTTCTATAACCACAGTTCCTCTGCAGTTCTACTTTTTTTTTTTTTTTTTTACAACTGCAAGCAAAACCACATGAATACGGTACAAGGCGCCGTGTCCACCTCCCAACATCAAGTCACATGACACACACAAGTTAGTGTTCTCTACTGAGAAAAAAATAAATTGCGACTACTAGCTATTCCATGCATGCAGGCAGGCAGCTTTGTCACACACACACACGCACGCACACACATTGGGGGAAAAAAAAAAAAACACCACACCCTTGTTCTTTTAAGAATGACAAGCTGCTGCAAGCCCTTCACTTCTGCACTTGTCATTTTTCGCGGCTAGCGGAAATGGAACAAACTAAAGTTTTATGAGTTTATTTTTGTTTGTATGTATTTGAGCCACTTCAAAGCATAATCCACGAAACAGTTTTGTATTTCTGTACAGTTTAGCCCTAAACTAACCAATATTACTTATGATCTGTCATGATCATCATATTTGTATTTTAATCTTGAAAACACAGCACATTTATGTTTATTTGTTAACATTTTGGGTCATGGTCGACTTATAGAATGGAGGCATTTTCAAGTAAATTATATGAATGTTCTTTTTTTTTTTTTAGACGTAATGCTCCCACCAGTTGAGATGCTGGTCAGTAATAAAAACATCGACATTAATAGGCGGGGTGGACAACCTAAATACTGAATGCATTAATACAAATAATAATAAAAACAGGCTCATTATATTCAAATATACACATTTTGGTGCATTGTGTTTGTAACCCGTGGTGAACTTAAAAAAATGCCGCCGGATGATTAACTTCAGTGGTCAAGTGGATCCCATTCCGCCTTTTTTAGTTTACTTAAAAAAAGAAAGCCATCTTGTTTTAATTAAACAAGTTAATAACGCGCGTGCGCCGTCCGACTTTTGGAAAAACTTCTTCATACGTTTAGGGAGGGGCCGCTTGCAAGCGTCGCGGTTCGAAGAAGTTTTGCCTCGTACTGCCTTGCGCGTTTCAAGTGTGTGATTCATGACACGAAAAGCGGACCAGAAAGTTGTCTGATGTCAAGAAAACGAGTTGAAAATCGCTTTTTGTTGGCTGGGTTTTCACGCGCGTCCTCGATCGACTGACCGCTTCAGCCGTGACGCGCGCCGCCCACGAGTGTCTTAAAACGCAACATGCAGCGCAATTTGACGGCGAACGAGAGTCAAAAGACGTTGTTTGTAACTCAAAGTGAGCGTTCGCCTGGAAATCGATGCGAATTTGCTGGTTGGTTACGTCGGTTTCCTACCTGAGGCATGTCGACTGTTGGCTCGAATGTGGCAACTTTGACTGGTCCTGCGTGTCTATCCACTCCTCTTACTGTGCATGTGTGTCACTGTGTGTGGATCTGCGTTGTTGTCAGCAGCTGGCAGCCGTCCGGGATCCTCCCTCCTTCCCCTCTCTGCAAAAGACAAGAGGAGAGGTGGTGGTGGTGGTGGGGGGGGGAGCAGCAGGAAGAAGGAGCTGCAAAAAGGGAACCAAATGCGCCATAATGTGACATCACGACACGGTGTGTGGGTTTGTATGTTGCCCATGCCATTGTGATTGTTGGATGAGTGTGTTTTGTACAAAAAGTGTGTCCTGTTCCTCTGAGGTCCTTCCACTCCACATCTGGAAAGTTTTAGTTAAGACAGTCTTGTAGCTGTGTGCTTTTTTTTTTTTTTTTTTTTCCAATTTAACAAGCTCCATTTTGAGATTTTTAGCATGCATTGCACTGATTGGCATTAAAGTGTAAGCATGGTAATTGAAAGCAGTTTTGAAATCATAGGAATAAAAAAAAAAGGAGGGGGAAGGAGGAGGAGGACGAGGAAACAGGCGCAACCGCATTCCTTCTATCTGGTTTTATGAGCGAAGGCCGTCACTGGAGTGCGCGCGTGTGTGTGCGTGTGTGTGTGTGAGGCGGTCGCTCCGCTTTTTGGTTCAAATCACCCAAATAAATGTACTCTTAAACAAAACAAAAAGGCAGGATTTTAGAAGCAGATGTTGAGTATTTATTCAAAGATGATGTCCTTGAGGGGGTGTTAAGGGTGCGTCCTGTTAAATATGATCTAAACACTGTGTTGGAAGGAGGGGGGGGGGGTATCCAAAACAAGCCCCCGCCCACCTGAAGCCACTCAAATATGGGAAGAAGGGGTCGCCCGCCACGCCCGACCACTGAATTGTTTCGGTATGATAGCATAACTTTGCACGGTGGAGTCTATTGCATTTAAACCACACATAAAAGTGAGTGTGAACATTTCCAATCACTAGTAAATACTGATGTTTCTATAAGATTATTAAGGGGTGTGTCTGTTAGAAAAAAATAAGCAAATGTTGACTTGGGGGGGGAAAAAAAAAAAAAAAAAAAAAAAAAAGTCAACATCGACTTCTAGAAAGCCTGAGAATTTACGTAGTTGGATTGTATACAAAACTGTATTTGTGTATTCTGGACATCCATGTATTAGGGATGTGGTCCTTAAAAATGCAACCTGTGCCCGCAACTATAATTGACTTCCAATTAGATTTTTTGTAAAAAATTGAACGGAAACTCACAGTACTTTGTAATAAAATGACATTCTCGTGTGGAGCTTAAAAAAAAAAAAAAAAAAAGTACTTTTAAAAGGCTTTATTACCGATTCCATAAGATTTGGCGTGTGGCTATTAAAAAAAGAACACTAAAATTGAAAATTAAGTAGAGTAGACAAAGTTGCACTGTAACTTGTACAAAACAGAGTGGGGGAGATGTTTTCGTTTTGTGAGTTAATTTTATGCGATTATTCGAGATGTGGTTCGGAAAAAATGCAATTGTACACACAGATAACATTGGCTTCCAGTGTGCTAAATGTACTGTCATAGGTATTCAAATGACATTCTATCACTTTGGAGGTAAGGTTTGAAAAATATGTTGTTTTAAATACCGTGATGACCCCATTTACTCTCATCTGTTGACCACAATCACTTGTCAGTTTGTCAGTTGGCAAACTCGTTGCTGAGTTGCAGGTGAAAGCCCTCCAGGTGCTCTTTCAGTTTCTCCCTCACGTCGTCACTCAGTTCTCCCGGCGAGGCGTCGAGGGCCGGACATTGCTGGCTTCCCGTTTGGGCCGGACCGCCTCCGTTCTCAGAGTCCGCTTGGGACACTGGGACGACCTGGCTGACGACGTCCTCCACGCTCAGATAGTTCTGGAGCTGGTTTTCGGTGGGGATGGGGACCACAATGAACTGCGTCTCGGCTTCGGCTTGTACCCACAGTAGCGACTGTTGCGGGTCCTGACTATGAGACTCACCTTCAAACTCACAAAGGCAATCGGGCAAGTGTTGCGTAGCTTGGAATGCAAGTGGGAGACTTTGACAATGAGTCCCTTTCGAGTTAAATTCTTCTGTGAAGTCTTTCTCAGGAGTCTTCGCAGAGTCCCCAGGAATCACCGGGTCTAGACCGTTCTCCGTTTCCGACATTCTGTACCCTCTGCCGCAGTAACAGCAGTACTTCTCTGCATCACTCCCTTGTGGACGGCAGCCCCGCCTGCTTGTGGACTCGTCTCTGGTCTCTTGCATCTTCTGCTGTCTGTCGCGCAGCCGCAGCAGGGACCCCCGCAGCCGATTCTCCCGGCGCCGGGCGGCGTGCAGCTGCCGCAGGGTCTTCTCCAGGTAGTCCACAGCCTTGTCGTAGCGCCTCCGCCACAGCAGGGGGCAGAGCTGGGCGTAGCTGTGCTCCTTGGGCAGGTAGAAGCCCGGTCGCGGGGGGAGGCGCCGCATGTAGCGCGACGGCGAGACGGAGCGGGGCGGCGACGTAGGCGGAGGTGAAGGTGAAGGTGAAGTCTTCTTGCTCGCTTGAGAAGATCCGGGTTGCTCCTTGTCGGTCTCGGTGGCTTCAAGCGATGGCTGAACCGTGGATTCATCTGGAGTTTGACACTTAGCAGTGCCGAGCTCGCCTGAAACTTGTCCACTTCTACACGGGTAAGCAGATACAGCCATATGAGCAAATCAGCATGATTGTTTGCAACAGCGATCGTTGTATAGCCGTACCTCGGCGTGCACTGTTCGTGATACCAGGAATCACTCGGCTGATTGTCGTGAATTGCAAGCGAAAATGTAAGTGACTAACTCAATAGATATCGGAAGAGAACTTCACAACAAGAAGCAATTTGGCAGATAGTGAACAATTCTTCAAAAATATTGTTTATTGCCACTCTAAGTTGAAGTCTACTCGAAAGGTAAACATAAAAGAAAGAGAATTGCATTTTTTACACTATTAGCAGAAACAGCAGATAAATGGCTGAGGAAAGTCTACTAGCTTAATGCTAACGCATAATGTATACGTAATAGATGGGCTAAAAAAAAACTAGCATCAATGTTGCGGTAAATGTAAACTATAAAAAAAAATCTATAAAAATATCATTTACAGTTCAAAATCGTTCTGTAAATGGAGTAAATATCTAATTTTTCAACATAGATCGGTGCGGCTTATACATAGGTGCGGATTATGTGGTTTTTATTTTATTTTTATTTTTTTTTCATTATTTTTAGAATAGAGTGGGTGCGGCTTATAGTCCGGAAAATACGGTAATTATTGCAGCTCACTGAGCAGTTGTGACCGTCTTCTTTACATAGATTCATATGCATGCATTATACTGCCCTCTAGTGGCCAAAGCGTGCACACCAGAAGGAGCCGCGCAATAACTGCATGAAAGCGTTTATTTCTTCACATTCTACTTAATTGTCAATTCTGTATATCTGTATAAAATACAATACAATAGAATGCTATTTTTTTTCTTTAAAAAAAAGTCCAGCTTTTTTTGTTTTTTTGTTCAATGGGGAGGTACAACTTGAGGTGAGTGTTTTGAGTAACGAGCGTGGTCAAAGAACAATTAAACTTGTATGTCAAGGCACAACTGTATTTAAAATTGGTATAGAAATAGGCAGATAACAAAAGACTTATTTGGTGGTGTAGTTTGACACTTCAGACCCAACTATTTGTATAAAAGAAATCAAGAAGACAATTATCCATAACATGTCCCCTATCCCACCTGTCTTCTTGTTTCAGGACCTTCCCCAGCCACTTGTATTTGCTCGCAGATGATGAATCAAACACTGTGGGAAACGCATCTTCCCTCAGTCTCCTGATGCCACTAAAAAGCACAAAAAAGGAGCAGGTAGTGAGTAGTTATCTCACTTTAGTGGCAAACCCCTGAGCCCCTTTAGACTTTGTTGCTAACCAAAACATCAGGACCGTCTTCCAGACGGATTAAAAGCATGAGGACTTACCGCATTCTTTAAAAACTTTACGGCCCATTATAATAGATAATTCCAGTAGACTGACATGCAGCTGCTTCGCTATGTTGTGTGAATATGCATTCATGTTACGGGGAAGCTGAATTGCAGTCAGCCTTGTTTTAGGGTTGGAAATAAACAAACCTCCACTTTCACTCCATAAAAACTTGTGCATATATTATTCTCAATTGGTGTAATACTGTATTTACTAATGATGCAGGTTATTTGGTCTTGGTGTTTACTGACCTGCAACTGGCCATCTCAAAGCTCTCCGGCGTGAAGTGCTTGGAGCAAAAGTACACAAAGTTGGTCTGAGGGTCCCAAGAGTCGGCGCGGTGGGAGTTGCTGATCCAGAGGTTCCGACGGGAGGCTTCTTTTGGCAACCTGTGCCATCGAATATTAGCAGTTGACGAGGTCATAAATGGTCAATCGTTAGCTCAGCTATGCAAGATTGCAAAAACATTGTAGACAATGCTTTTATATTACTTGTGGAATGTGATGCCTGCATTACGGGTCTCACGGTTGTCACGGGATTTGCAACCGCCAGCAGAACAGTGTCTGGGCATCTGAAAGCGATTTAAAAAAAGATGATGATGAAACATTTGTATATCGTGATCACGCCCAGGGCCAACACATGGGTCCATCAAAAGTAGAATATTGAAGATTTCTTTTTTTTAACATTATTCAACTACATCACAAAAGGCGAAACATTTCAATGATTGGTAAAGTTCTACACCACTGCAAAATAGTGTGCTATACAGTACTGAGAACTTAAAAGGGATGGCGTACAAATTAACTGACATAACCAAAGGGTAAACTTTATTACAATTAATTGATTCCACATTGTTAAAAGTGCAACTTGTACTTGTGTGAAATTACAAAACCATCATTAACTTTGAAAAGATGCTTTAATAGATGATAATAAAAAAATAGCTACTAATTCTAAGAAATTTTTAAAAAGTAAGAAGAGCAATAGCCACAACTCCAGCGCATTGACCCGACGGAAACGAAACTGACTGTGGGGGAAAGAAAACAAGAAAAAAAAAAAAACCTCTTCCTGCCACGCACGCGCAGTGCTCATGTAGCTGCCACGTGCTAAATGCTAACATGGACTCCATCTTATCGAATGTCAGTGTTTGTACAAACTACTAAAGCAAGAAAAATTATGAAATGTGTTTCCATCTCGGAGAACTTCTCACTTCGTTGCCAACTGTAGCGGAGCCAACTTTCTATTGCTAATTTAGGCGAGTGCCAAACAATTAACAGGCTAGAGCGAAACGAGCCATCTCGCCAACGCGCCATGAAGGCTACGGAACGTCAAACATATTTTTGTTTTTGCTTCAAGCCTAATAAATGACTAATATTTGGCAGTTTGGCTGTTTATTGTAAAAGTATACTACCATGCGCCGAAGAGTTGACCTCAGGAAGATGGCTGCTGTGTCTTCCTTGCACCTTTTTCCGGTTATACTGACGTCACTATTTTTTCTTTTAAGAGAAGCTTTATTTACACGAACCCCTTTACATTTGACTTCTAAACATAACTTTTAAAACATGACATTAGTGTAAATAAATAGAAAACACAATAGTGGCATGTTTTTTTTTTATATACTATTGTAAATTATTTCCGAAAAACTTAATGATGAGTTTTGTCAAAAAAGAGAGAAGCATGTGTGGGAGCTTTAAGGCACGAAACAAATACGTTGTTGAGTTCTCAAAATGGGTGTTTATTGTTTGATTTTGATTTATTTTCAAAGTAACATAAGAAGCAATGACATGTTTGTTGACAACCTATATGATTACATTTTGCTACTGTATGTAAAATTGTGGCCTCTGAGTGCATCTTCCCATGCATGTATGTAACGGAGCTCTTGTCTGCAGGTCACGGTCAGAGATGGGGGAGTTTTTGTGTGTGCGTGTTTGTTTTAATGCAGAGGCTGTCTGGAGGATGTGTCTGACCGGCCCTCAACTCCATTGTCCCCCATCCAGTCCTCCCCCACGAAGTTGGGGGGTGGGTGGGTTGTAAATCACAACGCCTCGCAGCAGTCAGACGCGGATGCAAAGCGTCGGACAGCGCATCTTTTCTTTCTTCCCCATCCTATGGCGAGGTTGCTGGAAGTCCAAATGAGGATCCCGGTAGCCAGAATCCGCATGTAGCCAGGGCTGCATGCGGAGGCTCCGGGCTGCCTGCAACGGCGGTGGCGGTGGCGGCGGCGGCGGCGGCGGCGGCGGATCCTCCTCCTCGCCCCAACGGCTTCTCCGGCGTCCCGGCGGCCGTCTCATGCGAAACCCAGCGGCCCATTTGCGAAGCTCCAGCCCCACACAGTCCAATGGTTATTGCTCTTGCACCGGACCCCAGCCACAGGGCATGGATATATGTAAGGCTATTTTACTTCAATAATCTGCATTTTTAGGATTGGATTTAACGCGTATGGTGAATGTAAATGCCTGAATGATGTGGCGAGATGTCTGCAGGTGTATCCCAGCCCGAGCACAACTCTTGCAGCACTTTCCACTGCATGATTACATAATATGCATTCATAAATATGACCATTTTGTGATTTGTTTTGCGGAGTCTGCACTGTTGGGAGGATGCATGGTAGAGGCGTTCCTGTGTGTTTGCAGCAAATTGTGTCTTTTGGTCATGGCTGGCTGCAACATATATGACAACCCTGTAACGATATAATGCCAAAAAGTAAATGAAATAAAAAATAAAAAAATCCCAAAACGTTATAATAGTCGGTGTGACACTGCACTAGTAGAGGGCCACTAAACATATTTTAAATCCGAACTCTGCATAATTTTTTTCATACTGTAGCTCACGTATAGGCGTGCCTAATGAAGTGACCGGTGAAGCTTGGACTTCCTGCTCCTGTATGGAAATGTCATGACATGTATATGTGAAAATCATATGATGCATCAAGCATTTGTGGCTTTTTCAAACAGCTATCTGGTTTGTTTGTTTTATTCCCATGTGTAACATTTCAAGCGACACATAAGCCATATGGCTGTTTACATTCTCAGAACACACTAAACGACACCCCCAAATTGCACATAACACCACAAATTAACACTAGGCAGATAGGCTGAGTAATTTTACTTGATGTTAGTCGGTTTGCATTATAGATAGATAGATTGCTTGATGGATGGATGGACAGAACCAAAGCTGTGTTGTGATACAAGAGATGTAGCAACAATTTTGCATTTTTCACAAAACAATGCCCATTTTGTTGAGCGTTAATTAACAATACGACGACTGTTTTTTATAATAGGAAATATGATTTTAAAGCTCACAGAGGCACCAATCCTGGTTTTTGTTGTGGTGGGAACGGGGCCGGACGGGGGTAAAACTAAACAAAAAAAACACACGTCCAGATTGATTTGCGATGCACCAGACTCCTCATTATAGCCGGCTGTCTGTCTCGGGGTCGTTCCTCCCCAAGGCTGGGGGGTAGGTAGGTGGGGGTCAAGGGTGAAAGGTGAAGGTCTGTCAGCCAGGGTCTGTGTCTGATTCTTTGTCTTCTTCCCCTCGCTCTTTGTTTGCACGGCGCATAGCCAGCACAAGACAGTTTTGCTTTTTCTCTACCCATGTCGCCAAATTAATACTCAGACATTGAATTGTTATTTTCAAAGTACAACATTTTTCTAAATGGTCATTTTGGGGCAATAGTGGACTTGTAAAGTCACTGCTGGATGCATTTATTTGGACTGTACCTGCTCTCAGAGGGCTACAAGATCAATACGGCAGTCAAAAAAATGTCACCAGGCATATGCATATGCATATATATATATATACATATATATATATATGTATATACATATATATGTATATATATGTATACGTATATATATATATATATGTATATACATATATATGTATATGTATATATATATATATATATATATATATATATATATATATATATATATATGGCTGGATAGGGTGAGTAGATTTACTTTGAGTCTGATTTAGTATTAGAAATGCATGAATAGATCCAAAAGAATCCTGGGAAAAGAAGGCACTACAATATATGTCCTGTACAGTAAAATTACACAATAATAATACAAAAATATAATAATAAGATACTTATTAATTCCAACATTTTTTTAATTAATTGATTCTATTTTTTTTTTTAAGTTATCATTATTATTATTCTTTTTTATTATGCATGACGAAAACACAAAAGCAATACTGGTCAGAAGTTAAATTATGAATAACTTGGCAATGATTGGAAGAATGTCAGTAATGCTACATTTTGAGAGTTTTTTTCCTCATTTGTAGAAAAAAAATCTTTTTTTAAAAAAGTTGAATTTAAAAAGAGCAAAATGCACAAAAGGTGGCCGTACATAGACAAATTATTCACAGGCAGTATCAAATATAAATCTAGCATTTAATCGGTACAATGATAAGAGTCCTAATTTGCCAAAAAACACATGAAATCGCAATATTTCTATAGATGTGCACGTAACAATGTTCCTATTTCGATTGGAAATACAGCTCTTCAAAAAAGCTCATCAACATGCAGTGTTTACATTTATTCAAATCAAGGTCAGAGAGGCAAGGTCACAAAAGCAGCCTCCCATTTGCATGCACCATTTTTGAATATTAGATTGGGATTAGAGACATAGCTAATGAGCCAGATGGCGTCTGATCTGCTGCGCCTTGCCTTCTCTCTCTTTGACTGGCCCTCCCCGTGATTAAACTGTGAGTGTGTGTGTGTGTGTGTGTGTGTGTCTGTGTATTGTGTCTAGACGCGTCTGGGTAATAAATGGTCCAATAAATGATCCCCCACAACCCAGACCACATGGCTCATCCAGCTCGTATCAACCCCCTGCTCCCTTCTCCCCTTTAGTTTTACAATGCAATCCCTCCCCTCTTTTAAATGAAATAAAATACGTCAAAGGAGCCTGTTAGCACACGCTGTTATTATCACAGCAGATAAAGTGATTAGCTGGGAGCCGAATAGTACTGCTTTATCCCATCAGAGTTATATTTATGCGTGTCAGTCATAGCAAAGCATTTGTTATGATTGTCAAGGCAATGTTCGATATAGTTGAAATGACCAAAATGGCAGACCTTTTTTGTATTTTGCAGTAAATTTCATGTTGCAAAGTAAAACTGGATTTGGGGTCTGAATTTTCCCCCCCAACACTTGTTGGGTGCTTCTGAGTGGGAGTGAGTTGAGTTCTGTCTTTTTTTTTTGCTTCCGTTCTCCGACCACATGACATGACAAAAACTCAAGTTCTTCACAATTTAGCATCAATTTGATAGCAATCAAACAAAATCTCCAGGCCAAATTCATCTTTGAACGGAATGGAAACTGCAAAAAATCCCCAATGTCTGCCTCGAACCAAAATGGCAGACTTCCTGTCTTATCTGGCGTGGTTTCTTGGGACTTTTTTGTGGGTCTATTGATGACACGTTGTGAAGTGAAACTGGCATAGAGGGCTAAAATAGTGTAATTTCACAAAATCTTAACGAAAACTTTGATTTGAAAGGATCCTTGAAAATGGCCAAAATGACTAAAATCGCAGCTTCAAAACACAATAGCAGATGTGAAACTGGCTTTAGGCACTGATTTGATGTAAACTCAGTATGATGACTTTATTTGAGTGTGGTATCGAAATAGTTAACTGTACCTAATGTTGTGGTGAGGAATTGAATTTTTAGGATTTGTTTTCTCAAGTAAATGTAATTTCCTTCCTTTGTCGTCTGATGTTGGCACGATTGTCTCTAAATGAATCATTTCACGTATAAGCGAGCTTGAAAGCCCCGACTTTTATCATTTTTATCGGGAAAAAGCTGCGGCCCAGTTACCATGACGACCAGTGCATCACAGTAAACGCCGCCTGTGTTTTCTAACGTCATCTCGCCTTCCTTCCAATGTCTCCCGTGTCCGCAGCTGAACTGGAGCTGGTTCAGATAATACTTATCCTGCTGGCGATGAGCGTCATGGTGGCCGTGGTCGTGTGCCTTCTCATCCACTACCGCCTTGTCGCCCTGTCCCTCCTGGGCCGGCTCGGCCACGCTCAGGAAGTCCCGGCGGCGGAGGTGCGGCGGCGGGTGAGTGGCGAGCGACTGATCGCTACGTGCCCGTTTGGTGGCGAACACGTTGTAACGAGTCGCTGCGTGTGTGTGTGTCAGGGTGCGAGTGGGTGGCCAAACGGCATGCTGAGTCAACGTGGACAAGGCCAGGTGGGTCATGCTTTTTGCCTTTGCTGTTCTTTCTCCATTACAGTAAGTCGGCGTTACCCAGCCAGCCGATCAGATCTGTGTCAAGTCTAAAAACATGCCCCGCCCCGCCCCCTGAAAAATATTTACAATCACCCATGCAGTGCTGTATCACGGTTCATCGTTCGCGCCACCACCATGTTGTTTTTTGTCTTTAGGTTGTTGTTGTTGTTGTTGTTTTTTTTAACGCATACTTACTAACTATTATGCCCTTGCATGTGGGAAAGGAGAGCCACAGTGAGTCAATGTTACTTGATTCTTTTTCAACCTAAGTGAATCACCAAAATGTTGCGAGCAACCTTGGTCCTATCTATTGCGCAATTCAAACTTCTAACGGAAGTCAGTGGGTAAAGATATGAGCGAAACAACTTAAGTTACCATGTACTATTTACCCTGCATCCACGAAATATTTTTACTTTACGAACCCTGTTTTTAATTCATGTTTTGTCTTCAATGAAAGAAATGTGGTGAGCACTGTGCATACTGGGGCAGCACCAGAACGCCCACTATTGACAAGATGCCACTGCTAACAACCCAGGCTAAACATAGCTCCTCCCAGCCATCCAATGTTTGTCTCTCAGCCGAGATGTATCACTTTATCATACTTTCCTAATTGGACAGTTTTTTGGGGCGGCATCTTGTGCCATCTTAGGGCGTTTCAGAAAGAGCACCTGGATGAGTGTCTCATAGTTTCATCTGGTTTTTTTTCCGTGGCCGGACCACACCTGTCTTCGTGCAGCACCACCAGCCGTGTCGCCTGCAGCCCACCTACCCCTACATGCCGCAGGAGACCGTCAACCTTCCCCCCATGATCCGCTTGCCCGACGGGGAGGAAAAGGAGCCCCGCAAGGCTCCCCGCAACTTCCAGCAACATCCAGAGCTGAAGCGCTCCTGCATTCGCGCGCCTCCAAACCGTAACGCCCTCATAGACAATTACGCACGCAACACCGGACCACGGGCGGCCAAACCGGAGTCCGGAAGCGGCGGCGAGAGGTCCGAGAGCCCTCCGCCCTCCTACAGTGTGACTATAGAGGACTCCGACTGTAAAAGTGCTCCCCCAGGTCTTAAAAGGTTACAAACAAGCTGGAACTCCGCTGAAAACACAACCTCCACCCAGGCTGTCCCTCATAACTCTTCAGTCACCTGAGAGACTCGACCAAACATTTTCTTTGTGATATTAAAATGTTATCAAAAGTTTTCTATGCGGTGCTAAAAAAAAAAAAATGTCTTCTGTTATTGTCTATTTTTGTAAGCTTTTCCATGTCTTTCTGCGATCCATTTTGAATCAGTGCCCTGATAAACAGTCATTACTCACAGAATGTACTGGGCTTTGTACTGGGCTTCGTGATGCAAAAGTGAGATAAAGTTGCACAGAGAATGCTTATATGCTTTTTTTTAATGATTTTTCGAGCTGCTAAAGCTTTTTGCTTGAGTCCAAGGGGCGTATATCTATACTTTTATCACGCTATAGACCCAGAGGCAATTTTCTGTTTTTGTTCAACACTAGCGGCGACCTTAACGGCACCATCTCAAGCACTTTTGCCTCTGAATCGACAAAACAACGGGAAGGAGGAGGACGCTTCCTCCGTATAAGCCATGCACAGCGATGTACTCTAGTCGGTGCATTTGACGTGATCAGCACTGACCTGAGTTTAAGCTACAGGTATAGACGCTGAATTTTGAGAACAAAACAATATCCTTGTCGTTTACATTTTCATGTTATTTAAAAAAGATTTTGTATTTATAAGGCGTAGCGGTTTACAATAAAAGGCTGAAAGTGATGCGGAGTGTCATTTCTTATTTTTACAGCTGTACTTCTGCAAGTTGGATGATGGATGGATGGATGAATGTATAGATAGATAGACAGATAGATGGATAGATACACTGACAGCCAGACAACTTGGAAGAGTATGATGTTGTATATGGTAAGTAAAATATATACAGTCTAATTATGCTGCATACCACAGTAATATTTGTACAATTAGTGCAGCAGAAGATAAAATAGGGACGGATAGAAAAAAAAACATCCCTGTTGTTATATTTTCATGTTTTCAGAAAAAGATTAATTTCCCTTTGAATTTCCCTTGTGGATTAATAAACCATCCAGGTTAACTAGCAAGCAAGCTTGCTAGATATGGTACAATACCTACCTATCTACTTACCTACCTATATAATGACATTTTAATGAACTATAATAAACCTAATACGTACAGTTTGTGAAGCATCTGTTGATATCCAAAATCTGTATGCATGATGCAAGGATCATATTTAGTGTAACGTGTTCATATATTTGGTTTGTTATCTTTGTATTATGGAAATGTACATTCTTTTAACTATGATTATTATTGTTATTTAAATATTAAAACGTAAAAAAACATTCACGTTTATTTTAAACGAAGTCGACAGAAGAAACTATCACCTCCAATACGTTAGAGGGCGCTGTAGAACTGACGACGCACATGTAGGCGCTCCCGGTACACGTCATGTCAACTACAGGTTTTAAGTTCTGCGCATGCGCGTCGGCAATTCCTTCGCCTCTCGACTCTGCAAAGAGACTACAGAAGGTAACCATCTCGCCTTGTATTTTTTATCTTTCCCTCGTCAAATTCTGCTTTTAACTCGACATTGTCACTTTAGAACCAGACGCTTAAACGTGACTGTAAGCACGGTTTGACAATTGATAGCGCTGTTCGTATAACTGTCATGTTTTTTATGAAAATGGTCTTGCGCGGTGTCGTCCACGTAAGCGTCTCGATTCGAGTGGATGCTAGCGAGCTGAACTTTGGACAGTCAACGAAAATGCGTTTTGTCTAAAAATAAATTTTAAAGTAATTGTAGTCAAATCCAACATTGGACCAACCTAACAACCTCACTACATTACTATATAATAACGTTGTTAACACAGCTGTGACTCAATATTCTTGATTTCGTGCTACATTTATGTGTGCACCACCTTTTAAATTATACAGGTACATGTTAATACTGCAGTTCTACATTTGTACCTCTGGTTACATGCTAAAAGCATGTAGTGTGTGAGTGTACCCTTCAGAACGACAATAGATTTGGCACAGAAGTATACAAATAGTGTGAGATTGTCTCTTACTAGTAAAGTTTGCCTTCCAGATGATGAAGATGCTGCACATCTTTTTGGTACTGGCGCTGCTCGCCCTGGGCTCCGGAGAAGAGGGCGCCCGTCTGCTGGCCTCCAAGTCCTTGCTCAACCGCTACGCCGTGGAAGGCCGAGACCTGACCCTGCAATACAACATTTACAACGTGGGCTCCAGGTGGGAAGGTGTCCTTATACACACAGCAATGGAGTGTGCAAAGGCAGCAGCTGATGAAAATTTTTTGAAACGATTTTTCTTCCGATTATCTCATCAATTAATTGGACAAAATATTAATTTGTATCCGTCTACACGGAGTTGTGCGTGACGGTAGTCCAAAATTGAACACTGTGGAGCTTTGAGGCAAAGCTTTTGGTTCTATTGTAATTATTCAAGTTATTTGATTAATCATTTCTGCACATGTATGTACACACAGTAAACTTTGCGATACATATTTCAAACCCAAACAATGTGTGTTCTGTGTTCCAGTGCTGCTCTGGAGGTGGAACTGTCAGACGATTCTTTCCCCCCCGAGGACTTCGGAATCGTCTCGGGAATGTTGAACGTAAAATGGGACAGGATTGCGCCGTATCCTTGAAACTATTTTGGATTTTGTTGCTCAGGCTCAAGTAGAAAAATCTATAATGACAGCTCACCAAACACACCTTCATGTTCCTGGATAGAGTATGATCCACACTGACATTTGTTCCTCCAACTGTCAACTTTTTTTTTTTTTTTTTTTTTGTCCCTACTGGATGTGTCTGTACAGAAGCACCATTGAGAGAGTTATTATAGGAAACGTTTTTATTTCCTCGCGTTTTGGGCCACTACATACTAGTTAATAACACTCATCCATCCATTTTTTAAGCACTTATCCTCATTGCAGTTGTGAGTGATCTTAAATGTATCCCAGCTGATTCACCGAAACATAAAAAAAAAAAAAACAGTCTCGGATTGAATTAAAAGCGTGCAGACTCGGAACAAGTTTCCCGTTAAAGATGTTGAAACCTTAACTTGGGGGACCTTCAGAGCCAGCAATGTGTCCCACACTGTTGTGCTGCGCCCCCTGAAGGCCGGCTACTTTAACTTCACCTCGGCCTCTGTCAGCTACCTGGCTCAGGAGGGCAGTCAAGTTGTGGTACAGGGATTTTAAATTTGAATGAAATTGACTGTAAAAATTGATAGTGAAGTAACAGATGCTTTATACGCCTTACAGGTGGGCTACACTAGCGCCCCTGGCCAGGGAGGCATCCTGGCTCAGAGGGAGTTTGACCGCCGCTTTTCCCCACATTATGTAAGCTACACACACACACACACACACACACACACACAAACCTCTGTTGTCTCTTCCTGCTCACCTGTTTTTGGTTTTGTTTTGTTTTTTAGCTGGACTGGGCCGCCTTCGGTGTGATGACCCTCCCATCCATCGGCATTCCGCTTCTGCTCTGGTACTCCAGCAAGAGGAAGTATGACTCGCCCAAGGCTAAGAAGAACTGAGGAAAAAAAATACACCTTTATTTTTTTTTTTTTGGGGGGGGGGGGGGTCAGACAGGAGGGGTGGGAGGGTCTGTAAGGGGTTTAAGTGGGCGCAGGAGGTCTGACAAGCTTAATAACCCATATTGGGGGGTGAACGGTGTGCCAGTGATTACATGTCTGCAGCAAATGAGAGAACAATTACAGTGGCAGTTACTACTGTTTGGAACTGTATATTCAACTCAGTTTTGAAAACAAGGTGTTTTTTTTTACTAAACCTGGATCTGATTGGTTTTGTTTGTGTACTTGTTTCTATTGTTCTTTATTACCAAATATAAATCAACCTTAAGTACTTGGTGAACACTCACTCATCTAAACTGCAAGTGTGTTTTTAACCACAAAATCAATTCAACCAGTTTTTCATAAATTGTTTCTTCATTTTATCCATTACATAATCCTCCATAGACGTGGTTTGTTGTTTTGTGTAATGTTTCCTTTTTTACAGTGTCACTTTAACAGCGCTCTTTTGAAGAAGTTCCGGTTTTATTGTGAAAGCGCGCGTCGTTCGTTCATGCGCACTTGACAAAAAAATGCATTTAAAAATTGACGTGTTCATCGGTGAAATAAGCGAAATAACTCAGAAATGAAAAACGGCAGCGGGGCCTCAACATTCCCTTAGTGGGATGCGCCGTGAATGAGCCCCACCTCCCTCCCTCCCCCCAGTTCGTCGACGTTAGGAACCGAAAAGTCCCGTGTGCTGTGACGGTAATTCGGACATGACATCAGCGACGTGCGAGTCGTTTCCGCATTCCCAGGCTACGTCGTTCAACGTCGTGAGGTTGACAGTTGACGCTGCGAGCATTCACACTGCGAGCATTCACACGGAACCGCAGCCTAGAGCAACGCACCTCCCGCCGGGTGAGTAAGCTCCCTACCCCGCATACCAGCACTCGGTGCTCTATCGAAATATTCGCCGCTTTATATTTTTGTGGCAACCATAGTCTTATTTAAAATCAAGTGGTCTTATTTGTATAGCGCCCATTTCCTCGACATGTCACAACAGGTTGACATATACAGGATGGACATGTTCAGACACTACACACAAATGTTGGAATATTTTCACTTTTAAACATGTGTTTTCCTGTTTAAGAACATACAGAGTGTCAGTGTTACGTTATATTGCGCACATGTCACAATGGCTACCTGTTCATAGACTCCCCTAAAATAAATATTTTCCTCCCATATTTATGCCAGTTGAAGCCAAACAAAGCAATATTGAGATACCTGAAAATGATGAATAAAATATGGCTAATATTAAAACTTCAAGGTGGGGATAAACTCACTGCAAATCCTTTAAAACCTAACCCAAAAGCACTACTGCCTTCCTGTTCAACTAGTCATTGGTCATGGAAGCTTTTTTGTGTGTATTGTCATGATAGAAATGTCCAGCCAATTACATGTTGTTGCTGAAACTGATGTGGCATTTTTTTCTAACGTTCCCGGGGCACTTGCACCCCCTTTTTAATGGCAAAAAAGTCATCATTCAGCATCACCCATCTGTCTAGTATGTCTGCTTCCATTTGGGCAATATTTGTTGGAGTTTGTCAAAGCCTTGGAAAACACACATGGCAGCTTTAACCGACTTCCTGTTCAATTCCGTGTGACAGTTTTGTGAGTTTTGCTGGAGTCGTGTTACGGACTTGTAAAATGAATACGTTTTCACCAGGGTACACAGGCTCGCATAATATTCGTGGATTTTCGTGCATGTTGAGGATCTTGAAGTGGGTGAGTATGACTAATTATCGCGTTATCAACGCCAAAATACATCAAATAATACGATTTAACACTGGGCTAATGATGATTTGGAAGGACAGTGAAAATGACAGCCTGCTCATTATAGTTTGACGGGTTCACAGCAGGGGTGCCACATGCCAACCCTGTAGGCCGGCCGCTCTGGTCAAGTGGGCGGCATTATTCAGCTCAATGTGATGCTAGTGTGAAAACAGGAGTTCAGAACAGTCAGAAAGACAATCTCCCATTGAAATGTCTTTAAATAAATGATTCATTTTTTTTATCATTTAAAACAAAATTAACCTTTTTTTTTTTAAGACATAAGTGCTCTTTCTCTGTCCTGATATCCACTTTTGGCTCAGTGGCTTCAAGAGACGATTAATCGACCACAGATTTCCCACTGTTGAGCAAATTCTAAACAATCAATTTATTGACGATTGTAATCTGAGTTGTTTAGCCGGAATTACAACTTGGCAGCATGTCCTAGCACGGCGTGGGAAATTTCCCAGTTTTCTGGAATGCGTCGCCACTTACTTGCCTGAAGAAAAAGTTGACGCAATAAAACAAAAGCAATTCGGTGACTAACGCCTCAGAGGAAATGAATGCGCAGCATGCTTTCAAATGAATTCAACTTATGTACGCGCGTGTCATTCCCTGGAGACTGGCCACTCCTTGATTTACTGGATTTCAACAGAGCACGCCAGATACAAAAACGAAACATGAGAAAGGTTTGAAAGTAACTGCTTTGGAAACGTGGAAGTTCATGGTTAACACATGACAAGCTTGAAGTGAAGCTAATGAGATAGTCATGGTCATCGAAAACAACTCCCCTAATACGGGCTCTGTGCTGTTATTCCGAGTTAAATAAACATCCTGTCTTTTTGTTTTGCATGCTGTGCAAATAAGCACAGGGCTAATACAGTACAGCTTGGATGCTTTTAACTGTAGCTGTATGCCGCAACCAGGGAAGTTAGCCAGAAAGTGGAAGTGGAACACAACTGATGTCCTCACACTTTAAGGTTAAGGAAAGAGACAACAAAAGTTGTGTGTCACCGTCCAGCATCAGGAAGCGTTTCAATGACGACTTTTTTTTTTTTTTTTTCTCGATGTAGTGCTGCAACTAGTGATGGAATTACTTTAATCGATTGTCATACGCGAGCTGTGGATGGCTGCAAGTCACGCAAAGTCACTCACCGTGCAGAGCGGTTAACGGGTTAGCCAGTTAACAGCCAGCCAACTCGACACCCATTCACCGACGTTCACGTCACTCACCAGGCGAGGCCCCGCCTTTTATAGCCACACACACATTCAGTCACGGGTACTACAGTAGAATGGGAAGAGGGTGACTCCAAGTGGACAAAAATGATAAATGCACCTCACATATACGCACTTTAATAATGCAAATATTTTTTTTATCCGATTCATCGATGGTATTATCGGTAGAACACAGTTTCATATTTTATCATTTTAATGGAATTTCAAAGTGAACTCATTTTTTTGATATCCAAATTAACAAATGTCTCTATTCTGAATGCAATTAAATAAATTGTAATATTCTCAATCAAGAAACATCCCTAATTTCGCTCTACAATTTTTTTTTAGCTTTTCTTTTTAAAAACAATGAATGTGAAAACTCATGGGTAGCAATAATAATGATATTTTAGCATCAAAAAAGATTTAGGCAATTACCAGTGCTGTTATTTTAGTATAGCTTTGTCATAAAAATATTGGGTGCTGGTTTTTGTTCAGGTGCAGACGTGGTGGATGATCATGCGCCACTTTTGGTTTAATATAAACTAACATTGCACGGACAAAGACGAAGAACGAACCCGTGTGAAGTGAGTCGACATGGCCGTGTTCAAGCCTGAGAACGTGGCGGACTTCTACGAGATTGGGGAAATACTGGGGAGGTAGGAATGCGGACACTGATTCAATTTTGAAATGGTGTTAAAGCTAAATACAAGGGGCCCATTAACGTAGCCTTGTGGGATCCCTTTAGCATTTTTCTCTACCTCAAACTTGGCGATCTCTGTAACTTCTCTCCTCCTACACAGCGGCCATTTCGGTGAAGTCCGCCGGGTCCGCGAGCTGGCCACGGGAACGTACTGGGCGGGCAAGTTCTTGAAGCTGCGCAAGACCCCGTGCAGCCTTCTGGGCCTGGAACGGAGCCGCGTGGAGAAGGAGGTGGAGGTCATCCAGGCCCTGCACCACCCCAACATCGTCGCCCTTAAGGACGTCTTCGAGAGTCGCTCGGAGGTGGTGCTCATCCTGGAGATGTGAGTTGAGCAAGATGTTTAGAAGTTATACACGTGAGCTGGGCGAAAATCGGTCCTGTAAACTCAAAACTCAAAACTGCTGCGACTCAGAAGTGCGTTTGAGATGTCCTGTTTTGTTGGTGGCTCTCAAAGTATGCTATGTTAAAATGGTAAAATATTCCGGTGGTAACTTGGTAGGTCTCTGTACCATAATAAATGTTCCATACTGAAAAGTCAGCATCCGTGTAGCGTTCCACAAATCTTGTGTATCCCACTCACCTTTTATGGACGTATAACAGCGTGAGCGGCGGCGAACTGTTTGACTTCATCGCCGAGAAGGAGATGCTGACGGAGGACGAGGCCATCGAGTTCATGAAGCAGATTCTGGACGGGCTGGGCTTCATGCACAGCAAGAACATCGGCCACTTCGACCTCAAGGTAGCACGTCTGGCATGTGCGTGGACAACAGGCTGCGCGTATAACCGTACGTTGACCTCATTATTTCTCCGTGCAGCCAGAAAACATTATGCTGTCGGACAAAGAATCGCCACTTCCCAAAATCAAACTCATTGACTTTGGTCTGGCCCACCAATTTTTCCCCGGGGAGGAGTACAAGAGCACCAGTGGCACACCTCAGTACATTGGTGAGCATCACTCATTTTAATGACTATTTTTATGTTGTAAAATAAAAATGGCACTTACAGATAAGACAAACACTCTTGTGCAAAATGGCCACCCCCAATGTCAGAGCTGACTTGTAAAACTTGGCTGACTCCAGCCTGGCTTTGTTTAATCCATTTTTAATGGTGTCACTCTAATTGGATTACGAGCTTGCTCCTCAAGGTGGATGGAACGCGGATTCCACTAGCAAGGATTGGAAAGTGCTTGCGTTTTGGATCCGATTTTTAAAATGACAATTTCATTTTGTTAAAACGTCAATCTCAATGTGTCGTGTGTTCCAAAGAAGGACATCATAAAATGAACCTACCGCCATCGCTTTCTGTCGGCGTAGCAAGCAGGATTGAAGAGGATTTCATACTAAATAAATCTTCAACAAAACCTAGTCCGAGTTTGAAAATGTCCCGGTTTTCACTCTTCTTCTTTCAAATTTACAGTGTCAAACATAAAAGTGTGCTACCATCTAGTGGCCGACAGTGGAATTAAACCCAACATAAACAGGAGGCAGAACAAAGTAGTTCGGGGGACCGCGAACCCGGAACTCGCGATAGAGCAGGGGTTTGTTTTTTTATTCTAATAATAGCGTTTAGGTTATGATTCTTTTCGTCCCGTCTTGTGTCCAGCCCCGGAGGTGATCAACAGCGAACCCCTGGGCACAGCGGCCGATATGTGGTGATTATGCCGCGCACTTCCTGTCCTTGCACACTGTGTGTCCTGCACGATGCGATTCTTGAGGCATTTTCCCTCGCCTTGACGCTTTTCTCGTGTTCTTTCCGCCCGCTTCAGGAGCATCGGCGTCATTACGTACATACTGTAAGTTGGAAGCGTTTTCGACCAACAGGGAACGGGACTGGGTTGTGGTTTTACAGTCTCGTCCCTGCGCCGTGTCCACAGCTTGAGCGGCATGTCGCCCTTCCAGGGCAACACAGACGAAGACACGCTGAGGAACGTCCTGGCCGTGGACTACGAGTTCGACACGCAGTGCTTCAGCACCGCCAGTTGCACAGCAAAAGACTTCATCCAGAAACTTCTGGTCAGGAATCCCAGGTAGGACTCTTGTGTGGAATATCGTCTTGTTGCAACACATTCAATATATGTACAGTATGTCAATTTTTTTAATGATTAACTTGGATATATGATTTTGTTTTGTTTTTACACAAAAATGTGTGTTGCAGCGACAGACTGACAGCCGAGGAGTGTCTCCTTCACCCATGGATCAAGGTCAGCGCAATCCATATATATATATATATGCTTCTTCTGTCATTTTTATTTTTTGGTGTGCTGACTCATCTATTCTGTTGCAGCCCCTGACGCGCCAACAGAAAGCTAAGAGGAATCGATCGTCCATCAACATGAAGAACTTCAAGAAGTTCAACGCCAGAAGGAAGTGGAAGGTACATCATGTACATGTATTTTCTTGTACGCCCGTTGCTCTTATTGTAGTATTTTATACATCGGAGTGCTTTTGGTCCCTCCAGATGTCCTACAACATGGTTTGGATCTGCAACCGTCTGGTCCGCTTAAAACTGTTGTGTAAAGGCAGCTCAGATGCCCCCGAGGTAAAGATCAACACACTGAGCAGTCACGTCATTAGGTACATCTCGACAAGCTCACCGCAGCCAGTAAAAGAGCGTTGTCACAAAAAAGCATCATAAAGCTTGGTTTTCATTGACAATGATTTTAACCAGAGATAATGACAGTATCATGATACAACCATGATGTGATGATTCATTTAAAATGTCCCTGCGCTGTATTGTGAATTATGCTTCACATCCCCCCACGACATTGCAGATTTTCAACACTCCTTATGAACATTCACCTTATAAAGTATCAGAATTTATATCTACTTTTAAACCCAATTTAGAGTTGCACGTCTTCAGTGTAGTACCACGTCGTGCCACACAACGTGGGGGGCAGCACTGAGCTTTACTGGAAGACAGGCATTGCAAGAAGAAGAGGGCAGAGAAGGTCCCCTACTGAGCTGTGGTAACAGTCATTCTTCCCTCACTTTCCCCCCCCCCAAATGCCCTACAGAGACAATGTGAAAGCGACGCGGAGGACACGGAGAGCAAACCTGCATCGTTGCTACGAAGACGTCTGAGTAGCAGTTCATAGAGTCGGCCACAGGAGGGCACCAGCGAGCGGTGAAACTAAGGACAGACTGTTTTTACTTGGCAATCTTCAGCATTCTCACTGTGGATGTCGCATAAGATCGAGCTGTCCTCTAATGGGAAATACTAATGAAAAAAACAGCAGAAGGAAACCCATTTTTCCATGCATTTTATGCCCAACAAAAAGCTCAATGTCGAATTTCCATTCCAAAAGGATTCCTACCTCAACTCACCTGTCATTATAGTAGCATGGCCGCCACAGCCATTTTGTATAGCAATTATCACTAATATTATCACGTATATTTTACGAGTGTTATTTTCTGTATTATTTTTGTAGATGGCCTAATTTTCTTTCCATGTGATGTAACTCACAGAAAGCATGTTGCTATCTAAAATACATGTATGTTGTTATTTTAAGCTCACTACGTACTGTTTTTTTTTTTTTTTTTTACGTATTTAGTGTAATTGTAGCTGCAATTAAAGAGAGTGGAAATGAAACCACAATTTCCAAATTACATTTTCATCCCTCATAATAAGTAATTAATTTCTTTAATAGCTGTACAGGCGATGCTTTGTCACGTTTGGCCTTTTCATGAAATTGTAAAAGAAAACAACTCACCCTTTGACATAGCAAAAATGTGTTGTTAGCATGAAGCTTAGTGGATCATGGACACTTGTGATTTTTATTTGTGTATGAAAAAGTGAAACTACTCATCCTGTGCTGCAAGATGCATGCTACATTTGCGTTAGCATCTGTTAATTGTGCATATAACTTACATTTAGTTAACTGTATTGTTCATATTGTACTTGCTCGCCCCGTGTCCGGACCTGCAACAAATTCCATTTGCTGTTCTATGGTTATCATCATCAATACAATGGCAGAAAATTTGGGGTCGGACTACACAACTGTTCCACTTTTGTGATGTTTTACTATATTTTAATGCGGTCTAGATTAGTGATTCTCTCATGGACCTTATGCAAAATTTTCATTTGATCTTTATGAACTGTTTGTTTTTAAATATGTATTTAGGTAAATTAAAAAAAAAGAAATCTATATGCAAAAAGCCATATAAAGGCAGTTAATTTTTTTTACATTTCCTATTCAAATTGTGCATACTGGTAGTTATGATGGCCAAAAATAATATTCAATATACTTTTAAGGACTGATACACTAAATGTTTTTTTGAGGTGGCACAAAGTTTGAGAACCACTGTACAAGATCTTTGAAGGACCCCATGGAATTGATTTATTCTCGATATTTTTCTACTTTTAAACACGAGTGCAAGCATGAAAAGACCTTCCTCTTGTTTTTAATATCGTTACAAAGAATTACAAAGAAAAGGTTTGACTGGGACCAAAACGACACTGTTTGGTGGAATTTTGCAAAAAGGTGTGAAAGTGCTCGAAACAACATGTCGTAGAAGAAGAAGAGGAAGAGGAGGGGCACATTTTGAGGGGAGTAGGGCTTCCTGGGTGTTTAGCTAGAAAACACAAAAGAAGTTTTAAAGCCCCCAATTGTTTACAAATGTGTGGATGAAAATGTGAAAATGCCAATGTCATGTGTGTCTTACATGGAGGTCATGTCATTGAGCGCGTGGTCCAGTTCCTCGCTGATGGCTTTGTACTTAAGCTTCTGCGCGTACAACTCGTCTGGGAAAAGGGAACGAAACATAAGCAATGTGGAATGCTTTTACTCAACTGCAGATGGGGAGAATCAAAGATTTATGTCATCCAAGTGTGGAAAAAAAATAAAAATTATTCTTATTACCTTATTTTTTTTGTACATAAAATGCTAAACTGAATAACTTTTTTTTAAATATATATTTTTTATTTGAAAATGTTTAAATGAGCAAAACTAAAAATTAAATATTTAGTCTTTTATAAAAAATCATTTACAGAAGTAAAATGCATACAAATTAATGTTTTAACCGAATACCATATTTTTAAATATAAAAAAAGAATATGAAAATGACTAAATGAAATATTTTCTTGAAAATACTTTAAGAAAAATAAATATATCCATCATTCCATCTACACATCCCTGATGTTATCCATTATATTTTATATTTAATAACAACATTTGATATATATTATTTAAAATACAACATGATACCTGCTTTCCAGATTTTTTTAACAAAATAAAATACTTTTTTTTTTTAATTATTTAATTACTTTGTATTATATTATTATAATCACCACCCCTGCTCTCCTTCTTACCTTCCAGATCATCAATAGTCTTCTCCAGTTTGGCCACAGACCTCTCAGCAAACTCTGCTCTGGTCTCAGCCTAATCAACACAAAAACAGTTCATATCAACATTTCCATCTATTCAAGCGATTTTAAGTGTAGCAAATACAGCCTTTCTCACCTCTTTCAGTTTATCTGTCAGGATCTTGATCTCCTCCTCGTATTTGTCCTCCTTCTGGGAGTACTGTGTGGACAAATTCCCTCCAGTGAACATGTGAAACCGCACACATAAAATTCTGCTTTGTTGTAATGGCGTCAAATGTTCGTGTTGTGAGTCGTGTTGGCTTACCTTCTCCGCCTGAGCCTCCAGAGACTTCAGGTTGTTGGTGACGTTCTTCAGCTCCTCCTCCAGCTCGGCACATTTACTGGAGCGCGCATTTTAGTTGAACAAAACCAAAAAGACAACAGACAAGTACTGTGTAAGAATTACATGTACATCAAATGTTCCATGTGCTGTCATTTCATTTGCAGAACATTCAGTAATAGAAAACAACTACTACCCGCATATTCTTCTCTACTATTGTGCCAAGCTAATTAGAGATTTTGCGAGTTCGCTACCTGAATGGGCAGGTAGGAAACAAGCTAAGGAGGGAGCAGGTAGGCAGGTAGCTTGCAAGTAGGTAACTAGCAGGTGAAATAAGTAACAAGTTGACAAGGCAGCTATATAGGTAGGCAGAGCTTCGGTAGTAGGTGAAATTTGTAGGTGACAAGTTAACTTGGTAGGTAGATAGGTAACAAGCTAACTTGCTAGGCGGGTAGGTATGTAGAAATGTAGCAACCTAACTAATAAGGTCGGTAGAATGTAAGCAAGCAAATTAAGTAGGTAGGTAGCTAGCTAACTTAATGGACAGATAAGTAGGTAACTAGGTAGAGCGCTACCTTGCAAGTTAGGTAAGTAGCAAGGAATATGTGTAGGTAAGAAGCTGACTAGGTAAGTAGCTATCAAGTAAACTAAGTAGATAGGAGGGTAGGTATCTAGACAGCAAGCTACAAATGGGTAGGTAGCAAGTTACCTCACTCACTAGGTAGGAAGGTAAGTAACTAGATACTTGGGTTAGAAGGGAGGTAATTTAGAAGGTAACTAGCTATTTTCTTAGGAAGGTAGGTAGCAGGTGCTACTGGTGTAGGGTAGCTACCTTGATAGGAAGGGATGTAGCAAGCTAACTGGGTGGGTTGGTAGGTATGGAGCTAACTTGGTATGGAACTAGATACCTTGCTTGATAGAGAGCAGTGTAGCAAGTTTAAAAACTGCACAAAGGTTGAGACTTACAGTAAATGAACAAGAATTTGACAATTAACGACAAGTAAACGTGTGACGGGACACTCACGCCTCAGCCAGCTCCGCTCTCTCCTCCGTACGCTCCAATTCACCTTCCACGATCACCAGCTTACGAGCCACCTGCAGCCCCGCGACATTCTCATGGTTAACGCCTCACCTGCTCACAGGAAGTCCAGCACCCGAGGCAGGAAGTTCGACTCACCTCCTCGTATTTGCGGTCTGAGTCCTCCGCGATGTGCTTGGCCTCCTTCAGCTGGATCTCCTGGAGCTCCATCTTCTCCTCATCCTTCAGGGCCCTGTTCTCGATCACCTTCATGCCTCTGCGCACACGAGAAACAAAAGTTTCACTTTGTTGCCGTCATTGGAATCTTGGTGTTCTTACATTTCATTAGTCCATCATGTTTACTAAAAGGCCATTTTGCCTACCTTGCCGTTGTGTGTAAATGCCAAAAAGTGGGTTTAATAACTAAATACTGTTTGCGTTAAGTGCTAGCGCACATATGGTGCGATATCACATCGGGTGGTGGTTTAAATTTGGCGTCACATCTTTGTTCATTTCAGTTAGCCCACCCATAGTGTTGGGTGGGCAATTACCTTTCGCTCTCGTCGGCCGCCTTCTCGGCCTCCTCCAGTTTCTGCAGAGCGGTGGCCAGCCTCTCCTGAGCTCGGTCCAACTCTTCCTCCACCAGCTGGATGCGCCTGTTCAGGGAGGCCACCTCTGCCTCGGCCTACTCACACGCACACATTGTACAGGCTGAGTCACACAAAATGGGGCCATGAAGCCTCACCAACGCTCAGTTGCCAAGTAGTGGTAACAGTTCACTTTATATATCTGTGTTACATCTCTTTTATATGTTAAAATAAAGGTACCATGAAATGCAAACAATTAACACATTTATCTTCCAGAAATAAAATGCCAAAAATACACATTTGATATCTTATACATTAATTCTACTTTATTGTGTATATTCTAAAAAACATAATGTACAATATATACATTTTATTTGAAATATATTCAAAATATAAAGATTGCTCATTTTAATAAATATATTCAAACTACATTTCTCTCACAATGTCAAATTGTATGTATACATATTTATACATTAACTAAAAAGTTAAAATATAAAAAATGTATGAAATATAAAAATAAATATTTGGAAGAAATGCAAACATAATTGCTACTTCATAGCTTGAATGAAAAAAAAACAAATATTGTTGACATTATCTTATGCATTATATACTAAATATTTGAAAACACAATAGACGACAATATATTTGATTTAAAATCCAAACCTAATTATTTTGCGAAAATAAACGCTACATTATATTAGAAGTGAACTTTTCCTTTCAAAATACTCTAATACTCGAGTACAAGAAAAGTCTCGCCGCCCCTGCTTAAATGCCAAAAAAATGAGACCAAGATAAATCATGTCAAAACTTTTTATACCACTAATGTGATCTAGAACCTGTACAATCCAAGTAAAAACTGATAAGACGTTGCAAAAATGTGCACACCCTCTTGGCACTGGCGAAGCAAAACTCTCAACACACACCTGCCATCGTTTAAAGTGCCTTTTGATTATCCACAAATAAAGTTCAGCTGTTCCAGTATACTTTTGAGCGATTTAACGTGGTCAATTTTTTCTTTTTTAATTTTGGGCACACTTTTTATCTCCCCTGTATTTGGATGCAGATGAGGCATAGTGCCGGCTCATCTAGCATTCGACGCTATCAGGTAGCGCTCACACAGGCGTGCGCCTAAAAAGGAGTGGGGCCATTGTTAAGCTACGAGTCGAGGTTTAGCGGCTGACATCATGGCCCAAGCAGGGGCCCTGAATCCCCTCGACAGCTGTGTGTGTGCGTGTGTGTTTGGGAGGCGGAGGGGGAGGGGGGGGTTCTCCATCCAGAGCATGAGGAGAATGGAATGCACAGTGTGGCTTGATGAGGCTTGATTTACACTGGCAGCTTTTATCGGGCGATATGACCATATTAGAAAACGTTGGCTCACTTTCATTTGGGTGAAAAACAACAAATTGCGAGTGTGTGAGCGTCACTCACGTCAGCGGCCTTCTTGTCGGCCACCTCCAGCTTCTCCTGAGCATCCTTGAGCGCCTCCGAGTATTTGTCCAGCTCGTCTTCCGTCCCCTTCAGCTTCTTCTGCATCTGCAGGAGCTCGTCCTCGTGCTGTGGGGAGAAAACCACAGGCGGCCATTTGTGTTGTTTTTAAGCGCATTTGCCGCAGACAAACATTTCAGGAGCGTCGATTTAGCGGCCCACCTGTTTGCTTCTGTCCTCTGCCGCTTTTTTGTCGGCTTCCGCCTGCTCAGCCTGGTCCAGAGCGTTCTCCTTATCCAGCTTGAGCATCAGCATCTTCTTCTTGATGGCCTCCATTTTGGCTAATTCGTTTTTTTTTTTTTTTCTTTAGCAGAGAGGATAACGAGATGAGAAGGAAAGGACAGACAGAAGGACAGGTGACGGATGCCCAAGCTTGGCGACGGGGATGAGACACCAAACTCTGACCAAGATGGAGGGTGGACTTTTATACGGGGGGCCGAGGAGGGGGACGCCCCCACTATAGCATCATCCCTACGGACGCACCCTCCGTTTGGACACACCCTGACTTGCAGCATCCTGCTCTTTTCCTTTCCCTTAGTGTTTTTCATGATTAAATTTGCCCGCATGATTCCAGCAATTTGTACTTATTATTAAAGTAATTTTAAAATGTGACTGAACTCAATTTTTTTATTACATTTTAAGTATGTTGTTGTATGCGTGTATGTATATTTGGCGTGCATAGCCGTCTTTGGCAGGGAATGAGTTAAATTTTTTCATTGTTCTATTTTTTGTTACAAATATGTCAGTCTTTACAAGATCTTAGTCTTTTCATTTAATGTAATTGTAGCTTCAATTTGCCCTCACTCCCATGGTGTATTTTTCATCCCAACGCACCATCTGACTTGTTCTTGTTGAAATAAGAAAAGGTTACCGTGTGCGTGTGTGTGTGTGTGTGTGTGTGTCCATAATCCTGAGTAATGCTACTAGTTTAGCATGTTGACTCACAGCTGTTGGCGCCGTCAAGTGAGCACAAGTCTGTTCTAATCTGGTGTGACACTCAGTGAGTTTGCACTGCGACATACTGTGATGCCGCAGCCCCGCCGCTCGCTCTCTGACTCAACGTCAACAACAACATGTCCGACACCAGCCTACAAACTTGAGCGAGATAGTGTGTGCGCGCGCACATGAGTGAGAAAGCGTGCGTGTGAGACTGTGTGTGTCTGCGTGTGTACGTGCCCTAAAGTGACTTCACTTCCTGCATGGCTTAAATAATAAACACTGACTAAAATACAGGCATGATTTTCATAAGACTGAAATCACATTTGATTACTTAGGTATAGTTGCGGTGACTTACAGTTAGTTACGCCATTAGTTGCTTTCTTATTGTTATTCCGTGACCATGAGTTACAGATGCAGCAACTTTTTTTTTACAACCTGGGGATGTGGCTGTGTTGGATGTTAAATGGGAATCGGTACACACCTGCCACCTTTTTTTAAGCACCTCTCATCAACCCCGAATAAAATGAAGATGTTCTAGTCGTCTTTTCCTGACATTTTTGCAGTCACACCGCATCCCCTGTTATAAGAGTTTTGAAATTGCATGAAAATGTCACAAAAACCTGGCATTTGAACAGGGGTGCGTCGACATTTTATAACCACTTTATTGGATTTTTTTAAAAATTAAATGACAGTATTAACTCTCATTCACCCAGTTCTCATGCCATATGTAATGTAATTGAATGTACAGTAATTATTTGTATTATAAATAATATTTTATTTCCCGATATGCATAATATTTCATAACAAATCATCATGTTTCTTTACTTGTGTTAATACCAGAGCTCAGCCTATAATAAATCGCCTATCAAAAATGTGACGCGTGCCTTCCGACAGGCTTGAATAGAAATGATACGCAATAAAGCATGCCACGAAAGTGCATTGTGACTGAGGCGTCTGCGACAAGCGACCCCGCGAGCGAGAGATGTCCACCCGGACGGCACACACAGAACAGACGCTGGCTGCAAATTCCTGCCTTGTAACTGTAGTCCATCACCTGGCCTGCGCTGACTATAATTGGGGGTCTCCTGGGAGCAGGGGTACAGTGGCAACGCCAAGCGTATATATGGACTGACGGAGGGTGGGGAGGGCAACAAGGGGTTGTTGGGGGGCTATGACTATGTCAGTTATTCCCCTCTGTGGCCCCTGTGGGTTATTAATAAACATCTTTTGGCTGACATTGTCTGTAGGATTAGGATGAGGGACTCTGCATAAGTGTCTGTGTGCTGCTTTCTTCGTGGCATGAACCTTGACATCCCACTTTGGTGGTATGAAAAAGTTTATTGATGAGGAAGCAATACATTCCGTATTAATATAACAATATCGATTCATTATTGTACACTGCGCCATACTGACACCGGTTTCTAATAATTTGCCGCAGTTTATTTGATCATTCTGTGTTTACAATCCATGTGACAAAAAGTATGCATCGCTTTCAGGTTAACATCATCATATAACAATAAACATTTTGTATCCAGAACCGCGTTTACCTCGTTAACAAATGTGAATGATAGAAAAAAGTGTGACAGAAGAGCAGAAAAGACATTTTGGAAAGTACAATCCGAGCGCTTTTTCAGTCAGAAGATTGTCAAACGATTTTGAAAGGAAATACTGGAGTCTATTGCACTGAATGACAAATTGTGCAAGAATCGTGCAACACATGGCAACACTTCTGATTAGATGCCCTTTTAAATACTAAACATTAAATCATATAGATGTATTTGTATCTTATATATACTTCTTTACTTCCTGATGTAGCTTTTTGGTGCAAAAATGCTGACATTCACAGAAAATCAGTACAGTGGTTCCTTGATTAACTCTTTCCCAATTGAAATGAATGGAAATGCTATTATTTATTTCCAGCCAAGAAAAAAAACACGTACTATTTTTTGTTATAAAACATAATGAAGCAGAATGTAAGGGATTAAGCCTGTGCATCAGGATTTCATGCATTCATTGTGTGGCTCCTTCTCATGTGAGCGCCTTGGCCACCAGGCGGCAGTAATAATTGGCACATATACGCGAAAAAGATGCTCACAACTACTCAGTATGCTGCTGTAATTGTAGTCGTTTTTCACAGATGAGAAAGAATATATAGCTATGAACATTGTTATATTATCTGTCTATATGTTTTGATGTACATTTTGTGTTCAAATATCTGTCGCTTAAAGGGTTATAACACCACAACATTGATGCTAGTTTCATTAGCCCGTCTATGGCATTTTGCATTGTGCGCTAGCATTAAGCTTGTGAGCATTGGCCTGAAAAACTTTTGATTGGGTCACTTATAAATTGAGGTAAAACTGTACTAAATACGTTCAAATTACCCTGTAGGTATAATGAAAATGTGATTCAGTTCAAATGTCAAGTAAATAACACACATAAACACACAAATCACAACTATTGAGCGCATCTGTGTAATAGTGTGAATTATTAGAATGTTTGTTTTTTTCCTCCCTTATAGTTCAGTAAGTAAATCATGCAAACAACAGCACACACACACAAGCATTTAAGTGGGAAAGCAAAGTGGATCAATAACTTACGTAATTCATTCAAGACATACTGTAGATACGCACATTACGGCATGATGGCTTTTCTATTGGAGTGTGTGAGGGTCACTTAGCTGGCTCGCGGAAGATCAGATCTCCTCAGGAATTTCTTGGAAATCTGTGGTGGGAAAAAGCAGGACGAGTGACAACAAGTTGAGTTGCCTGTTTTATGGCAATTCATGAAACTTTGCTGCCATGCTCCGCCCACAAGCAACAACTACTACGACTAAGCTACTTTCCCCCGCACACAATTTAGCATCTTCAATCCGTCTGTTTTGGTAACAATCAGACAATATCTGTAGGACTAGTCGGTCTTTGAAAGACCCCTAGAAATGGGCACAAATGACCCCAAAATGGCCGCTTGACACCAAAATGGCCGACTTCCTTTTTATGCATTGGCCAACAAACATTGAACTGTAATGTGTGTGTTGTTCAACCTCTGGAGCTTTCAGACGCCTCTTCTTCTTCAACATCATCATCGTCATCAGACGTCATGTTGACCTCCTCGTCGCTGCCTCCCTGAGGAACGTTTGACTGGTGTGCCTCGTTGTCCCGCCGGGAACTTGCACTCAAGCCTTCCCGTCCAGGCTGCACAAGTATCAAATTAGTGTGTGAATAAAGCATGTAATGCAGAAATACGTACAATACACAATATTTATTGTTACTTTTTATTTCATCTCATTAAATAACCGGTTAATTGATTTATTGTTAAAATGTTTTTACAAAACATTGATTTGTTTATCCATAATTGGTTAATTCATCATAAATGAACTTTAAATAAAATAAGCATTTTATTATTCAAATTAATTTTGCTGATACATTTATATATTAATTACATTAAAATAAATTCTAAAAATGCTGATAATAATTATTATATATATTAATAAAATAAACTAATTGACATATCATTGTTTAACTATTTGGATTTTATTAAATCGTTAATCAATTTAGTATAATAAAATTTATTATAAAACAATGTAAAAATGAGAATGAATTATTATAAAATTAATATCTGTACATTTTTTTAATTACTTTAAAATTAATCAAACATGACCTAATGATGTCAAAATGCCGATTATAGATAAATATAAAAAATCAAATAGAAACAAAATAATTAATAATTATTTTATTATGAATATAAACTAATTTACAAACACATTTGTACTTTCTTCTTGATTTGATTAGGAAAGATTAATGAGAATGAAATTAATTTTGAATAGCAACATTTGAAAAACAAGAACAAAATATTTTAGGATGAAAACAAGTGGTTTTACGACCCCTTTCTTTTTTTTTTTTTTTACCTCAACAAAGAATGCCATCTTTCTGTTTTAAAACTTTAAAGGTCTTCTTACTTGAGCGGGCGGCTCCCCATGCTGCTGCGAGGACGCCGCGTCGCCGCAGCCCTTCATGTGTCGAACCTGCTTCTCCAGCTTGGCCCGGGCCTTCTCGCTGTCCTTGAAGCGAGTCTCGGCGTCGCGCAGCCTCAGCAGCTCCTCCTGCAGCAGGCTGTGCTGCCTCTGCAGCAGGGCCAGCTCGCCGATGGTGGCGCCAGTGGCCGCCTCGCGGTTCTGCCGCCAGGAACCCGCCGACGCCGGCGACGCCGCATCCTCCTGCTGCAGCAGCAGCTCCAGGATGGAGTCTTGCTTGATGACAGCGGCCTGCAGGGGACACGCATTCTGGGTCATCCTCCATTTTATTTATTTATTTATTTATTTTTATCATGACTATTAATTATGACAATTAATTATCATGACTATTTGCTTAGTGCTGGAACTGACAATATTTCATGACTTTCTTCAAAGCCCGAAGTTTACATACAGTAAGATTACGATGACTTGAAACGAATTGGGAAAACCCAAGTGATGATGTCATGTCTTTGGAAGCTTCCGACACACCAGACAAGATATCAGGAAGAGAATTGTGGACTTACACAGGCCTGGTTCATGCCTGGTTGCAATTTCTTGATGCTGAATGTGCCACCGGAATTAAAAATTAAAGATAGTCTTTGTAGCATATTAGGAGGAAGTTGTTTCTCATATTGTGAAGATATAATAATTTTAATGTATTTTTGTATAGAAAATAATCATGTAACATGAGGAAGTTGTTGATTATGAGGAAGTGGTAGTTGAATATGAAGTAACCATACTGTCATGTAGTGTATTGGGAGGAAGGGGCGGGCCGCTTTTATTGTGAAAACACAATTGTTATTTACTAAAATGTAATGGTTTTATCGCATATGAGGAAGTGTTTGCTCTCAGTGTGAAGAGAATAAGGAAGTGGTTGGCTGTATACGCAACTCACCTGTAGTGCATGGAGGTAAACGCTGAGATTCATCAGCCTCTGGCAGACCTCCTGTACAACACAAAGATAGTAGAACAGATTTAGCAAGTACCTCATATTGTGGTGTGAGTGAGCGTATATTAAACTGAAGCTCACCTTTGCCGCTGGCAACTCATTCGCTCCATTGATGAGAAGATCCTGATCACCTGCGTGCAGGCAAAAGCATTGTATGAAAAGAAAATAAATACAAAGAAATGATGAAAATAGCTGAACAAATTTAGAATGAAAACAAATTACTGGCGTCTGTCATGTCCATGTGGTTATGATGGCACAAGAGAGGGACGTCCACGCTGGAGCCCAGCAGGAGCTCGCACAGTCGGTCCACTGCAAAGAAACATCAGCATTCAAACTAGTGCCACCACTGGCGATGTAATAATATCTTTTTTCTTTTTTAAATAATCTTACCCTCGCCCGTGGCATCCAGCAGGAACTTCTCCGCCCGCGGTGCTTGGGGGGTGTCCGCCCTGAACAGGTAGCGCGTGACGGGAGGCTCCAGGTCATCCTGGCAACTGGTCACCTGGGCCAGCTCGCAGAACAGGGTCACCCTCTCCTGCAGGAGCTCCAGCATCTCCCTGTCCTTCTGCTGAAGGTCCGCTGCGAGCGGGCAACAATCAACCAAGCAATCAACCAACGTGCTTGTTGATTGGCTGGCTTATTTCGGGTCAAACAAACCTTTGAGTCTCCTCAGATGGGCCTTGTGCTCCGTCTCTATGAGGGGGAACTCTTCCCGTGATGGACACCTGAGCACAGACAACGAGCAAATATGAATAAACAAACTTCGTATTATCGTTATTTATGCGCGGTGGTTCTGTATTCGGTCTATCCCCCAACTTGCTGACGGTGCGCTGGATTTGCCGTATCCACGCGTTCTTGTCCTCCCTGGAGGCGGCGTGCACCTCGTACATCTCCGGCGGCGAGCAGTCGCTGATGAGGAACATGCCTCGCTCCTGGTTAGCTATGTCTCTCACGATGAGGTTCTGCAGGGAGAGCACGGGGGGCTTGTCCTGGAGATGGACAAGTTTGATCGCCATACATTCGCCGTACATCTTCACATCCCAAATACGTCTTTGTGTAGCTTACCAGGCATGGAAAGATGTACCTCTGGTCTTTCTCCTGAAGAAACACCAGGATGTCCGTCATCAGTAAAACCTGCACATCTACACAAAAACAGACTTTTCTGCATTTTTTTTTTTTTGTAATGCTACTACAGAAAGGGTACAAAGGGGAAAGCCTAGAACAGGAAACTGAACTTACTGCCAGGCAGCTAAATGCAATCGATTAAATTTCACAAGGCTTTATTAATTCCAGACAAAATCACTGCGACGGTTCCATTGGTTTTTCAGCAATACATCTGTCCTGGGTCAAGTCTCTCTGGTCAGTCACGCTAATTCAAAACTTCCATCTCCCGGCCCTCTTCAGTCAAATCTGGTGTTCCTCAATGCTCTATTCTCAGTCCCCTCCTCTTCAAGACCCCTCTGCTGTCTCCATCCACCCAACTTGATCAAATCATCGGAAAATCTTGCCTCAAGTTCCGCAGTTACACGGATGAAACCAAGTTCAAGATTTGGTTAGTGATAATTAAGAGAATGTTGCTTAAAACAGACCTGCACTGTTAATAGTAACGTTTTATGACACTTACAGTTTTAATTTCACACGGTGGGGACAAAAAAGCGCTTTGACCTGGCAGCAACTCCCTAGATTGCCTCCCAAGAGAGCAAAAGGCCACAACAACACAGGCCAGTACCAAGAAGATTGTAGAGGGTACGAATGATCCCTTCAAAGCTCACTCGCATCGGGTTCTAAGGGAGGGCGCTTCGTTTTGACGGCGCTATTAGAGGGGTGACAAGACGTGAGACTTTGAAAAGACTTGTATCCAACTGTATGTGTGTAAATATAGATCAAGATAATGAGCGAGTGCCAGGGAAGTGCAAGTGTCTTGTTTTTAAAGCTGTAGTGTCAGCATAACAATTGTAGCGGTGAAGCTAGAATGAAGAACTCACCATTTGAAGACAGCCGGGGAATTGAGGGGGCGCCGGAAGAGCAATACTGTCACATTGTGGCGTTTTAGAGAGCCTGCTGTTTGAAGTTAGTGTCTGCAGTAGTATAGACTAGTTTACTAGTCAACTAGTTGACTTTACTACTCCACAATGACATTTTGAGCGTGGTGTTGACTAGACGCTACAACAGATGAATTGAATTGGGTTCTATTTCTGGATACCCAATGAGAACCAGCAAAGGAGAAAAAAAAGCTTGGCTCTGGCAGGATTTGATATGATATCGTAATGATATTTTTTGGTCTTCAATGTAAGTACAATAATGTGGTGAGCACCGCTAGTGGTGGGGTGGGGCGGCTCGCTAGTTTTTTTGGACCAGTCGCTAGTGAATGCAGCTCACCCACAGTCAATATAAAATGGGCAGAACGACTCCACTGTGGTCCTAAATATTTTTTGCACCTTTGAGTCGGGATCCTGGGGTTTTCCACATCAGCGTTCCCTCGTAGACAAGTCTGCGGCGGAGCAGCTCGGCGGGCCTGAAAAGTCCGCCGTCCCTCACCCGGGTCTCGGCCCGCTGGTCCAGCTTGGCCTGGATCTCCTGCATTCGCTGCGTCTTCTCCAACTCCTCCATCTGCCATCCGGGACATGAAATCACTCACGTCACAATCAAAAAAAGGTGCGTGAGTTTGTTTTTTTGTTTTTTGTTTTTTATGTGAGAATACCTGTTGATCTATTGAATTGAGAAGATCTCTGACCATGGATAGAGCTTGGGCTATGGAGGATGCTTCCTCCTCATTTTCTGTGAGACAAAACAAATGTAATCCCATAGAATCGTGGATGTCATGCGACAACTGTGCCGATAGCGTCACCAAAGCGTGCCAATTCACCGACGGTGTTGTCCAGAATACGCTGAATGAGGACGGGATACTTGGATATGCGCTGAGTCACCAACAAGATGCATTCCTGGATGCCATGGCAACGCAGCCAGGGTCCTCGACTCACGCGCTGCATACATAGCAACACAATCTCGCTATCCAATCACATTATCTTTTCTTTTGTCAGTTTTGCCTCTCACCCGAATGAAGCACTGAAACCTCTTGTCTCTGGCCAGCAGCGACTTATACAACTTGACCGCCTTCATGTGGCGACTGCAGAACTCTGCATAGGTCTTCTGCATGTCGTCTGCACTCTGGCCGGAGAACTGGAAACAGAAACACACATTAAGACATAAAAATAGTCATCGAGGGGGACCGGAACTCTAACCAAAAACTGCACCAGGCATGTGGGCATGGTGTTTTCTATTATTTGCACTAATTATTGTCTAAGAAAGTAAAGTAAACTATAAGTACCAAACAACTGTTTGACCTTCCTTCTTCCGTGCGGCCATACAGTAATACATAAATAAATACATTTAAAATTAACCCTGAAAGCTCATGTTTGATATAAATTGACAAAGATGAAAACAAAGGACATTCTCATTATAATTAGTAGGAGTTAGCTTAAAGGGGAAGTCAGCCCAAACATTTTTTTTTCAAGAATATGTTCCATGCAAACCCACTAGTTGAAACAAGGCATTCTGATGAATATTGCGTTTGCTGAAGCCCGTTTTTAGCCATCTCCACGGGGGCGGCCATTTTGTCACTTCTGTCGACTGCAAATGACATCACAACTGCTCAGGGCTCAGGTCACGACCAATCACGGCTGACCTGTTTTCTGAAGCTGAGCCGTGAATATGAATTTTAATAAACATAAAATGTAATTCAGTTAGTTAATTTTTCTTAAACGCAGTCTCACTTTTTATTTCATTTAAAAGGTTTTTTCTTTTTTTTCTTTTTTTTATTTAGTTTTGGTTATTTCGTCAGTTTTCATTGAACATAATAACCTTGAACGTAACACATGAAAATTGACTTCCAGGGAACCAGTTTTGGTCACCATGGGAAAAACTGGACACACCGAGGCTGACCAGCATTAAAAAAAAGACACACGCACATACGCATCCGCACACACATAAATTTTATCTAAATGCAAGCAAAAATATTTCTTATTTCTGTACCTTGGAATGAGGCATTTTCGGTCCTCTAAGCAGACCGGTACACCCAACTAGGACTGGAATCCGCATCCAGCGCTTAGTAAAAGTGTACGGAGCTCACCTGCTCCAGCAGTATGTCGCCCAGCCGGTGTATGGTGAAGTTGAAGTCAGAGTTGGGCTGCAGGCTGGCATTGCGGCGCAGAAGCAGCTGCACCAGGAAGTGCGAGTGGATGCCGATCAGCTGATCCAGGCAGGGGAACAAGGCGTGCAGGGTGCTGGGGTCCAGCTGCAGCTCCTCCAGCAGCCCCTGCCGGAACACCCGCTCCATGATGCGCAGCGTGCGCATGTGGTGCACCTCAGTCTGGATCAACTCTGGGCGGAGACATAAAATAGCATACGCTTGCTTTGTGGCTTCTTTCGCCAACCGCAGATGGGTGGGGTGAGCGCTCTTCACCGTAAATAACATCCTGCCGCTTGATGACATTTTTGCTATGCGCGTGCAGGTAATCCGTGTCCACGGCCATGCTCCACGAATCCGCCTTGAAGTCTTCACCTTCCAGCTCCATCTCCTCCAGGATGGAAGTGTAGTAGTAGTCGCCTTGAGCGAGAACATCAATTTATAAAAGCCGAGGTTCAGCGGCGGTCCTCACAGTCAAAAGTCGACCACGTGTACCGTCGTCGTTGAGGGACTCCACCGACATGGCCCTGTTCCTGAAGCTGAGGGAGTCCGTGGACTGGGAGAGGATCCGGCGCAAGCCCAGAGGAGAGTCGTCGTTCAGGTTCCTGCAGCAGACTCATTCGGATACTTCATTTCAGATTTTTCACTTATGAAGCTTCAGCGAGAAACTCTGAACCAAATATTCAAACTGTGCATTTTTAAGTTATGTGGCAGATTTTTTTTTTTACTTAGTCGAAAAAAAACTTACATTATAAATAATTTACAAATACATTTTAAATAAAAAAAAAAAAAAAAAAAAAACACTTGAAGTTTTTCCACTAGTCCAATTAAAAAAACTCAAATGTGGCTAACAACTTGCTCACCCTGCAATGTTGTTCGTGGAAACACTTTTGGATAGCGTGAGGCCAGAACGCCCTCGGCGAGATCCGAGAAGGGAATGTCGGAGGCTCTCAGAAGGGTAGATGGCCGATGTGGGACGCTCACGCATTACTGGGTCTATACATTGAAGATGAGCCAAAATGTACTTTTTCAAATAATAACAATAACAATTCATAAAATAGGATTAGGAATGGCAAAAACTGTCTCACTTCTTGTCCGCAGTGCGACATTCTGCAATGATGAGTTATTGCGCATCAGGGCTGTCTTCTGCTGCTGTGGACGACAAAAACGGAAATCTCAATATCAAAGAAAACCACACATTCAGCAGTTTCAAGATTAAAAAAAAAAATACACAAGTACACATTACAAAATGGCACCTTACCCGCTGTTTGACTTTGGCGCAGTTGGGCAGAGCATCTCTGCAGCGGTTATGGATGGTCACATTGCATGCTAGGGGAAAAAAATGTGTAATTAACAAGCGTCAATATTTTTGTTCACAATTTTTTCCAAAACATCACAATTTTGCTTGGACTGATTGTTTTGCACTAATTTTCTGTTTTTAGAAAGATGGACTTAAGTAAGTAAGTCAAGCTAACCCTTACAGATTGAAATGTAATATATACCCGATTTAGGAACAGTTCATCTTACAAACAGCATCTCGGAACGCTTTGTGTTTGTGCCTTAGCGAATGACTGTATAATGAACTGAACAATTATTTAAATAAAATGTTTAATGGATAAGTATGATTGTTTACTTTACTAATATTGTCATAGCATTTACAAGAAATTAATTAACAAGTTATTCCATCAGACAAAATGAATTTTAAAATTAAAAAATATATATGAATCAATCTTAAGAAAAGAAAAAAAATAAGCACCTGGTAAGTGGTTCTTCAACTTATTTTACCAAGCACCACCGAAAAAAAAACTATAGCGGTCATTAAAATGAAAAAGTGGTTTCATTTTCCCAAATAACAAAAATATTACTGTAAGACACAGTAAAATTAAGCAGTGTGGACATTAGCACTGCACTTAAATATAGAGCAATTAAAAAAAAACTGCAATTCAATAATGATTCAATTAAAATGTACTGCACACAAATGTGAAATAAAAATTGCTGCAAAACAAATGTTTCAAACCAAAAAAATTCTAACGATGAAACGTAAATATATTGAACTTCAAGTGAAATACAACAGAGCTTAACTTGGGAAATGACTTGGTGTAGCACTCGATGGCGTCTGCCACCATTTTGCACTGGCCGAGACTTACTGGGACAGCAGAGCGCCTCCTTGGCCGTGATGCTCTTGTTGCAGGCCGAGCAGAGCGTAGTTCCTGACACTGTGAGGGAGGTGAAGAGGTGGCCGTTGTTGTAGCGGGCCTCCCTCTCCCGGGCCGCTTTCTCTCGCTCCCTCATGCGCTCTCGCTCTTTATTCTGGGGATATATTCATGACAAATAAACTACTCATGTCTGCACAGTTAAAATATTGGTTAATAGTCTCTTTTTTCTCCAGTGGGTTTTCGACAATTATGCACGTGTTCCTATTAGTATTTCCTCAGTTCGGATGGGGGGGGTGGTGGTGGGTGTTTCGATCTCATGATAGTCACACTGTAAATGCAGAAGTCAGTGAGCAGACTGCGAGCACATTTTGAGCTGAACAAAATGCTTTGAAGCGACAGTTACAAAAATAAATGCACTTCCATTTGCTGGCAGGAGGTACATAATTGACCTGTGCAGCCACTCGCCACTTTTTTTGTGACCGTGACAGCTTTTTATATGTTTCTCAAGTTCCAAATGGAGTTCTTGTAGGCTGAAATGCCGACATTTTAGAAAGACACAGGCATATTTACTTGAGATTTTACAACACTGGGACTTAATATTTTGTGTGCGTGTGTGTAGGCGTTATGATAAGCAACATTAGCATCCTTAACTGGAGGTTAGCTACAATATAAAAAAAAAACATATATTATTTTTAAACATTTTTCCCCCAATCACAATCCAAATTCCTCACACCTGCACCGACACATTTTTGCAACCTTTTTGTGGCCCTGGAGATTTTCACACAGAGGAGCGATACCACACACACGCACGGCCATTTCTATGGCAACGACTACTCAGTAAGAGCGGACACACTGTGTACAAGCAAACACACACACACCTACACCCACAGACACAAGCAGCATTACTCGGCTCAGTATGACTAGATAGGCATGATGGGTGCAGGCCTGTATGAGCGGGCCCCTGTGTGCGTGTGTCACAATCAGGAAACTGCAGTGGCACCCAAGAAGAAGGGGAAGTAACACGCAGACAGAAAAATTCATACAGTTAGTGGTCATATCTAATAGAGTTCACTTTTTCTGTTTTTTTTTTTCCCCCCAACATCGTACGCTCGAGACGGCAACTCACCCTCAGGTTAAGCTCCCTCATCCTCTCCTGCCGCTGTTTGGACAGGCTGGCGACTCGGGACATGTTGTATCTCCTCCCCAAAAATGAAATAAATAAAAAATCAAGTAAATATCCACTGTTAATTTTTTTTACTCAATCAGTGGTGGCTGAATTAAAAAAAAAAAAGTTAAAATATTCCTTTTCACTGGCCAACTGCAATGTACCTCTGCTTCCAGTGAAGTGTCTGTTCCTGTGAGAAATCTGACTTGAATCATCATCACTGCCGCCCCCACACTCTCGCGCACACACACGCACACACACACACGCACGAACACACATGGAGTGAGTGCGCGCCGCTATCTCAATGCCTCATGGACTATTATTTGCTCCTTCCTACATCCCAGTGTATTTTCAGAGAATAATCATCTTATCAAATCTTATCACGGCCAAACACACCCACACCCACACACACCCACACCCACACCCACACACACACACATACAATTTACATCCATGTTACCAAGTGCGTACAACATCTACCCAAGCGCCATCTCCAAGTTGCCTCCAACTCCTACACGGGGTTATCAAGTGGGTTTATTTATATAGAGAAAAGAACAGGGCCTGTGTAAGTAGCAGAAGTGTGGCATAGGAGGAACACTAGAGGAACACTAAACATGTCTCTGAGCATTATTAAACAGTGTGTGCAACACTGATTTCATGCTGAAATCTAATTCATTGTGCTGCTCCTGCTGTGCCCAGCTTGGCCACAGAGAAGCAATACAATACAGTCAGACAAATGAAGATTTCGTAGTGACTCAATAATTGCAATGATATCAGTCTTTTTTTGACACTGGAGAAAATATACGCATGTATTGCGATATTGTTTGTTGCTACACCGTTCGTGTTTGAATATCCATTGCTTAAAGGTTCTAAAACTATGATGCTAAATGTTAGCATGTCAATGTAGCCTTTGTACATTGTTAGCATTAAGCTAGCAGGGCACACAAAGTCTTGAATCTTTATGTTCAGCTCATGTAAAATGGGAGTAAAAACAAATGTTTATATCGTTTATATTTTTATTTAGTCCAAAATTCAGTTCTGAAAATTCTACCCTCAAAGTTTTACATAGCAATATGAAATTTAGTAGGCGCTTGATGTATTTCAAAGAGGAAGTCAAGCCGATTATTTCTCATTACAATAGGTTCTAAGCGGCCCCACAAGTCTAAACATGGCATTATGATTGATATTGCGTTGATGGAACATTAAATAACAAAATCTACCGGTTTTTATCCATCTCAGGAGGCAGCCATTTTGCCACTTGCTGCCGACTGAAAATGAATATGCTAGTGGACGTCACGTGGCCCAACCCAGAAAACAGGTGATGTGATTGGCCGTGACATCAAGTCGCTGCCAGAATGAAAAATACAACTCAAATCATTAAAAGTCCAAAGTTGTAGACCCTCACACCACAAATCCCGTTTTTTCATGGCAAATCCGACTGCCAGTTTGCAGATGCTCACGTTTTCCTCCTTTTTTTAAAAAAAAAAAACCTCTCGGTTCCATCTAGTGGACAAAGGCTACATTGCAGCAGCATTGACAAATAAGTTACATCACTAAAGTTTAAGTTTTTACAGTTTAATGTTCTTCACATTTTCATACAAATACAGAATGACATGCTTCTCCTTGGAAATGCATTCCAGGTGGGTAATGTTTGTTGCATCTTTGCGACTATTGTCTTGCCGGTTTACAATGTGGAAAAAGACGACATATTCCTCCACATGACTTGCCAACTGTTGTGGTGCTTGGCGGCTTAGTGCAAATTGGCCAGGAGAGAAAAGGTTGTCTTCATTGAGAGTCAACACAACCCCAGTGCATAACTACACTATATTGATAGATGGATGCTCAATTTGACGACAAAACAATAAGCCTATTGGTGTTTTACATTGACACAAATCAAACCTTTATCCAGTTTCAATATCCCGCACAGATCTAGAAAACATTCATCACATGGACCCAAGTTTTTAGTGCATAATTTCACCAATAAAAAGGGACACTTACTCGTAAAAATGGGAATCCTACAATAACAAAAACAATTTGCAAATAAATTAATCAATCAGTAAAAAGTATACCTTTACTGTGCCTGTATCAACGCTGTACAGTGTAAACATGGCCTCCCGTCTGTTTCAAAAACAAATTGAGTTGTTACACAATTTCTTTTGCAGGTAAATAAACTTTCCCTGAAAAAGTTGATCATAATATAAACTAAGTGTCTTTGAAATGAAAGGAGCCGGCACCTTTACGGCTCCTCCCTTTGGCCGTGGCGTGAAGCGTGGACAGGGGCAGGTTTAACCATGCGCTTTTTTGTTTTCTTGGCTTTCGTCTTGGCAGTGCGCGTGCGGGAGGTATCGCCAGGGGGTGGTCCGGCACTCCGGTGCGTTTTGCAGTTCGACGAGACGCCCGCCGCGGGGTTGGGAGTCGCCGCCGGTCCTCTGGCCGACTGCGACTTCCCCTGAGGACACGGCGTGGACAGCAGCGGTGTATGAATAGTGGACTCTGGCAGACCTTTACATTCGTGTTTGGGCTGTGGACACACCATAAAGGTGAGGTACATTAAAAAAAAAAAAAAAAAAAAAAGACTTTTTAGTTGCTCGTATACAACTAGTTGGGTTTTTGGAGTGCCTGCATGAAGTGTGAAACTAAACAACCTGTGAGGAAAAAAAAAAACATTCCTCATTCAAGAACTGTGACGTTAATGCTTTAATTGGATTACCTACCCTGAAGCCAGTTTGTAATGTACCGTCAAAGAATAAATATGCACTGCATCTGCCGCATGAAAATGTCTAACGATCTTTCGTCGTCTCTGTATTTTGAATATGGCGTGCACACACAGACACACTAAATCATACATTCTGGATCTCATTTCAGCATGTCAGGGAGGCCGCCAAAAATCACAAAACGGCTTCGCTAAAGTAAAGCCGCCTACCACATTCATCCGGCTCGAGGCGGCGAGTTCGATGTCCGCGCCGGCCTGAGTGGGTTCGTCTGCGGTGAGGAGGCCTCGTCTGTTGATCAAACTTAGGTAGCAAAAAATAAAAATAATAAAAATAAAAAAAATTTAAAAAAGGATTAAGCAGGCATATTCGAATAGACAATGAAATGAGTCTTACCTGGGTGGCATGGGTCCGCACAGTAGAGAGCAACAGTTGATGAAGATGTTTCTGTGACTGTAGGGGTTGGTGACATCTGCGCCGCTCTTCCCTGACCAAGTACCTTTAATCTACATATGGAAAAACATCCATTAGCAATTTTATTAACACTAACATATTCTAGGGGCATTTTGTGCCAATCTGTTCTTTACTTTCATGTCACTTTGGCTATGTTGGATGAACAACTAAATAGTCATCTTTACAAAAATTTTTTCCTAGCGATGAAAAATTCTCATTAGAAAATGCAATTTTTTACTGCCTATTTAACTTCGAAACGCCTATTTAACTTCGAAACTAAAACGGTCCTTTATGTTAAGTTACTGTAACTACGGATATGATAAGCGCAAGTGAATTGAAGTAGGACAAATCTCCCAAAATATAATTCAAACAGTATTCGATATTTAGTTTGTCAGGCATGGTACATTTACACAGATATTGGAGGCTGAAATCATTTTAACCAAAAATGAATGGGTATTTTTTTTTGTCTATATTTCCATCCAGTTACAAAAACAGGTATTAACATACTGGCCTTTAAAAGTCTTTAAATGAAAGTTATCCACTATTGGCTGGCTGAAGTTGTAAAGTATAAATGTTATTATTGTTACAGCAGTTTTCGGGAAGGTGAAAAATGCAGCCAAAGTGAGGGTGCATACTTAAAGGAATTTTTAACGTTTAAAAACGATGACTAGATTGATCTCATTTCATAAAACGCCGCAACAACGCGGCAAGGTTACTCACGTCTTCATTTGTGGTGAGGTTGGATGCGACGAGGTACGTATGGAAGCCTGAGAGGCCCAAGATGCACCAGACTGAGAAGAAACAAATCACCAGCTCCACGGCAGTGCAAAGTGGAGTCAAGGAGAACAAATGCAGCTTATGAGTAAAAATGTCCTTTCTGAAAGGTAAAGGATATCTGCCAGGACTCTCTTGGAGGGCATTAACCAGACTTTTGTCATCCTGAGCTCCTGAAAGGAAAATCCATAAATGGTAACATCACTACTTCCAATTCCTGTCGGTGTCATGGCTCTAATACTTCATTTCGCTTACTCATCGCCAGATGTGTAGCCACACAACCAAATATGAACGCCGTCAGAAACGACAGTGACACAATGAAGGCGTAGAAGAAACGGTAGTTGCGCTTGCCCACGCAGTTGCCCACCCAGGGGCAGTGATGGTCAAAGCGCTCTGAAGCATAAACAAAACACAACGGTATATGTAACATGTTTTTTTTGTTGTTTTTTTGTTTTTTCAAAGAAATCAAATATTGTCCTGAAAAAAATATCAAGAATCTAATCTTGCGTTGTAATAATGCCGCACATCTCCCGCACAGTGAGGAAAAGCTCACCCACGCAGTTGTCGCACAGGCCGCAGTGGGAAGTGCGCGGAGGCCGGAAGATCTTGCAGGTGAAGCAGTACTTGAGCTTGACCACCTGTTGGTTGATGAGCACCTCTTTGGTGCGTGGCGGGGGTCGGTAGCTGGCGCTACCGGTGTTGTCTGTTGGGAGAATCAAACCCGTCAATGGCGTTTTGCATCGTTTGTTAGCATTAAGCTAAACGGATGGATGCCAAAGCACTCCTTTTCCACAAGAATTTGGCACCATCTTGAAACATCTTGGAGCATTTCAGAAAGTGTTTCCACAAAAAACATGAAATGTTCCCTCCACCATTGGGTGAATGTGCGAGTATCTGCGTACCGATCTGCTTCTCAATGTCGATTGCCTCGTCTGTCGTCGCACGAGGCAGAATGCCGGGGTCTGAAAAGGTGGTCTGAAGCAGCGTGACCAGCACGAACGCAAAGAGGACTCCTCCGACAGCGGGTATGCAGCTTGTCAGGTGTTTGACCAGGAAAGGACAGCTATAGAACACAAGAGAAACAACCTTGTTTGTTATACAGTATGACGCGCAATACAAAACATCAGGTAGATATGAACTCACTCGAATATGAAGAATAATACACTGGTGACAAGGATGAGGCCCAGCGTTAGGGGCAGCATACCGCTCTGACGGGCCGTTATGAGACGTCCATCGCAGAAGAAGCGATTCTTCCCAGGTAAGACCTCCCACCTCCTCCTGGGTCTTCTCTGGGGTTCATTGCTGCAGTCCTCCCCATGTTTCTGGTTCTGGTTCTGATTCTGTTGTGGTTGTTGGGGTTGGTGACCCGACGAGGTGGGCGTAAGAGTCCCGGGTGTCCTCGGGTCGATTTGCTGGTAGTCGCCTTTATTCATGACAGGACTTGTTCTGCCACTTTAGCACGACTTTGCCAAACGAACCAGTGACGTAATCACGTTTGGGATCAATAGTCACGCACACATGAGGTACTATGAATAGCCAGCTACAAAGCAGACGAAAACGCCGTCCCCGGATTTACAATTGTTATTTTCCATAGCGGACTGATAGTTATTTGTGTCCCCTTTTCTTCACATGCCAAATTGGCGTCCATTGAAAGGCTCCCCCGCCGAGCATCCTTAGCCTGTTAGCCATTAGTCGCTCACGTGCCAAATCAAACTAAATTACAACATCATCATCATTTAAGATCCGGGATGAAGCGCTACAGAGGGAGAAAGTCATCTCTCACCGAATTATTTGATTTACGTCGTGGATTAATTAAACTGCTTTGTTTACTCGTCAGAGCATGCCGCCTGTCTGTCGTAAAGAATCAATTTCCGGCTTGTCAACTTCGAAATAAACGCTACTTACATTTGGGATCTCATTGGAGTGCTCCCGCTGAGGAATAATTGCAAACGTATACAACGATATTACATATTATATTATATTCGGAGCAATATTTATCGCCAAGAATTGGGAATAACGAAAAATCATCTAATAAATATCACTTCTGGCTTCATGGCTATACATCAAGTTCACAGTTATAGCCCGTGAATTTCGCCGATAGTAGTACCAAAATAAAAGCAATAGGCTGAAGCCGACTTTGTGATTGGTTGTGTGTCTCATTTAATTCAAATAAGTTTAACCGATTTTATTCTATCATTGCCGAGCTATTACTCGATGACGTGACTTGCCTCGAGTCTTTACCTAGATTTTACTTTGAAAGCCATCAGCGGAAGTCCTGCTAGTTACCTGTTTTTACCCCCACCTTGATGCTCAGGTGCACTGTCGAACTGTCGACAAACTTACTTCCCGAAGGACGACCGCCAAAAAGTTTCTCGTCTCGAGATGTATTAATAAGACATGTTAAATGAAAGGGGAAGAGTGCAGCGATCGTTTACGAGTTGCTACGTGGACGAACCGTGACTTGTAAGTCGTGTTTACTGTGATACTCGTCAGTGCTGTAATGGAGGAAAAAGAGTGACGTCGCCCCCGTAAAAGTGACATTAATTTTGATACGCCGACGGGAATGTGGCCTATTAAGTTCATCTTCCTCAGTTAGTACAAATATAGTAAATTCAAATATGTGTATTTGCTTCTTTTGTAATAATAACTCGTTGTGGGGCGAAACGATCGTCCGTTTGGTTGACGTTAAGAATTGTGTTGATGATTGATTAGTCATGTCTTGAAAAGCAACATGACGTCAGCCACGACGCTTACATTATCTCCCTAAAACCAAAACGAAAGCATATAAATTCTATCCATCCATATTCTGAACTGATTATCCTTGCTAGTATAAAGATGAAACTATTGGTTGGTTGTTAATGTTCACCATTGAGGAAATGTAGTGAAAATTGCAAAAATAAAAACAAGTGATTAAAATTAAAATGAAAAGTCAAATTAAGAAGTGCTTGCTCTCAAATACATTTGCACTCTATAAAGGATCAAGAATCATGGGTTGAAAGATGGCATTTTCACTCATGGAGGCAGCACTTCATCGCCGAATTAGCAGCTCTCCTTGCCTTTTGGCTTTGCCATGATAGTGCTTACATATGGTTGCTTGAAAATGACAGATCTTCTGCTAGACAGATAAGATTCAAACCACTGAATTATGGTCCCTCAAATGCCTAGGTATCATGTTCGAATCCATCCACCCATCCATCTTTTACTCAATTAAAAGTAAATTAAGACAATTGAAAGGATTTGGTGCACACTCTTTTTTCTTAATGCATTTCCAAGGTATTGGCTCGGGACTCAATATCGGGCTGTGGATTTTGGAGATCTGGAAAGCTGTAAAAAGCAATTTTCCATGAAATGTCCTCTTGAACCAATTTCCATGTATTTGTGTCCAGACCCCAAAGCCCGTAAGCCATGTCTGTAGGCAGCGCGGGCAGCGCGAGGCCCGGCAGCTACAAGCGAGGACCGAGCCAAACCATCAGCCGGGGGTCCTCATCCTACGAGGAGCGCTGCGTGGACCCGGCCGAGCCCTATCTGGAATCCCCTCCGAAAGACCCAAACGGGAAGGAGTGCGACACCTTCCTACCTTCGTCAGCCGAGCTGCCGCCTGCCACCCAAACCTGCAATCCCTGCGCTTCTCCGAGGGCTTGCAGGACTTTAATGTGCAGCGTCCTGACGTGTGGTCTGTACAGAGTGTGCCTGCGAGCCCCGTGTCTGGCGCCCAAAGAGAGCGTCCCGGAGGAGCCGGAAAAACTGAGCCTCCGCGCTGAGAACCCGGCGGAGCGCCAAAAGGAGGAGGAAGACGACTCGGACTGGCTGGGGGACGTCTGCATCGCCGGAGTCAAAGTGGACAGCCCGAGGCATTATATCGACGACGACTCTGCGACGTACGTGCCTCAAACGCAGCCCTGCCACCCCTCCCTGGACGAGGTCATACGGCTGGACGACTGGGAGGCGGGCGAGGAGAACGTGGACTCGCTGATCACCAAGAAGCTGCTGGAGCTCTACACCGAGTACCAGATCGAGGAGTTGGCCCGCTGCACCACGGACTCGGTGTTCCTGCGCAAGAGCAAGGCCATCAACCAGCTCATCAACTCGCTGGCCGAGGAGCACCAGATGGACGAGCAGGAGGCCGAGTGTCGGCTGGTGCGTGGCATCATCCGCATCAGCACGCGCCGGAGCAAGAAGAAGCGTCCGGCGGTCTCGCGCCCGGACAGGACGCTGTCGGACAGCGGCAATGAGACCATGAGGGAGAGCGGCTCTTTTGCCTTCAGCAACAACAGTAAGTTGCACTCGTACAAGTTGAATCGGTTCCCTGAGCAGTGCTCCATGTTGTGTAATCAAGCAAAATCTATTTTCCGATGACTCGATTAATTGTTGCTCATTTCCAACTTGTGCCGTCGACATGGTTAACGTTGCTGTTTTGATGAGCAGCAGAATTGCAATTGGCTCAGTAGCTTAAATGACAATAGAGTGACTTTCCTACCATGCAAGCAGATAAGTGCTTCCTTTGCTCTTTCTTGCTATTTTTTTTCATGCAAAGACGACTACAAGTCCAATCCGAACATCCAAATCTCAGAATTGACCTCTTCTGACAAGTGTGCCCGCGACATGTGGAGAAACAATGGAGGTGAGGATTGCCATTTATTTAGTATGTGTGCTCTTTTGTTTTGATTAACCCTTAAAGCGGACATATTGTGAAAAAAATCTAATTGCTTCTATACAAATAGTTTGGTTCATGGAGTGCCATCAAGTGCGAAATTATATATTTTTTGATTATCTGCATTTTTCTGAACGTGTGCCTTTGCGCGACACATTTTCTTATGGAACAGCGGGGCTAATTTCCATGATACCGCTCCAACATCGGGTTCTTCCACCAATCACTTGGTAGCTAGGCTGGGTGAAGATCTGCCATTTTCAGGCAACAGTCACAATACACACAATGATGTAAAAAAAACAATAACGGGTACTCGCATTTTGAAGACACTTGCCCAGTTAGAACCTCTGGTCGTCACGGTAACGAAAGCCGTTCTCGACATTTGCCTCGCGGTAAAGCAATCTCTTGGTGGCGCCCCCATCCATGAGCGAATGCGTTTTGTTCCCGCAGGTCGCACGTCCGGCTCGACGTCAACGAGCTTCACGCCGTCCCGCATGGAGACCAACTCGTCGGGTGTCCCGCTCATTCGCACGTCTGTCAGAACATGAAAAAAAAAAAAAAACTGCAGGTGGTCCTCAATTTGCGACCCAGTTCTGTTGCCACGGCGATGTATTCAGAATTTTGTGCGTGAATCGCCGCAGTCCCAAATCATTACAACCAATCAGCTTAAGTGGTGAAATATGAAACAATCTGATGTTCAGCGGTCACTGACGCTATATTCTCACGCCGCTGCGCAAACTAGCTCATAGTGCGCCGTCGTCAAGCGAGAACCCCCCCCCCCCCCCGTGTACGTTGCCCGCCACTTTCAACGAGCCATAATTGTGAGCGCACCGCACAAGTGAACTCAGGGCTCTGTGTTTCATATTTACTTTCCGTTTGTGTGTTCCTGATTTTGTTGTTGTAATTGACTGCCAGTGCCAGCAGCTCACAATGTGGGTTTTTTTTTTTTTTTTTTTTTTTCGCCCAACATCCGTTTTGTCCTCCTCATATCTTTGTTCCGTCTAATTTGTGTCTCTTCTCGTGGCGGCCGCATTCACGCAGCATACGTATCGCCATGAAGGGTTAGTGGCCTGGTTCTTGCTAATCTTCCTGACCAGTTTAAATGAAGCGAGCTTTTCGGTGTGCTTTTGCGACCCTGTGAAGTCACAACGATGTCGTGCTCGAAAGTTGTTACTGTTCGTTTGGCACACGGCGGCTCATGAAAAGTTGTGGGAAGTCATCCACCTGTCTTTTCGTTGCTCTCTTGTCCCGTGCTTTCTTTGGACTCGCGCGCCTCGGGTGTTGCTTGTGATGTTATTCTTTTAATGAAAGATGTAAATATGCAGATCATACACATTTTTTTTTAAAATAAGTGATGTTTTTGTTTTGACCTGGTTTAAAAAAAATAAATCCAGCGAGGTTACATATTTTGACTTTTTTGCTGTACTTGTATCAAGCCATCAGGTGTCTTATTGTAAAAACAACAACAAAAAAAACACTAAACCTATGTTGTCAGGTTAAATGTCAATGTCTTTGAATTAAAATACTGATTTAATAATGCTGTTAATATTCTAAAGTGGTTATTGATTCACATTTTCTAATTTAATGCCTGTATTTTTAAATGCTTAAGGAGGTGTTCTGTTCTGTTTTGGATGGTTACGTGACTGCAATTAAAAATAAATAAATACAAAACAGCAGTGTAGCATTTGTTAGGTAAGTGTACATCTTCAATATGGTTTTTATCTTGAGTAAATTTAGATGTCAAACTGCTTGCATCAGAAAAATAATAATAGTACAATCGAAAATAAAAGTCCACTCAGATTTCCTTTTTTTTTTTTAATGTTGTATAATTTATAATTTAGTCACAATGAAAGGTAACCTGCATGCAAATCTACAAGTGAGACAAATACATGTTAATGAAGATTTGTTTTCCATATACGGGAAGCAATCACAATTTCTTTGTGAATTACATTCGCGTAAACATCACAAGTGAGACGACGGCTTTACACAAAAGCGCTTATATTGAAATGGTTACTTTTCCATTCAACTGTCAGACGGGAGCTGCGTTCGCACTGATTTCAGACACTAGTACTAGTAACGACAAATTGCACTTCTACTGGAGACAACAAGCCACTTGCGTGCTAAAAATGAGTAATTGAAAAGAAATTGTTCATCTTCAAGTCAGTATGGTATATTTAAGTTTGACAAAGGTTCAGTGGTTGGTGAGAAATTTCCCCAAGCACTGGATTCTATCCAATTTGACAATTTCTCCGCAGCTTTTCGAGAACAATGACAGCACCCTAAAGGGCTGGATCGGTATTGACGTTGGCAAGATTCCATGTCAGCTGGGAGGAGGTGGTGTAGTTGAAAAGCTGTTCATCTGGTCGAAAGCCGTAAGCGCTGACCGGTCGATCGGCCGGACCGTGACCTGACGCGGCAAAGTCATCCGAAACGCTTCCCGCGTACGGCGGGCCCAGCTCTCCGTTCTTAAAGTTGGCGTAGAACTCTGGACTGATTGCGCCATCCGTTGAGATGATCCCGTCGGCGCTGTATAAGAAATCGGGTCTCTCGAGAATGTCTCTGTTCTCGATGAAGGAGTCGCCATCGTCCCCGTAGAGCAAAGACTCGCCCGTCTCGTCCATCTGCCGGTTCTCCACCATCTCCAGCCACTGGCAGTTGTACCAGCGGAACTTCTCGTTCTGTATTCTCTTCCCCCACTCGTCGTCGTACTCGGCGATGATATCCAGCGTGTTGTCGCAGACTTTACGGATCTCCGCGTTGCTGTCGTGCATCAGGTCGATGAGGTACGTCGGGGCCTGCGTGTCTTTGATGATGACATCTCTGGTGGCTTTGTGGAAGACCATCTGGTAGAAAACGTAGACGATCTGACACACGAACTCGTCGTCCTCCTGCTGGGCGTTGAGCAGCTCGATGAGAGCGGGGATGATGCCGGACTTTGCGAGCATGGCGGCGCAAGAGTCATCCATGGACACGGTGCCGA